>NC_135535.1:160989062-161626145 GCF_045843805.1 Urocitellus parryii | reverse complement strand
AAACCAGCTGTAACCTCTATTTCTCCACAACATATGTCTTTGCTTCATTCATACAGAATGATTTACCTTTCCCAAAATAAATTTTCTGAGTCTTTATGTTGTTTCTTCTATCTGAAATGTCCACTATCTCTAAGAATTTTACCACCACCTCCAGGCCTATTTAAAATCTAGGTTGTATCCCAAAGCCTTTTATAATTAGATGTATTCAGTGGATGTATTCATTCCTCTCTGAATATGTAAATTTCAAATTCATGGTATGTAATATTATGAAACAAAACAGCTGAATGTATTTATTTTATTTTACTTAATAATATAAGTAATCTGCATTTCTATTACTTCCCTTACTTGACTGTAATCTTAAGGGGAAGAGGACTTTTTTTTGGGCTATGACACAAAGCACAGTGCTAATTTAACAATATTTGATTCATTAAATTTTACTAACATTCTACATAAATTCCCAAGTCACTGATATGCTACTTTGAAAAAATGGAAAAAGAAAAACTGCTGCATTTTCACATACTCATGGAAGAGTATATTCATGTTAGACTTGGACAATTATCTCTAGCTCAAAGGATCTGAAACATTCTCAGGTCACAGAACCTTTATTATTTCTGTTATTTTTTTTCATGATATTAAGGCAAATGCCTAATAGTTCTGTTTTTTAACAGGTAGATTAAAACAACTTAATAATAACCACCTTTACAACTCAATAGTTTGGAAAATACATATAAATTGTAAAAAGTTTTTATTTGATTCATTCAAAAATTATACAGTTAAAAATGATGGGAAATTAGACATTGAATTTGGGGACAAGCCAATAATAATTCTTAGATTCAAATTTCATTGAACAGGAAAATGAAAAATTATTATTTACACATCCTGGGGTATGCCATTTTGCCCATTAATGCAACTTCAGCTGATAACTCTCATTCAAAAATGGAATGTATGTGTTTATGGAGCACTGAACAACTCATCCAGCTGTGAACTAAACACTGCCATCTTTATTCCTGTTACAGTATTTTTCAGGAGGTACTGCTTTTTTATTGTAGCAACCATTTCCCAAATATGATATCATCCTAGAGGAATGTAGCACAAAATGAAAATGATGTAAAATGTCCTGTAGCACTCTTGTGAGTTTGCTGCAGTACCCTGGGGGTACCTCTGCACAGTTTGGGAACTGTGATTCTATTTGAAGACAATTCTTTGAGATATGTCTTATTTGGGAAGTAAAAACCCTTCTTGATTATGGCTCAGAATGTTTAGGAAAAAAGGCAATTTTCTGTACATTAAACAGCATAAATAAATCTGTATATCAGGGTGGCATTTTGAAGAGCAATATAAGCGGATTTCATAAAGAGATGAATCCTGACAAGAGGATAGCAGCCAGGTACCCAGAAGGTCAAGTACAGCCAATGAAAAACTGTCTGTGGCTGGGATGATATAACAGGGTTAATAATGCTTATACCTAATCAGTTTTGTTTTCTATTGTGTTATAATTCTTCATTAACTTAGAACAAAAATTAGCTCTTTACTTCGCCAATATGTATAAATAATAATTTTTCATTTTTCTGCTCAGTGAAGTTTGAATCTAAGACTTCTTATTGGCTTGTCCTCAAATTCAATGTCTGATTTCCCATCAATTTTAACTGTATAATTGTATTCTTGCAACTATGCCATTTCCCCCATTAACACAACTTTAGCTAATAACTGTTATTACTGTATAAACACTATATGTACTACATCACTTTCCTGATTTGACAAAGTTCCTTTGTTCAAAAAATCTTAAATGGCCCATTTTATATCTTTTCTACATTATCTCCAATGATTCATATTCACGAAACTCTTATTGTAATCACACAGGGCTTCCTGTTAGCCTATGCACAAATCCTATGCTTTCTTATATTCCTTCCTTGGTATTGGTATGTATTTACTCTACAGGATCTGTTTTATATCTTTCACTGTATTAAAAAAATAAGGAAAGAAAGCAAGGGCTGGAAGTTGGCAAATACTTTTTGTAAAAGGTCTAATAAATATTTTCGGTTTGTAGGTCACACGACTGCCAATGCAATTACTCAGTTCATCTACTGTAGCATGAAAGAAGTTATGGACAATATGAAAAAGAATAAGCTTGCAGGGGTTCCAATAAAACTTTATTCACAAAAACAGGCATTGGGTCATACTTTTGCTGGTCTCTAAACTAAATGAAAAGAAGGGAAAACATACTAAGTAGAAATGAAAACAAGTGAGATGAAAGAATGTTGGAGAGAAATTTCAACAGGAAATTCATGTAGGGTAGTAATGAGAGTATATCTTCCTCTTCATAATAAAGAGCACAAAGAATTTGAAAGTTAAAGTGGATTTAGGGAGAGAAAGCAATGATATAGTTACATTTCTTTTTTAAAACAAGAATGACTGGGGCTGAGGCTGTAGCTCAGTGGTAAAGCGCTCGTCTCACATGTGTGAGGCACTGAGTTCGATCCTCAGCACCACATAAAAATAAATAAATATACTGTGTTCATCTACAACGAAAAAAATATACATAAAAATATTTTTTAAAAAAGAATGACTAATTCTTGTTAGCACTAAATCAACACAGTCCCTTACATTTGACTATAATAGCCTATTTCTAGAGGGTACAAAAGTGTCTTGCTTTCTTTTTTTCCTTTTGTGGTACTGAAGATCAAACTCATAGCCTGTTGAGCTACATTTCCAGCCCCCATCTTGCTTTTGTCATTGCTGAACTCCATTTCCAACCCTGAACCTGACTCAAGGCTTAATTTTGTTGAAAACAGACCTAGCTTCCACAAGTAGGACGGAATCATTTATGTAATTTTTATATACTCTGAGAATTCTTTTTTATTGGAAAAAAACAAAAACTTAAGCGGTAGAATTTGTTAACCCATTTTCTTTGAAATAAAAAAAAATTGGGGGGGGTGGGTACCAGGGACTGAACTCTGGGGCACTTGACCACTGAGTTGCTTATTGCCTTGCTTTGGCTGGGACTGGTTTTGAATTTGTGATCCTGTCTCATCTGTCTCAGCCTCCTGAGCCGGTGGGATTACAGGCAAGTGCCACCATGCCCCACTTAAAATAATATTTTAATTTTTTAAAAATGAATCAGGATCATGGTAGAAGTTAGGGATTCACAAACCAGATAAATGTGGGTATATTTATAATACACTATGCCAGGTGTAGCTCAGTGGTACAGCATATACTTAGTATGCACAAGGCCTTGGGTTCAATTCCTAGCACAAAAAGATGTGTGTGTGTGTGTGTGTGTGTGTGTGTGTGTGTGTGTGTGTACACGCACGCACATGTGCATATGAGTACATACATTGCTTCCTTTGATTGCCAATATGTTGCAGGGAATTAGCTTCTTTTAATTTAAGCTCTGGCTTGCTTTTTGGCAAATTGTTGCAATAAATACCCTTTACACGCTCCCTTTAAAAAAAATAAGAAGCATAAATAAAGCTACTTTTTACCTTTATTTAAAATTAACACAATAACATCACACACACAGAGCAACAGACATTAAACCAGCATATGATACAGAAGCTTTTTTTAAAAAAAGAAGTCATTGGGCTAGAAATCTAGGTACTCAAATTCTGGTGTGGGTTTTTGACTAGCTACTGTGTAACATGAGACAGAGATTTAATTTTGATAAGCTTCAGTTTCTTCATTTGTAAAAAATAGACAGAAGATTGGGTTGGATGACCTTGAGAAGCACTTTCATTTCAAAAATTCAAAACTGCAGTTAAGTTTTAAATTAGTTCATTTCTTTAAAAAATTGAGGTGAAGTTCACATAACAGAATTACATTGATAATGTTCTCCAAACATTACTCCTATCTAGTTCTAAAACATTTTATCACCCCCAAAAGAAACCTCATCTGTCCATTAAAAAGTTACTCATAAGGGGCTGGGGGGCTTAGTTCAGAGGACAGTGCTGGCCTAGCAAGTGAAGGACCTTTGGATCCATCCCCAGCACTTCAATGAAAACAAAAAACCTAATCCCCCAGCTCCCAGCAACTACCAATCTGCTTTCTGTCTCAATGGATTCACCTATTCTGGATATTTCAATAAATGGACTCATACAATGTGATCTCTGTGTCTGGCTTCTTTCACTTACCTAATGATTTTGAAGTTCATTCATATTATAGCGTGTAAGAGTACTTAATTCTTTTTTACAAACAAATAATATATGGACATATTATATGGACATATCACAATATGTTAATGCACTTTTCTGAAACATTTGGGTTGTTTCATAAGTATTTTTTTGTGTATTACTTTTAGAATCAATAAGTAACATAAAACATATACATCAAATGTGCACTTTTAAAACAGATTTGAAGAGGGAGCTCCTTCAAGCCAGAAATTGACAAATCTTTGTGAGCTAGATAAAACTAATTATAAGTCTGATTCATAAAGCTAATTAACTGAGGTTTTAGTAGAAAATATAAAATAAAAAATTCTATCTGTGATAAAAGTGTTTAAGAAATATGTGGGTCAGGTTCTGAAAGAGAAGTTACTAAACATAAGTGATCTTTCAAGTAACTACACTGAAATGATTATTCTTTTGGACATTTTTTATTGTGAAGTGATCTTAAGTAGTTTGACCTAATAGAACACAAAACAGTGATTTCTAACCCAGTTACCATTAGACCTAGTTGTTTTAAATCTGAGTTCAAAAATAGCAAAAATGCAACTATTTTTCTGGGTAATTGTTTTAGTTCTCTGAAGTTTGCATTGTTTATTTTTACGAAAGGGTCACTTTATAAATGGAAACGACTAAGCTGAAAGCTATTGTTTTATCATTCTAAGTGGGCAGTGTTTCTGTTTTTGATAAAAGTCAGATTTTATACCATTTTCTACAATCTAGGAAAGAGCGAGGCTGACAGTAAATGTACTTACATTGACCCTGACATACTATTCTTAGGTGTTGCCAGTATGTCAAAAGGAGAGGATTGCTTTTAGACATGAATACTTTCTTTATTGTTGAAGAAAACCCTGATTGCTGCTGGATTAGTATCTATCCCTTGACAACAGTAGTAGAAAATGTTAAAAAAAAAAGTATAGATAGCCTTGACCTTAGATAGGAAACCTGTCAAATCATTTTCTCACTTTACTTCATGACACTGAAAGCTTTGTATGTCAATATGTCAATTAAATATTATTCAGATATTTTATATTACCTAGATGTTGTCTTGTGGGTATTACTAAGGTCTAAGCATTGATATAATTTTTAAAATAAGAAAAGTGACAATGCATTTTTAACAATGATATGGGATAATAGTTTTCAAAGTGCAATTCCTGAATCACCTAAAAACTTGGAAAAATGCAAATTCTTGGTCCCACCCCCAGACTTACTGAAGCAGAAACTTGTGTGGGCAATTCACAGCAATGTGGGTTCTCATAAGCCCTCCCAGCTGATTTTATAAATCACCCATAAAAATGTTGATAAATCTTTTCATTATTATTAAGACTTTTATCCATTACAGGAAAACTCAATCTTCATGAAGATGGCAAAAAAAGAGGTTCACAATAAAAATATAAAAATTGGCTGTGGTAGAGGAAACACATTAGTGTGGTGGAAGTTTTTTTTTTTTTCCCTAAGAGGAAGTTCAACATTATCTGCATAAAAACGCAAACTTGGGGCTGGGGATGTGGCTCAAGCGGTAGCGCGCTTGCCTGGCATGCGTGTGGCCTGGATTTGATCCTCAGCACCACATACAAACAAAGATGTTGTGCCTGCTGAAAACTAAAACAAAATAAATATTAAAAAACTCTCTCTCTCTTAAAAAAAAAAAACAAAAACGCAAACTTAGTTTCTATAACTATGGTGGTTGGCCTAGTTCTGCTATTATTTGGTTATATTTTGTACTTCCATGTTATTTCCCATGAAAACAATGTTCTGGAAGTAACAGTATTTGATCTATTAATCACAATTTTGCAGATGAAATTAAGTTTCAGAAAAGTTGCCCAAATTGCCCAAGGTCACACAATTAATGATTCAAGAAGGTACTGAAATTCCAGCCCACTGACTTGTCCTTCTGCTCACTCATTTACACACACGCTGCCACCATTCCACAATCTTGCAACTATCTAAAAAAAAAATAAAAAAGAAATAACATGGCATGGGGATCTTGAATTACCTTTGAACTTGGTTTTAAGTTTCTTGGAAACCAAAACAAAAAGATATGTTCAGTTACCAAGCTTTCATTTTTAAAAAGATGAAACATGCTATTTTCTTATAAGAAACATTTGGTTCTCAAATAAACTTGTCATATTAAACACCAATTAAAAGAAGACTATGTTGTCCTCAAGAACTTCTCAAAAGCAAGTTCAGTCATTTTTATTGTACTATTTATCACTGAAATATCAAGGTTTCAATATTAAAACATCTCAGTGAAAGCAATGGAGACGGGGATAAGAACCAAGTAAATAGCTTTCTGATGGTCCATACATAAAATGTGAAAGAAAAGACATGTTCTTCAAATAATCTTTTTATCAATATCTGTTCTATAATATCTACGGTAAAATAACAAGATATTTTGAGGCTTTTTTTTTTGGTTCTGGAGATGGGTTGAACCCGGTGTGGCACTTTACCAGTGAGCTTTATCCCACTTTTCAAGTTTTTATTTTGTGTCAGGGCCTCAATAAGTTGCCAATGCTGGCACTGAACTTGTCCTCCTGCTTCAGCTTCCCAAGTCACTGGGGTTACAGGTGTGCAGGAACCTGCTTGAGGCTGTGTTTGAGTCTTTCAGTTGATATGCATTCCATAACATCATGCAGTACACTCAACTAGAGAGATTTCAGAATCAATCAATATATTTCTCATAGATACTTGAAAAGTGGCAAAACCTTTATTATTTGCACAACATAAATGCTAATATAAGTAGATGTATATTATTGTCTTATGATGCAATATGTTCACATAACTAAAAGACTTCTTTTTCAATTATTGTTGTGTAGTGCTACAACCTTTCCAACTTTACTTCTATCTGGCTTTATTTTAAACACAACATTTATCACCAGCTAAAATTATATCAGATATTATATATTCACTCACTTATTTTTTGTCCCTACCACTAGAATGTAATATTCCTTAGGTTTTGAAAGCCTATCTGTGTGGTTTATACTGTATGCTCAGAACCATATCTAGTACAGGGTGAGCACTCATTCAATTCTTTTTGAATCTTTTTTTTTTTTTTTTTGGTGATAGAGGCAATAAAATTCAGGAGTGCTCTGTCAATGAGCTACATCCCCATTTCTTTTTTATTTGTATTTTTTATTTCAAGACAAGGTCTTGCTAAGTTGCCCAGACTGGTCTCAAACTTATGATCCTCAGTCTCCAAAGTTATTAGCATTATAGGCTATTATAATTATTATTTTTGAATAAATGAGTCTGCTCAGAGTAGAGAGAGAGAAGAGAAAAGACAATGTATAAAGTTAAAACAAATTAAGCTGAGGAATTTTGGGTAGCTGAAACAACTAATGTCACCAGAATCCTTCTCTTTCTGAAACAACAGAAAACAAGGAGAGCAAAATAAATTTATAAAAACATCATTCCTTCAGCATAACTTTAAGAAAAAAGAAAAAAAAAGCCCAAACTTCCAAATAACTAAAAAATAAAAACATTACCAAAACCCAGAGTAAGATCTCTTAGACTCATGCAGTAACACAAGGCCTTGTGGAAAGTACTGTACTACTGTAGTATGTTGGGACAAAGTAGAAACACTCCAACGAAAAAAATGAGGATATGAGAGAGGGAAAGAAGGAAACAGAACAAACTTGGGAAATATAATGAATATTAAATATTAAATGTTAAGTGGATGTTAAAGACTACCACCCCAAAGAGTAAAAGATTAAAAGGTTAAGTAAAAAATAGGGAACTTAGAAAAATACTTAGAAAAACTTCAATGAATATACACATTTTTTAAAACTTAATTTAAAAGAAAAATCATGCTTTTTATTGCTAACACTGATGAATGAACCGAGTAGTAACATTTAAAAAGTCATTTCTTCAGGATTGGGGTAAGCTCAGTGGTAGGGCACTTGCCTAGCATGTCTGAGGCCCTGGGTTGAATTCCCAGCACTGCCAAAAAACAAAACAAAACAAAACAAAAAGCCAAAATCAATGTTTTATTTTAAAGGTTAGCAAACAATGAACATACTGTTTCTGGAAATTAATAAATGATTAATAAATGCTTATGGAAATGAGATGCATTTTAATTCTTGGCCTATTGTTAATAATGTGTTATTTGTTTATTCTAGAAATGCTGCTAAAAGTAATCCAAAATTTTGTTGATCAAAGAAAATATTTCCCAGTTAAGTCCATAAGATTTATTCCTAACATTTACAGTGACAGGTATATACCACCATATACATCTAAGTAGGGATAGCTTTTAATGACAGATGATTGAAAATGAGGAGTTAATTTTAAATAGCATTGTCAAAGACATTTCTGTACATTTTACTCTCAAAAATCACATCAAAACAAATAATGAAAAATTAAAACTTCGGTCCCTTGTTTTAAATTTAATGTTATATACTACATTAACTACATATTATTATTATTATTATTATTTTATATCAATTAGGTCCCCTTGTAAGTACAATTAGAAGATATTGATAAACCTGAATTACAATATCTGAAGTGAGAAAATACATGGAAAAGCGATGACAAACAGAGTGAAGAAACCTAAAGTATAAACAAGGAAACTCTAATGCGAAACAAGCTGATTCATCTCCCAAACTCTGCAAAATTCAGAAAATGATGGATCTAGTGGGGCTGAAATAGGGGACAGGAGTAGGAGTTGAACTTTCAGATTCCCATTCCCATCCCACGTAGCCAAACATCCCTTTTCCTTATGGCAGCAGAATTAATGGAGGGAAGGCAGGTTAGGGAAGAACTATAAAGGCTTCAGACTCAGAACTTTAAACACAAAGGAAGGAAGAGTTCACAATTTGCTTGACTAAAAACAGGCTGTGGTGATTAAACGAAAATTTACAAACAAATAGCCCCACAGATGTTTTACATAACAAGCACCCAAATGGAAAACTGGATGATCCAATCTTCTTTGGAGAGACTACACAGCCTGGAGAAGGCATGGATAGTTATGAAAAAGCTGTCCTTTACTAACATAAGAACAAGTTTATTATTAAAACAAGAACATAGTTTATTTAGTGAGTCTCTCTTAAACATAAATGGTCAACAACAACAACAAAAAAGGAATTCAAGGACTGAGGTTGTGGCTCGGTGGTAGAATGCTTGCCTAGCATGCATGAGGCACTAGGTTCAATCTTCAGCACCACTAAAAAAATGAAATAAAGATATTGTGTCCACCTAAAACTGAAAAATAAATATTTTTTTTTATAAAAGAAATTCCAATGCAACAGAAAAGTGGGTAAAAAAAATCAAAATGAAAAAAGAGAAAAAGGGGAAGAAATAAATGTAGACAACGAATCCAGGCAGTGAAATTTCATTAAAAAAATGCCAGAACAAACAATGTCTAAATTTATAGGGACTAATTTATTAATATAATTAATGACAGCTACATTATTATTATTACAAAATCTTAGAAAACAAGAATAATTTCTAGGGGAAAATCATCTACAAAGGCTTAGAAAAAGAAAAAGAAAATTAAAAAAAAAGGGGAAATAGCCTGCTGAAAAACATGTGAGGTTAAAATATAATAGAGCAATGGTTTAAAGATTTAAAGGAAATAGATTTTCTTCCTAGAATTCCACATGTGGCCACAATATTAGTCTAGAGTGAGTGTAAATTGAGATATTTTGAGACAGATATTTTGTTTGTCTCAGAATATTTATCTACCTGTGTTTGTTCTCAGAAAATGTAAACCATCAAAACAAGAATTTGAATGAGAATGGGTGGGACTCTAGAAACTGAAGATGTAAAAGAAATCTGAAGTGAAAAGAATTTGGGGATAATGATGAAGGAAAGTCCAGGCAAAATTTTGAGCAGAAAAATGAAGGACCCCAGAAGGAAGGTCTTTAACACACAGACAACAATGCTAGTCAGAGTTTTAATGATGACTGGCAGGTTTATCTACACACAATTTGAAAAATTTTAAGAAATTACTGGAAGGTATATGTACAGAAGCAATGATGGGCATAAAGAATTACCTAAGAAATGAAAAAGTTGAAGGAATGCTAAACCCTAGGAACTAAAAGTTGTAAAGCATTACAGAAAACAATTTGTCTCAGAAATGAAGAATATACAAATTGATATATATTTGTACTTAAATTAATTTAGCCAAACTATCTTGGGGAATAAAAAAGAGGAAAAAAGGATCGGATGCATGTGTTTTAAGAGTTAAAGATCTACCTTATCATAGTAATGGGTCATTAAACAATACATAAAACAGATGGATTAGGAAATTAAAAACATGGAGGTAAATAACCAAAGAAATAGCAAAAAGGCTGTCAGAAAGTGGGACAGAGATATAACTCTTTTTCACTATAAACACGTGAGCATAAAATCAGTTAACTATGTATATATTATTTAAAAACATTAATTTAATTATTTTTAAAGAATTAAGACAACCACAAATAATTTCATAATTCAATGCACTGAATCAAAACCTAATTTGATATGTTTCTATGTTTCTCTAATTTGATGTTTCTATGTTTCTCTTATTTAATGACTACACTACAACAAGAATTTCAAACACTACATATCAAATGAAATGCACTGTAAATACACTTTCTATATTAACTAACCAAATACTAACCAAAATAAAAAACATTCACATGTGGTCTTCTCACTTCTGACCTTACAGAAGATAAAATGAAACATTCATGATGGGTATACAAAAAATACTTGATATCTTAACATTTCCTATGATTTTTCAAAGGACTTAGAAAATATCTATTTCTTACCATAGTATATGTGCTTCCTTAATAAAAATTATCTAATATTCTTTTTTTATGTAAGATTTTAATTTTTAAATTTTTTTCCCCATTCTCTCTCCCTTTCTCTCCCACCCATATTCCCTATCTAGATGTAATTTTCCTCCCTTGCTCTCCCTCCCAACCCCATTTTGAGTCACCCCCCTTATATCAGAGAAGACTTTCGGCATTTGTTTTTTTGGGGATTGGCTAACTTCACTTAGCATAATCTTCTCTAATGCCATCCATTTCCCTGCAAATGCCATGATCTTATTCTTTTTTATTGCTGAGTAATATTCCATTGTGTATAAATGCCACAAAAATTATCTAAAAATTTTGAGAGCTTGTATATGTGAAGAATTGTGTTAAATTTAATGTTATATACTATATTAATTAAATATTATTATTATTCTTTTACATCAATTAGGTTCACCTTACAGAAGTAAAAACTAGCATACACAGAAAAAAATGAGGGGAATAAAAAAAATCACTGTTTAGCAACTTCTGTAGTAATAACTTTCTAGTAAGAACTGACAATGGATGTCAGAGCAAGAATGTGAACATGAAGAGAAATAGGGTATTTACATAGTCTCAAAGTACCTTCCCATGAGATATTTAATACAAAAAGGAAATGGTGACATATGGTAGAGAAAGTGAAAAAAATCATCTTATGATCAAAAGTAACATCATCAGCATTAGGAAAAAACACATATCATGTACCGCCTGATAAGTTATCTGATCAGATATATCATATTTCTGGTATTCTACCCCAAACCGCATACTATAAACTTAATAATATAAGGCAGACCCAAATTAAGCAACATTCTACAAAATAAACAGAGCATATTTTCTCAAATATAAAAGTCACGAAAGACAAAGTAATTTGACTTGATTAAAAAACATTAAGAGAGAGACATGACAATATGGGAACAAACTGTTCAGTCCTACTAAGAGAAAACTAAGACAAAGATCAATGAACTGACTTGTCCATGTGAGGCCCTGGGTTTGATCCTCAGCACCAGATAAAAATAAATAAATAAATAAATAAAATAAACGTATTGTATTCATCTATAACTTAAAAAACAAACAAACAAACAAACAAACAAATAAAACCAAAAACCAAACAAACAAAACCAACCAAACAAACCAACCAAGAACCAAAAAAATTTGTTATGAGGTCGAGATGAACAGCATTTAATTCTATGGACTTTGGGCCCATTTCAGTTAAGAGATCTAGGTTGAAAGAAGAATCAAGGGGTTTTGTTATTTATTAGCATTGTGTAAATAACTATTAAAGCTTAAAGGTAAAAACTTTGTGCTAATCATGACAAATGTATCCTCAGAGGGCATATGCTACGTAAAGGCTACAATATCTTCAGCATTTTAAACTACAATTTTCTTCTAATTAATAAAGTTTGTTTTTGTTGGTAAATTCCGGCAATATTCTGTGGATTAACATAGTTCTATACTATAATTAATTATAGAACACATTCCACATGTTGAACTGTTTTTTTAGGTTAGGATACAGGTATTTCTACAGGAAAACACTGATAAAATCAATATTGCAATGAAAGCCAAAAAAGGTTTTACTTCCTCAAGCATTTTTACCTAATTTGGAAAATCTTTTCTGAGATATTTAAAAATCATGCCTATTTTCTTCCTTACTGAAATTATGATGCCAAAGACTTGAAATAAAAGAATAAAGAGAAGGCATTTTAAAGTATATAGATTATGATTGTCACCAGGATTCATTTTCAGAAATCTTGGATTAAATTTTGCAAAAATGTAGGCTAAAATATTAAGGATAAAACTGATGGGGACTCTTTCTGATTTAAAAAAGTAAAAAAAAAAAAACCCTCAAATTATTTTAACATGATTTTAAAGACTCTCTTAAGAGAACATTACAAAGCCCACTATATCATGCCTACTTATACAGGACATTTTCCCCCTGATATTTGGTGGTTTCAGTGAAGTAGATATAATCACATGTCTTACACTTAAAAAAATCTGTGCATGCCATTTCAACTGGAGTAAATGGAAATTGGTTTAATTCTGTGAGTTGCCATTTGGTAGTTTTGTTCAGAACTTAGGATGAGCTATCATCAGGGATACAATTGAACTGACAAAAAATTTACCCCTGCTCTGTGTGTGGAACAACTGCAGCTTTTCAGGAGTAAGGTACATCATTGTTTCAAGGAATGCCTTAGGAAAAATGCAACCAAAAGCAGAATGTGGAGGGAAAATGAATTCTTAAAATCAGAATTTAAGTTAAATCTAAACATTTCAATGATTCTTTCTCTTTCTTTTACACACACACACACACACACACACACACACACACACACACACACACACTGTAGTCCACTCTGGATGTACTACCTGTATCTGCACTCTTATTTAAGTCATTAAGCCATTACCCCAACTGGTAGTAGGTCTCCTTTTCTCACTTCTCTTAAGTCTATCTAGATAACATAAACTTCCTTTATTCATTTAAATCTGCTAAATTTCTCTGGGCAGTATTATTTTTATACTTATCATATAAACTCTCTGCTGAGTATATTCTCCTAAGTCTTGAACAGAACTTCTATGTCTCTTATATCACAGACCTCAATATTTGAAAAGATGGTTAAGCATATATACAAAGTGTTCCTTGTGAACTTACATTATTAAACTCCTAAGAAATAGGTGCTATTATTACTCCATCTGATATTTTGGGACACAAGGCAGAGATATGTCAAATGACTTATCAAGGTCACACAGCTGATAAGTGATATAATCAGGGTTTGAATATGGACAATCTCACTATAGAACTTAGATGCTCTACCTTCAATACCCTAAACTTT
Organism: Urocitellus parryii; assembly: GCF_045843805.1. Taxonomy (NCBI): domain Eukaryota; kingdom Metazoa; phylum Chordata; class Mammalia; order Rodentia; family Sciuridae; genus Urocitellus; species Urocitellus parryii. Next base: position 161,612,390 of record NC_135535.1, on the reverse strand, counting down.
CAATGCTTTACCTGCTAAACAAAACTAAACATGGAACCCCAGTCTGATCAATTAAATGTATCTAATGTTTTCACTGTATTTTGAACCAAAATGAAAAAAAAATTCCTTAATGCCTCTATTTCTAATACTTTAAATTTGGAAAAAAAATTTGGGGTTCTGGGGATTGAACCTAGTGGTGCTTTATCCCTGAGCCACAACCCCAGTCCTTTTTATTTATTTACTTATCTTTTATTTTTCCTTTTTATTTATTTACTTATCTTTTATTTTTTTAAAATTGTAGATGGACTCGATAACCTTTATTTATTTATTTATATTTTTTATGTGGTGCTAAGGATCGAGCCCATTGTCTCATTCTTGCTAAGCAAGAGCTCTACCACCGAGCTACAACACCAGCCCCCCCCTTTTCAAAAAATTTTGAGATCAGGTCTCATTAAGTTCCTGATGGTGGCCTTGAACTTGTGATCCTCCCATCCCAGCCTCGAGAGTCACTGGAATTACAGTCATGCACCATTTTGCCTAGCTGGAAAATTATTTTTTAAGATGGGAGAGAACTCCCTGCCTTCTAACAATGAGATTCTTTGAAAACACTAACTGATGAAAGTTATAAAACTATATTCATTTATTATTATTACAATACTTTACAAAAGTAATTTTTTATAGAATTTTCTTTAACTATGCATTTTGAAAAATACTAAACCTTTAGAAAAAACTAGGATCCTTGTGCAAGGAAAACTGTTGGGCCATCTACCTATATTAATCAATTGCAATATGTTACACCCACATACCTTATTCCTTCCCTTAACCAATGGAAAATTAGTTACAGACATTATGACCCCATCATGATACATTGACTATGCATTTCCTAAGACCAAGGGCATTTCCCTACATAAACACAAACTATGATAGTAATGCAATGTTATATTATAGTACATACCTAAAATTTCTCAACCATCTCAAAAAAAATGTTCTTTGTAGCTAAGCCCTTTCTTCTGTTTAAAAAATTTTGAATTCAGTTTCATTCAAGGATCTACTATTACATTTACTTGTCAAATCTCTTTAGTTTCTCTTAATCTGAAACAGTCTGCATCTACTCTTTCATTTAGTAGAATTTTCAAAGATTACAAGCCATTGTCTTGTATAATGTTCCAACATGAAGATTTATCTGATCTTTTCCTTATGAATAGATTCAGATTAAATATCTGAAGGAAGAATGCACACAGGCAATGTTTTGTACTTTTTACTTCATGCCACTTTCAGTTATATTAAGTTGTTACTAGTTAGGACACTAGCTATACTGGAATCACTTGGTGTGTGTGGATCATACCTCCTGGTTGCCTGGAAAATATATGATTTTTAGATGTCAAATAATACACTGAGTATGAAAGGTAAGTTATCTATGTGGTCTGCAATATAAATACATTTATTTTAACTACTCTAATTATTTATTGCCATGTCCCTTATTTTTACTGTTTACTTTATGGTTTAGGACACTATAATATTGTGAGGTCTTCCCCCAAAGCATCTAGATACAATATATATTTTGATAAGAAAGATATGTGATGCATTTGTTTTATATTTAATATGGTAAAATGTTCCAAAATGAAAATTTATCTGAAATTTTTCTCATAATTAGATTCAGGTTAAAAAGATAGTGGAAATTTTCTCAGGGTCAAAGAACTTCAGGATTTTAAGGAAAATATTTCTAAATTAGTTTTTAAAATAAGAGGTTAAAAAAATTAGCCAAATAATAAACTGGTCTAAGCATCTTCTTATCAACTTTAAAGTGCCCAGGAAAAAACCCCTAAATGGAATATTGAATGAAAGAAACACTAAAAATTCGAGGACCATTCACTAATTCATTTTAATCATGTACAACTTATTTAATAAGCGCTACATAGCTATCCCTTGGTCTCTATGGGGAGTGGTTATAGAATGTTCCACAGATAGCAATATTCCTTATATAAAATGAAGCAATATTTATATATGACCTATGCACATCCTCCCTTTAAATCATTTCTAGATTATTAACAATGTAAATGCTATCTAAAGAGTTTTTAAAAGAGCTACTATATTATTTAGGAAATAATGACCAGGAAAAAACTTCTGTATTTTTTTTTTTTAAATTTGTTTTGAGGTGTAGATGGACGGCATGCCTTTATTTTATTTATTTATTTTTATGTGGTGTTAAGGATCGAACCCAGTGCCTCACACATGTTAGGTAAGCACTCTGTCACTGAGCTACAGCTACAGCCCTAGTACACAAGTTTTAAAAATATTTTTTGATCCTTTGTCAGTTAAATCTGTGGATATGTGCCTATGGATGGCCTATTTTATTTGTATTATTTTTTTCCCTATCAATCACTCATTCTGAAATGGAAGGACCAATCAACATAACAAAATTCATAAACATTATCATTGGCAGGTACAAAAATTACATTTTAATCAGTTTAATTTCTACAACAGGGTTCATTATGAAAACTAATAGTTAATCCTTTCCTATATTTAACTGTGTTATATTTAAAGAACACTGATTATCTGGGGACTTTCAATTTTTATAATGCTATCACAGTGTATAATTTATAAGACTATTTTCTGAATGTAGGGCAATAATAGCACTCTTCTAAAACCATATAAACCTACCATGGTTAGGAAGTCACTCTGAATAAGAAATTGAACACACTCAAAAAATATCTAATAGCAACCATGACAAAGGACACAATTTGATAAGGTTAAATGTAATACACAATATATAGAGATCCATGAAACATGATTTTTTATTGAGAATTTAAAAAAATAAGTTTTGTGTTCCTGACAAAACTATAACAATTCCCATTATTATGGGAAGAGAATGTGCCAGCAGGATTATACTGGTTATTTCTTAACTTTCACCATAATCCTAAGAGATAGTTTTATTATCTCTAACTATAGATTAAAAAAACTAAGAACCAAAATATTCTAATAACTACCCTCAGACAAACAGTGAGCACACGAAAGAACTAGGACCCAAGAGTTACATCTGGCCTCAGACATCATAATATGCTTCAGTATGCTTCTCAAGGAAATAGGTTGCAACTAAAAGAATATATACATATTCATTTTATAGCTTTAAATATTTACTGAAAAAAACGCATGTTTAAAGTAGCTATCATTAGCTGCAATAAACTAATCAAAATGAAGATTCTATCTGTTGGAATGTTTTTCGATTCCCTGTTCTGTTTCAATGTTTATCACTGTACTAGTATCATATTTTTATTGCTGTAACTTTATAAGATGACTCAATATCCACTAAGTTAAATAATTACAACTTGTTTATCTTCAAAAGGGTCTTGGCTATCATTGATCTTTTGAATTCCAAAAACACTTAGAAATTGGTTTCTCAATTTATACTACTTATTAAAAATTTAATTAGAGTAGCACTGTATCCACAGATTAATTTGAAAACTGAAAAAATTGAGTCATTACAATATTGAATCTTCTAATCTAAGATATCTTTAAAATTCATCTCCATTTATTTCAGCTTTCAGTTCTCTCAATTATGTTCATAATTTCCCATGTAAAGGCCTTGTTCATAATTTATTAAATTCTAGATGTCAGACATAATAAGTACCTAAAAGCAACAACATTTTCTGAATAGTAGGAAACTTATACTCTAATAAATAATGCAAAAGTGTTTTCCAGTGTGTATGAGCCATTAATCCAAATCTTGGGCAACATATAAAATTTTTGCCAACTGTAAATTATAAAATATCAATTGATTATTGTAAAATTGCAGATTTCATTTAAATTTTCCTGATTAATAATGAGGTAGGGTAATTTTTCATTACTTTAATAGATGCGATTTCCTTCTAATAAATTTTCCAATGCAGTCTTCAGATTTTTTTTCCTGTTATTGTCTTTTTCATGTTGATTTCTAGGAATTATTTATATATTATAAATAATTCTAAGTGTTGTTATTTTAATTTTCACATTTAAATATATAATCCACCTGAAATTCATTTTTCTGTATAGTGTAGCTATAGTTTGGACATACTTGTCTCCCATAGTTTTTCATGTGTGAGAGGCTTGGGTTTTAATGTGGGGATGTTAGAGAGTGGTATGGATATTTAAGAGGTGGGGCCAGGAGGGAGGTGGTTAGGTCCTTGAGGGCATAGCCCCAGAGGAATTAGGGTAGTTTAGGGTAGTTCTCCCTGAAATCCAAATTAGTTTTTGTAAGTTGTTATAAAAGCAAGCCCAACTCCTGAATCTCTCTTTGACTTCCTGTATGGCAACAGGATCTCTTATTCCTACCTGTGTTCCTACCAATGCATGTCATCTGTCAAGAGGTCCTCACCAGAACTGACATATTCCCTTGAATTCACAGAACTGTGAGCTAAATAAACCTCTTTGTAAAGTTAGCCTGCATGAGGTATTTCATTATAGTAATGAAAAACAGACTAATACAATGTAGAATAGGAATTTGGCTTCATTTTTTTCCTTATGGAAAAAAATTATCCCTGAACTGTTTATTGAATAATTGACCACATCCTCACTGAGCTGCAATACTAGCTCTTTCATTAATGAAATTACTATGAATGAGGATCCTGTCTTTGTCCTCTCTGTCCTATTCTACCACTGTGCCAACAGAACACTGTGTTTAATCACAAAATTGTAATGCTTGCATACGTTAGGATGCTTCACACTTCCCTTTCATGTCACTCAGGAATATCTTGATTGTTCTTGTTTTTTATGCTGTTGCACTGAAACTTAATGATAATATATAACAATACCATTGTTTACATTTTGACTGAAATGACATTATTCTATGGCTCACAAAAGGAAAAACTGACATTTTTAATGACATTAAAATTTACAATTTATGATCATAAGACTGACATTTTTAATGTTAGACTCAAATTTTAATTAAAAAAAAAAATAGACTATTTCCTTAAAAACTGGAATGACTGACGTCCATGGTGATGCTTCCCTAAATGTCACCAAAGATTAAGGGCAAGGAAATCTGATATAAAGTGCTTGAGAGATAGTGAGAATTTTCTTCCTATTTGTATACCACTAAGTTCAGATGATTAAATAAATTGGTATATATGTATCATAAAGAAAACAATTTTTTTATAAAGCTAAGGATTGAACCCAGGGCTTCATATATGCTAGGCAAGTGCTGTACTGCTGAGGTGCATCCCCAGTCCTTTGTAAGAAAATTTCTTGCTATTATGAAATACATCTACAGCCCCTTCCTTATTTTAACCTGCTTACACAGAAAAACGACTATTCAAAGATGAGTACTCATACTGAATCAGCCTCAACTGTATACAAGAATAGAAGAAAGAAAAGCCTGGAAAAATAAATGACACATAAGACACTGTACAGAAGTAGGTAGCAATAAAACACACAAAAATTATAAACAAATTAATAAACCAATTTCATGAGGCAATAATCCTTATTAATCCGAGACTCCAAAGCATGGAAAACTTGATTCAAGAGTGAAAATATAAACTGAAAATATAAACTGGAGTAAAGAGATTATAAAATAAAAATAAAACCATCGAAGGAATGAAGAAGAGACATTGATAAAATATACTAAATGAAATGGAGGTCAGATGTGGAAGTAGAAAAATGAAATGGGAACTAATGAAATAAAACATTTGTGAGAAAAAACCAAAAATGTGTATCTAAGATACTATAATTGATATTTCTAAATTATAGTAAATACAGTGGTCACATAGAAAACAGTTAATTTTATTTATTTATTTATTTGGTGCTGGGGATTGAACCCAGGGAATTGTGCATTCGAGGGAAGCACTCTATCAACTGAGCTATATTCCCAGACCATCTTTTTGATATAGCATATATGAGGCCCTGGATAAAACTGTCACCAGAGGAAAAAATATGGCTATTTTTGAAAATTCTATTTGAGAATAACACCAATCACCTGTAGTGAAATTTCTTTAAATTCTTTTTCTTTTAACTTTAGTTGTAGATGGACACAATAACTTTATTTTATTTTTTTTTAGTTATTGATGGACCTTTAATTATTTATTTGTTTATATATGGTGCTGAGAATCAAACTCAGTGTCCCACACATGCTAGGCAAGTGCTCTACCACTGAGCCACAACCTCAGCCCTAATTTATTTATTTTTATGTGGTGCTGAGGATCAAACCCTGTGCCTCAAACTTGGTAGGCAAGTACTCTACCACTGATCTACAACTTCAGCCCACCAAATTTCTATTCATACTCTCCTAATGAGCCAGAAGATGAATACAAAGTTCAAAGAAAACATGTCACCACGTCTGCAGTATTATCAGCACAGAATTCAGGGAAGAAATGCAACAAAAAGATAAAATCACCCCAGGATGAAATTACAAAGTACGCTAAAACAAATATATTAAATGAATATCCAAACCTGGGGTAGTGAAGAAATAAAGGCAAACAATCAAGAGCATTAAAGCGAGATTAGAGTATAAAATTATGGATGATAAGACAAGGAAAAAAAGTCTAACAAATACACAATCAGAACCCTTGAAAAAAACTAAAACTCTGAAAGAGAAATCATATTTAAAATATAACTTAAGGGCTGGGGATATGGCTCAAGCGGTAGCGTGCTCCCCTGGCATGCGCGTGGTGCTGGGTTCGATCCTCAGCACCACATACAAACAAAGATGTTGTGTCCGCCGAAAACTAAAACAATAAATGTTAAAAAAATATATATACATATATATATATGTGTATATATATATATATATATATGTGTGTGTGTATATATATATATATATCTATCTTAAGAAAAATTCTCAGAAGAAAATTTAAATCTTTATAAAGAACTTACTGAATATTTCAGGAAATTTGATTCCATACAATGAAATGTAAGATATATCCTGATAAAAAAATTAGACTTTAATGACAAAATATACTCAGGGCCTCTAGGCAAAAAGGTAAAATCATTATTAAGGATTATTAAGGATAAGAAAATTAGGCTGACATTGGACTTCTCAAGAGCAATATACAAATCAAGACAATAATATAGAAAAATTTCAAAAAACAGTTTTATACCCAGCCCAGGTATCTTTCAAATATCAAAGCTATAGGCAAAAAGAGAACGTAGGGAATACTGTATATATATATACTTTTTCTGATATATTAGAAGACAGCCTCATAAAAACATGAGGTGATTGGGGGAAGAATTCAATGACTTTTATAGGTTCTAATTATATTTAATGACATAACTATAATTATAGCTATAAAAAGATGGAAAAAATAGATTGTAAAAATAAATTGACAATTTAGAATACAATCTAAAAACTGAGAGAATAGTGATAAAAAGTAGAATAAAATCACTGTTTTAAGTAATAGAAGGGGACTGAAGGTTATAATTTATAACCAATAGCACAGGTAGGAAAATGTTATACAGAAAATAAGGATTAAGACCATTATAAAGGCATATTAAAAGGTAACTATGCTAGCTACTACCAAAGAAATACAAATTTTCCAATATAATAAAATGAAAAATATATAAATAGAAAATATGCCAAATAGAATAGTATATATATATTTAGTAAATATGTCACATAATAACATGACAGATTTGAGGTCAAACATATCAGCAGCTAATTATGATATTCAAATTGCCTCAAGAAAAAAGATAAATTATCTGTTGTAAAGACATATTAAACAGAATGATTTGAAGTGGCTAAAAGAATAAAGATAAAATAGGCCAGTGGGAATGGTAAGAAACAGAAACTGCTCTTTTAATTTTTAAATTTTTTCCCCAACATAATGCCTTTATTTTATTTTATTTTATTTTTATTGTTGGTCGTTCAAAACATTACATCTAACTTGATATATCATATTTCACAGTTTGATTCAAAAGGGTTATGAACTCCCATTTTTACCCCGTATACAGATTGCTGAATCACATCAGTTACATCAATTACATTTCCATTGATTTACATATTGCCATGCTAGTGTCTGATGAATTCTGCTCTCTATCCTAACCTCTACTATCCCCCCTCCCCTCCCCTCCCCTCCCCTCTTCTCTCTCAACCCCCTCTACTGTAAAACATTTCTTCCACTTGTATGCCTTTATTTTTATGTGGTGCTGCGGATCCAACCTGGGTCCCCTGCTCATGCTAGGCGAGCGCTCTACTGCTGAGCCACAATCCCAGCCCCCAGAAATTGCTATCTTGATGTAAAGATATATGTAAGAAAACTTTCTAGAAGTAACACCTAAATCTGTAATTGGAAAAAGCGCAACATTAACACAAGTGTGGTGAAGAAATATATGTGACTCCTCAGACTCTTCAAAGCATCATTTAAAGTGGTAAGAGCAATGCTGACTTTCTTCTCAAGAAGAACTCTCGCTAAGAATTTTATATCTGGGGGCTCGGATTGTGGCTCAGTGGTAGAGCACTGGCCTAGCACATACGAGGTGCTGGATTTGATCCTCAGAACCACACTAAAATAAACAAACAACAAAACAAACAAACAAATATAAAGGTATTATATCCATCTACAACTAAATATTTTTTAAAAGAATTTTTATATCTGACTAAACTACCAAGTAAGTATAAGTGAAAAGACAAAAAAACTGAACATAAAGTACCTGAAAGACAAAAGTTTCCATATGACTTTCTGAAAAAACCATTAAGAACAAAAGATGAACCAACTAGTATGAAAGGCTTGGCTATGAATATGGACTCTGTTCATTGCCTTTTAGCTGTTAAGAATAAGACTTAACAAGGGCTGGGGGTGTACTTCAGTGATAGATCACTTGCTTAGCATGTGTGAGGTCATGGATTTGATCCATAATACTTCCGGGTAGAAGGGAAGGAGAGACTATGATCAAAAATTGGGAAGAGGAGAATGTAGGTATAGTTACAGAATAGAACATAAATGTTAGAAATCCTGGCAATAAAGAAACATGTAAAAATACCAATACTATAAGTGGGAAAGGAAAGTGAGAGACTATGAAATTAAGTAAGATTTCCTCATTTTTTTATAGCCCAGAGGTGAAGAGATCCTGAAAAGCTGATAAATCATGTAATTGAGGTAGAAGTATACTTAAAAACACAAAGGGGACATCTTCCAAGAAAAGGGAATGAGAAATTCCTAGTAAGAATACTGAATGTCTTTTATAAAGTTATACATACAAAGGTAATCACTAGAATAAAAATAAAAGCTTCACAAATTCTTGAAACTACATGCAAACCAAAGTGGGAAGACAAAATATAAAATCAAAAAATTAAAAATTCTATAGAAAGCATTTCACATGACAAAAATGAGCCTCAAAACACCTGCTTTAAACCCCCTATTTTGTATAAAATACCTACTAATTCACATAAGACTGAATCTTAAATTCATTTTGCTAAGTTACAGAAGCTAGAACCAACAGAACAAAACAAACAAACAAATAAAGGTATTATATCCATCTACAACTAAATCATGCGTTATGTTACTTCATTTACATGACATTCTAGAAAATACAAAACTATGGAGATGAAAACAGATTACTGTTTTTCAGGGTTTGCAGAGAAGGAGAAAGGTTGATGTTACACATTTGAGTTGATCTATACCTTTGAATTTTTAGGGGTGACAGAACTGGTCTTAATAGTTCCGTAGTGTGCATTCCTGATTTTATGCCTTTGTCAAAAACCAGATAACTGGATACCACAGTGAGTTACTTTTTAGTGAATATAAATTTTCAAATACCAATTAGAATGTTGGGAGAATTCTGGATAGAAAGTGAACTGTGATAAATCAGTCTTAATTGTGACACATGTACGACAAAACCTTTCCAAAAGTGCTGCTAAGGAAAGGATAAATAACTGTAGCAAACAGTATTTTGTTTAGATATTACAAGGCTAAAGACAAAAACATTATATAAACATCGTATTCTCTTGGATGAAGTTGTTTATTACAGGGATATTATTTGGCAGTTTTCTAAATACTTGACATGTATATGAGGGTTGAGAAAATAAGAAAATAATGAAGACACTTTCTTAGCATCAGAGAAAGTTATCAATAAGGAAAAGGGAAATGCTACCATGAACTATGTAGAGGTGAATTAGAGTTAAATATACTGGTATACCTTACTTACTACACTTTTCAGACTTCCTTTTTTTTTTTTTTTTAAACAAATTCAAGATGTGTGGCAATCCTGGATTGAACAAGACTATTAGTGCCATTTTCCCGACAGCATATGTTCTCTTTATGTCTATGTTACATTTTAGAAATTCTTATAATATTCCAAACTTTTGCACTATTATTGTATCTGTTGTGGTAATCTATGACCTTAGATGTTATTACTGTAGTTGTTTTAGGGTCCCATAAATATTGCCCACGTGAGGTGGCAAACTTATAATAAACAAGTCTTCTGTTTGACTGACTGCCCATTCCTTGGGCCTCTCATTCCCTGAGACACAACAATACTGAAATTTAGGATACTTAAACCCCACACAATGACATTAGCGTTCAAGGGAAAGAAGAGTCATGTGCTGCACTTAAAAGCTAGAAATGATTAAACTTAGTGAAGAAAGGACAAAAACTAGTATCTGTCAAGTTTTAAATGCAAAGGAAAGTTCTAGAAGGAAATTAAAAGCACTACTACAAGGAACACACAAATAAAAAGCAAAATAGTCTTACTAGTGATACAAAGTTTAAATGTATGGATACAAAATCAAACTGAATACAACATTCCCTTAAATCAAACCCTAATCCATGGCAAAGTCCTAACTCTTGAAGAAAAAGTTCTGTGCCTTGTTTTATTGTAGTGGTCTGAAATGAACCTGAAAATCACTGAGTTGTACTGTACACAGTATTATATATACACACTCAGGTATAAGAATACTGTGTGTGTATACCTCAGTTACTAGACATAAATATATTTCCTAGAAGCAATGACAGCCAGGTAGTTATGAGCACACCTATTGCCAGGATGTTGGCTTCTAAACATCTTTGTTCATTAAAAGGAACGAGTGCTTTTTTAAAATATATTTTTATTTGTAGATGGACACAATACCTTTATTTTATTTACTTTTATGTGGTGCTAAGGATCAAATCCAGAGCCTCACATGTGCTAGGCTGGCGCTCTACCACTGAGGCCACAACCCCAGCCCTGGAACTAGTGCTTCCTGGGAAAAGGTTGAGGTATGGAAAGCTTAGGACATCTTGTGGTGCTATAAAATAAGGAATACTGAAAGGGGGAAAGAGGGCTGGAGATGTAGCTCAGGGGTAGTGGGTTTGCCCAAGGCTCTGGGGTTTGATCCCCAGCATGAATGCGCGCGCGCGCACACACACACACACACACACACACACACAACAGAAAAGTGGGTGGAGAAAGAGCCTATCCTAAGGACAAAGAAGCTTATATGAAAGAACCTGCAATAGTTATGGCTGGAATTTCAGCAATACAATTAATATAGTATTGTATTATAACGTAACTAAATATCTGTGAGCTCATATTGATATGAATGGCAATTGATTTTTTTTAAAAAATGGAAGCCAAGAGACAAATCTTTCTTAAAGAAAAAAATCTATTTTTTTTGTTTATGATTATTTTTATTGGTAAGAAGAAATATATTAAATGCAGAAGAAATGTATGATATAGAAAATCATTATCAGAACAACACTGTTACAAATGATACAGGCAATATCTACTAAAATTCTGTGGAAATACTTTTAAAAAGTTAACAAGATGGGTTGGGGATGCGGCTCAAGCAGTAGCGCGCTCGCCTAACATGCGTGCGGCCTGGGTTTGATCCTCAGCAACACATACAAACAAAGATGTTGTGTCCACCGAAAACTAAAAAATAAATATTAAAAAAAATTCTCTCTCTCTCCCCCTCTCTTAAAAAAAAAGTGAACAAGACATCTGCATAGTTTGAGTACTTTTCTTCAAATATCTATTAATTATTGTGCCAGTTTTGATGCATCTACATATAATAATCTTTCTCCAGGAGGTGAGTGCAGGTGAGACTGTTACATATTTTTGACTACAATGTTACAAAACAAGCATATAGCCCCTTTGTAGTCTCTTCATTATTTGAAAAAAATAACAAAACAAATGTAACCAATTATTATCGAGGTGATGAGGAAGTTTTCATATGGACTAGATATTATCAGATATAAAATAATTATTGTCAATGTTGAGAACATATGAAGATGAGTAACAGGTATACAGGGCTTCATGATGCTATTTATTTTTATTCTGTTTTTGTGTTTGATGAAAAATTTTCAAAACATTAAAATGGTTATAGTGTTCAAAATTATAGTCACAAAATTATAGAGCTGGAATAGATGTTAAAGATGATCTTATTCATCTTTCAATTTTATAAGAGGAAAACTGGAGGTCCAGATAGATTATTAAACGAGCATATTACACAAGTGAGTGGCAAAACCATGCCTAATAATACCTGAAACCTAATTTACCATCTAATGTTCTCTCTAGTACATAGTATTAACTTCTTCATAAAAGCTCTATATTAGTGAACATAGAGTATATATAATAAATTCTACTAGCTGTATCTGTTAAAAACTAACACGACAGCAAGTCATACCTGAAAGCATTATCAAACATCACTGATGGAGGTTTACGGAACACAAATTTAAAGAAAATATAAAGAAGCTTCTGGGTTATTTTTATTTGAGTTCCTCACATTGATAACAAAAAAGCAATCAAAAGACACTCCTAATGAGCTCCCTCTAAAAGTAAGAATGGCAGTAAAGCAAGTAAAGGCACAACCTTTGTTAAAGAGGAAGGAGGGTAGGCAGACTCTTTTTAAGAGACATACAGTACACCTCTATATTCTTTCCTATGGGTTTTTACTACTAGCTATAATACAAATGTCTCCCTCCTCCCCAATCAGTATCATTGCCCATCTGAGACTCTTGCATAGAAACACTACTGAATGCAAAAGGGCACTTGAAAAGAGAAGTGTAGTTGTACTTAAACAGTGTAATAAAATACAAACAGTTAAGAGGAGGAAATTGCTCCTCCTATAGTACAGTGAGAACTAAGGAGGAAATATAGAATAAAAAGAAAACGACAGGGTACCTGGGTATGATAATGGTCTGTCAGTAACTAATGGTACAAGTGATCTCACTCTAATGAGTTTCATAAAGATGACAGTTACCATATTTAATAGAAATAAATTGAAACCACAAAATCCAACTATAATACAAAAACTTTTCATATTCATTACGATTCCAAGATGATCATTTAATATATAGTTTTAAACAAAAATGAATACTGAAAATTAATTTTTCCTTCTGAAAAATTCAAGCAGGGAAAAAGATAAAGACAAGTTCCTATAGAGACAAAATGGATAATTTTAATATTACCAAGCACCACAAAAAGGAATAGTTTTAATATGTTATTGTTCTACTACAAAATTATCTGAAAATTTTCCATGAAAAATTTTTATTGTAATGCAGTAATGGATGTAAAAAATTTTATCACAAAGTTTTATCTCATTCTTTTACAGTCTAATTATGGGCAATCTGGATGTGAAAATCAAAGACAGAAGGAACACCCAAAGATATAATTTATAACTTTAGGTTAACACATTGTGGCTTTCTGTACTATTAACTCAAGATATAGTTTTCCAGATATTGTGGTTCATTGTTTTCCTCTGTAACAAGTACCTAGTAACTCAGTTTCTTTGATACAGGTTTACAATAGTAATATAGTGTTAAAGGGTTGTTCAAAAGGTAAAGAGGCCAGTAAAAGTATCCATTAATTTTGTTGCAATGCTAAAAGATGTCACTGTTCTTTCATTCAGGTCATTTATCTTCACTGTAATAGTATAATAGATTAAAAAAATCAGAAAAAAAGGCTGTAATTATACTGCTGTATCAATAACCTATGCTGATAAAAGGACAGCTTAGGTTTTTATTGATTTTTCTATATTATAAAAAATACGTAAAATTAATCATTTAAAAATATACATTCACAGTAATACAAATACACACATTTTTTGCCTATCTTGCTGTTTTTTAGGAAGATTTGCAATTTCACATATTTATTTATTTAGATTTGCTAAATGGAAAAAGGATTTGGTTTATTGAATGTAAATTCTACTATATCACCAAATGTCTCAGGTAACAGATATTAAATGAAGACATGACATTTGAGCTAATGAAGCAAAGCCATTTATTTTGAAATTTTCTTGCTACAGAAAGAGAAACCTTTAAAAGTGGCCTTAAGTTTGCAAAAATCAGCAACTTTAATCTATCCACTTTCTTTTGACCTTTACACTCAACCTCAAAAAAATGTTCAGCAACATAAATTTGATCTCAAAAGGCTGCTGCAGATCTCATTTTCTGCTGTTTTTCCATTAGGTATTTATGAGACTTGCTAGTGTTACAAGGGACTAGTAAAACGCCAAAGTAATCCTGCAGTTCCTGTGTAAGAATTCAGCTTTTCCCTTTGAGATGATAACTTTTTTCCCCCCTTGCCAAGGGCTTTTCAGATTTAACTAAGACTATAGGTGTAATGTTCTTTTTCAAGAGGTAGAATGGGTGAGTTAGGGACTGAGGGAAGGGATTTAAAAAATGGACCACATTTAGCAGTTTAACCATTGAAACAAAATAAATTTTTTAAGCCATTAAGGTAGCTTGTTACACATTTGCACTAATTGAAATCACAGCATGCTTACACAGAATAGAAACTGAATCCAAGAGTTTTGAAGTTTGAGGATCTCAGCTGTGTGCATACCTTCTCTTAACTGCACAGGAAACCAGCTGCTTCCATTTATGAACTGTATTGAACACATGTGCTCCAGTATACCCATGACATAACATGTAACACTATACTTTCAAACAAGTTTGCCAAGAAAGGGGGAAGGGGGTACAAAGATGTTAGTGAGACCAAAAAAAAAAAATATATATAATATATAATATATATATAATATATATATTATATATATATATATATATTTTTAATGTTCGTACCTTAGTAAGGCAAAAAAAAACTGTTTCCACGAATGTTTTCTGTAATCCATTATAAAATATGAATAATGAAATCAACAAATTTGAAAAGAATTACAAATATGAGTTATCAAAATCTAGGTATAAATGAAGACTGAGAAAAAAGATTAAGTTTTCATGATTTATTTAAAAATATTTTAATTAATTAATTAATTAATTCTAAGGATCAAACCCAGTGCCTCACATATGCTAGGCAAGTGCTCTGCCACTGAGCTATAGCCCCAGCGCCCAGATTTATACAAAACTAGACCAAATTACAATCACTTGTTGCATCTGAGTTAATGGTCTCATTTCTTTGTTCTTATAAGTTACTTGCAATCCAACAAAAATTTCTATTGTATCCACTTCAACTTAATATGCCCTTCATCTCTTTTCCATCTCTAACTACACCTACTCCTACTTTTCCCATTGCTCGCTCTGCTCTAGCCATCCTCCCTCTTGTCTTTTAAACATGTCATGTATCTAGCACAGACACTTTGAACTGCTCTTTATTACCTGTGCTTACATTGTTTTTCTCCCTAATGTGTACATGACTTGCTCCATGAAATTTTTACTTAGACATCACCTTCTTGGGTAAAACTTTCTCTAGTGATTCTGTTTGAAATCATAATCTTTCTCTCTGAGCCTGAGTACACTTTCCTCCACTTTTATTTTTCTTTATAACACCTGACATAGTATATACTTTGTTTAAAACATTACCATTACAAAATAAGCACCTTTAATGTAACAATTTTTATTGGTTTTGGTCACTGTTATATTTTCAGCACCAGAAAAGTGGTAATAATGTAGTAAAATGTTGTTTCTTCTAATTCCTAAGAATTCTCCTAATTCTTCTTAGGTTACAACATTACTGCCACTTTTCTGGTGCTGAAAATTTCAGGAACTAGAACATCAAGGATATAGGAAAATTTGAGTAACATGTAAAAAATAACTTACATGAATTGCTGAAATTTTTTTTGGCAGTCACTGCTCATTTAAACAATAATTTACATGTATATTTTTGGAAACATTCTGGGAATCTTTTGGTGTCTATAAGAATATACCAGTTCAAACTGGGAATAGAACCACCATTTGATCTTTCTTGGTTTATACCCAAAGGACTTAAAAATCAGCATACTACAGTGAAGCAGCCTCATCAATGTTTATAGCAGCTTAATTCACAATAGCTAAACTATGGAACCAACCTAGATGCCCTTCAACAGATGACTGGATAAAGAAAATGTGGTACCTATACACAATGGTATATTACTCAGCCTTCAAGTGCTGAGTAATTAAATGATGGCATTTGCAGGTAAATGGAGGGAACTAGAGAATATCATGCTAAGTGAAATAAGCCAATTCCAAGAAACCAAGGCTGAATGTTTTCTCTGATAAATGAAGGAACTTTGGATTGTGCAGAAGGTAGGGAAGGGAGGAATAGGACGGTGGGGATGGGAAACACGGTAGAATGAGACACGTGTGCATGTATGATTACACTACTGATATGACTCAGCACACACCATGCACAGCCCGAGGAATGAGAAATTATGCTTCATTTGTGTACAATGTGTCAAAATGCACTCTACTGTCATGTATAACTAATTAGAATAAAATATTAAAAATACCAATTCAGATTAACCACAAAAACCAAAGTACTTTTTAATTCAGTAAAACTTCCCATTAAGAAGTTTTACTTTTGGCTTTGCATGGTGACATGTGCCTCTAATTTGAGCTACTCAGGGGGCTGAGGCAAGAGGTCAGCAATTTAGCAAAACCCTGCCTTAAAATAAAAGAAAAGCTTTACATGTGAAATTTTCTTATACTCTAATCTTAGGTTCTATATATTTTCAAATAACAATCTAATTTTCTAAGTACATTCCCTTGAGTCTTATTAATCATTTTATTTATATACTGCCTAGTTCCTGACAAGGATTAAGGTAGTTTAGAAGGATATAAAAAAAGATGAGAAACCATGACAAATATTTGGTGGTAAAGGAGAAAACAGAATAAATATAAATGCCTGCCATAAACTGCACAACACAAATTTGCTTTTAGCCTTCTAACAACCTGTGGAAAGAAGGAAATATAGTAATGCAATGTAATTTTACAAAAGACCAATGAATCTCTATTTAAAAAGCTACACATAAAGATAAAATAATCACTTATTAGACTGAAATTTCTCAAGACTTTTAGATTTAGTTCTCCATGTTTACTGATGAAATTTGAGTCATTGCTCTTCTGGAATTCCAGATGACAGCTTTGAGAGCTTCACAAATTCTTAAATCCCTGAATAAAGGAGCTGCTAAAACTTTGTTTTATTATGAATTTTATGTGAGAGTCATCTTTCTTTTATGTGCATCTCTAAATTTACTCAATACTCTATCCTTACCATAATTTATGTCAGACAGCTGACTACTTATTTACTTCCTAAGACCACAACAAGTACCAGTCAAACTATGAATAGGAAATTTGTAAATGCCAAGAGCCTATCTTGATCTTTTTATTTTGATTCTACTATGACTAAACTATAAGACTCTGATACAAAAATTACCTGAGTTTTAAAAATCAGACATGAATTATATTACTTATTGTATTACTTTCAGAAATGTTAGTAGTGCATTCTAAGAGAAAATGTGGTCTACATATTTAAAACATTTTTTCTTTATATTTCCTAAACATTTTTTTTTTCTGTAGACAGATCTATAGAATTTTAGAAAAGATCTTAGAATATACTGTTAAGAAGAGGTTTAGTTTTCCTGGGAGTATCAAAATACACCAATTTTTTTCCCTTGATACTCTATATATAATTTCTAATTCTTCCAAATTACCAAGTTTTTCCATGTTCCCTATAGTAAGTCAATAATTTAGAGATTTTTTTCTAATTGAAAAAATCTATTACTTGTATTATAAAACTATTCAAGGCAATGTTCTAAATTTGCTGCTGCTTAGGACTTGGTGCTCTGGTATAAAAAACAAAACAACAAACAAAAAGGAGTACAAAAAAGGGATTAGACTGTTCAGAAAACCTGTAAGGAATTTGTGTAAGATTTAAAACAGACATATGCTTTTAAAGTCAAGAACTTTCAAATGCAACAGTTAATCCACATAATAATTCAACAACCAACACAGATTCAAAGTTCTAACAGATACCATATGCAACCTGTAATAAAATCTCAGTTAAGATATTTCAGGCAACCGGATAATTTCATTTTCCATTTTAAATACCCATTTATTTTTGGTTACCAGGCTATAATGTAACACATGAAAATGCTGTCATTGTACAATAAAACCTTAGTACAGATATTTTACTATTAGTTAGAAAACAAAGATGTGGGGAACAATATTGAAAAATGTTTTCCGTGTTTTTACTTCTTAGAAAGTTATACATACTGATTTTACAATTAATTCTATTAACTCTAGTACCTGTTAAGATGAATCTAATTAAGGAAGTAGATGAGACAGTGGGAAGATTATATTTAGTCTACAAAATGTATGAGTTCTAAATAATTGATTATATTAATACCTACTATGTGAAAAGGTCTATTATCAGTTAAAAAGGGAATATATGTTTGGAAAACATTATGCTACTATGCCTGGGAAATAAAACTGTATTAGTATTAAGATAGGAAAGGGTCAGAGATCTGAATGACATCTAAAATTTTAAATCTGAAAGAAAAAATTATTGAAATGCAAATAATATCATTAGCATTTTTTCCCTTGCCAAAATAATCAAAGCTTTTGTTCTGAAAATTACAATATCATAGAGCTACATAAGCCATTCAAACTAGATAGATGAGAAAGTGTTAAAACAATGTACAGATAAAATCAGATGTCAGCTGCATAAAGCAATAAGTATATTTATTGTTTTTTTGTTAACTATTTTTGAGACAAAGTAACAAGTATCTAGAAGATGAACTGTGAGAACTTGGAAACTTAATGGCATTATTAAAGGAAATATCATTTTCTGTTTCTGATTTTTCAAGTTTATAGTTTTACTCTAAGGATTTACTGTGAGTACTCCATACTTTAATCACAGAAGATGTCCTATAAATTTAAAGACAAAAAACTGGCAACTCCCACAAGCAGTATTTCAATATTACAATAGGGTCTTTTATTAGAAACTCACTACTCCTTATTCATTCATCTGCTAGACAGAACTTCCTGGCTAACAGTCCATTGTGATGACATAATTTCTGACAGACATTTTCAGTAAAAGGGAGACTACCAGGACTAATCATTATAGTTTAACTTTAAATATTTTCTTAAGCTGTTTGTAATTCATGGAATAAAAGGAACATTTTATCCACATATTCACATCATATCCTGCCATTCTAAAGGGACAGCTTAACTGGAGAAAAGAAAAAACAAAAACTCTGTAGATTTCACATTTATAAGGGACAAATCTGCTTAAGCTACAGTTATCTGCAGCAGTGTTTAAATTGTATATGAGAAAGACAAGGTAAATAGGATGATCTGGCATTCAGGGAAATGAAACATTTACACTGAAAATGGAATTATAACTAAGTTTTCAGAAAAAAGAAAACAACAACAATATTCTTCAACAGGAATCTCCACATGATTTGCATTATAAAAAAAATCTAAGGAAGTTAATGAACATCTGAAAAACTACAATCCTTTTATATTCATGCAACTTTTTAAAGTAATAATATCATGCATGTTTGTGTGTGAAAGTAACAAATAATAAAATCAAATCCACAAACTGGATATACTATCTGGAATTTCACAGTTGCAAAAGAGTAAACTCATAAATGCTAACAGTTCCAATTCCCCCAAACCAAAATAAGTTAATATATGTCTGTTATGTGTGGATTAGTATCACATAGTTTATGTTAAGAGAACTTTTTGGTACAAAGAGGTACAACAAGGGTGGTTTTTTTGTTGTTTTATTTCTAGCAAAAAAAAAAAAAAAAATCTTGGGCTAGGGCTGTAGCTCAGTGGCAGAGTGCTTGCATGAGGCACCGGGTTTGATTCTCAGCACCACATAAAAATTATAAAAAAGTAAAATAAAGGCATTGTGTCCATCTACAAATACAAAAAAAATTTAAAAAAATCTTTATCTGGGTTAAGCTTGGGAGAATAAAGTTTCAAGAGCATTCTGTTCAATAGCAGGTGTTCTTGCATAGCATTTTCCCCTTGGGCTAGAGCAACAGTTAGATGGCCAGGAACAGAAACAAGATTCTAAATCCAAATCTCTTTCTAATTTGAAATTTGAAAATAAAAGAGTGGCTTCTGTTTCTGAAGATGTGAGTTTAATTAGGGGAAAATACTCTTAGAGGGAAGCTAAAAACACAAGTTTTGATCACAGGTGGGGTTGCAGTAGGAACATACTTGGGTATTTTTTTCCTTTTTTAAGTCATGGAGAGAAAAAAGTAACAATAAAGGATGATACAACAATTAAGCAAAGAGGGAAAAAAGCACACTGCAGTGAAAAGGTTTAACTCTTGACTACAGAGAGCTGTTTTTTTTTTTTTAATTTTGTCCAAGATTTCTCAAACTTTTTTTTTTTTTGCTGAAGTTGTGTCCTTTGAAATGTAAAAAAAGACATTTTCTAAAAAACAGGTTTTGTCTTACAATAAAGAAATCTGCTCAATTTTTTGCCTATCTTTACATTCTCTAACTTATTTCGAAATGAAATTCTTTTTCATGGAATCTACAGAAAAAATCATTTTTCACCATATGTTAAAATAAGATGTGGATATGTATGTTTAAATAAAATATTTCAATCAAGTTTTAGTTAATTATTTCTTGTTCTTTCTCATATTAAACCTTAACTGATCAAAAGAATTCTAGATCAGAGACAAACCACTAGGTGGGTCTGTGGGCTAGGCCTACAGGTAAGGCAGAAGAGTATTTCAGAAAGAAGTGATATGGAAAAGAAAGCTATTTACTTTTGCTTGTTTTTGAGGCTGAGACAAGTGAAAGCTGGCAGTATAGGTGTAGTGTATAAAATGGTTTTTCTGTATCAAATTGGATGTGTGCCATTCTACTAGAACAATTGAGTAATAACAATTTTAAATCCAAATTGAATAATAATATACAATTTTTCTTTGGAATAAGTCTTAGAGTGCCTGTTCCTGAATGAAAGAAAGAAGAAATAACTTCAAACTAGACGGTGGTGGTGGTAAACATAAGAAAACTAAAGGGAAAAATCTGAATTTACTTTGTCATCCATTTAAAAAGATCATATAAATATTGCACTAAAATGTTTAATACAAGACTTAAAACATTATTTACCCTCAAATTTACAACCAAGAAGATGTGAAATACCACTGATATTTTTCAAGTTGGTTTGAAAGGCAGGAATTAGATCAAGCTTTTGCTTTGCCTAGAAAGTAGTATAATCATCTAGGCCAATGTTTCAATTATTCAATCAGTCATTCTACAAAGGCTTCCTGGTCATGTTATGTGTTAACCACTGGTTCTAGGGCTACAAACTTTCTCTCCTTTACACATACTCATTATCTCCCCTCTCATCCCAAAGGCTTACTTACTGCTTACAACTTACTTACTGCTGCCTGACATACTCTACATTTGTTTATTATACCCCACACCCTCCATCAATCCAAAATGACAGATTGCTAGTATTAGGGACTTTGTTCTTGTGGCATCTAGCATAAAATAAGGGCTCACTTAATATGTTACTGATTGGTGGGGGGGAGGCACAGTAGATATTTAGGGCTTGGGATGGTCTAATAGAGTTGTCCTAGCAGAAGAGACTACACACTGAAAGAAGACCAGTGTGGCTGAAGCTAAGAGAATACTGTGTAAAGAAAAGTAAGAGAGGTAGGTCGAAACCCCACCAGAAGGAAAAAACATTTCACTTAAATTATCCTTCAAAGATATGCTTAGAAAAAGAGGCAAAGAATAGTTTTCTATTAAATAACAACAACAAACTCAGAAATACTTAATTTAGATGAGGAAATATTTTTCAAAAAGAAAGTTAAGTATTTTCTATTTTACATGAATGAAAATAACTTATGAGTCAGGAAATAAAGCCTGAAATTTCTGATCTTATCACTGAATTAATAAATAACTTCATTTCTTATGTAAGTGAAAATATCAGCTCTCTAAAGTATTTCTGAACAGCTACAGAATAGGTAGAGGTAATTCACTCAATGTTACTTTACTATAAATGCAAGGGTAAGTGCCTTCTCTAAACCATGATGTTGCTTTGTACGCAGTTCTATTCCAAGGAAATACAAAGACTGTCTTCATCCTTACATCAAATAAACTATTCAATTTTTTAATGTATAGGTTTTTGTTTTATTGGGAAACAACTTTTTTTCTTGATGTCCCCTTAATTTGGAATAAACAAAAAAAAAACTTACTGAAGGGCACATAAACAAACTTCAGAATAAATATATTACATATGAATATATATGTGATTTGATATAGAGCCTGGCAATATTAAAAATAATAAAAATATCTTTATAGCAAACATTTAAGGAGTGTTCCTTATGGGCCACACACTGTTTTACACCATTTATATATACTATCTCATTTTTATCCTTATGAGGCAGGTATTATTATCATTATCCCTACTGGTGGGGTTCAGGACACACTGCCCTGAAATATGGTTCCCTGTATTACTGAATAGTTTAAGCTGAAGGAATTTGAAAAAAATAGCAGAAGCAGAAAAGTCTTTGTTCTTTCCTTGTCCTTTTTGCATTGAAGGAAGTCATAAAACCTGGGAAGTATATTCTGACTTTCTCGTGAAGCAGGTCACAAGACCCTTATATATGTGTCTTCCCTACTAAGGAACATCCTTACCATGGAAGATGGAGAGACACAGAGAAGAACCAAAACATACGGACCTTGCTAGGTTTCCCCAAGTTTGCTACACTTACCTCATATTTTTTACCCTAGAACACTTCTCTATGACTGCAGCTCGTCATCAAAGTTATTGAAACAAGCACTCAGGTTTAACTGTTTCTTTTATTCTTCATTTTCTTATAAAGTTTCCTGTCATGTAAAACTTATATTTTAAACACTTTTGTATGCTTTCTCTTGCTAATCTGTCTTTTGCTATAGCAGTCCCAGTCCTGATATTTTTCATTTCTTACACCATTTCACTGATAAAATGAGATTCAGAGTTCTTTTGCCCAAGATTGCAGAGCTAGTAAGTAATGACACATGGATTACACACTGAGAGCATCACTCCAGAACATAGTCTCTTAATCAATACACTATTTTTGCCTTTAATATAGCCCAAAGTTCTAATGTATATTTTGTTGTTATTATATATATATTTTAAAAATATTTATTCTTAAGTTTTAGGTGGACACAATATCTTTTTTTACATTTATGTGGTGCTGAGGATTGAATCCAGTGCCTCATGCATGCTAGATGAGCGCTCTACCACTGAGCCACAACCCCAGCCCCTATTATACATATTCTAAAATAAAAATATAAAAACACTAATGATGTTTGGATAAATGATGCTAATCACATCAAAATCACTCATATTGATGCTTTCTTCAAAATAATCAATCACTCCAATGGAGGGGGGGACCTCAATCAAGTAGTATAACTGAACTATGCCAGTGACAAATACTAGTAAAACAATTGAAAAAAAAATTTCAACTGAATTTTTAAGACAGGGAGAGAATGAATGACAACAATAATTTCTAATACACATAAATGGCAGTAAAAGGATTTTTATCTTATCAATCTTATAGCATTCCTAAAGATCTGGGTGGCCTTTACCAGACATTCTTCGGATGTGCTAGAGAAAGGTCCATTCACTGCAAAAATTAAAGAACCAAAAATATAACAGACATCTGCTTGCTGTAAGAAAACCTGAGGTTTATAAAGTTCCTATTTAGGGTGAGTTCTATTTCAACAGAAATTTTTCAAAAATCTTAAAATATGTGCCTTTTGTGTTTTGTTCTGTCCTCTAGCAACTTTAAATAATTTTTAGATTTAATTCTCTAAATTGTTATTAATCTACAAATTTGGTACGGCTTCTACCATAAAATATCGATAAGCTTAAATTAATTTCTAAAACACAAAAGAAAAATTTAGTTAGTCCTTTAAAAACTGTGTTAATTACAATATTAAGAGTTATTGAATTACAAGTTTATAAATTGTTACGTTGTCTGAAATCAATGAATGAAGTGGTTGTTTCAATCCTTTTTTGTAGAATTTTACAGGTTGGAAGGGGAGAGAAAAGAGAGGGAAAGGAAATAATCATAAAACGATGAAGTAATTTTTAAAAGGGAAATCACTGAAAGACCACGAATAACTTCAAGTGAAATGCCATATAAAAGCTTTTAATTGCCTTAAATTTGTGAAAAACTACCCAGGAGATCAACAAATTCACATCAATGCACTGCATTATACTAATAAGAGACCCCTGGCCTGGAGCCAAGGAGAACAAACAGAATGAACCATTCTCACATGGCTGCAAATTATCCAAAAGGAAGAGAAAGAGACAAAGTCAAAGTAACATGTTTGCATGGTGGGAAAAAGATCAAATATTGATCAGTCCAAGCTGAGGTAATTACAGCCATTGTCAAGGAGATGGAATTCATGTTCTTGGTCTTATAGAAATGCATCCCTGTCTTAAATGTGAGCACATTAGCTACTCACTAGTTGAACTTCTGTTAATATGTTTAAATAAAACATGCAGATGTACCAGGTATTTATACTTTTAAAATCTAATAACTTCTTGACCCTTTAAGAAATCATCTTATTTGTGAGAATTTCATAAATTTTTAAGGAATTGCTTGAATATTAGTTAAACCTATCTCTTATCACTCTGAGATTAATTATATGCCCATATATTAAGCCATGGTTTGCTAAAATAAGTTAAAAGTAAAATTACTGCAAATTGAGAACAATTAAGAATTTCATATGTCTGATTAAGTAACTATAATCAGCTATAAAGTATGAAGGTTACAGAAATTGTTCTAGTCTTAATTATTGTAAAGTTATACATTTCCTCTTTATTTTTGAAGATTATTACCAGCAATCATCGAAAAACCAGATTATAGTAACATTATGGTAGGAAAAGTCTTAGTAGCCTAACGCAGGAAGTAAATTAGAAATCTGTCCATTACTTGCTCACAATGAATCCTCTAAGAGCTATCATATTTATAATCACTAAGTTCATAATATAGTACAGTATGGAAATGTTCACCAAGAATAACTTGCCATGAAAGATTCTTTTTGAAGATGCCTGAATTCTTATTAGTACTGTTTCTGTACAAAATAAAGCTCCCAAAGCTCCACTTATAGATTTCCTAACATATTTGAAGAATTGTGTTTCTGTATTGATTTATAAATTCATGGTTTTATAATTGTAAATAAAAAGCTTGTACACCTAATCTCATTTATCCCCTCTACCTTCATGTGTGCCGATTAGAGATTGACTTTAAAAACTGTATAAGAAATTGCAAATCATTGAGAACTCTGAAGGCAGCACTACAAAGCTTTATACCATCAGTTTAATAGAATTTAATAGTATTTAGGGAATGTGCCTATTTGCATGTTCTGTTAACGACATGATCTGAATTCTGATAAAAACTGAATATTTTAAATTCATGTATCCAAAATATATCTTTCATGTTTTCTTGTTAACTAAGTCGATTTTCTTTGTTGCAAATTCACCAACATAACTATTATTTGTTCCAGGTGGATTTTATCTTTCTTTTAATCATGTATTACTATATGCAGCTGAATTTTTTGTATATCACATCATATCTACACCCTGATCCACTACGAGGAAGCACAACAGTCAAGAGAAAAGTTAATTAATATAGGGTCATGTTCTTTTAAGCTCCTTCCCTAAAATTGCAAAATACAAGAAAAACGCAACCAAATAATTTTTATTAATAATTATTTTTATGCTGTTATGTTACTATTCTATCATTTACTTCTTTATAAAAAAGAGAATGAATTACATTCATTTGTGCCAAATTTCTAATTCTAATGAATTTTTGACAGATGGAAAAAAACACTCAAATAGCTCCCTTAGCAGCTTTGCTATATATTAGTCTTCCCAACCCCACCTTACTATCTGAATTGCTGGCGAAAGTAGATCACGTCATCTGATGAAAATGAACTGCAAATCTGGATGTAACTTCAGAAAAATAGGTTTCATTCTAACTTTTTAGTCATATTTCAAAGAGTAGAAATTACATTCATCTTTCATTGTTAGCATTTTTCACTATATCTATAATCATCTGATAAAAGCCACTAGTGCTCCCCAGGAAAGACTGTAGTTAGCAAATTGTTCCACTGGAACCCTGCTTTTATTGTCTCCAAGGGAAAAAGTGGAAAAGTAAATACATTGCTTTGCATTTTGTTACCTAGTTTGCAGACAATTTTAGTGGCTAAAATAATAAGGCAATGTTTATTTTTTGAGCAATAAAAATCACTTAAAAAGTCATGAAGGGAGAATACTCTTTGCTCCTTCCCTCTCTATACAAAGAAGTCTCTGCGTGACATTGGTCGACTAGATGCTATAAAATCAGGTGACACTGAAAAGAAAATCACAAAATAAGTAGAACTCTTATTTTACTTTTTTTTTTTCATAAAATCCCAGGTAAAATTCGTTTAACTACAAAAAAGAAATAAGCAGTAGAGCCATGATTCTTACAAATTTAAAATGAGTGAAAAGGAGGAAGTCCAGTTGTTATTCCTTTTGACATTTTTCTAATGTTTAATTAGAAGTGGAAAGACAGTGGGAAATAGAGCTCTTTCTATTAAAGCACTGACCTAACAGGTAAGAAAGAAGGGTAAAAAGACAGGACAGTTAATTAATCTATTTTTATAATAAAACTTTAATTCCCAAATATTTGTATTTAGTAGGATAAAACTATAGCTGCTGTCCTTTATTTTTAATTATTTTGTCTTGTTCCATAGAAAAGCTATTAAGATGTCTTGCACATTTTAAGATACCAAAGCACAAAAACTTTACAAAGTTTTACAACAAAATAACAAAACATTAACTTCAAATACATAAAAGAAGGAACACTGAAAAACATTTGCTTTTCTTTATTAATTTACATGATACATTTCAAATATTTTGGTTTAGCTTATTCTCAGAGGAGATTAAAAAATGAAGTTTGGATTTCTTCTGTAATGTTGTTTCTTACTTGATTCACCATACAGTTATTTATTAAGTGTCACTTCAATGCAAAACAACAAAGAACTGATGAGCACAATAAATTGCATAATTCTACCTTCAAACTGTTTACATTTTCTAGGGGAAAGGTGGAGGAAGTGGTAGAAAATCACTTTTTTCAATTTAGAAATTAGGACTTTACTGATTATTAATATTAACTTAGATATGGTGACTCCATGCACCATCAGATCAAATGCATGTAATGGATCACACTTCAACAGAGATAAATTTTAAGCTACGCTTTTGTTCACTGAACAACAAAAAATTGTTGAACAATTTTTCAGGCCAAGGGGAAAACAAGGAAAAATAACACATAACACCAGTTTTTAAAAAGCTCACAGTTTAGTTGTGTTCTTGATATCACCATCTTTTTATTGTTACCACGCACATTTCTGCTCCATCTATGCTTGATTACACCCAGGAACAGATCATGCTAATTTCATCAATCTAAACCATATTTAAGTTCCATGTCTTCTATCAATTCTTTCATTTGCTGCTCTCCCCCTTTTCTTTCTAGTATTTGAGATTGAACCCAGGATGCTCTACCACTGAGCTACATTCCCAGCCCCTATACCTACTTTTTCAAGTTTTGAGGCAAGGTCTCACTAAGGTAGTGAGGCTGGCCTCAAACTTGTGATCTGGTGTCTTTTCAGGTTTCATCAAAATATATAATACCCCTTCTATTTTTTAGTTCTGAGTATCAACTAACACAAAGCATGTAAAATGGTGCTAAGTTTATCTTGCAGAAAAGTAATAGGTCTGTCTAAAAAACTGCAGAAACTAGCTCCAGGAGGTAAGGATCCATCGCAATGTTCTGGCAGGGAGGCGGGGATTGGGGTGCAGGAGGAGGCACATACTCTGGATGATAAAGAACATGCTCATTACATATCCTTCCTTCCCACTGTTCTCTGTTCCTCCTTTCCATCCCTAAAAAAGCCCTTTGTACTTCTGAGATCCTGAAGATGGGGCTCTGAGATGATAGCTCCCTGTGCCAATCATCTCAGAATAGTGACTCTTGAATAAAAAATGGTGGTGCATGCCTGTAATCCCAGTGGCTTGGGAGGCTGAAGCAGGAGGATCAAAAGTTCAAAGCCAGCCTCAGCAACTTAGCAAGCCCCTAAGTAACTTGGTGAGACCCTGTCTCAAAATAAAACACAAAACAGGCTGGAAATGGTTCAATCCCTGGTATCCAAAAAAAAAAAAAAAAAAAGAAAAGAAAAGAAAAGATTTCCTTTCCATGATCTCTCCTAATTGCAGGTTTTTGAGTGGCAAACAGCCAGACTGGAATCTGGTTAACAATCACACAGCTAACAGGTAGCATAATCTGAATTTGAACACAAGCCTAAGTCTAAAGCACTAACTTTTCTTCTGTACTATAGACTCTTAGAAGGTAGTTAACTCTCTAACAGTATACAAATTATTATTAAATATTTACTATGTGCTAGGCCACTTTATTAAGCATGTTAAGTATATTTTTTTTATCGACTTTTAAATAAACTTTTGAGGTAAGTGCTATCTATTTTGCAGATGAGAAAAATAAAGTGGGAAACACAGTGGTAGGGTATTGACCAAGATTTCAGAACCAGGAGTCCATAGAAAAGGGGATTAGAAATTGCCACATTGGCATAAGAGCTATTCTGAGGTGAAGGCAATCAAGAACAGCAAATATAAGAGGAGCTCTCTGACTTCTTATTTCCTATCTAAAAGCAGGGTATAAATTTGCCTTTCTTAGAAGCAGTTTACATCTGTAAAGACATTCTCTTTTCCAGTACCAGAAAGGGAAGGAAAAGACTCTTCTCACTGAATCTGCGTAACAAACCTTACCAAGTAACCCTTTGTACCCCTTATTTACCATGGGGTAACCCTTATTCACCATGTATTCCCACAGCCCACCACCCTCACACCACCAGAAACCCCAATTCCCTTTTTCATCTAGCCTTTTTCCGTACTTAATTTATCTTGTCTTCTTCCCATACTTCATTACTCTTTGTTTAAACAGTATATAAATCCCTGGGTCTAACTGCCTCTGGCTTTTTTTTTTTTTTAAACTTCTTCTCTTTTGACGCCTTCTGTGTGCATGTAAAATAAAACTTTTCTCCAGTTAATTTTTTCTTAGTTTAATTAGTAGGCCCTCACTGTTGAACATAAGAGGGTAGACAAAAAGGTTTTTTTTCCCTTCGAGTAGTAAATTCACCCCTTGTATAGGTGATGGGGAGGTGGAGGAATATTTAACTGAATGCAGCAACCAGCACAGTTAATTATTTAATAATCAGCGCGCGCGCGCGTGTGTGTGTGTGTGTGTGTGTGTGTGTGTGTGTAAAATATATAAAATCATATTCTGGTACTGGGATTGAACCCAGGGGTTCACGAGTATTAAGCACATACTCTACTACCAAGTTACATGCCCAACCCCCAAAGAAGGTATTTAATAGAAATCGTTATTATTATTGTCCTTAATGCTGGCATCTGAACCCAGGGCCTCATACTTGTGAAACTCCTGCTCTACTGCTGAGCTACACCCCAAGCCCTTAGTAGAAATTATTACTGAAGTAAGAGATGATCTGACTTGCCTTTGGGTATTAAAAAAGATGATGGTGTGGGAGGGGGACAAACAAACAAACAAACAAACCCAAAGTTTTCTAAATGAAAACCGATGAGTGAGGAACATAAGATGCTTTAAAGACTAATCATATATACTTTCTCCTATAAAATCAATATACAAGTTTGCTAAACTCATTGTACTATATATACTAGAGCAACTACAATTGATGAAGCTGGTCTTTCAACACATTTCCAAGTTCTAAAATTAACAAAAAACTGAAGAATAGATAAAGAATAGTTGAAAACATTTGTCTATGATAATTCTTTCATTGTACCTGGAAACCACTAGCATAAAGAAATATGTGCAAATATACAAGTATACAACTCTTAGAAGTATTCTTCCAAATTATAGCTGTATACCATACTATCTCTTAAGAGGATTTTATGGTTCCTAACTGTTTAGAGTACAAAGCTTACACTCCTAATATAAGGTCCTTCTGACACCTATCTACTTTCCCATCTTCATCTCCCAACATTCTTCCAAACAATTTGATCCACCGGAGAGGTTAATAAATTCTTTTTTGAAAATGGCTTGACTGGCAAGTAGATTTTTAAAAGCTGCATAACATATCTTCCTCTTGGAAGTTCAAAATGAACATAAGTATATTATGATATAGGGAAGTTGGGTTGGGCGAATTCCTGAGAAAGTGAGTAAATTAAACGAGGGCCACACAATAAGTGACAGGTTGTCCCTCCCCTTAGAAAAAAGATCAAACAATTAGAATGAGTAAGAAGATAAATTATCAGTCTTAAATCAGTATTTTTTAAAAAGGTTAAAGTCCTTTAAGTACATACCATCCATTTCGGCATTTACCTGGGAGAAATTACTTCTAACTGATTTATTAGGTTTTGGCTAAACATCTATTTTTTCCCTAATTATTTAAATGCAATAAAAATATGTTTAAGCTGTATACATCAATCAATTCTAAATCCCTACTGAAGCAACCCAAATCAAAATCATATCTATATGTATATATATTTTCATCTGTGTATTTATATTTAAATAGCTCTTTTTTAAAAGGTAGGTTCATGATAGAAGTTCAGTGTGTGAACTCCAATTCCTCTAAGAGAGGAGTAGTTTTAACTCTTTCATTTATACTTGACATTTTCCATTGTCCTTTCTTAGAATTTTCAGTAAACAATTACTTGCACTCACTTTATGATTTAGGTAAGCCTTAACAGTCACTTCTTCTAAGTAAGAAGTGACTGTTAAGTAAGGAAACTAAGGTTAAGAAAGGTTAAATGTCTCAAAGCAGATCAGAGAGGGAACTAGCTGTATAACTGTGGGGTTCTCCGGAAACAATTTAGTTTTTCCTTCGAGCAGGTGTAAAGATACTGAGACATGATATTATAGACATTCCAAGAAGTTCTTTTCACATTTCAACCACTTTCCTTTATTGAAAGGCATTTAAAATATTATATAACAGTAAAGAAATATATAAAGTTTTTTCTCAGCAAAAGAAACAATAAGAGAGATAAATAGGGAGCCTACATCCTGGGAACAAATCTTTACTCCACACACTTCAGATAGAGCCCTAATAACCAGAATATACAAAGAACTCAAAAAATTAGACAATAAGATAACAAATAACCCAATCAATAAATGGGCCAAGGACCTGAACAGACACTTCTCAGAGGAGGACATACAATCAATCAACAAGTACATGAAAAAATGCTCACCATCGCTAGCAGTCAGAGAAATGCAAATCAAAACTACCCTAAGATACCATCTCACTCCAGTAAGACTGGCAGCCATTAGGAAGTCAAACAACAATAAGTGCTGGAGAGGATGCGGGGAAAAGGGCACTCTTGTTCATTGCTGGTGGGACTGCAAATTGGTGCAGCCAATTTGGAAAGCAGTATGGAGATTTCTCGGAAAGCTGGGAATGGAACCACCATTTGACCCAGCTATTCCCCTTCTCGGTCTATTCCCTAAAGCCCTAACAAGAGCATGCTACAGGGACACTGCTACATCGATGTTCATAGCAGCTCAATTCACGATAGCAAGACTGTGGAATCAGCCTAGATGCCCTTCAATAGATGAATGGATAAAAAAAATGTGGCATTTATACACTATGGAGTATTACTCTGCATTAAAAAATGACAAAATTATAGAATTTGGAGGGAAATGGATGGCATTAGAGCAGATTATGCTAAGTGAAGCTAGTCAATCTTTAAAAAACAAATACCAAATGACTCCTTTGATATAAGGGGTGTAAACAAGGACAGGGTAGGGACGAAGAGCTTGAGAAGAATATTTACAGTAAACAGGGATGAGAGGTGGGAGGGAAAGGGAGTGAGAAGGGAAATTGCATGGAAATGGAAGGCGATCCTCAGGGTTATACAAAATGTCATATAAGAGGTAAGGAGGGGTAAGTCAAGAGAATACAAATGGAAGACATGATTTACAGTAGAAGGGGTAGAGAGAGAAAAGGGGAGGGGAGGGGAGGGGAGGGGAGGGGGGATAGTAGACAATAGGACAGACAGCAGAATACATCAGACACTAGAAAGGCAATATGTCAATCAATGGAAGGGTAACTGATGTGATACAGCAATTTGTATACGGGGTAAAAGCGGGAGTTCATAATCCACTTGAATCAAACCGTGTAATATGATGTACTAAGAACTATGTAATGTTATGAACGACCAATTAAAAAAAAAAAAAAAAGAAATATATAAAGAATGAGTATAAAAGTACGTTATTAACAAATGTAGGAATTTTGTCAATCACATCAGCAACAATTTCATGAAATAAAAATTATATAATAATTGCCACTTAGTTATAAATCTGAAAACTGTTCATTTAAGGAATAAATAATAAGAAACATAAGGTGTTAACATTGAAATTAATTACAGATACATTTAATGAAATTCACATTTGTTATTGACATGATAATTACTAAAAACTCAAGAGTATGTCAAGCTAAGGGCAGCTGATTTCAACAAGACCACACATTCATTTGTACATTTCACTTCAGAATGTGGAGAGAAAAAAAATTTTGTTTTAAAACATCTGGGAAAGTAGGTAAGCAAAGGTGAATGTAATGAACTCTTTAAAATTAATAAATTCTACTATGATGTTTATTTTGTCTTAGTACTTCTTTTCTAATGTATATCTTTAATCTTCTATATGTGCCACTGTAATCAGATGTTGTGAAGATTATTATAATGTCACAGGAAATGGATTTTTGATTTCTGGCAGGAAATAAAGCAGTCAGACAAATGAGCTATTATGGGAAAAAGTCTTATCTTTTCTGAAAAGTAATGAATGAAGATATTAATGACCATCACTCCTGAACTCACTGCTGGGTGCTGAAGAAAAATAACTTAAACTCCTTAACTCTGAAATAAAAAGACTGGCTTCTCTAAAAGGCCAAGTTCTCTTTTTCCACATTATAAATTATATATTTATACCACAGCCATGGTAAAGAGATGTTAGCGGAGGGAGAAACTCCTTTAGAGTCAAGCCCTCAACCTCTTACTACAAAATTGTGGCCATCCTTGTCCACCTAAAATAAACACTTCAAAATACTCCAGAAAGTAAGGATAACTTCATTTTTAACAGGGAAGGCTAGAGAACAATTTGAAGATATCTACTATTTAAACAAAAAGGTTTAAATTGGTTACCTGATAAGGATAAAACAAGAGATGCACAACTCTACTATTTGCTGAGTACTCGTTCATCATTAAAAAAAAAAAAAAAAAAGACAATTCTAATCCATTCAGAATTCACAACTTGGGGCCAGGATTTGTCCTTAGGAAATGAGACCTTTCTTCCTCCTCATTCACCTAATTAATGTTTCCAGTTAGCTTCATTAAGTGTTAAGCACTTTTAGAATAATGTGGGAAATTAAGGAGCATTTGTATAGGGAGATAATTTCTGCAGCAAAATGTATTTTAAGCTCACACAACTATATTACTAATAGGCTTTTAGCATACTGTTCATTTGTGGACACATGAATGGTCTGGAAAGGACAGATGAAGAACCACAGAGTTAATCATTATAACTTGCATATATGTGAAATGGAGAGGCAAGTGATAGAACTGGTGACCTTGAAAGTTTTCATTACTTATTCTTCCTCACTGGCTTACCAACATGTAAGTGTCACTGTAAATACCACAATATATTTATCCAGTGGAGACTACAGGAAAGTAATTTAATACCACCATGGTGTTTGATAAAAATAAACAAACCAGCAAAAATATCAATTTTACATTATATATTTCTTCAGTAGTACATGTCATTCCCTTTCTAAATTTATGCTTTTAATACTACAAATAAACTTCCATCTAAACATTAATCTCTTTTAATGCTTTGTTCTTAAGTATACGATGTATTCTAAGTAGACTAAAATTTCTATTAACACCATATTTTTTTTTTAAAGGTCTGGTTAAGTCGGATTTACTTATTCATTTGTAGACAGACACAATACCTTTGTTTTACTTTTATGTATTTTTATGTGGTGCTGAGGATCGAACCCAGGGCCTCACACATGCCAGGCAAGGGCTATACCACTGAGCTACAACCTGAGCCCCCAATACCATCATTTTTAAAAAATAACATTTCACGGAGAATAAATTCTTTAAATATATCCATTTAAAATGTAAAATTCAGTGGTTTTTAGTATACTCACAGAGATGTACAATCACTAACATCATCAATTTTAAAATACTTTTCAAACCTACCCAGGAATTTTGTGTTGATTAATAGTCAATCCCCATTCTACAAAACTTCTAGCCTAAGACCATCACCAGTGTACCTTCTGTCTTTATTGGTGTTACCTATTCTGGACTTTTCTCCTGAATGAGATCATATAGATCTTTATCAATAGCTTCTTTAACTTACTATAATGTTTTCAAGGTTTATTTATACATGTTATAGCATACATAAATAATAAATTTCATCCTTTAAATTACGAAATAATATTCCACATGTGGATATATTTTTCTTGCATCTTTTCTGAGGTCTATTTGACAAAAGTTACATATACTCGTGGTATAAAAATGTAATGTTTTGATATGTATACGTGCGAAATGACGATCACCATCAAGAAAATTAACACAGTCATGACCTCAGATGTGCTGTGAGAATACTTAAGAGTTCCTTTCTCAGCAAACTTCAAGTATGCAATACAAATTATTAACAATATAGTCACCATGTTTTACGTTATGCCTCCAGAACTTATTCATCATATAACTGAAAGTGTGTACCTTCTGACCTGTATCTTCCCATTCTCCTCACCCCACCCTATTAACGACCCTTCCACTCTTGGTTTCTATGAGATCATACAACATTTGTTTTTCTATATATGGTGTATTTCCCTTCATAAAAATCCTCCAGTTTCATCAATGTTATTGCAAATGGCAAGATTTCCTTCTTTTAAATGATTTATTCCATTATGTATGTATGTGTATATCACATATATACAATACATATTCTTTATCCATTCATCTATGGACAGACACTTTAGTTGGTCTCATACCTTGGCTATTGTGAATAATGCTGCAATGAACATGAGACTCCAAATATCTGTTCAACATAATGATTTTATTTCCTTTGGCTCTATATCCAGAAATGGAACTGCTAGATCATATGGTAGTTCTATTTTTACCCCTTTGAGGAGCTTCCATACTGTTTTCCATAATGCCTATAACAATTTAAATTCCTACTAATAATGTATAAGAATTCCCTTTCTCCATATGACTTTGACCTTTTAATAATAGTCATCTTAACAAGTATAAACTGGTATCTCACTGCAGCTGAGATTTACATTTCTCTGAGTACCTTTCATATAATTCTTGGGCATTTGTATGTCTTCCTTGGAGAAATGCCTATTTAGGTTCTTGGCTTATTTTTTTAATTGGATTTTATTTTTTGCTACTGTATTTGAGTTCCTTGCAGATTTTGGATAATTAACCTTTTTATCAGAGATACATTTTGTAAATATTTTCTCTCATTTGGTGTGTTCTTTATATTTTGCTATTTTACTATGCAAAAATCTTTTTCATTTAATATGCTTTTACTTGTTTAATTTTGTATTTGTTGCCTTTTTGTTGACATAACAAAAAATTATTGTCAAGACCAATGTCCTGAGAATTTACCCTTTTTTCTTGTAGGAGTTTTATGGTTTCAGGTTTTATCACTTAAATCTATAATCCAATTTAAGTTGTTTTTTTTGTGTATGATGAAAAATAAGGATTCAGCTTAATTTTTTTTGCATGTGCATATCCAGTTTGGATATATTATAGTTTATTCATATCTCAGTTAATGGACGTTTTAATTATTATACCTATTCTGAGCAATGCTAGTATAAACATCCATGAACAAATTTTTGTGGAAGCATAGCTTTTAATTTTTCTTTGATATACACTCAAGAATTAGAATTTCTGGGTCAGATGATAATTTTGTTTCAGCTTTTTGAGAAACTGACTATATTCCCATCAGCAGTGCAAAGGGTACAAATTTCTCCACATCCTCACCAACACTTATTATTATCTCTCTTGGTGGGTATGAAGTTCAAACTTATGGTTTTGATTTGTATCATGCTCATGATGTTTAACATTCTTTCAGGTGCTTATTAAAAACCTTACCTATTTATCTATTTATTTCTTGGGTGATGAGGGTGCAATCCAGGAACTTGCAAATGTTCCAATTGTGATCTATGCTCTCACCCCTCAAAACTTTTATTTAAAAAGAAAAAAATTTTTTTTTCAGTGCTGGGGACAGAACTAAGGTTTCATGATGCTAGGCAAGTGCTGTACCACTAAACCACACACCCAGCACCAAACCCCCTGTTTTTTATATATATATTTCATGAGGCAGAGGTAAGGTCTTGAGTTTAAAAAGTTAAGACTATTATGAAGGTGAGGAAACAACAGTTAACTTGTTGCCTTTGACAGCTTAGCTGAAGAGATCCTCTCATATACTAAGTAAACACTCATAACTCTAATATATAGTACAGTGAATCTTCCTGGAAGACTAGTAATTTAATAAAGGCAATACCTGTGTTTTCTTCATCTTTGTACCTGTCACCATACTTCACAGGTTACACATAGTAAGCAGAAACAATGATGGGTAAATAAATAAATGTAATACCCAATCTCATCTTACTTTCACAATACCTAAGACAGAATGAACTGTTACTATTCTACCCTTTTCTGAAAAAGGATGATCACAAACACATTATACCCTGAATTAAGGAGAGGCAATTACAAAACTCCAAATTTACTAATCTTAACTTTAGTATTCAGTGTGCCTTTGATCAGACCAGAAATTTTTCATGTTCAGATGATCTTTTAAAAAATTAATATCTATAGTAAAATATTAACTTCATTTTGGCTTATGATATGTATGGTTATGTATAGTTTTGACAGGTATAGTTCAATTATTTTAAGTAAAATAACTAGATATCATCTCATTAGAATATGGTAAAATCTAAACTAATCATTAATTGTGAAGTAAACATTCAGTGAAGCCTTTTGTTCTTCAAATGTTGGAGTCAAAATTGGTACATGACTTTATTTCCATGAATCTATAGTATAAGCTATGAATACAGACTCTGGAATTAAGAGGGTCTTGAAGTCTAGTCCAAACCTACTTGTGAGTGAGGTAGACTTGAGTCACTTATTTAACCTTTCTGAGCTTCAGTTTCCACATATTTCAAATGAATAACAATTTAGCTCAAAAGCCTACTGAAAGGTAATACAATGAATTAAATATGCAATGTACTAGCATATAGTAAGCATTATGGAAGTAAGTTATTATTATTTAAGCAAACATTGTAAATACGTACAATGTGAAATTAATTTTCAAATTAAAAATCCATTAAACAATATCAAGCCACAAGAATTAATCTAAATGTCTTTGGTTGGTGGAAAAAGATGAACTTGTAAACTTATACTTTTTGAATTAAATACTATTTGTACATACTACATATTCAAAATAAGACAACAAGATCAAATAACTTTAACCACTATTAAAAGCAGTGCCTGGTTACAAGAAAATTATTTCTGTATTACAAATTCTTAGCAGAAATTATATGACCTAATAACATGAGTTATATAGCAAACATATATGTTTATAGAAATTATGCACGTCTGTGGACTGAAATTGAGTTAATTATAAATCATATCTGTGATTATTTCAAAATGGACAATAATTTGAACATTAAGATGAATTTTAAATGGCTAACGTTAGAGATTTAATTTTATGTGGTATCTCATTATGTTACTTGATTTATTATACCTAACAAATTTTATAAACATGAAAACGTATTTGCTAATTTAAGTAAACATTTTGAATATGAAGGTGAACTTTCTTTTGGAAGTCAAGACAGATTATAATCCATTAATATATCTTTCAACAAAAAGGATGAAATCTTCCACTGGTTAGGCTGATAAACTCTTTCGTGTCAAAACTAAGCCTCTTTATCATGATAACCCAGAATAATGGTCTGCTGCTCTAGGCACTTTATCTACTTTACAGATGAAAAATCAGTTCTACTTTCATGGAATTAGATTAATGCCATAACAGGAAATACTTCTGGGGCTGAACTTGCTGCATGCCTTCAAAGCTGCCTGTAAATTTAAAAGTACTTCCTGAACTCAAAAGATAAGACAGGAGAAGGAAAAAGAAAAACAGTACAGTGACCCTTTTACTGAAGGAAAATATTGCTTCCCGAAAAAGCTGTTGAAAGCTACTTGCTGAGGGCATTATGCTCTAGAAAGCCTAGGGCAAGTCTGTTTAGTTGAACATGGGGATTCCGGTTATATATCAGACAGTTGATAAAAATCTGTTCCTTCTAAAATCCTTTTTGATAAACTTTTTAAGTCTTCTTGGTTAAAGCTAAAGAAATAACCTTCTCAGTTTTTAGTATATACAAAATTGCTCACTATTTTACATATGACATTTTATACAGGATTGCAGTTAAACACATATGAAAAAATGCTGACGACAAGCTCTAGAATTAAATTTGGTTTAGAATGTGAATCAAAGGCAGCAAATTCAGCCAACGCCTTATTAGGCATCTAATATGACAAAGAAATATGTTATTATCTGGAACATATAAAAAAGTTCTTTTAAATGGTGAAAATGATATTTAAGATGAAATACAGAAGAAACAGAAGAATACTGGCTATCTGCATGCATTTGAAGATGCCCATTTAAATTGAAGACAAGTACAGTAAAACAAATTGCTACAAAACCCAGAAAAAGAGGGTAATGAAAGAAATGTGTCTGTCAAGGAAAAAGTAAAGGAAATCAAGAGAAATGTGACATTTATTAAGTTAATACACTGGGTTACTTAAAATGTGCTCCTCACTGTAGAACAGAAATGATAGATTCAATAAGTGTCCACTGAGCATATCTTAAATAACAAGATACTATGCTAGCTGCTGGAGGTAATATGGTTATTAAGACAGGCAAGGACCTTACCTTCTCATTAGCTGGCATATTAAGAAAGATTAAGCAAGTTAGTTACCAAGCGAAATAACAGCAATAAAGAGATAAACATAGTTACATAAGAGGTATTGGAGGAGTACAATGACAATAGCTCCTGGAGGAGCAGGGGAGGCTATTTTAGAGAGCTGTTTAGAAAAGACTAAGAGGATGACCTGTGAGTTGAAAGCTGAAGGTTATGAATGAGTGGGCCCTTAGAAAACCTGGTCAATAGCATTTACAAAGAAGGAATAATAGTGAAGGACTTAAGGAAAAGAGCATGAGTGTTCAAGAATTAATCAGTGAAAGAGGAGGTAAAATAAGACATTAAATATGCAGGAGAAAGCGATGTAAGACATTTGGGACAC
This sequence comes from Urocitellus parryii, assembly GCF_045843805.1. Taxonomy (NCBI): domain Eukaryota; kingdom Metazoa; phylum Chordata; class Mammalia; order Rodentia; family Sciuridae; genus Urocitellus; species Urocitellus parryii. Next base: position 161,572,877 of record NC_135535.1, on the reverse strand, counting down.
AGCAGAAAGTTTGGAGTTTATTTTATGAGCAATAATTGGTGGCCATGGAAGGGACTTAAATATCAAAATGTCTTATGTTACCACATTGGACGGGGGAGTGGAGGAGAGGAACAGGGGAGTGAAGGACAGGGACAAGGGATGAGAATGGGAAAAACAGTAGAATGAATTGGATATAAATTTCCTATGTTCATATATGAATATATAACCAGTCTAACGCCATATGATGTACAACCTCAAGAATGTGAAGTTACACTCCATGTATGTATGACATGTCCAAATACATTCTATTGTCACACATAACTAAAAAGAACAAATAAAAAATTAAAAAACAAACAAAATGTCTTACTCTGATTTTTAAAAATAATTTTTTGTTGTAGATGGACACAATACCTTTATTTTGTTTATTTTTATGAGGTGATAGGATCAAACCCAGTGCCTCACACATGTTCAGCAAGCTCTCTGCCACTGGGCCCCAACCCCTTTTACTCTGATTTTTAAGAGATCACTGTAGCTATTCTGTAGAGAACAGTTTGGAAGAGGAAAAAAAGTACAAGTAAGGAGACCAGTTAAAGGGTTACAGCAGTAAGATAGAAGTAATAATGGACTATAGTAGAATGAAAACTTGATAAAAGACAATTAAATAGATTCCAGATAAACTTCAAAGGAAAAGGAACAATTAAGGATAACACCTAGGATTTGATTAAAGCACTGGAGTCAAATCCTACGAAGCTAAGATACAGAGGGACATATATTCTACATACTGGAGAAATAAGACTGACAGTATTATATTATGCATAATCAAATAACCAGATGAACATTAAGTTTGGAGACCAGAAAAATGAATTAAGAGTAATATATTTAGAAACCATCACCTTGTGAATGATATCTATATATGTGACTTAACACAACTATGAAAATATCAATATGTACATCAATAAGCACATTTTTTATAAAAAAAATCAAATTAAAAAACTTCAGACTTTTTCAAATTTTAAACTTATTGGTCCAAATTTTTACTATAATTGTTTACTAATTAAACATTTTTTAAAAATTTCTAATACTGCTTTTGCTTTCTTTTTCATTTGATTATTTTACCCACACTTTGTCAATTTTATTAATCTTAAAAAAAGGCTTTATATTTCATTCTATTGTCTTATTTTCCATTCCATTGCTGTTTTTATATTTGTCACTTTCCCATCCTTTTACTTTTTCCTTAGTGGGTTACTTAAAATATTCTATATGCAAAATCATGTCATCTGTAAATAGAAATAGTTTTCTACTTCTTTTCTAATCTAGGCTTTTTATCTTTATTACTTATTTATAATTTACTATACATATCAAATACAATTTTAAATGGAAGCGTGATTAGCTCTGGTTCTAAAAGATTTTCCTCAAGTTTTTTCCTGAAAGTGATAATTTTGTATTTTACACCTAAGTCAAGTCAGTTAGACTTGATTTTTGTATCAGGTGAAAGTTTTAGGTGAAAGGTTCATTTTCTTTGGCCTGTAGATATACAATTGCTGGAGCAAGTTTGAAAATGCTATCCTTCTGCCATTAAAACTATAATGCATTTTCTCATTCATTGCCCTAAGGATTGCCAATAAACATAATTTACTTCAGAGTCATATAAATTTAATTCCATTGAACTATACAAATTTTATTACTATATAATACTATTGCCTCCCCTATTGTGCTATTAGATACAAACTAGCAATATTAATAATTATTACTATATTTTTTTATAGACGAAATGAAAGGAAGTACATATTTATAGGGTTTGTTACATCAACTTTCTTATATTTATCACTCTGGATCACATCTTTGTTTCTTCTTGTGGATTTAGGTTACCATTTGATATTATTTTCTTATCCCAATAGAGCTTTGTTTTTATCCACTTCCTTTGCACCTCCTTGGCATAATATTTATGACAGTATTAGGGCTAACAATGCAATTATTCACACATACACATACACACACACACACAATATGCATTTGCTATTAAGTGAGTTGAGATGAAAGAAGAAATATGTAATTATACTACTTTTCATAATTACTTACCTTTTATGATGTTCTGTATTTGTGTGTGTGTGTGTGTAGAATGAATTACGTTTGTTGTCATTTAATTTCAGCTTGAAAAACTCTCTTTACTATTTTGTATAAGGCAGATCTGCTAACAATGAATTCTGTCAGATTTGCTTATGTAGGAAAACACATAAACTTCATTTTTGATGTTTTTGCTGGATATAAGATTATCTGTTTTTCTTTTTCTTTTTTAATTGCTTTTATTTTTTATTTTTTAAATACATGACAATGGAATGCATCACAATTCTAATTACACATATAGAATTTTTTATATCTCTGTTTGTATATAAAGTATGTTCACACCAATTTATGTCTTCATACATGTGGGACAGGGGGCAAAGGGTTAGCAATGATGAACTTTCCACCATCACTGCTAATCCCCTGCCCCCTCCCCAACCCCTCTGCCCTATCTAGAATTCATCTATTCCTCCTATGCTCCCAATCCCTACCCTACTATGAGTCAGTCACCTTTTATCAAATAAAACATTCACATTTGTTTTTTTGGGATTGGCTAACTTCACTTAGCATTATCTTCTCCAACTGTATCCATTTATCTGCAAATGCCATGATTTTATTCTCTTTTATTGCTGAGTAATATTTCATTGTGTATATATGCACATAATTTTAATCCATTCATCTACTGAAGGGCATCTGGGTTGGTTCCACAGTTTAGCTATTGTGAATTGTGCTGCTATAAACATTGATGTGGCTGTGTCCCTGTAGTATGCTGTTTTTAAGTCCGTTGGGTATAGACCAAGGAGAGGGATAGCTGGGTCAAATGGTGGTTCCATTCCCAGTTTTCCAAGGAATCTCCATACTGCTTTCCATATTGCCTACACCAATTTGCAGTCCCACCAGGAATGTATGTCTTTTTTCCCACATCCTTTCCAACACTTATTATTATTTGTCTTCATAATAGCTGCCATTCTGACTGGAGTGAGATGGTATCTTAGAGTAGCTTTGATTTGCATTTCTCTAATTGCTAGAGATGATGAGAACATTTTTTCATATATTTGTTGATTGACTGAATATCCTCTTCAGAGAAGTGTCTGTTTTTCATCTACACTTTAGATATTAGTTATACCACTGCCTTGTGGGCTCCACTGATACATGAAAAATCAGCTGTTAATCTTGTGTTCCTTTGCATGTGATAATTTTTTTTCTTGCTGCTTTCAAGATTTTTCTCTATATCTTTTAGCATTTGGACTATTATGTGTCTAGGTGTATAACACATTATTTATCTTACTTGACATTCAATAAGTTTCTTGGATAGTAGATTAATGTATTTCAATAAATTTGGGCTGTCCTCACATTATTTCTTCAACTATTTTTGTGCCCTTATTTTCAGACATGGTAATAGTTACAATATAGAATGAAGCATAAGGGCTGGAGTTGTAGCTCTGTGGTTGAAGTAAGTGTAGACCACTTGCCTAGCAGAGGTGAGGAACTAGGTTCAATCCTCAGCACGACATAAAAATATATGAAAAAAAAATCTTTAAGTTTTTCAAAAACAAAACACAAAACAAAAACAAAAACAAACAGAATGAACCATAAAAGTATCTCCATTCTCTAAACATGGATTCTATAAGACAATTTTTTAAAATGTCTCAATTTCTTTACATGTAATTATAACAACCATATTCCATTTAATTTAGTGAATTCCTGTGAGGATCAAATTACATGGTATCTAATTTTAAAAATTCACAACAAATTGACTAAATGTAATTTTATTTTTCAAAGGAGAAAACTTCATCTACAAGCCTTTGATCCCATTTCATCCATTCTTTAGCCCTCTTCAATACAGTGCTGTCATAACTTCTTTATATACAAACTAAAATCTCTCAAGCAAACCTTTCCTCTCTTCCAGTGCTCTAACTCACTGCCACCAACTCTGTAAATAGTAACTGTCAAACTCTATGTGGTAAAGAACAAATTGATATTCCCCTCACTGGTACCTATCCATAGGTAGGTGGTACCATGCATTACTAGTTCATGGATACTACAACCAACTCGCCACAGGTGTTTCCCAACATTTGACAACATCCACTTCCAATGCTATAAAAACTCACCCACTGTGAAGTTACTGGCAATGCAAACTTGCTAAAAAGTTTTAAAATACTTAGTCTCAAATTCTATACAGATGAGCCCTAACTTATGATTTAAAATTTCTTGACTTTGTGTTAATATGAAAGAAACTGTAGGAACCATGTTCTAAGTTTAAAATTTTGATCTTTTTCCAGGTTAATGCCAGGCAATGTGCTCTTACATAAGGTTGGGCAAGAAAAAACAACCAGTCCTTCACAGTGCACTGTGTTGCTAAGCTATGGTACCCAGTATGATAGGTGTATTAACTGAATTTTTTTACTTATATTAGTTTCAACTTATGAGGCTTTTTTATCAGGATATAATTCTACTGTAAGTCAAGGAGCATCTGTATTTAACTCACTGCAAACTGGGATCAATTAGTTCTCATAACCCAATTTGCTCTAGAGAATTTTTTTTTTTAAACTACCATGAGCTGTGCAATCAAAATCTATAAGTCATTTCACTCAGGGGTAAACTCCTATGTTTCAGAATTATGCTTCTATCTCTCTTCTGTTGGCTTCAGTTTCTTCCTTCACCATTTACAAAGCACTCCACAAGAAATTGTGATTAACTTTCTTATTCCTGTACTCAAAGTCAACTCTATATTCAAACAATCATTCTAGCCTCTGGATTTACTAAAAGAGCCATGTTTCTCTCAAGTCATTCAAGAAGGAAGCAATTAATTTTTTTTTTTAAATTCTCTTACATACAACTATTTCTTTCAAAGGGCCCTTGCATCCACTCCTATTTTATTGTTTGTATGAATTCCTTGCCTCAACCCAGACTAAAGTAACTCCATCCTATTTAATGTCTCTAACCTCTCCCACCTACAATTCAAGACAACCCATTCAGGTTAATGTACAGAATAGTTTAATCATATTACTCCCTTGCCTATTCAAAAACTTTCAATAGTACCTTTGCTTTAGTAATCTATATCAATTTCACATTTTACCATCATCTGCTATGCTTGTATCAATCAATTTTGACAAGGAAGCAGTTCCCTTAACATAGCTAGCAATTGTAAGCATCAGTAAATAGTTACTGAATGAATGACTTAAGAGATTAAAACATTTGATTTAAATAATTTATAAAAATTAGACTGTCTATATCATTATTACATTCTTTTATATTACTGTTCTTCCTTTACTAAAATTATTACATAACCAATACAATTTTCCCATGTCTGAGAATATTGTTGCTGGTTTTATTCTTGGATGAGCTACATTCCAGCCTCCTGCTGTTACTAAGAAATGCATTAAAGCAGGTCACATGGTTTTCTTCATGTCAACAAATGATGGCTCAATTAGGCAGATAAGTATCTACAGCCCTCAGCAGAATCTTCAGTCCATTCTGAGCAGTTTAGAAAAGCACTTTGGTTAGCATTAGAGCTAAGGAAAGGAACACTTGTAATTCTTTAAGCATTCAATTAAATTTTTAAATTCAAGACTGGCTATTGAATGTTTCCAAACACAAACAGTGTGGAAGTAGATGTTCATCATGAATAAGCACTCTAAAATCTGGTGTGTATGTAAATTCCTTAATGAAATGAGATTATAACATTTCTGATACACTGTTTGCAGTATAAACACTTATGGATGATCCATTTTGGTAATTTTGTCATCAACAGATGATTTTGTTTTGGGATGCTAATTAATGGACAGTGTTTGCTTGCGGAGTCCAAGGAATTTCTAACTACAAGATACACAGAGCTATTGATTAGTCAGTCACCTTGTGAAGTAAAGCATTATACTCAATGAAAGGAAACCCCAGGAATGCAGAGTACAAAAGAGAATCAGGAAAATAAAAAACATGGTATCAGAAAAGTCAAGCTCCTAAATATTTAGCCCTTAGTTTACTCTTCTAAAAATTCTACCTACCTTGTAGATTTTTGATTTTGATTTTTCTCACCTTAAGAAATTAGAAATAATAAAAAAGGAAGAGGTTGTTTAAGGTTGATATATTACCAGCTCAGGAAGTGATACAATTATTAAAGAGCACACATAGGGGCTGGTAGCTTAGTACTAAAGCACTTGCCCAACATGCAGAAGACCCTAGGCTCAATCCCAAGCACCACACACAAAATTTATATAAACTCTCTCTCTCTCTCTCTCTCTCTCTCTCTCTCTCTCTCTCTCTCTCTCTCTCTCTATATATATATATATATATATATATATATATATGAAGCAGTGTAGATTAAAATAAAAGCAAATGTGTATATACTTGAAAAGATCTACAGGATAGCCCAATACATTTCAGATATTATAAACGATAACCCTCAGTCATTACATTTATATACAATAAATAAAAGTTAAAGTTTTTTTTTTCTGTGCTCAAACTTTCTGGGTAAATGACATATCACCAAACCGAGTCTAAAAATATTAATAGCAATACTAAAATTATCCAAATGAAAAAAAAAAAGTCTACCCAGGCACAGTGGCACAAGCCTATAATCCCAAAGGCTCGGGAGACAGAGGCAGAAGGACTATAAGTTCAAAGCCAGCCTTAGCAAAAGCGAGGAGCGCAACTGAGACCCTATCTCTAAATAAAATACAAAATAGGGCTGGGGATGTAGCTCAGTGGTTGCATGCCCCTGAGTTCAATTCCCGGTACCCCCTAAAAAAAGTCTATAATCACTCATCATTATTCATGCCATACAAGACATCCCTTAATAACACGGTTATGAAGATATTAATATGGCCTCTAAGTCAATCGTAAAACTGAAAAATAGAAACAGATATGTAATATGGTCTGTTTGAATATATTAACAAAAGTAGATAATGATTATGCTAGGAGTAGAGGTAGTATTCCTATTGATATGCTTTAGGGACAAAAAGAAATGTTAACACTACCTATTAAAGAGCTCACAAATTCTTTTGTCTAGGGACTTTACTTTGGTAGGCCCATTCTAAAAAGGATAAAATGTATTCTGATTCTATTATTGTTTATTCAGGCACCCTTATAATGATTTTGTGTTCACCAAAGAGATAACATTTACATTCCAATGCCATTCTGCTTTTAAGTGGAGAATATTCAGATTAAGTACACATAAACATGTAGATCCATGTGACAATTTAATTTCTACTATAAATGAATAAGGCAATCTATTGATTTCCTTGTGCCATTCTCCTGAACTTTAGTAAATGTGTCATTCTTGCCTCCTCTTCTCAAATGGATATCAATCCAACCATCAATCCATAAAAAAAAACAACAAAAAAACAACAACAAAAAAAACCTTTTGTAGACCTCCTTGAAAACATACATAGAACTTGATCCATCTTTAACACTCCCACCAGTAATTTAAGCCTCCTCACCTCTCATAAGGACTACTAAAAAGCTTCCTACTTGTTTCCCTGCTTAGCCACAATGGTTTTAGAATGCAGTTCAGAATATATTAGTCCTTTACTCAAATGGCTGCCTCTCATACTGGGAAAAATTAAAACTTTTCCCATGTCTTACATGTCTTATAAATCTGGCTCACAGCTGCCTTTCAGAGTTCATCTCCTTTCACTCTCCTTACCATGTGCATATTTTGGCTCACGGTTTCAAGAGATTCAGTCCATAGTTGGCCAACTCTATAACTCTAGACCTAAGGTGAGGCAGAACATCATGGCACAAGGGCATGGTAGAAGAAAACAGCTTAGCTCATGATAGTCAATAAGCAGAGAGACTGAGAGACTATAATCCCAAAGGCTCTGGAGACAGAGGCAGAAGGATCACAAGTTCAAAGCCAGCCTTAGCAAAAGCGAGAAGCTAAGCAACTGAGACCCTGTCTGTAAATAAAATACAAAATAGGGCTGGGGATGTGGCCAAAAGGAGCCACAAACAATATAAAACAAGGAGCCAAAAACAATATAATTGCCAAGGGCATGCCAACCAGTGATCTACTTCCTCTAGCCACATACTATCTGCCTTCAGTTACCACCCATTGTTCAATTAAACTTAATTAATTATTTAAATTTATCTTGATAAATATTAAACTTAACAAAGGGGAAACTCTTCAAGCTACTTTCTATATACTTACTACAAATTTATGAATTATTTAAATTGTTCATTAGGATTTTTTGGTGTATTAACCCACTGATTAGGTTACCACTCTCATAATCTAAACATTTTCATCTCTGAACCCTTCTATACTGTCTTACACATGAGCTGGGTTGCGGGGGGCGGGTGAGAATCTCACATCCAAACAATATTGGGGGAAACTGGGTACCTTGGATCTGTTATCATTTCTTTCAACTGCATGCAAAACTACAAATTGTCTCTAAAGATTTAATTAAAAACAACGCTTGGATCAAATTTTTGATCTGTCACATAAAGCTAACATCTCTATGCCTCTGTTAGCTCATTAATAAAATAGACGTAATAATCATACCTTTTTCATACAGTTCTTTGAAGTAGGTGAATTAATATATGTTAAAATCTTAGACTGGTACATGTCACTGAGTAAATGCTACCTAAATAATATCAATTGTTCAGTGATGATTGTAATCAACAATTTAAGCTTTTTATTCACAGCTAATTTTTTTTTTCTCCCTCTAGTGCTCAGGACTGAACCCAGGCCTAGAACATGCTATGCCAAGTGCTCTACCAAGGAGTTTCATCTCACCTCTTTATTTTACTTTGAGACAGGGTCTTGCTCAATTGCCCAGGCTGGCCTTTCACTTGTGACCCATTTGCCTCAATCTCTAAAGCATCTGGGATAACAGGTGTACAACACCATGCTCAGTCATAGCTCTATTTAATCACGAAGGTGCACATAATAGGCAGTTGATATATATTTGTTAATTAGTGAATACATTTTTAATCATTTCCTTCCCTACTTCTACTACAGACATGAATGATGGTAACAAGACCACTTGACTAAAGATTCTTCAACTACCTACAAATAATTCTTTTTCATGAATGCATGAAAGTGTTCAGAATCAAATGAAAGAACTGGAATAGTCTGCTGCAAGCTATAACATCACTGTATCACACTGCCATTGTTTTCAATCCCAAGACTATGCAAATATCCGGATCTTCATCAACATGTCTTCTTAGATGCTGCCATCCATTGATTATTCTTACCATAATGGCTGCAAAATAATGTGTGTGGTTTTGTTTTTGCCCCCTCAACAATAGCATAAACTCCATAACTGCCAGTCATTGGTATTCTATCATAAGCAAAATATCTTCTTTTCCATCCATTCATCCATGAATGAATGGTATCCTCATAAATTCCTTTTTTTTTTTTTTGGTGGTGGTGCTGGGAATTGAACCCAGGGCCTTGTACGTGGAAGGCAAGCAGTCTACCAGCTGAGCTATGATCCCCAGCCCAGTTCCTTTATTTTGAATAGTCTATAATTCATTTTTATATATAATTTTGATGCTCAAATTGTTCCAGATTTGACCAGTGGAAAACCCTTCAAGCTAGTTTCTATAAACTTATGATAAACTATCTATCTTATTTTTGAGTATTCCCTTACTTTCTGACATTACAAAATCTTCCAGGTTCATCTTGTACTACCCTGCCCCATACCTGAAGCCAGCTATTTCAATGAGGAGCCCTGGTTTCACTAGGTATTAGGGGTTGAAATGTGTACTCCAAGAAATACATTCAATTTCATAACCCTTGGTATCTGTGAATCTGAGCTTGTCTGGAAATAGGCTCTTTGTGGATGTAATTAAGTTAAGATGAGGTCAGAATGGATTAGGGTGATCCCTAATCCAATGACGGTGTCCCAGTAAGAGTAAAATTTGGAAGCACACAAGGAAAATGCCAAGTGAAAATGGAAGCAGAGATCAGAGTTACACTGCCACAAAGCCAGAAACTCCAGGGACTGTAAGCAACCACTCAAATCTAAGAGAAAGACATTAACAGATTCTCTCTATCTCTCCTCCTCTCCACAAGGAAGTAACCTTGTCAACTCCTTGAATTTGGATTTCTGGACTTCAACTATGAGAGAATAAGTCTCTCTTGTTTCTCTTTCTATTTTATGGCAGTCCTGGGAAACTAATGTAGAGGGAAATGGTGCTGGGCTTATCATTACTAATCGTGTGTCTTCGCTCCTTTGTACGTTCAGAAGTAGAGGTAAGAAATATATGAATGTAGATTTAGATGTACATGCACACCAACATACATATAACACATAAATTATATATGTGTTGGACAACTTTCTGTCACTGTAATGAAATAACTGAGATAAATTAACGTATAAGAGAAAAAGTTTATTAGCTCATGGTTTTGGAGTTTCTAGCCCAAGATAGATAGACCCACTGTTTTGGGGGTCTGGGGGCAGTGGTGGATGGCAATGGCAAGGAAGCATGTAGTAGAGTAAACCACTCACTTTAGTAGGCAGTAAGCAAAAAGAAGACTGGAGTCCCACAATTTCTTTCAAGGAAACACCCCTAAAGACCTAAGGACCTCCCATAAGTCCCCACCTTCTAAATCCAAAGCATTTTCCAATATATCACCTTGGGGTCTAAGCCTTTAACACAGGGACCTTTGAGAGATATTAACACCCCAACTACAGCAAAACCTTTTCACAGATAACACCAATCTAATTCATCTATACAGTGTTCAATTGTTTAAGTTTACTTGCCTTTTTCAGTCTCCCATCCTATTTTTATTTAACTGTGTTAACACAGGACATTAACATCCTTTAAAATTTGAAACTATATATACCAAAGGACTATATACTCCAAGAAGTGTTACTAACACCTTTATCCCTTCTATCTTGCTTTCCTTTCTACCTACTGTACCTCCTGTAAGTCATTTTATTGTTTTCCATTTTATCCTTTCTGCATATTCACGTTTTATTCTTCTCTTTTCTTACATAACAGGTAGCACTATTACTCTTTCAGCTTTTTAAAAATTTACCTGTTTATAAAAATACAGTTTTCATAAACATGGTATTGTATTATGCATATGTGTCAGTTTATTCTTCTATGCCTGGTTATATAGTCCCAAATATTTTATAGCTATTAAAACTGTTGCAGTAAATACTTTCAGGAAAATTGCTTTCAAGAGCCATAAGGATTGGCTTCTTGATGATACTAATTCCTATCTGTCCTATCCTAGGTAAGTGGGAAAGGGTGTTGTAGAGAAATATTTAATGATAGAAGCAAATATTCCTTAAATATAAGAAGCAATCATATTATGAAATAGTACATATGATGAGAATTATATGATAACTCAGAGGTAAGCACAAGAAATAAATGAGTGTGAGATGGAGATTATTGGTAACTTCAATATTTTCTGTACTTTATTTCTCAAAAAGTAAAAACAATAAGTTACATTTGCAAATAAGAAGAGGGACTTCTATTTCTGCCAATAATACCAGTTAAGGTACCCTAACATGGCTCTATTGCTAAAAGCAACAACTGCAGGGTTAAAATAAAAAGAAAACCAGATTCTTTCTTTCTTATTTTTTAAAATATATTGATGGGGAGACACACAATACTCAGAAGTGTAAAACAAGTAAAAATAAAAATTCAGGGAGGTAAGCAAACATTAAAATGTCTTTCATTCTGGGGGATATGCCAAGCCCTGTGAATTGAGCTTCAGTTTTCACAGCTATGTATAAAACTGGCAGTGGTGTGCTGGAGACAGCTCGAAAGCTCACTGTACATAGCTTTTCCCAACGTCACATTCATATTAGTAACCTGGAAATCAGTCATAGTATGAAATTGGAAAATATGACAAACCAAGACTTCTTTCTGGAGAACCAGTTCTAAAATACTGACCACTGAGCCCAAGGTTTAGGAAGTAAAACCCTAGGGTATATTGTCCAACTAGACACCCCCACATAAAACTGAGACACTAAAAAGCTATAAACTCAGTTTGAGCATAAAGTTCAATGGTGCCTACCTCACAGAAAGAATGAGCAAGGAAATTAGCCAGTTTCCTACTTGATCCTGAGTAGAAGTAAAAATGTCTTCCCTGAAAATTTAACCACAAGCCTATCCTCATGAAAGATTATGAATCTGAAACTCATGTTACCTATACAGCCCACAAAACTTTAAGCCCAAAATTTATTTGAATGTGTTCCCAGATTGACAGTATCCCCAGGCTTTTGGCAGATTCAAATACAAATACTCTGGTTGAAAATATATCTTCATTTCAGCCTCAGAAATTACCCACAAATAATGAATATGAGCTAAAATGCAGGAAAACAAAGGCAGTTTGAATAAGAGCCAGTGGAAACAACAGACAGCAAAACCAGAACTGCAACGTTTCAATATTACCTAGGCTCAAACACAGAGTGGGTTTAATCTGTTTAAAGAAACAAAAAGAGAGGAATGTAAGTGAGAAAGGAGTGAGAGTTTATCAAAATGATAAAACAAGACACAAAAAATGAGGTAAAGGATATTAAAATTTAATGGACAGAACAAATAAACAGAATAAAAGATACTGTGAAAGACAAACAGAAACAACAGAAGGTAGATACAAAAAATTATCTAGAACACAACAAAGCTGACAAAGAAATGGAAATTACGTAAGAGGTTAAGAAATGTAAAAGAGGGCTGGGATGTGGCTCAACAGTAGATCGCTCACATAGCATGTCAGGCCTGGGTTCGATTCTTGGCACCACATAAAAATAAAAATATTGTGTCCATCTACAACTAAAAAATAAAATATTTAAAAATAAAAGAAATGTAAAAGAGCTATTAGGGATACATATGTGGTTAAGCTATAAAGAAAAGCATGGAAGTAATAATTATGAAGTTCAGGATAATAAATACTTTGGGGGTAGAGAGATGCATGTGATCATGAGGGACACAGAGATTCAAAGATTCTGAAATTATTTTTTTGTGAATGGTAATATACAGATATTCTTTAAATTTTGTAAGTAAAAATTTCATTTGGAAATAATTTTAGATAAACAGGAAAATTGCAAATATATGAAGAGTTCCCGTGTACTCCTCACTTAGTGTTTCCTAAGGTTAACATTTATGGTATATTTGTTTAAACTAAGAAACCAACATTGGTGTATTCCTATTAATTAAAGCCAAGACTTTACACACTCAGATTTCACCAGTTTTTAAACTAATATTCTTTTTCTATTCAAGATCAAATCTAGGAAGTCACATCACATTTACTTGTCCTATCTCTGTGACAAGATTTTAGTCTTTTTTTTTTTTTCATGACATTCAGAGTTTTGAGCAGTATTCTTAAGTATTCTTGATATTTTCCACATGATTACATTAAGGCTACATGTTTCCTCCTCTTTATTTGACATGACTTCTCATGGTTAACCTGGTTTGGCAGGTTTCTCCACTGAAAATTGTAAAGTTAGTATTTTTTGCCACTTCTAAGCTCAGTTCTTTGGATGGAAATCACTAGATCAGGCTCATATTCTTGAGAAAAACGGAAAGAAGATCTACCTTCTAGAGTGGAAAATATACCGTCCATCTACTCATTTGTACAACCCCAGAATACATGCAAAGCAGGTTCAGGCTTTTTAACTCATATCTCTATGAGAAACAATTTTACCAACTAGGATATAGTATTTTTATAGTGATCTAATATCTTTAACTTACATTTTCCAGTCAAAATACCACTTTCCACAAACAATAATAAGTGTTGGAAAGGATGTGGGAAAAAAGGCACACTTAGACATTGCTGGTGGGACTGCAAATTGGTGTAGGCAATATGGAAAGCAGTATGGAGATTCCTTAGAAAACTGGGAATGGAACCACCATTTGACCCAGCTATCCCTCTCCTTGGTCTATACCCAAAGGACTTAAAAACAGCATACTACAGGGACACAGCCACATCAATGTTTATAGCAGCACAATTCACAATAGTTAAACTGTGGAACCAACCCAGATGCCCTTCAGTAGATGAAAGGATAAAGAAAATGTGGTATATATACACAATGGAATATTATTATGCATTAAAAGAGACTAAAATCATGGAATTTGCAGGTAAATGGGTGGAGTTGGAGAATACAATGCTAAATGAGGTAAGTCAATAGCAAAACAAATGCTGAATGTTTTCTGATATAAGGATGCTGATTCATAATAGGGACTGGAGGGTGGTGGAGCATGGGAGGAATAGATGAACTCTAGATAGGGCAAAGGGGAGAAATGGGAAGGGAGGGACCATGGGGGTAGGAAAGATGGTGGAATGAGATGGACATCATTACCCTAAGTATATGTGTGAAGACATGAATGGTGTGACTCTACTTTATGTACAACCAGAGACATGAAAAATTGTGCTCTGTATGTGCAATATGAATTGAATTGCATTCTACTGTCATATATAACAAATTAGAATAAAAAAATTTAAAAAGTACCCCCCACCCCTTTAGTGAGGTTATGTTATACATCTACAATATAATTAGATTAATTTTCATAGTCTACACTCCACACTGGTATTCTCAATATTAAAAACCAAGCACATATTAAAGTAAACTCTTTATTATTTATAGTTGTATGGGTTTTAACAAATGCAGAGAATCATGTATTCACCATGACAGTATCCTCACACTAACAATTATTGTTTGTATATTCTTTGTAGCCAATAACTTTCCTTTCCATAAGTTGTAATTCTATATAAAATTATTAAATATCAGAGTGTTATTATTGAAAATCATAATTCTTCACAGAATAAAACGTAAAATTCTAAGAAGAGATATACTTCATCTTTAAATTGAAGGAGAGTTACTGTTTACAAATTATTGGCATTGATAGCTTAAACCTATTAATTTATAGTTCTAGACTAGAGAAAAAGCACCTATATTCCTAAATTAGCTTTTCCATGGTGTTATTCCACAACACAAAAGATTATGAGAGCAACTTTGATGTTTCTTGGTCAACAGAGTTGGACTCTAGTTCCAAGCACCTACTTTTTGCTTTTATAAATATCTTTCAAATAGAAACCTTCAAATATTGCTTACAAAAATGCCTAGGATTGAATTTTTAACTGTTTACTATAGAAATATTAAAAGCAAAAATATACTGTAAGAAAAAAGGGAAAAAAACAAACCTGGAAAACCTCCTTAGAGGCAATAAAATTTGCTCTGTTGCTGTGTGTAGTGGCACACGCATGTGATCCCAGCAACTTAGGAGGCTGAGACTGGAGGATCACCAGTTCAAAGTCAGCCTCAGCAACGAGGAGGTGCTAAGCAACTCAGTGAAACCTTGGTTCTAAATAATAGTGTTGGGGATGTGGGCTCAGTGTTTCACTGCCCCTGAGTTCACTCTCCAGTACCTCTCGCCATATCCTCTATCAGTTATGTGACCATTAAGTCTTATATCCCCATCCTCCGCCCCTCCGGTGGTTCTGGGGATCAAACCCAGAGCCACATACTACTGCATGCTAGGCAAGTACTCCACCACTAAGTATCCCCAACCCAATAATTAGATCTTAGATGTGCTATAACAGTTGCCAATTTTACAGACTGAAAGAAGAAGGATAGATCCTCAAAAAGATAGAAAAAAATAATAAAAATCTTCAGGTTGCTTATTTGCTCTACACCCAACACCTCATCAAATTGACCTGAGTATGGAAATTTCTATTTAATTTACATTGAATAATGTGTTGAATATGTTTCACATACAATTTCAGAATCATGTCCCAAAAAGCAGTATTGTCTGGAGGAGGTGATTAACTGTATAGGTTTAAGCAGTACAATCTACTTGCTGGCAGTATCATTATCAGTTAAGGACTTTAAGCTTTCAGCTTTCTCCCCCTGGTGGTAAGGTCTGGGTTGATAAGTTTATAAAATACCTGATAGCTTCTTAAGGTTCATGGCCACTACAGTCAATTACAGATAGGCAATTTGAGGATAGAGTAGATTTAAGGAAATAGAAGCAGATTTCAAAACTCTCTAATGAAAGCACTTGCCTCCCATAGTGTTTTCTCTCTCTCTCTCTCTCTCTCTCTCTCTCTCTCTCTCTCTCTCTCTCTCATTTTTCCAAAATGCAATTATAACCATTACATCATTGTAAATTACATGCTGGGGTTATCTCAGTAGGTATCTGCCAAATGTAAAACTTACAGAAGGTCTTCAATGTAATAATGTTGTTTTATCATTTTAATTACAAAGTCTTTAAAAAACTCCCTAAAGTGTACCAATTGGGGTGGTCTAAATTAACAGATATCTTGGTAGCCCAAGGGTAGCAAAAATAGATTGAACTACCAAATTTCATCATACTCATAGCAGCTGTCTTTCTGCCTCTAGGAAGCTAAGTATTTAACAAAGCAGACAGCTTGGCATTGGCATCTGATTAGCAGTGTGTGTATTGTCAGATAGAATGTGCTTGGCTCTTTTGTTCTAGGGTTTGATTAGAAATCTGGAGAGCAGTGGCATCAAGTAACTTTATTCTTAAAGCTTCTGAAAGGTAAATAAGCTGTGATGCTTCCTTTGGTATTGTGCCTAAAAAACTGACTGATGTTCTTCTAGTAAAATGCTTTATCAAATCGTAGAAAATTTAAATAAAGGATTTTTAAATATACGAAAACTAAAACAGGCCAATGTTAAAATCTTTTTAATTAAGTATTTAATATATCACAAACATTTCTATAATTGAGTGCTTTGAATTATAACTCCTGTAACTGAAATACTGTTGATGGTGGAAGAATGGTCATTTTAGAGTGTACAAATACAAGATTCCATTCCTAAAAATATCAAGTCTAAATATTTATTTTTTCTTAAACTCATATGAAAATCTTATTGGAAATATACCCTGTCTTATTAGAATATTATTTTGATGCAGGGACCCAAATATTAAACTATAACAGGGTGATACTCATTACTTTTCCCCAAAAATGTCTTTGAAAAATTATTATAAATGTCGTGCTTATTGGCAGAGTTCAAAATAAGTAGAGTCCATGCAAACAATCTACTTCAATGAGAAGTACATTCTTTTACTCTATCAAATCCATCGGAGGTAATCAGACTGGATGTTTTATTCAACAGGGCTGAAGAAAATTGTTCTACAATAGGTTAATTCAAAATGGCAGCATAGAAAATGCATCTGTCAGTGGGGATCAAATTACAGGGCAAGCTCCTCTCAATGCTTAGAAAAACAAGTCTGCAGTTCTACAGATTATGTGCCTGTGTGTGTTTAAAGGGGTGGGAAAGGAGCTAAATATCTGAGCTAACCTCCAATTAAAGTCAATCATAAAAACAGCCAATTTAATGAGTGCGGATTTCTTTGGGTAATTATAACACCAACCACTTTTTTCTCTTTTAAATCTGTAATTCTGCCTTCTTGTTATTGCTTGCTTTGTCATTAATCGCCTCAGGACCTTGATTTCCTAGCAACAGACTGCCACCAAACATTTGGCTCCTGTTCAACATTTTCTTTGTGAAAAATGGCACTGCTGTTGCCGCCTGGGCTGCTGCAGCTAGACTGGCTGTGTAAGTGCTCTAATAATGTATTCCACTGGAAAAAAAAAAATCACATGATACAGGATGCAATGACTGAGCTCAGTTAATTACTGAGCTGGGAAGTTTATCTATAATCTAAAAGCTGTGTTGGGGGGAACGGGAATATAGGATTTAAAAAGGTGTTCCTTCTATTATTAATAATTTGAAGGCAAGAATTTGCAAATAAAAAATTTATTTTTGGCCATACAAGTTTCTGTTTAAGTTTATTTAGGGAAAGGGTGCAAAAGGCCAATGTCCCTAAAATGTTGCTTGACTAAACTCTTTTTCTACAAAATAGCTCCAAGCACACAAAAGAATTACAGAATAGTTTGCTGCAATTTAAGAAAGCAAGTAAATCTATTTATCTGTCAGCTGCGTCTTTTCTACTTAAGGTAAAAAATCATTTGTATATGTAAGTATGCTATTGGTAGAAAGAGGTTTTCCTTCACAATAT
Organism: Urocitellus parryii; assembly: GCF_045843805.1. Classification (NCBI taxonomy): domain Eukaryota; kingdom Metazoa; phylum Chordata; class Mammalia; order Rodentia; family Sciuridae; genus Urocitellus; species Urocitellus parryii. Next base: position 161,554,895 of record NC_135535.1, on the reverse strand, counting down.
GAACACTATACACTAAGAACACAAAATAATTAAAATGTGTTTGGACATATTGTACATTTAAGTAAATAATAATTCATAAGATAAAAAGATACTTATTATTTTTGATAAAACTCAAGTGGGATTGAAGGAAAATGGGCCTCATGTTTGGAAACCCAGTAATAAGGTAAGATATTTTGCTATTTTTTTTAAAACTGGGTAGATTTATTAAGATTTTCCATGCCTTAGAAATACTACCACTCCTGGTAATGATAGTTATGGAAATTAACATGGTATGTCTGATATGGTTCACTGATACTTGCTTTAGTTCTCAGAAATATGGTTTTATAAGACTGGCATGTTTCAGGGTTGCTGTCAGGATATGATAATTTAATATGCCCAGGAGTACACTGAGTATTAGTGAAGCATCTGTGAAAATAATAAGCCAGTAGACACTGTGATTCTCACTAATGTCTACATACTGGATAACAAACTTCCTACAAAGTGTGGTCTGAATTCAGTTCATGTGAGAATGTGAAAACACTACAGTCTACTCTGGAACATCATCACTTCTGTGACTGAAAAGAAAATGAAAAGTAGGGTACATTTCTAGAGGAGCACTAAGAACTAAAAAGTCTTTGAACATATATTTTTTTTAAATAACAAATAAATTAAAGCTATTTGAATGATTTTTTAAAAAATTCTGCTTATTACTAGGCACTGAGCCACATCATTTCACCACTGAGTCTGATTCCACACTTTAATACAGCCACATCATTTCACCACTGAGTCTGATTCCACACTTTAATACATTTTAATAAAGACCAATTCTTGTTGATCTAAGAAATCAAACACATATTTACAATCAAAAAAGTTTAAGAAATAGGATTCAAAATGCAGAAAACATTAAAAACTACCACATAAAGCATATCAACCTATCTGAGAAATGTTACCTGACATTAGTAGGTAAAATGCTTTAAAATTCAATTTAGTTTATCCTAACTTTCAAATTAACTAAGCGTTAAAATTAGAAGAAGCTACATTTTTATGAAAAATTATTTTTGATGGATAAATAATAGATTAGATAGTGCTTATTTATTATATGTATGTCATTCTAAAAAAGATGAATAAAATTTTGATGGGTTATTCTATATGTAATATTTTGTTACTCTTTGTCACGCCCCTTAAATTTAATAATAAAATAATTCAGGTAGTCTTACATTCTTCATAGAATGAAGACAGAAATAAATAAATATTTTGAAAGATGAACATGCAAAATGAATATCTGGGACAGCAGAGCTGAAAGGGGTTGGGAAATTGGACAGAGACTAAATGTTTGGGTGTTTATGGGGTGGATGGGAGTGACTTACAGAGAAGAGTATCTAAGGACTTACACTTGCCAGCAATCTATTCAGAGGACAAGAGTAATACTGTTTGGAAAAGCAGCAATTTATCTTTTAGAACATGTTCAACTATTTAGGATTTGCTAATATCCCTAGTTATATGCCAACAATATTATTAAAAGAGATAATATGAACATATTCTGGAAGTCTAGAGCTTCAAGAAGCTATTACTAAAGACTGTAAAGAAAACACATGATTTCATTCAATAGGTTAGAATAAAAAGATCCTTATTTATAAGGTAAGAAACCAATATTTTTCTGAAAATAAATAACATTATAGATGAATTTATGTGAAAACTTGCTTTCCTAGGTAAATACTGGAAAGGAAAAAGACTGTTCATTTCTCAATCGTACTTTAACAAATATAATTTTAAAAATTCCATCTACCATATTTTTACCCAAATCAGAACAAAACCCTGGGAATTTAAAGAAGAAATAACCCCCAAACATAGTATCATTATATACAGAAGAAATAAATGAGAATAAAAACCTCTTTGAACAACTGCAATACATGAGAAGGTATGAGCAAGAGATCAAAATAGACTTAGAACTTCTAGCAGACACACATTATTTGTCTAACCAGGTACAACTGAATTGCTTGTAGCCATAATACCTGGATATTATTAAAACTATTATAAAACCTGTGAACATAAGATTAAATCAAGGGCACATGGAGAAATACTGTTAATGGGTACAACATTTCTTCTTGTGGTAATGTAAATGTTCTACAATTAGATTATCGTTGATTATTGCAGGACTGTAAATATACTAACAACCGTTGAATTGTATACTTCAAATAGATTGACTCAATGGTATACAGATACCTCAATAAAACTGTTAAAAAAGATTAAATCTGATTTTATTTATCTGGAAGGAGACAACAGAACACATGGGCTAAGTCATTAAACTAAAAAGCTTCTATAATATATTCAGTAAATATGTTGGAATATAGATACACTTCTGTAGATATTTGATTGTTTATGACCAGTTTATACATAATTTCAAAGATATGACAACTAGCACATAAAAATGTATACTTGTATGATAATGTTTATAAATTTTCCATCTCATAGTCATGTTGATCAAAGAGATTTAGACAACATTTCATTTTGTCAAGCAACTGCTGACTGAACTAAAATATATAAAATGGGGGTAGAAATTTTTCAGTAAACCATTAATTAATTAATTTAGGGCTCTGTGTAGGGGTTTACTGTTTTAACAAAGTGCTATACATATGCTTATTTTCTTACAAATCTCCAATTTCACATAAAATTTCAGACTTCATTACAATGCCACAAGTCTACAACACAAAAGTCTCCAATCTATCTTTCTTTTTCTTCTTCTTTTGGTAATGGTGATTGACTCCAGAGGCCCTTTACACTGAGCTACATCTCCAGTTCTTTACGTGTTTTTTTTGTTTTGTTTTGTTTTTGAGATAGGGTTTCACTAAGTTTCTGAGGCTGGCCTCAAATTTCCTATTATCCTGCCTTGGCTTCCTAAATTGCTGGGATTACAGGATTGTGCCACTCCCTAGGACATTCCAATCTATCTTTCAGATCTATGTATCTACTATGTATCTAGAAACAATAACAATTTACTTCTTTTTTTGTTTGTTTCCTACCATGGATTGAACTCAGGAACAAGTAGCATTCAACCACTAAGCTACATTCTCCAGCTCTATTTTGTATTTTAGAGACAGGGTCTCACTGAGTTGCTTAGTGACTCGCTTTTGCTGAGGCTTTTTTTTTTTTTTTTAAATATATATAACTTTAAAAAAATTCTATTTATTTATTTTTATGTGGTGCTGAGGATCGAACCCAGGGCCTGGCATGGGCAAGGTGAGCGGTCTACCTATGAGCCATAACCCCAGCCCCTGAGGCTAGCTTTTAACTTGCAATCCTCCTGCCTTAGCCTCTTGAGCAGCTGGGATTACAGGCCTGCACCACCATGCCTGACTATTTCACTTCTTTTAAGTACAAAGATTATTCTGTTTAATGAATATTTTTAGGTTATTAGTAATTTTTAGGTTATTAATAACCTAAAAATTTCACCATCCTCTTCACAGTAACTTTTGATTGTGGTCAAAATTAAGTACAGTTTTCCCAGCACCATTTGTTGAAGATGCATCTTTTCTCCTGTGCATGTTTCTGGCACCTTTGTCACCTAAGATAATTGTAGTTTTGTGGGCTAGTCTCTATGTCCTCTGTTCTGTACCATTGGTCTACCAGTCTGTTTTGGTGCCAATACCATGCTGTTTTTGTTACTATTGCTCTGTAGTATATTTTAAGGTCTGATATAGCGATGCCACATGCTTCACTCTTCCTGCTAAGGATTGCTCTAGCTATTTTGGGTCTCTTATTTTTCCAGATGAATTTCATGATTGGAATTACATTAAATCTGTATAGTGCTTTTGGTAGTACAGTCGTATGAAAATATTAATTCTGTCTATCCAAGAGCAAGGTAGATCTTTCCATCTTCTAAGATCTTTTTTGATTTCTCTCTTTAGGGTTCTATAGTTTAGTAAATCATAGAACTTGAAGAAAATCTTCATAAAAATCAGATAGTGTTACTCTAAGAAAATGATACTGTTAGGATTAAACTTGTAGAAAAGAAAGTCTAGATACATTGGAAATGAATACAAATAGGATTTCTACAATAACAACTGTAAGCAAATTTTTTCTAGCAAAAATTAAAGATTGTTCCTAGTAAGGAAGAAGTATCAACTAAAAAATCACTTGTTAATTTATTCACCATCAAACATACGGAAAAATGAAAAAATAAAAATTGAACTCCAATGCTAATGCTTAAGAAACAAAACAATTAGCACCCCTTTTCTTGTTTCTCTGAATGCTGTACCATGCAGTTTGGGGCTTTATTTGAAGGGATGTCAAATTAGCACATAAAATTTGAAACTCTGGTATAACAGATTCACAAGTATTAAGTGTCGAGAATTATATACCAACACCAAAAACTCCATATGGAACAAATGTCCCACATAATTAATTTTATTCTTTGAATTTTTAAATGTAATATACCTCCAGGTCACCTGCAAGGACATTTTCAAATAAAGGCTTAACAATACATAGTTAATCCCTAATGAAGTCAATGAAGCAGTCCAGAAATTCTATTTTAAAAACTCTACCTAAAAATGCAGTAATAAAGCCATATGGTGATACCTGACTTGATCAATATAATGAGTTTTTATACATGAAAGTTCAAAAACTACATTTGAAATACTGATAAAATGAAAGGCCAGGCGTAGTTCAACCATTCCTCCTCTTTAATAATCTCAGCAAAATATGATAAAGATTAATTACTAAATTCTAAAAAGTGCTTTGAACTCTATTTAAATGTTTCATAAAGAAGTGTGATTTACTATTTAATCAATTGTTATTCACAGGATAGCTTACATAAAAAAAATGACCCATTAGTTCACTTTCCCTGCCAAAATATATTTATTATAACAGTATAGCTTTCAAAAGATGATATTACAAAGGCTTTTTCTATGGTCTAATAAGGTTTAAGGCAATGAGCTCAAATTGTCTATAAATTAGTAAAACTTTTCTATCTTCAACTGCCCAGATCTTTGGGGGAGGGGGGGAGGATAACAAATCTCAAACATATATTAAAGTCATAAAAAAACATTATTCCAATTTCTCTGAGGTTACCATTACAAGATAAATCCATCCACCTTTACTAGACCCGATCTCAAATCTTTGATGACAGAAAGAGTACCAGATAACACATTCTAAATTTGAGCATGATCAAAATATCTTAAAATGTACAGTGATGTTTTAGTTTACACACCTTATACTAAAACACTAAACACTGCCAAAAGATGACCAAAACCTAAAAGTAGCAATTATGTATTTCATAATAGTCCTTCTAATTTGTTATTCAATGTCGATAGATCACCTTAATAATGTAAAAACTTTGAAATGTGTGATTTCTAAATTAGATTCTTAAAGTTTATCACACCAATTCATTTCGAAGGCTTTAGTTATTGCTTCCAGATAACTGACAAAGATATTTAATTGTACTCAGTGGTAGAGTGCTGCATAAGATGCAGGAGGCCCAAGACTGACAACTCAGCACAGAGAAAGAAAAAAAGTCTAAATAAGTGTACTAAGATAAATTATTACTCATGGCACATGCATGAATTTTGGTAGAAAAATCTAACTAAGACAATCAAAGTGGAAGAATTAAAACCTGATCATTTTTTAATTGTTACTACTTGTCCTTTATATACAAATACTTGTATTTGAAGTATGAATTCTATTCTTTCACTCTGTGGTTGCAGTATACTCCCCCAAATCACGTTTTCTCCACTGGCCTATAATCATACTCACCTTAATGTAGAAGCAAACATTAGTGACACTTCAAAATTCTAGAGTCACAAACACCATATTCCCCAAAATATTAACCTTCTAGGATGAAAATGGATAAAAGTAATCAAGATGGAGTTATAAAAATAAAAGCTGATGGGGTTGGGGGCAGGGGGACACCTTTAATATGCCATAGGAACTGGAAAAAATCATAAAAAGAAGAAAATAGGTTTAGATCCTAAAGAAAAATTCAAACTACAAGTCTCATATTCTCACACAATTACTGACAAAATATGATTTATTATTTTATATATGACTGATTTTTTGATCAGTAAAGAATACACATCTATTTGATTTTGTTTATGAAAAATAAGTCATTAAGAATTGTAAGTTTTGTTATACCTATTTCTTAAATACCTTTATAATCTCTAAGTATAAAATTCTCCTGATGATAAGCCTACATTTGGAAATGAATTACTTTTATACTATATTTGAAACTTGGAGATTGTTTTCTACCAGAAGTTATTAAAAATAATGCACAGACTTCTTTTTAATTTTTTTGTAGTTATAGATGGAAAGTATGCATTCATTTATTTTTATGTGGTGCTAAGGATTGAATCCAATGCCTAACATATGCTAGGCAAGTGCTCTGCCACTGAGCTATAGTCTTAGTCCAATGAATAGATTTCTACACAAAATCCCATGTAATTACAGTGCAATCAAAACACTACACAGAGACAACTGAAAATATTGCAAAAACTATTATAGTAGTAATTATACATAAACAACTAAATATTAACTGAGAGTTTTCAATTTTGTTTTTCCATGATAAAGTGGAAGCTAAACAATTTTATAGACACTGGAATAATATTTTGGGGAAGTTTTTAAGGTTGAATCAACTTCAGACAAATGTAGCAAATCTATAGTCTAAAATGTATACTATGTTTCAGGGAAAGTTAGTTTAGAATACACATAGAGATAAATCATGGTTACATTATTAACAGGTTCAAATTCAAAGAAAATATTATGTAGGCCATCTTGTAAGAATATTGTTTCACCTAAAAAAAATCAAAACTAACCCAGGGATTTCCATTCACTTCTTAAATAGCTAAAACAATGGATAAGATATATAAAACAATTTTCATATAGTGGACGATAATCAAAGAAGCGTTAAAATAAGGTAAGCACTGCAATTAATCAAACTTGCTCCCTGAAGACAGAATACCAGGTAGCAGTGTAGTAAAGGAGAGCCTAAACCAAAGAGTCAAGCAGTCTGCACATGCAGAAACAGTACTGGAGGAGAGACAACTGCTAGGAGAAGAGAGAGAGATAAAATGAGAAATTTGGAGATTTCTTTCTTTTTTTTAAGAGAGAGTGAGAGAGGGGAGAGAGAGAGAGAGAGAGAGAGAGAGAGAGAGAGAGAGAGAGAGAGAGAGAGAATGAATTTTTTTAATATTTATTTTTTAGTTCTCAGCGGACACAATATCTTTGTTGGTATGTGGTGCTGAGGATCGAACCCGGGCCGCATGCATGCCAGGCGAGCGCGCTACCGCTTGAGCCACATCCCCAGCCCCGAGAAATTTGGAGATTTCTAAGATTTCCCTACAAGTCTCTTAGAAACAAGTCCGGTGATTATAGCAGTTTTTGCTTCAAGAGTTTCCACGTTGTGACATAAGGAGAAAGAGTTGGAGTGTAGTCCAGAGAAAAACACAGCTGACAGTCTGGGGATACCAGAGAAGTTAAAAGTTCAGAGGTCAGAATATCATAAAAAGTCAGTTTCAAAGAGAAATCTGGAGGATTCACAAGGTCGGTGATTAGGAAGTAAACATCCCAAAATGTGAAAAGTGAACATGATTAGAGGGAACAGTACATGAGGTATGCATACATTAGGCATGGTTAGAGCCTTTTTTCAAGATCTAGAACAGAAAAACTCACTGTATATGGGGGAATTGCATAGAATATTCAGGAAAGTATTGAATCAGTAGTGAAAAAATTTAGCTTTAGGCCATGGATTATTAATGTTGGCTCTACTGGTATTTTGAGATGGAAAATTCTGTTGTAGGATGATGTCCAATGCTTTGATGAGCTTCTTAGCTCATCAACATCCCCTGTTCTGTATCTACAATAGCAAAACCCTCCAATCAACTCAACTCAAAACATTTTCGGACCTACCAAATTTCCTTAAAGGGCAAAACTGCTGCTAGTTACCCACTGTAATAGAATAAGCCCTACTCTGGACCCACCCAAAAATATTTACAAGGGGAGGAGGGGGACTATATTCCAGAGCACTATATTTGTTATAAATAACTGCATCCCAGAATAAATCTCAAGAAGATTTCCAGTAACATAAAATTCCCCAGTAACCAAAAGGTAAAATTTACAATAATGGACAGCCTTCATTTAAATTGTATTTTTAAAACTTTTTAAATTTTTATTTATTTTTTAGTTGTCATGGACCTTTGTTTTATTGATTTATACGCAGTGCTGAGAAATGAACCCAGTGCCTCACACATGCTAGGCAAGCACTCTGCCACTGAGCCACAATGCCAGCCCCCTTAAATTGTATTTTATATATTCCAAAAGTAAATAAGAAACAGGAAGAGATAAAAGTCCCACCTCAATTTTCCAGATATAAAAGCAACAACCATTAAAAATTAAAAGTACACTGGATTGGATTAATGACATATATTACATGTATTACAGAAAAAAAAGATTAGTAACATAGAAGGCACAGCAAAATACATTATCCAAAATGAAACATACTCAGAAAAAAGAATTTAAAGAAAGAAAAAAAGATATCAGTAAACCATGGGACAATTTCAAGTCTACAGAAGCCAAAAAATTGTAGAACTATGACTTAAAAACATTTCAAGTAATAGAAAAATAAAAACCCACATCACTAAGAAATTAAATGAACTCCACACACAAGAAAAATGAAGAAAAACTAAGGCACATCATAATAAAATTGATCAAACCTAGTAATAAATAGGAAAAATTAAAAGCGGCAATTGGGAAGTGTTAAGTATAAAATAAAGGACGACAGATTTCTTATCATGGATAATGGAAACCAGGCACGATGGCAAATTCTTATAATCCCAGTGACTCAGGAAGTTAAGGCATGATTATCTCAAGTTTGAAGACAGACTCATCAATTAAGACAAAACCTGTCTGGGGAAAACAACAACAACAAAGGGCAGGTCAATCCCACCAAGGGAGTTCAGGCTTGGCCAGATCTGCCCACACCAACCTGTGTGGGACCCAGGCTCAGAGTAGGCCTGGGTCCATCCCTCCACGGGCAGACACCCGCCAGAGGTCAGGCTCCAGCATAGGACCGCCTCTTCTGACCAGCAGACCACCACTGGAGGCCAGGCCTGGCACCGATCCACCTACACTAACATACGCAGGATCAAGACCAAGTGTAGGTCTGAGTAAGCCACCACCTAGTACCAGCTGGGAGCCCAAGCCTAACCCACTTCCATCTTGGGACACTACAGTCATCACCTTAGCCTTCCCCACATAGCAGCCCCTACCATTTGACAACAGATAGGGCCTAAAAGCAGCTGCATCTTAGGGCAGGCATACCAAATACAGTGTAAGACCCACCCTTTCAGTCCCAGACATTGCATCCCTCTTGGGACACCTTCACTATTATCTTGATTTACCTTGGCTATTGCCGACACCTCCTTTAGTTGCAGTTGAGGAACACCAGAAGGGTCTGGAAGCCTAACAGCAAGGTGAGGTACAGACAGTTTGTATGGGTACTACAAGAATATAGGGTAGGGGATGGAGTTGTAGCTCAGCAGTAGAGCGCTTGCTGGGCACCTGCAGAGCCCTGGGTTTGATGCTCAGCACCACATGAAAACAGATATATAAAATAAAGGTACTGTGTCCAACTACAACTAAATATATATATATATATATAAAAGAATATAGGGTAGAAACTGTAATATCTCAGATCCACACTGCAAGAAAGGAAGACACAAAGAACAGGGAAAAACAAGGGAGAAAAGTACCCCCAGACAAACCAGGACACTATAATAACAGAACCCATGGACAGGGAAGTGGATGGAATGTCAGAGAAGGAGTTCAAAAGGTTCATAATTAAAATGATCTGTGAATTAAAGACTAACCTACATGAGCAAACACAGGCAAAAATTGATAACTCCAACAATGAGATAAGAGAACAAATACAGGTAGCAAAAGATTACTTCGAGAGAGATAGAGACCCTGAAAAAAAAAAAAAAGAAAGAAAAACCAGTAAGAAATCCTTGAAATGAAGGATACAATAAATCAAATAAAAAACCTCAATAGAAAGGATAACCAGCAGACTAGATCACTTAGAAGAAAGAACGTCAGATAATGAAGACAAAGTATACAATCTGAAAAATAAAGTTGATCACACATTGAAGAAAGTTAGAAACCATGAACAGAACATCCAAGAATTATGGTACAGCAGCAAAAGACCAAATTTAAGAGTTATTGGGATAGAGGAAGGCACAGAGTTTCAAACCAAAGGAATGCACAATCTCTTCAATGAGATAATATTAGAAAATTTCTCAAGCATGAAGAACGAATTGGAAAACCCAATACAAGAGGCTTACAGAACGCCAACCAAGAATCTTATATCCAGCAAAATTAAGCTTTAGATTTGATGATGAAATAAAAACCTTCCACGATAAACAAAAAGTTAAACAAATTTACAACTAGAAAGCCTGCACAATAGAACATCCTCGGCAAAATGTGCCATGAAGAGGAAATGAAAAACAATGATGAAAATCAGCAGAGGGAGGTATTACACTAAAGGAAAATCTAATCAGAAAAGAAACCAAGTCAAGTTAAATACCAAAAATAAACAAAAATGTCTGCAAGTACAAATCATGTATCAATAATAACCCTGAAGGTTAATGGCCTAAACTTACCAATCAAAAGACACAGACTAGCAGATTGAATAAAAAAAAAAAAAGAAAGAAAGAAAAAAGAACCAACAATATGTGCCTCTAAGAGATTCATCTCATAGGAAAAGATAACCACAGACTAAAGGTGAAAGGTTGGGAAAAATCATACTACTCACATGGACTGTGGAAGCAAGCTGGGGTTTCTATCCTCATGTTAAATAAAGTAGCCTTCAAGCTAAAGTTAATAAAAAGGGATAAAGAAGGACACTACATACTGCTCAAGGAAACTGTATTCCAATAAGACTTAACAATTATAAATATATATACCCCAAACATCAAACAAACTCTTCTCAAGTTCAAGAGTCAAACAGACCATAACACAATGGTTTTGGAGGACTTCAACACACTTCTTTCTACACTGGATAGATCTTCCAAACAAAAGCTGAACAAAGAAATTACAGAACTCAATAATACAATCAATAACTTAAACTTAACTGACATATATAGAATATTTCAACCTTCAATGAGCAAATACATTTTTCTCAGCAGCACATGCAGCCTTCTCTAAAATAGGCCATATATTATGCCACAAACAAACTCTTAGCAAATATAAAAAAGTAGATATACTACCCTGCATTCTATCAGATCATAATGGAATGAAATTAGAAATCAATGATAGACTAAATAATTTGCTACTGAATGAACAAGGGGTTACAGAGACATTAAGGAGGAGATCAAAAAATTTTTAGAGGTGAAAGAAAACACAATGTATTGAAATCTCTGGGACACTATGAAGGCACTTCTAAGAGGAAAATTCATTGCATGAAGTTCATTTCTTAAAAGAAAAAAAGTCAACAAATAAATGACTTAACATTACATCTCAAAGCCTTAGAAAAACAAGAACAAGTCAACACCACAAACAATAGAAGACAGGAAACAATTAAAATCAGAGCTGAAATCAATAAAATTGAAAAAGTGGACAAAACAAAAATTAGATTCTTTGAGAAAATTTATAAAATTGATAGACCCTTAGCCATGCTAATTAAGGGAAGGAGAGAGAAAACTCAAATCACTAATATATGTAATGAAAAAGGAAATATCATAACAGACACTATAGAAATACAGAAGATAATTAAAAATTATTTTGAAAACTTGTACTCCAATAAAATACAAAAAAATTGAAGGCAGTGACAAATTTCTAGAGCCATATATGATTTGCCCAAATTGAATCACGATGACATACATAATTTAAACAGAACAATTTCAAGTGATGAAATTGAAGATGCCATCGAAGCCTACCAACCAAGAAAAACCCAGGACCTGATGGATACACAGCCAAGTTCTACAAGACATTTAAAGAAGAACTAATAACAACACTCTTCAATTTATTCCAGGAAATAGAAAAAGAGAGAGTACTTCCAAACTCATTCTATGAGGCCAATATCACCCTGACTCAAAATCAGGCAAAGACACTTCAAAAAAAGAAAACTTCAGACCAATATCTCTAATGAACATAGATGCAAAAATTCTCAATAAAATTCTGGCAAATCAAATACAAAAACATATCAAAAAGAGAGTACACCGCGATCAAGTGGGGTTCATTCCAGGGATGCAAGGTAGGTTCAACATTCAGAAATCAATAAATGTAATTCATCATATCAACAGACTTAAAGACGAGAACCATATTATCATCTCAATAAATGAAGAAAGAGCATTTGACAAAATACAGCACCCCTTCATGTTCAAAACACCAGAAAAACTAAGGGTAACAAGAACAAATCTCAACATCGTACAAGCTATTATAGCATTCTAAATGGAGAAAAATTGAAAGCATTCCCTCTAAAAACTGGAAAAAGACAGGGATGCCCTCTTTCAGCACTTCTATTTAACAGAGTTCTTGAAACACTAGTCAGAGCAATTAGATAAAAGAAATTAAAGGGATAGAGATAGGTAAAGAAGAACTCAAATTAGCAATATTTGCTGACAATATGAATCTATACCTAAAAGACCCAAAAAATTCCACCAGAAAACTTCTAAAATTAGTAAGTGAATTCAGCACAGTAGCAGGATACAAAATCAACACCCATAAATCAAAGGCATTTCTGGATATCAGTGACAAATCCTATGAAAGGGAAATGAGGAAAACTACCCCATTTACAATAGCATCAGAAAAAGTAAAATAAAATACATGGGAATCAACAAAAGAGGTGAAGGCCTCTACAACAAAAATTACAGAACACTAAAGAAAGAAATTTAAAAAGACCTTAGAAGACGGAAAGATCTACCTTGTTCTTGGACAGGCAGAATTAATATTGACAAAATGACCATACTACCAAATGCACTATACAGATTCAATGCAATCTCAATCAAAATCCCAATGACATTACTCATAGAAACAGACAAGGCAATCACGAAATTCATCTGCAAAAATAAGAGACCCAGAATAGCCAAAGCAATCCTAAGCAAGAAGAGTGCACCTGTTGGCATTACTATTCTAGACCTTATACTATAATACAGAGCAACACTAACAGAAACAGCATGGTATTGGCACCAAAATAGACTGTAGACCGATGGTACAGAATCGAGGACACAGACTAATCCACAGAACTACACTTATCTCATATTAGACAAAGATGCTAAAAACATACATTGGAGTAAAAAAGATAGCCTCTTCAACAAATGGTGCCGGGAAAACTGGAAATCCATATCTAACAACATGAAATTAAACTTCTATCTCTCACCATGCACAAAACTCAAATCAAAGTGGATCAAGGATCTAGGAATTAAACTAGAGATCTTGCACCTAATTGAAGAAAAAGTAGGCCCAAACCTCCATCATGTCAGATTAGGCCCCAACTTCCTTACTAAGACTCCTATAGCACAAGAATTAATATCAAGAAGTAAATGGGATGGATTCAAACTAAAAAGCTTCTTCTCAGCAAAAGCAACAATCAGTGAGGTGAATGGAGAGCCTACTAATTGGGAACAAATTCTTACCACACGCACATCAGACAGAGCACTAATCTCTAGAATATATAAAAAACTCAAAAAGCTTAACCTCAAAAAAACCAAATAACCCAATCAATAAATGGGTCAAGGAACTGAATAGACACTTCACAGAAAGATATATAATCAATCAACAAATATATGAAAAAAATGTTCAACATCTTTAGCAATTAGAGAAATGCAAATCAAAACTACTCTAAGATTTCATCTCACGCCAGTCAGAATGGTAGCTATTAAGAATACAAACAAAAATAAGTGTTGGTGGAGATGTGGGGGAAAAGGTACACCCACACATTGCTGGTGGGACTGCAAATTTTTACAGCCAATATGGAAAGCCGTATGGAGATTCCTTGGAAAACTTTGAATGGAACCACCATTTGAACAAGCTATCCTACTTGGGGGTCTATACCTAAAGGACTTATAAACAACATACTACAGGGACACAGCCACATCAATATTTATAGCAGCACAATTCACAATAGATAAACTGTGGAACCAACCTAGATGCCCTTCAGTAGATGAATGGATTTTAAAAATGTGGCATATATACACAATGGAATATTACTCAACTTTAAAAGAGAATAAAATCATGGCATTTGCAGGTAAATGGATGGAGCTGGAGAATATAATGCTAAGTGAAGTTAGTTAATCCCCCAAAAAACCAAATGCCAAATGATTTCTCTGATTTAAGAATTCTAATTCAAAATATGCTATGGGGGTGGGGGTGGGAGGATTAAATGAACTCTAGATAGGGAAAAGGGGAAAGGAGAGGGGAAGGGAGGGGACAGGTAAGATGGTGGAATGCAATGGTCATCATTACCCTAGTACATGTATGAAGACACGAAGCGTGTGACTCTACTTTGTGTATAACCAGAGATATGAAAAATTGTGCTGTATATTTGTACTATGAATTGTAATGCATTCTGTTGTCATGTATAACAAATTAAAATTTAAAAAATTAAAAAAAGAAGGGCTAGGGATGTGGTTGAGTGGTAGAGGCAGAGTATGCTTGAGTTCAATCCTCAGTGAGGTGCCATGCCATGACACAACAAAAACAAAAGACGGTGGGAAAACATCTTTTATGGAATGAAAGAGAAAACAAAAACAAAAACAAAACCTATCAAATCAGAATTACATATCTGGCAGAAAACATCTGTCAGAAATGAAAGTGAAAGGCTGAGGATATAGTTCAGTTAGTAGAATGCTTACACTGCATGCACAAGGCCCTGAGTTCAATCCCCAGAACCAAAAACAAACAAACAGATGAAATAGACATTTTCAAACATATGAAAGCCAAAAGAAATTATAACCAACAGACACAAATACAAGAAATGATAAGGAATGCCTTTTAGGCAGAAGGAAAAAGGTATCAAGTGGAAACCTGATCCTAACTAAAAGGAATCATAGGTACTGTAAATGTTAATTATATGAAGAAATATATGTTTTTGTTCCTTTAATTAAAATCTCTTAAAAAGATATGTGACAAAACAAAAATCATAATAATGAGTTATGGTGCTTATAAATATGTACAAGTAAAATGTGTGTTGCATGTTAGGTGAATTATAGATTAAGAAAGGTTGTTTTGTTTTGTTTTTGCAGTGCTGGGAATTGAACCCACAGCTTTGGGCCTGCTAGGTAAGTATTCGATCCCGTAGTTGTACTCTTAGCACCCAAAAGCCATTTAATAAATTGAATAAAACATAATTATTAAAAATTTTAAAAATGTAAATATAATGATGATAGCAGAAAGGCTAGGAAGAGTAAAATGGAAGGATACTATTGTAAGATACTTATACTATATGTGAGGTCATATAGTATTAGTTGAAGGAAAACTGTGATGAATAAAATATGTACGTTATAAACCCTAAAATAAGAATAAAAAATACTAAGCCAACAAAGGAGATAAAAGTATTGGAATAGAGGCTGGGATATGGCTCAGTAGTAGAGTACTTGCCTGGTATATGTGAGGCCATAGGTTTAATCCCCAGTACCATAAATGGATGAATGGATGGATGGATGGATAAATAGATAGATAGATAGATAAAATTAAGGTTCACTGACAACTAAAAAAGTATTTTGAAAAATACTAGAATAACTTAAAAGAGGGCAGGAAAGTGAAAAATAGAATAAAGAGGAGAAATACCAAATACAAATACCAAGATGAAGAACTCAAATCTAATCATATAGATAATCACATTAAACAGAAATGGTATAACCATTCCAATTCAAAGGTAGACATTGTCAGCTTGAGCAAAAAATAAGACTAAAGTATATGCTGTCTATAAGAATTGCATTTTAAAAATGTACATTAAAAGTGGAAGAGAAGAAAAAGATATACCATGAAATCAATAATCAAAAAAAACCCGAGTTGGCTATATTTATATTAGACAGCATATTGCAGGGAAAAGTACATTACTGAGGACAAATATTTCATAATAACACTCAATTTGACAATTTATTTGTTGAATATCCATCAAGAATATGTGGCATCCTAGTAATTTAATATAAGTCTCCTCTTGCTGGAACTATTTTGAAATATATCAAGCTCTGAGAAGAGTATACATTTACCTGGCACATGGAAAGGTGTTCTTTTCAACCAAGTGCTGAAAAAGAGGCTAAGAATTAACAGTTATTTTGATATTCCTTTCTGCTGAATATACCACACAAATTTCAAAACTACAATCTTTCTCATTAATTTGATCAAAATTAATCACACTATGCGTATAAAAATCTGCATTTTTGTATAAACAGGTAATACTACCATAAAAGTCCCATTCACCTCCACTTACCTAGATGTCTTATCAGTATATACTCATTAAAGCTATAAGCAGTTTTCACATTGGGTCTATATGTCTATCAAAATTCCACTGAGAGGGCTGGGGATACAGCTCAGTTGATAGTGTGCTTGCCTTGTATACACAAGGCCTTGGGTTCAATCCCCAGCATCACCACCAAAACAAACGAACAAACAAACAACAAAAAAACATTGACCAAGTTGACTAGATGCATTATAATGAATAAATATTAAAACTTAGTTATTTGCAAGTTGGCTTATATTTTAGGATTCAACTACTATATATTGAAATACACGGAATTATAATTGTCAAGTTAAAAGTACTTTCTTTGGGGGGGGGGCAGGAGGGGTGTCTCAAGATGGTAGAATAGAGGAGGTAGCCTTCCTGGCTGCTCCATGGCATGAAAGCAGACAGGTAGCTTCTTCCTCTTTTTTTTTTATTTGACAGGTAGCTTCTTAGCAAGTGAAGTAGTAGAAACCTTCAGGGATACTATAGTCTACAGTGAAGAAACTCTACTGCCTCAGATCCATACTGTTAGATGGGTAGACAAACAACATGAAAAAGCAGGGGAAAAAATTGTTCCAAACAAAACAAGATAACTTCAATTACAGAAATAATCAACACTACTAAAGAAGAAATGTCAGAGAAAGAGTTCAGAATGTACATAGTTTAACTGATCTGTGAAGTAAAGGACAGTATGAGGAGTGAAATCAGACAGAAAATATAGGAACTGAAAGATAACTTCAAAAAAGAGACAGAGATTCTCACAAAACAAAACAAAACAAAGCAGATATCCTTGAAATGAAGGAATCGAAAAACCAAATTAAAAATTAAAATGAAAGCATCACCAACAGACTAGATCACTTGGAAGACAGAGTTTCAGGCAACGAAGACAAAATATGTAGTCTTGAAAACAAAGCATAAAAGATGTTCAGAGGCCATGAACAGAACTTACAAAAAATGAGATACCCTCAAGAGGACAAAATTTAAGATTTCGATAGATGAAGGCTCAGAGATACAAACAAAAGGGATGCACAATTGTTTCAATACAATAATATCAGAAAATTCTCCAAACCTAAAGAATGAAACAGAATATCAAATATCAAATACAAGAGGTCTATAGGACCCCAAATATAAAAAATGACAACAGATCCACATCAAGGGACATTATTATGAGAGTGGCTACTATACAGAATGATAGAATTTTTAAGGTTATCTGAGAAAAACAACAAGTAACATTTAGTGGGAAACCAATCCAGATCTCAGCTGATCTCTCAACCCAGACCTCAAAGCTAAGAAGTTTTAGAATAATATATACCATGTTTTGAAAAAAAGGCACCGAAAACATACATTGGATAAAACATAGACTCTTTGACACATGGTGCTGAGAAAACTTGAAATCCATATGTAATAAAATGAAATTAGACCCCTATCTCTCACCTTAAACAAAACTCTAAGTGGATTAAGGACCCAGGCATTAGATTAGAGACCCTGAGTCTATTGAAAGAAAAAGTAGGCCCAAATCTCCATCATATTGGTTTATGGCAAAATTCCTCAACAACACTCGAAATGATCAAGAACCTGAAGAGGATGGGAGAAAATCCTTCTCACCTGCACCTCAGATACAGCATTAATCTCCAGGATATATAAAGAACTAAGACAAATTAACATCCCCAAACCAAATAACCCAATAAATAAATGAGCAAAGGAACTGAACAAACACTTCACAGAAGAAATGGGATGGGTCAACAAATATGTGAAAAAATGGTCGACATCTCTAGCAATTAGATAAATGCAAATTGAAACTACACTGAGAAACTATCTCACTCCAGACACAAGTGCAATTATCAAGAATACAAGTAACAATAAATGTTGGTGAGTAAGTGGAGGATAAGGTATAGTCACACATTGCTGGTGGGACTACAAACTGGTGCAACCACTCTAGAAAGCAGTATGGAGATTCCTTAGAAAATGTGGAATGGAACCACCATTTGACCCAGTTATTTCATTCTTTGGCATATACCCAAAGGACTTAAAATCAGTGTACTATAGTGACATGGCCACATCAGTGTTCATAGCAGCTCAATTCACAATACCTAAGCTATGGAACCAACCTAGATACCCTTCAATAGATGAATGAATAAAGAAATTGGAGTACATATACACAATGGACTATTACTCAGCCATAAAGAAAAAACAAAATTACGGCATTTGCTGGTAAATGGATGAACTGGAGGCTATCATGCTAAGTAATCGAAATAAGCCAATCCCCCCAAACCAAAGGCCAAATATTTTCCCTGATATGTGGATGCTAACTAACAATAGGTTACATGGGGTTGGCGGGGAGAAGTTGAGGTTCACTGGATTAAATAGGGGGGAATAGGGGAAGAAAGAGGGGTTGTGAATGGGAAAGAAAATAGAATTAATCAGACATAACTTTCCTCTGTTCATGCATGAATACATGACCAGTGTAACTCCACATCATATACAACCACAGATGAGAAGTTATACTCCATGTATGTACGATGTCAAAATACCTTCTACTGTCATGTAAGTCTAAAAAAAATAACAAAAACAACAACAAAAAAAGATGCAAAAGAAACTTTAATTCTTAGTCTTTTTCATGTCAGGATCCCTTTGCCTTCTTAAAACCTATGAAGGCCCTCAATGTGCTTTGGTTTGTGTATGTTGTATCTATGATTTTTATTCTATTTGAAATAAAAAATGGGAACCTTTTAAAAGTAAAGTAACATCAGAAAACATTGTCATTTTTATAGTCAACTTAAATAATACAAATGTATCACACCAAACTTTAAACCATGTGCTCACTGGAAATCAGATACTCAAATTCAAGATGCTTAAAATATTGCATGAATCCCTCTTGAGGAATCACACCAGAAAAACACACTTACCAAAACCTCAAAGGAAAATCAAACCACTTTAAGAAATGAAATAAAAGGCAAATAATAAAAAGGGGAAAATCTTTAATTCTTTAAACACTTTTCTCACATAAAGGCAGAAGAAATAACATGACTCTCCAGATCTCTTCTCAATGTAAGCATTTATATAACAGTTATGAAGGGGTAGGATTTGCTGTGCAGAGGAATCAATAATAATACTGTAAAGCCTACAGCAGTGCACATAAACATGGTGTAGGAGACATTAACACTAGACTGAAAAAAATAATTATATTTTCAATAAACATGTTCTTACTGGATAATCAATTTTCTACACGTCTTACCAGCTGTTTCACACAGCTCAGGTAGAGGAATGGCAGCAGCTGTTTAACCAAAACCATATATTATATGCATATGAGGTGCTTTTAATTTTTCATAGGTATCTACTTATTTGTGAGCAACCCATTTAACTCATATTAAATAAAAACAAGGTAATCATGGGGTGATTAATTCAGGAGCATTTTTAGTATAGTTCTATTTTAGAAATTAATTCTTAACCAATTATTTTTATGTCAGAGAACTTAATAATTCAAATTACATGCTGCCCTTATTCCTGGATTTAAGAGATTTGTCACGATCAATGTTTCTGAAATATTAAATTAAAACATGTCATGGTAATTACTATGGAATAAATAGCAATTAAGATTTTTTAGGCAAATGAACTCAAACTATTTGCAATGAATATTTATGTTACTAACATTTTCCCACACAATGCATGAGTCACTTGTTACAAGTTGCCTTAAAAATGTAAAATGTAAGTTGTAGAATTACTTCAAAAGAGCTAAAGAAACTGACTTAATAGTACAAAATTCTGTGCTTGGTTTTTAAGTATCTATGTATAATGTATCTATAAAGAGGTAGAATTTCAGGTAAATAATACAAATTAGGCTACTTACAGAGAAAGATAGTATTTATGCTCCATATTTATAATGGTGAACCAAATGTATACTTTGAGATGGGTAAATAATTTATAGGACAAGTAAAAGATAATTATTTAAAAATGCATATCAGCCAACAACTATAATCTATCATGATAGTCCAACTCCACAATTTGCATTAAATAAATACTTACAGCTATATAACAAACTCTTGCTTTTTCTACCAACATCCAGTTTTTCTCCAGATCAAGATGTTCTTCCTTTTTGTAACAATTGGCAGCTGCAAGATTAGCTACAAGGGACCTAAAACAACAAAAGAAAAAGCATATATCATATTCAAACTGGTTAGGTATTTTGGAATAGTTAAATATTAATATTTCCTACAAAATTTCCAATTTATAAAATTTTAATTCTTAAATACTTCCATTAGATATTTTTATGAATGCAAACACTATTAATTTTGTTTTGAAAACTTGGAAACTTCTATGTTTTCTTTGAGATAAAAAGAGATATGATAACCCTTCAAAACACCACTTGGTATTTGGAGAAAGGGGAATTTAAATGTCCTCCATACTAAAATAACATCTACTATTTATATTTAATAGTTCAAAATGCAGTTAAGAAAAAAAGCCTACAAAGTCATTCTGCAAAAAGAAATCCCTATAACCAAAAACTATTAATTTAGCAGTGCTGGGGGTCAAATCCAGGGCCTCGGGCTTGTTAGACAAGCACTTTACCACCAAACTATGCCTCCAGGCCCTCAAATTTCACTTTTTATAGTGGAAAATATCTTCATAAAAATAAGACCAACATACTATAATTGACAATTTAATCTAATACTTTAAAAAACAAGCATGAGATTAATTTCATAAAACACACATATTAATGTAGACCATATTTACTAATAGGAATTAATTTGCAAACCAGTACATTTTAAGGACTGGAATCAATTAGAATTAGTTTCTATACTTAAAAACTCTCTGAGCTGGGTCCACTTTATAGCTGGAAAATCTAAGCAGGATTTTGTATTTAAAATACTGCTACAAGTGCCACCTAGATCATTTATTTATAGCCCAATAAACAAACTTAATGAAATAAAAAAATTATATACATTTCATATAAATAAAAATAAATAGTTTTCTTCCTCAGTGTAGACCTGGAACTTAGAAAATTCCTTGCCAATTTTTCTCTTACTAAAATAATAACGGTATGGTATATAAAACAATCACCTCATTATTTGAAAGTAGGAAAAATATTCTCTTCCAAAACATATTTCCATTCATCCATATGCATCTCTTTATGTTCAATTAAATGAAAAAAAATGAGAAAGAAATACGAATCAATATACTCATGCAAAGTAAGTATACTGCAAACTTATAAAAATAGTTGTATTTTTGGTGCTGGGGATTAAACACACTCTTAATATATAAAAATATATTAATAACTATGACTTTAGAAAAGTTTTGGTAAAAATGGATGCCAAATAACAATAGACATTTCACTGAGTGCTGTAAATGGCTCTGAAGGCTGAGGCAGGAGGATTGCCAGATCAATTGCAGCATCAACAATTTAGTAGGGCCTAAGTAACTTAGTGAGACCTTGTCTCTAAACAAGGTCTCAAAAAAGGGCTGGAGATGTGGCTCAGTGGTTAAACACCTCTGAGTTCAATGCTGAGTAACAAAAACGAGGGTGAAAGAAAAGCAAATGCTTCAGCACTTCTGGTATCAAGTACTAAACTTTATTTGATAATAAAACTACTTTTTGAATTTTGAGTTTTATATAGTGGCAGTAAGGTTACCAGCTTGATCTAAAATAATTTATCAACACTGTTGGGTTTCAGAATTTGAATAATCAATTGGATAGAAAGAGATCCACTTGCACCTGTTTCTGACTACCCATATCAGCTGAATAATAGTGATCTTCATAACCATAAAATTAATATATAATTTAAGCATTCAACATCTGGAGACCTAATATTATCATAACTGTTCTTTAAAATAGAAATTTGGCAAACAAAAACAATTTAGCAATTTAAACTCTTGCTTGAGTGGTGTCAGAGGCAAAATTTAACCCATTTCTAATGAATGGGGAAACTTCGCATCTGCAGATTAATATTTCTTCTAGGAAAAGTGAAAAGGGCAAAAGTGTAAACAAGTATATTTCAATGTGTGAATACTGGATTGCTCAATATATCGAAACTTTAACATCATCAAGTTTTGGACACAAAATGAAAGTTAAAGAGAAGCTCTGAAAACAGCATTGGCGCTCTAATTATTTTTTTGAAAGTCATATTTTATTTATGTTGTAACTACTATCCCTACTGATCCTTAGTATACAGAATAGCATCAGGTTCTTAATAAACATCTGCTGGAGGTCAGGCAGCAAGCCAAAATAAAGGCAGTAGTAAAGGGGATTGAAGAAAGTGTGTTCATGGGGCGATTAAAAATGGAGGGAAAGAAGAGAGTGGGAAGAAAAAAAGGAATGGAGGAGGAGAGACTAAATATTTCCAACTGCCAAGAATGCAAAATTTCTAGCAAATCACTATTTTAAAAGAGACAATTCTAACAATATCATATTTAGGAAAGTTATTGTAGGTTTCCCTTGCAAGTGGGAAAAATACCTATGCTAATATGGGAATTATTTTAGCAATACATGCGTATACTGAAGGAAAATCGCCATGTAGCTACAAAAGAACAAATCAAATGCATGGAAGGCCCTGAGAGATGTATTACAAGTTCACCTGGAGAATTTTCTAGTAAATAAACCTGTATAAAAATATACTTGGAGTGGAAAAGTACCCATAAGTAAAATTATTTAATATGGACAGTTGACTATTTTTCAACAATGTTTTATATGACCCAGTTCATTTGAAACTGGATTAATGTAGTACTTTATATATGTAAAATGCACAAATACAAACACACATATATACACAACACATGTATGCATGGATTTTGAGATTCCCATCTCAGGTTATGGTGAAAAGATCATCCTACTTATCTAATCTAGCTATGAGAAGTTGAGCAAAATATTTTTCTTTCCTGAGCCTAATTATAAAAGACCAAACTCCATTATGCCTCATGAATTCAACAGCAGGGTTAACAAAAGTAAACTGAAAAATGCAGAAGGCAAAAATAATATAAGGAAGAAGGGTTTACTGAACACTTAAAGAAATTATAAACATGAATAAATTCCAAATTCAGACTGGAATTCAGATGTCATCAGTGTTTACACAGCCAATTATTATCAGTTTCCACTGAAATTACACCAACCTACCTGTTGCTACCAGTGATGCATGCAGCACAAGTTCCTGTTGGCTGCTCATTCTGCTCATAGTAATAAGCATCCACATGGGCTTCAGCAGCTTTTCTCTTCAGGATCTCTCCAAATTTATCTATCCCAATGCATCCAAAAAACGTTGCTGCTTTGTGCGGCTGCTGAATCATCCACTGAAAAATAGGAACATAAATAATTTAATGGGTCATAAAAATGGTACACATAGTTCAGTATTCCACCATGGTTAGTGGCATAAAAGGGATGCTTTGTGAGAAATTGGCTGTTATGAATGGAATTTCAATTCCGTACTACTGCTAATGATAACAAACTTGACACATCAGCAATGCAAAATCTTACTACTTTAGGGGAGTATAATGAAATATAGTGGTTTAAGGACTCAGAGGTAAAAGTCATATAGTCAAATGCTGGCTTGGTATAAAAAAATCATAGTAAGTTAAGTAGCATAGCATTGTCATAAAAAGCCCAGAAACTTCTCTGAAGACTTCCTGGGTTTAATCTTCTTCTGTCATGAGTTGTATAACCAAGAGTATGTGTCACTTAACATGTTTATGCCTCACTTTTCTCACCTATAAAATGGAGATATTTTATAAATACATTTTATAAAGTTGTCAAAGATTAATTGAAATAATGTAAGCCAGAGCATATTCATTGCTGAGCAGAATATCAACCACAGAATAAACAACATATATTAGCTGTGGTTGTCACTACTGTAGTACTTCTTATAATGATCCTTCAAATATAAATTATTGTAAAATATGCTCATACCTACTAAATGCTTTTAAAATCTCAAACTTTTTTTTGCTATAAAAGAATGATGATGGAATTCTTTTATGATGCATGCTTTTTCAGTGATTTGAAATCTCTTGCATAATTAGCTCAACTCCCTGAGAGCTCTCATGCTTTTGTGATTCTAAAGTCACCATTGTTTGTTTTAAATATAGTCAGCAAAACACTCTGTATACAAGTAATATACTACTTTATATATGGAAAATGCATGTAAAAAGTATCAACATTGAAACATATTATCAAATATTTAGAATATAATGCATGTGCCAGGCTTGGTGGTGCATGCTTGTAATCCCAGCAGCTCGGGATAGAGGACCTCAAATTCAAAGCCAGCCTCAGCAGTGGCAAGGCGCTTAGCAACTCAGAGAGACCCTGTCTCTAAATAAAATACAAAATAAGGTGTGGTTGAATGTCCTTGAGCTCAATCCCTGCTACAAAAGAAAAAAAAAAGTTTGCATATCCAATAAATGACATTCATTTCTTAAAAAAAAAGAATATAATGCATGTATATTTGAGAGGTAAAGCAATGATGAGAGAAGATTAAAAAAAAAAAAAAAGCTATAGGAGTGAGAGAGAGTAACTGCATAAAGACCAGCAATCTCATCTTTAGGGATTTACCTTGAAGAGACACACACAAATATAAAATAATACAGTATAAAATAATATAGTATTCCTTGAGATACTAGTTGTCATTGCAAAAAGTTACAACAACCTAAAAGTCTATCTATAGAAGACTGCCTAAATAAACTAGGATAAATCCATTCAGTAGAATACCACATAGTCATCAAAAACAAAAAGTAGATAAAAACAAAACCCAAATAAAACAAGAAAACACTCTATAAAACAATCCATCCATATGAAACAATTTCTAGGATATTTTGTGAAATCAGAAAAGAATTTTCTAAAAAGTAAGGTTTAATAATAAATATACGGTTGGGGTTGTAGTTCAGTGGCAGAGTGCTTGCCTGGAACATGTAAGGTACTAGGTTTGATCCTTAGCACCACATAAAAATAAATAAATAAACCAAAGGTATTGTGTTCACCTACAACTAAACAAGATTTTTAAAAGTAAATAAATGATTTAAAGAAAGAATAAAAATCAAGAAGATATTATTTAAAAACATACGGAGAAAGCTTCAGGACACTGGATTTGGCAATGATTTCTTATACATAACAACAAAAGCACAGGGAACAAAAAGGAAAATAGACAAATGTGGGTAAAACAAATTCAAGTACTTTTGAACAGAAAAGGACAATCCAATTAAGTGAAAAGGCACCTTATTTCCAAACTATACATCTGATTAGAAGTTAATATCCAGAATAGATAAGGAACTCCTGTAACTCAAAAACAACAAAACAAATAACCTGATTATAAAATGGGCAAAGGACTTTAATAGATAGGTCTCAAGTATGTATTGTATGTATGTATTGTACACATACACACAATGGGCCAATAAGCACATAAAAAGAAGTTTAACATCACTAATGAATGATGTGGGAAATGCAAACCAAAACCTCAGTGAGACCTCATTTCACACTGACCAGAATGTCCACTATGAAAAGAGTAGAAAATAAATATTAGTGAGGAAGTGGAGATATTGGAACCTTTATGCAGTAAGGGCAGAAATGTAAAGTGGTGCAGTCACTCTGAAATAGTGAAGGAAGTTCCTTAACAAAAAAGAAGAAGAAAGATATTAACATATAATCAAGCAATGATAATTGAAAGCAGAATCTAAAAAGAGATGTCTGCCCAGCCAAGTTCATTATAGGATTACTTGCAATAGCCAACTGGTGAAAGTAATCCAAATATTCATCAATAGAAAAAGAGATGAAGAAAATTAGGTATATATATCAGAATATTATGCAATCTTAGAAAATAAGGCCATCCTGTCATATGCAACAAAAAGGATGAACCTCAAGAACATTCTGCTAAGTGAAATAAGGTCACTAAAGGAAAATATTTTATGATTCTACTCATAGTCAAAAAGGAGCAAAGAAGTTTGCAAGGACAAGGGTTAAGGAGGAGGGGAATTAAATGTTTGGTAGGTATCGAGTTTCAATGATGCAAGTCAAAAAGTTTTAGAGACTTGCTCTACAGTAACCCAAAGAAACTGTACACTATTGAACTATACATTTAAAAGTTGACTAATATAATTATTTATTCCAGAAATAAACAATTCACAAGTTTTAAAAGACAAACTCTTATGAGTAGCATGATCCTCTGCTATCACCCTCTATACTTTTTGTTCCAATCAGGTCATGAATCACACTTTTGTTTACCATATCCACATTATCTATATTACCTCTTTTGAGTTACTTATCAACTGTTTTGGTATTACAGTGCTTGTGTTCAAGTACCTCTATTTTACTTAATGACAGCCCCACATGTAAGAGTAGTGACACTGGCCATTTTCTTACAGTATATAGCTATAACTTTTCTATTATTAGTTATTATTGTTGCTCTAATGCTGTGCCCAATTTATAAATTAAGTTTTATCATAGGTATGTATACATAGACAAAATGTAGGGTTCATTACTATTTGTAAGTTGAGACATCCAGTGGGCAGCTTGAAACATATCCCCCATTGATAAGAAGGTCTACTATACTTAAAAAAAAAAAAAATCCAAAAACCAAAAAACCTAAAAGCAACTTATACTATGGTTACATTACATTTACTTGCCATTAAAATAATAGTAAACTTCCTGTGAAATGAAAGTGGAGCCATTACAAGTCATCTAGCATATCTGTAATCAGAGAGTTTATAGGTTCCAACTACAGTCTGGACAAAGAGCTATATAAACTATGCTGTTTTTAGTTACTCTGCAATCAGAATTTAAATGAATTAAAATGCCTACATTACAAACCAATAAATACAAAGTATCAATAAATAATCACAAAAATAGATAAACAGAAGAAATATTCAGCAGGTTTTGTTATAAGTTCACCATTAAATATTTCAGCACAGGAAACTAGCTGACATTTTAGCTATTTTTGGTAGCAAGACACTGTCAGAATGGGACCTTTACTTTTGATCACGTGATTTACACTCAAAAATTGGTCTATCTAGTAAGACGCAGTGGCACGCGCCAGGTACTCAGGATGTTGAAGCGAGAGGATGGCAAGTTTAAGGCCAGCCCTGGCAACTTAGTGAGATGCTGTCTCAAAGTAAAAAATAAAAAGGCTGGGGGCTGGAGCTGTAGCTCAGTGTAGACCGCCCGCTTCATACTTGTGAGGCACTGGGTTCAATGCTCAGCACCACATAAAAAAATATAAAGATATTGTGTCCAACTACAACTAAAAAAATATTTAAAAAAAAAAAAGGCTGCGAATACAGCTCAGTGGTAGAGCAATTATTTAACACGCATGAGGCCCTGGGTTCAATCCCCAGTACTTAAGGGAAAGTTTAATTTTACAGAAGCAATTATGAACTAGAAAGGAAGTAGAGGCACCCACCATAGCACTTACCTCCTTTCCTGTTTTAATAATATTACCATGGTGCCCCTGGGGGAAAATACCATTTGTTAACCAATTAGTTCCAACCAAAAGTATTTATTATATTTATTTCCTAAAATTTAGTGCCTCTTGGGCACTACAAAACTTTCAAAGCTTAGAATCAGACTGGATATCACTTCTCTCATGTCCTGTTTCACCTTGATTTTTGTGCAGAATTTACTTTTTATCATAGTCACCCCACGAAAAAAGGAAAAGGTTTTGCAATGTACGTATGATGCCACTGAAAGGAAAGTAGCAATCTAATGGAAAAACTGAAATATCTAGAGCTAGTTGTACATGCCATATTTGAAAGATGTCACTGGGTTTCCCTTGAAAATTTATATATCCTGCAGACTATGTGGGTTTGTTATAGCACCCTAGGGAACTTAGGAGCACACAGTTTGGGAAACAAGAGTATACTGCTAACAAAAACAATGAAAAAGAGAAATAAAAGAAAATTAGGAGTAGAATGACAAAGCAACTAGGTAGGAGGTTACTGCCTAAGGGGAAAGGTAGGCCTAGACCAAATAATTAAATGTCACTTTAAAAAGTTTAAACTGCATTCTGTAGGTAGAAGAGAGCTCAAAAAGGGTTTTGAGCAAAGGATTGAGATTATAAGGCATGGTGCCTCACTAAGGTAAGGAACAAGGAGAAAATTTACAATTGAATTTAAATAGGTACTGAATAAATGACACATAAAATCTCACATTAAAAGTCTTTTAACAACACATGGAAGGATTCTATTAACTTCACCTTCCAGATGAATTTCGTCTTCCGTCACCTAGATATAGCATTTAGGACAATGTAACTGCCAATGATACCTAAGAGACAGTAATTTCTAACAAAATACCTTATACTTTTAATTCAATTCATAAGTGAATGATGAAGAATGACACCTAGATACTAAAATAGTTGCAAGGTAAGTCAAAGAAATTTTATACCAAAGGCATTTCAGGAAAACTGAAAAGCACAACTAAAAGAAATTAAATGTCAAAACTGGGAAAGAGCAACAAGCACACTGCAAAGGGTGATGAGGAAATCAAAACTGAAGGAGACTGATTAGGAAAATACCATCTATCACACTGTTTTATGGAAGAACTGATTATTCATAGAGGGCTCTGATACAACCATGAGAAAAAAGGTGGAATACAAGATTTTCATAAATATTAAGAACTCATTCTTGCTCAATACCTTCTATGTTATGTCCCCTTCCTAATAAAACTGCTCCGTTTTTCCTGTTGGGAAGCATTCTATTAATAAAAGTTAATTGCTAACAATATTATCCCCAATAACTGTTTGTTTGTTGTTCTTCATAAATACCTATTAACACTTTTTTTATCTTGGTACCTGGGATTGAACTAAAGGGCACTCAACCTGTGAGTCACATACCCAGCCCCCTTGCCTTTTTTTTTTTTTTTTTTTAAATTTAGAGACAGGGTCTCACTGAGTTGCATAGAGCCTCGCTAAATTGCCGAGGCTGGCTTTGAACTCATGATCCTCCTGCTCAGCCTCAAGAGCTATTGGGATTACAGGCGTGTGGCACTGTACCCAGCATCTGTTAACATCTTTTTCTCTGAACAGACTTTGGGAAACTTTAGCCTAGTAGGGAAAAAGAACAAAAAACAAACAAACAAAAAAACCCCATAAACTCAGGTAGATCCAAGTTTATTTATCCATTTGTTGGCAAAGGACCTACTCTATCACAGGTCATTTGTTGAGCAATCATTGGGAAGACTGAATAAGTAATGCAAGCAAGGAGCCTAAGGCAGTGTTTGTTATAGAGTACTAATGATAATGATAAAAGAAAACTGTTGAAATATGAAAAGAATTCTTAGTCTATATATTACCCCAATTCATTCTATCAATATTTTTACTTCCCTAATATTTGTTTGACATTATTGTACAGTGTCTCTTGCTATACAATTGCTATGAATATGACCTAATCTGCTCCCATGGTTTCAATTATCATCTATATGCTGAGACTCTTCATCTATATTTTAACTTTAGACCTGTCTTTAGATGTCTGACCTGAATACCTACTGAGTCCTGTTTTTGCCTATTAAATTGATCTATTTCTATTTCTATCATCACTTTCACCAAAGCTCCCAACTTCTCAATTAAGACTACTGCAAAGTTCCTTTTAAATTTTTTAAAACTAAAACATCTTCATGATCCATAAAGTTTACTACCTTAAAATGTACAATTCAGTTGGTTTCTGTATATCCACAAGGTTGTGCAACCATCACCATTATCAAAGCCCAGGACATTTTCATTATTTCAAAAAAAAAATGTTTATCTATAAACAGTACCTCCCCTTCTCTCTGCTCCCATAACCATTTGCAAAAGCTTAACTCATCCCCCTACCTTCTATTTAGTTTTCTTCCAATCCACTGCAATTTGAATGGTTTTCCTAAAGCATCCTTCAATAGTTACCCAAATTTCTTAAGCAAAGTTCAAATGTAAATAACTTAATAAATGAACCATCAACTGCTTCTCTGAGTTCATTATAAGGTATTAACACTCGTCAATGTTCCAGTACTTATTCTGTCTCCTGTTCTTTCTAGCTTCCTATTTAGGTTTTAGGTCTTATTTTCATGAGCAATAATTTCCTGAACTTTAGTCTAGATGTCCAAGTTCTATGTTGCCATAGCAAACTGTATCATTCCTATTATAAAATTATTTTCATTTAACTATAATTTTCTGTTCCACAGACTACTTAGTTCTTTAACAGTTGTAGGGTACATTCCTAAATCTAAAAAGTGGCTGCTACATTCCAATCAATATTACAGACTAAAGTATGTTACCATTTATTCATTGAGATGTACATACACAGGAGCTGTCGACCACATAGTAGAAGGACCTACTCAGACTCTGGAAATAGCCAAAGAAAACTTTCTGAGAAATATGAGGTAACTTCTCTCAGTGGATATTTAGCTATGAGGGGTTTAGGACACCATACCACACAACATGGTACTTGGCATGCTGAATATTTTAAGCTAAAGGAACCTAAAGAACAGAAGTGCAGAAAGGACTTTCTGATCCCTCCCTCATGTGAGAGGTATTCTATTACCTGGAAGAAGGGAACACCCTTATCTTAGAAGAAGGCAGGACACTGAGATGCTTTTGAAGACAAAGAGAAGCCTTGTTGACTTTCCCAATTTACTACTCCTAGCTCATACCTGATTTGTACCATCATATATTCCCACAACTCTCTACTTTTCATCAAACTTAGTATCAAAATCTGTCTTTCATTTCATTTAAGAAGCCTCCACATCATCTAAAACCTACATTAAATAAATCCGTATTTTTTGTAAACCTGTCTTTTTTGGTACATTGGCCCTAATTCATAATTTAGAAGACAGGAAAAAAAGATATTTTTTCCCCTACAACTATAAGTAGGAAGTAGGAGATATACAGGTCTTGGGTGAGAAAATTCTTTTTTTTTTTTTTTTTTTTTTGTAGTACTAGGCATTGAACCCAGCTACATCTTCAGCCCTTTTATTTTTTATTTTGAGACAGGATCTCACTAAGTTGATGAGGATCTCACTAAGTTGCTAAACTGGCTTTGAACTTGTGATCCTCATGCTTCAACTTTCTAAATTCCTGGAATTACAGGCTTGCACCACTAAGTCTGGCTTCAGTTGTGGGAGGAGGAGGAGGAAGAGAAAGAGAGACAGACAAACTTAAAGAATTAGGAAACTAAAAGTAAATTCAGTATTTCAAAAAGGATTTGGGTACTTTTAAATACAAAGATGAACAAGAAAGGGTTGTAGTATCAAAATATTTAATTTCTTCTTTAAAATTGCATTCTAAAACTACAATATTTTCTAAAGTACATAAAAACATATTAAACTTATTCTATTCTATTTGGATATCACTAATAAAATAACCACTAATATAGGTTAAAGATTCAGCATATAACCTGGCATGAGTTTTGCACAGAATAATTTTAATTATTACTATGAAAACAGCTATTGTATAGACAAATTATGGAACCAGTCTAAATACCCAACAGACAAAAGGATAGAGAAAATATGGAATATGGGCTGGGGTTGTGGCTCAGTGGTAGAGCGCTTTCGTAGCATGCACGAGTTACTGGGTTCGATCCTCAGCACCACATAAGTGTAAAATAAAGATATTGTGTCCACCTAAAGTTAAAAAAAAAAGGAATATACATAATAAAGTTTTACTCAGCCATAAAGAAAAATGAAATTATGTCATTTGCTAGTAAATGGATAGAACTGGAGAACATAATGCTAAGTGAAATAAGCAGGCTCAGAAAGAAAGGATCAAATGTTTTCTCTCATATGCTGGGAAGAGAGGCACAGAGGAGAGTGGAGAAGAGAGAAAATAAATTTAAAAAAAAAGGGCTGGGAATCTCACAAAACCATAAAGGAGGCCAACAAAGTAAAAGGAGGGGATCCAGAGGGAAAGAGGAGGGAAAGTCATGAGGAAGTACTAGATAATGAAACCTACCAAATTATGCTGTTTGTGTACAAATAAACCATAATGAACTGCACTTATACATATGATGATGATGCACTAATTAAAATAATAATAGAAGTGAGATCAGTGCAGTAGAACATGTGGATCATGGGGAGGGAGGAGGACAGAGTAAAGGAAGTTACAGTGGGGGAGAGAAAATTAAGCAAAATATGTTGTGTCCATGTATGACGATGGCATAATGAATTCCACTATTACGTATAATTATAACGCACCAATGGGAAAAAAAAAACTACTGTTGTAAATATTGTATCAGCATTGTTAACATTGTTATTATTTCTTAGGAAAACTGTAAAATACTTAAAATCATTCTTTAAATTTTTTTTTTTTTGTGTTTGTACATGGACAGCATGCCTTTATTTTGTTTTTGTTTTTTTTAAGGATCAAACCCAGTGCCTCACACATGCTAGCTAGACAAGCGCTCTGCCCAAGCTATACCCTTAGCCTTAAAAGCGAGTTTGAATTTTATTTTCTAAACCTGCCTGAAGCCCCTGAACCCTTACATGGCAGGGTATAAGTGGGAGAAAGGTGGGGGGGGGGTTGCAAAAAACTTCCTTAAATTGTAAGAGAACTTTGCTGTAGTTTTCAGAAGAGGATTACAGATTTTATCAGATTACTGAAAGAGTCTAGGCCATCCAGACCAGGGAGTGGTGGGAGGGGGGGATGGGGATTGTAGACACAACAAAGATATAGTCAGGAGAAAGCCTTTTTTGTTTTAAGCAAAAGAATAACAAAGTTATAGGATTGTATCAAATTAACCAAGAAAACAGTTTCATCTGAAGATATTAAATAAACATAAAAGACTTACACTGGATCCTAACAATAGAGCAAATGGTGTGGTGTTATAATAAGCTTCACATTTTTATTATCACCAGGAGCACCGACGGACCAAGATTTCTATCAAATGGGCATTTTGGAATCTATTTCTATGTTCTCCCAAGATTTAAAAAACTACTACAACTACCATATACAAATTAAAGAAGATGGCAGTAGATAAATAGATAAATAGTTCTTTAAATTCCAAAGCAGGTTATTACTGCCACCTTCTTTAAAGAACTATTTATCTACACCTTTATCAAAATTATATTAAAATAGTTTTAAAAATCACATTATCATTTTTCCTATATATTTCAAATACTTTCTTATGTAAACTTAAGAAAAACTGTGCTAAAACCAAGTACAAGCTAAAGATCCAGCTACAAAACACTATGATTAGCCAAAGATGAGTTAGAAACAATTAACAGTTAAGAGTTAAATTACTTACTACGTACTTAATATATGTTGGGTATGAGGCTAGTGCTTTACCTACCATGTTATTTAATCCAAACGACCAAACATAAAGTAGGTATTTATCTTACCACAATTTACAAGTGAAAAATCAGAGAGGGTAGGTCGGCAGCAGACCAAGTTCTGTCTGATTTTAAATAGTATCCACTTATTACTATAGATATTAAGAATGAAAAGCACACAAGGAGTGTGGTCAGAACTGGGCTACAGAGCTAGTCTAGAAAGAAGTAATTGTGTGAAACTATGTAAGTAACTTAATCTCTCTAGCTATTAATGTCCTTAATTGTCCATGTCAGGAAATTACAGTGATGTTCTAAAAGATCTAATACTTTTAGCTACAAGAATGTTTTGTATTTGAAACAAGAAAAAAAAATCACCTTAGAAGTTGTGGCAAACTAAAAATGGGACTGAAAAGTGAGGAAACGAAAACAATCTCTACAGAAAAACCAGTGGTCTTTTGAAGTAAGAATGTCACTCAGATGCTTCTGCCCAGAAATTCTATAAAATCCACAGAGAAGTATGCCAACTAATAACCAAAGAGCAAGAAAAGAATGGACAAAAATCCTATTTCTTTACTGTTTCTAGCATATGGTTTATAAAAAGCAAAAATCCCTCAAGGCAGTAAACAGCTGCCCATCAACACCTATCAGCAGCAACATCAAAAACATGAGGCAAAGGTCAAGTCAAAGTTTATTGACAATGATGAACTATGACAGCTTCTATTAAATTACCCCTTCCTTCAAGGTGTATGTGATCAAAGCAGCAAAGATATTTTCACTCAGTCACATAACAAGCTATTTGTTGAGATTGAAACATCTGGTCAATATCTCCTAACACTGCAATTTCATGCACAGTTAGCATTAGGGCACATTTCTTCTCCTCTTCTTACAGGGTCCATAAGAGTGGCACATATGGCTGATCATTTCATTCAAAAAGGATTCAATTCAAGGCATTACACACAATCGTCTGTGCTTTATGGTGTTTTTAAGTCTACCTGCCATCGTTTTCCATCATCATTGCTGACTGCTGTTCTCTTCTACTATAAAAGCCTGCAAATATGACAGAGCACTTAAAGCTTAACAGCTTTCCTTTACTGGAGTTAGGAAGCATTTAAGGCACAGGAATCTATAAAGTGGCAGGTCATTTTCTATTGTCAAGAACTCCCAATACATTAAACTATTTAGCATTTTATTTATCATTTAGCAAAGATCTAGTACAAATTAGAAAAGTAATTTTAATGTTGAATCAAATATTTAACCATCTCCTCAAAGATGTATTAAAGTATATGCTTTTGGTTATAAGTTAAAGTTAAAATAAACAACTTGAAAACAGTATCATGGAAATATTTTAAAATTAATTCTAATAAGATTTTTGAATTTTTATTAACTTGATAAGAAAAAAATCCATTTTAGAGAGAACAGGATGCTACAATTTCATCAGTCCCATATGCTAAAAAATTTTCCACTTGAAATTCATGCATTTGTTGTCATGGTAACAGGACTCTTTCTTAAAAACACTACAGTAGTAAACCCGAACTCACACCATAGATTCTCTTTCTTACCCCACCCTTGGGATATTGGTTTCAAGGGATTAGCAGGTTGAGAGTGGGGGCATCCTTAAAGTTCCTTTGACACATCTCCCTGATAATATAACTGTATGAGTAGATTTATCTTCTAAAACTTAAGGATTTGTCTAAACATTAATAGCTAAGTGGATTTCAATAAAGAAATAGTCTTTTTTGTAATAAAGAATCACTTATGACCACCTGACAATAAGCAAAGTATAATGGTTGATTAAGGAAAGTGAATATCAAAATAATAAGACTGATCTGAAGCCCAAGTTACATAAAATGTCCCAGAGACTGCTACTCTAGCATGTAATTTAAATGTTTTGTTTGTTCATTTGTTTACTTATTTTGTTTAAATTTGTGTTCCTGTAACAGAACAATGCCCGGACGATAGAACCATTTCAATAAAAATATCATTAATTATATTGACTATTTAGGCCTGGTTCTTATATCAGGGATTCCAAATAAAACAAGGGAAAAAACACACAAAGCAAACAAAACAAAAGCATTAGAGAAAATAATTTTAAGACTATTCAGGAAAAGATAAAGAGAGGACACTGAGTCAGGCAGGGCAAGGAAGGAAATACTGGCCGTTTAAACTGAGACATAAAGTATACAAATGAGGTAATCAGACAGAGATTAAGTTTGGGGCTTGGGAAACTTTCCAAACCAAGGTAGAGCAGGGTAATGCTACTGCAGCAGGAAAGACTTTGGCATGTTGAAATAATTGAACACCAGCATAGCTGGAGTTCAATAAGGGAGATTGGAAAAAATTGTTAAATATACAGGTTCGAGATTATGCAGCCCTTGTTGGCTATGGAGAGGAAAATAATTTTATTTAGAGTGCAACAGGATGACACTGAATGATTTTAAAGAAGAAAATGAAATTATTAAATGTAAGTAGGGATCACTTTTGCCACTATGTATACAGAATCAGAAGAGTGGCAACAAGATCAGTTAGGACAGTGTTATTCACATTCCATATCCAGTCCACTGGAAAAGCCTTACACTAGCTCTATTCTCAAACTATTTCCAGATTTCAACCTCTTTTCATTAATTCCAAAGCTATCACCCATCAAAAAAACATAATTTGCCTAGACTACTGCAATATTTCCTAATCTTACTTTCATCTTCAACTCCAGGCACACAGAACTAACCCTTATTACCCTTTTGCTCAAAACTCTGCAATGTTCCCCATATCATTAAGAAGTAAAATCTTTCTAATAATTTGAAGCCCTACAACTTCAAGCCACTCCTATTGCCTCTCTAACCTTATCTCCATTATTCTGCTCCAACCATATGGAACCCTTTGTAAGATTTTAGAACATGCTAAGCATGCTGTCCCTCAGCAGGCACCAATCCCTCTTCTAGGCTGAACTTCTCCTGAATACTCACATGGTTCCTTTCCTTCCTGAAAGTCCTTATTCAAATCTTATCTTCTCAATGAAACTGTTTAATAATGTGAAATGTAAAATGCCCTTTCTATTCCATTTCCAGTACCACATTCTTCTACTTTTTATCTCTATTACTTATCATCTTCTAATCTACTTATGAATTACATTCATTATATTTCTTCCTCCCAAAATAAAATATGATGTCCATAAAGGCAAGAACTTTTGTCTGTTTTGCTTATTAATGTATTCCAGCACTTGACACATGAGTATTTGATGCATTGTATCTTACTAACAGGTCAATAAAATTTCATGGCCATCACTGCTACTAACAGAGTACTTAATGGAACAATTAAAAAGAAAACAAACAAAAAAAACTCGCACTATGTATTATGGAAATAATAACCCTATGAGATAATTCCACTGGACAAATAACCCAGTTTTTCTTTAAAAAAAAAAGTTAATGACAGGTTAAAAAATTTAAACTTCAGGTCCTTGGCCCATTTGTTGATTGGGTTATTTGATATCTTATTGTCTAATTTTTTGAGTTCTTTGTATACTCTGGATATTAGGGCTCTATCTGAAGTGTGAGGAGTAAAGATTTGTTCCCAGGATGTAGGCTCCCTATTTACCTCTCTTATTGTTTCTTTTGCTGAGAAAAAAACTTTTTAGTTTGAGTAAGTCCCATTTGTTGATTCTAGTTATTAACTCTTGTGCTATGGGTGTCCTATTGAGGAATTTGGAGCCCGACCCCACACTATGTAGATTGTAGCCAACTTTTTCTTCTATCAAACGCCGTGTCTCTGATTTGATATCAAGCTCCTTGATCCATTTTGAGTTAACTTTTGTGCATGGCGAGAGAAAGGGATTCGTTTCATTTTGTTGCATGTGGATTTCCAGTTTTCCCAGCACCATTTGTTGAAGATGCTAGCCTTCCTCCATTGCATGCTTTTAGCCCCTGTAGTTTTGTGGATTGGTTTCTGTGTCCTCTATTCTGTACCATTGGTCCACCCGCCTGTTTTGGTACCAGTACCATGCTGTTTTTGTTACTATTGCTCTGTAGTATAGTTTGAGGTTTGGTATCCC
Source organism: Urocitellus parryii (assembly GCF_045843805.1). NCBI lineage: Eukaryota > Metazoa > Chordata > Mammalia > Rodentia > Sciuridae > Urocitellus > Urocitellus parryii. Next base: position 161,517,251 of record NC_135535.1, on the reverse strand, counting down.
TATACCGCCTGATTCACACTTCCTGCTTAGCACTGTTTTTGCTATTCTGGGTCTTATTTTTCCATATGAATTTCATGATTGCTTTCTCTATTTCTACAAGAAATGCCGCTGGGATTTTGATTGGCATTGCATTAAACCTATAGAGAACTTTTGGTAATATCGCCATTTTGATGATGTTAGTTCTGCCTATCCATGAACAGGGTATATTTTTCCATCTTCTAAGATCTTCTTCTATTTCTCTCTTTCACCTCTTTTGTTAGGTTGATTCCCAAGTATTTTATTTTATTTTTTTTTTGAGGATATTGTGAATGGAGTGGTTGTCCTCATTTCCATTTCAGAGGATTTGTTGCTGATATACAGGAATGCCTTTGACTTATGCGTGTTGATTTTATATCCTGCCACTTTGCTAAATTCATTTATTAGCTCTAATAGTTTCTTTGTAGACCCTTTTGGGCCTGCTAGGTATAGAATCATGTCATCTGCAAATAGTGATAATTTAAGTTCTTCTTTTCCTATTTTTATGCCTTTAATTTCTTTCGTCTAATTGCTCTGGCCAGTGTTTCGAGAACTATGTTGAACAGAAGTGTTGAGAGAGGGCATCCCTGTCTTGTTCCAGATTTCAGAGGAGGACATACAATCAATGAACAAGTACATGAAACAATGCTCACCATTGCTAGCAGTCAGAGAAATGCAAATCAAAACCACCCTAAGATACCATCTCACTCCAGTAAGATTGGCAGCCATTATGAAGTCAAACAACAAGTGCTGGCGAAGATATGGGGAAAAGGGTACACTTGTTCATTGTTGGTGGGACTGCAAATTGGTGCAGCCAATTTGGAAAGCAGTATGGAGATTTCTTGGAAAGCTGGGAATGGAACCACCATTTGACCCAGCTATTCCCCTTCTAGGTCTATTCCCTAAAGACCTATAAAGAGCATGCTACAGGGACACTGCTACATCGATGTTCATAGCAGCACAATTCACAATAGCAAGACTGTGGAACCAACCTAGATGCCCTTCAATAGACGGATGGATAAAACAAATGTGGCATTTATACACAATGGAGTATTACTCTGCATTAAAAAATGACAAAATCATAGAATTTGGAGGGAAATGGATGGCATTAGAGCAGATTATGCTAAGTGAAGCTAGCCAATCCCTAAAAAACAAATGCCAAATGTCTTCTTTGATATAAGGAGAGTAACTAAGAACAGAGAAGGGACGAAGAGCATGAGAAGAAGATTAACATTAAACAGGGATGAGAGGTGGGAGGGAAAGGGAGAGAGAAGGGAAATTGCATGGAAATGGAAGGAGACCCTCAGGGTTATACAAAATTACATACAAGAGGAAATGAGGGGAAAAGGAAAAATAATACAAGGGGGAGAAATGAATTACAGTAGAGGGGGTACAGAGAGAACAGGGGAGGGGAGGGGAGGGGAGGGGGGAGAGTAGAGGATAGAAAAGGCAGCAGAATACAACAGACACTAGTATGGCAATATGTAAATCAATGGAAGTGTAACTGATGTGATTCTGCAATCTGTATACGGGGTAAAAATGGGAGTTCATAACCCACTTGAATCAAAGTGTGAAATATGATATATCAAGAACTATGTAATGTTTTGAACAACCAACAATAAAAAAAATTTAAACTTTTAAAAAGGGTACAGTGGTAGAGTGCTTGCCTTGCACGTGTGAGGCACTAGGTTTGATTCTCAGCACCACATAAAAATAAACAAACAAAATAAAGGTATTGTGTCCATCTATAACTTAAAAAATATAATTTTTTTAAATAAAAGAAAGTAGGATAATTACTTCTACCAAGACCCAGGGTATAAATAATATGATATTTTAATTTTTTAGTTCCTGATTCAAATAAACCAATCATAAAACACATTTTAAAAATAATTACATCTAAGTACAATAGTTTCTTAAGGAAAAACACTTGTGCAGTACTTTCTACATGAGCTAGCTGATTTTTTCATGGAAAACTATTTTTATTTGAAATAATAACTGACAGACAAATGATAGTTATTCAGACTTAGACATGTGGCAGACATTTTCTTGAAAATGAAAAAAGTAAGCCTGTCACTTACCCCCCGCCCCCCAAAAAAACCTGACAGGATTTAGTGCTAATAATAAAATTTGAGCTTTCAACTGAATATTATAATCATGTAATACATTCACGACAGTGAGATTCTCAATACTTAAAGACCATTTTCTTGAGATTGATAGTGATATTGACAAATGAGATATTTTACAACACCCACAAGATTCGTGTCATCTAATGAACAAAAACTTTTTTATCATGTAAAACCTCAAATACAGGCTAAATGTCCATTCAAAGAGTTAAACAGTCCAATAGATGCATTTTAAAAATTTAATAGCTTTGTTAAATACCATACAATTACCCATTTTAAGTGTACAATTTGATTGTGTTTGATATATTCAGAATTTTGCAAGACTTTCCACAATTTTAGAATATTTTTCAGTAGTCCAAATAGAAACTCCTTGGTTATTAGTCACAACACCCCAAACCTTGATTCCTGCAAGTCCTAGGCAAACACTGATCTATTTTCTGTCTCTATACATATGCATATTCATGACATTTCACAGACATGGATCAAAAATGTGTGTTCTTCTGTTACTGACTTCTTTCACTTAGCATAATGTTTTCAAAATTCATCTATGTTGTCCAGGTGTGGCAGTGCTTGCCTCTAATCCCAGCTATTTGGGAGGCTGGAGCAGAATTGTAAATTCAAGGGTAGCTTGGGCAATTTAGTGACAGTGTTTCACCATGACAAATAAAAATGGCTGAGGGTGTAGCTCAGTGCTGGCCTACCATGTGTGAGGCCTCGGGTTCGATCTCTAGTGCCAGTACCACAGGAAAAAAAAAAAAGAGAGAGAAAAGAAACATCCATATTGTAGCATGTATCAGTACTTCATTCCTCCTTTAGGGCCAAGTAAAATTCTACTATATGAGTACATCAAATTTTTTTAGTCATTCATCAGCTGAGCAGACACTTTGGTTGTTTCCACTTTCAGGTTATTATGCATATTGCAGCTATAAACATTTATTGTCATTTCTGCTGGGTATACGCTTAAGAAAAAAACTGCCGGATAACATGGCAACTTGTGTTCAACCATGTGAGATATTGCCAGACTACTTGCCAAAGAATCTGCAACACTTTTTTTCCTGGCTACTGGGGATTGAACTCAGGGGCACTTGACCATTAAGCCACATCCCCAGCTCTATTTTATATTTTATTTAGAGACAGGGTCTCTCTGAATTGCTTAGAGCACCTCGCCTTAGCTTTTGCTGAGGCTGGCTTTGAACTCTTGATCCTCCTGCCTCAGCCTCCTTAGCTGCTGGGTTATAGGTGTGCTCTATCACACCCAGCAGAATTTATAACATTCTCACTAGTAATATATGAGGGTTTCATTTCCTCCATGCTTACAAAAACTACTGTTATTTTGATGACAGCCATTCCACTGCATATAAAAAGGTATCTCATTGTGGTTCTGATTTCAAATTCCCTGATGGCTAATAGTATTAAACCTTTCCATGAGCTCCTTGGTCATTTGTATAATCTTCTTTTAGAGAAATATCTATACAAAACCTTTGTCCAATTAAAAGTTGGGCTTTTAATTTTTACTGAGTTGTAATAATATTTTATGAATGTTCGAGATAAAATATCTATGATTACAAAAAAAAAATCACTTTGTGAGATGTCTTTTCACTTTCTTTTTTGCAGTACTTAGGACCTCATGTATACCATTCAGTGGTCCACAGAGCTACATCCTCAGTCCCAAATGACACCCTTTGGAGCACAAAAATTTTTAGTGTTGGTTTTTTGTTTTTTTAATATTTTTTTATAGTAGATGGATACAATACCTTTATTTTATTTTTATGTGGTGCTAAGGATCGACCCAGTGCCTCACACATGCAAGGTGAGTGAGTGCTCTACAAACTAAGCTATAATCCCAGTTCCAAATTTTTAGTTTTGATGAAGTCCACTTTTGCTTTTATTGTTCATCCTTTTGGTGTCATATCTAAGAATCTTTTGCCAAATTCAAGTACATCTTGAATTTGCAATCTTATTCCTTTTTCTTCTAAGAGTAACTGATTCAGTTCTTAAATTTAAGTCTTTAGTCCACTTTTGAGTTAATCTGTGTATGAGAGGTAAGGGTCCAGTTTCATTGTTTTGCAAGTTGATAGGTAGTTCTTTTAGCACCAGGTGTTGAAAAGATGATTCTTTCTTCCATGGCACCTTTACCAAAAGTTCACCACAAATATGAAGATTTGATTCTGGACTTGCAATTCTATACCATTGGTCTACTGAATGTTTATTATTATGATAGTATGACAATGTACTTTGTAGATATTTAATACATTTTCGAACTGGGAAGTGTGGAAGTTAGTTCTTTTTCTAGATTGTTTTGGTTGTTCCAGGTCCACTGAATTTCCATATGAATTTCCACAAAAAAAGTCTCTTGGTATTTGAATAGAAAATTGACTGTAGATCCATTTGAGAAAGAACTGCCATTTAAAAAATAAATAAATAAAAATAAACAAAACCCTACTAAATCTTTCAAAAGAACACAAATGATAGCCTTTTTATTTACTTAGGCTTCTTAATTTCTTTCAAAAATGTTATGTAAGTTGTTAAGAAAATGTAAGTTTTATACATCTTTTGATAAACTTATTTTTTTTTAATTTTTTTTAATTTATTTTTTGTAGTTCTCGGCGGACACAACATCTTTGTTGGTATGTGGTGCTGAGGATCGAACCCGGGCCGCACGCATACCAGGTGAGTGCGCTACCGCTTGAGCCACATCCCCAGCCCTGATAAACTTATTTTTAAGCAGTTTATTCAATTTGAAATTACTTAGAGGGAGTTGTTTCATGATTTCATTTGTGGTTTGTTTATTGATACAGCAGAGAAATGAAATACTGTGTCTAGGTCTAGGAACTTTGATGAAGTTGCTTATTCTAATAGAATTGTTTCTTTTCTTTTTTTTCTCAAGGACAGTGTCAAACAGAAGTTGTGAAAGCTTTCACATTCTTGTCTTAATTTTGACTTAAGTGGCAAAGAACTCAACTTTTCATAGGTAATACATGTTACTATTAGTTCTTTATAGATACTAATTATAAGGTTGATGAGACTCCCCTTTTTTCCTAGTTTGCAGAGCAATTGTATGAAGAATGTTAGATTCTGTCAAATGCTTTTTACTCTACAGAGATGAATACATGATTTTTCTTTAATTATTATTTCAGAAGAAGGGTAAATATAGCACTTATTTCACTTGATAAAAAAAGGGGAAGCTCAAATTCCATTAGTTTTTTTTTGGTGGTACTAGAGATTAAATCCAGGGCCTTCCACATGCTAGGCAAGTGCTCTGCCACTGAGCTACATCGCTAGCCTGCCTTTATTATTATTATTTTGGGGGGTTGGGGGGTTCCAGAGATTGAACTCAGGGGCACTCGACCACTAAGCCACATCCCAAGCCATATTTTGTATTTTATTTAGAGACAGGGCCTCATTGAGTTGCTTAGTACCTTGACCTAGCTTTTGATGAGGCTGGCTTTGAACTTGTGATCCTCCTGTCTCAGTCTTCAGAGCTGCTGGGATTACAGGCATGTGCTACTGCGCTTGGATGCCCGTTACTTTTTTTTTTTTTTTTTTTAATATTTTTAGTTGTAGATTGATACCTTTTTTATTTTATTTAATTATTTTTATGTGGTGCTGAGGAATGAACCCAGTGCTTCATATGTGGAAGGCAAGTGCTCCACCAATTAGTTACAACCCCAGCCATCCTTCATTACTTTTAATAAATGGAAAAGATTTTGATTTAGTAAATACAAACAACTATTCAAACATACAGCTCATATTTGTTAAAGAACGCTTCAACATTATTAATGATTTAGCAGAATCTCAGGTAAAATGGCTAAACTCAGTCTGAAATATCAATACCGTATTATAGCAAAAAAAGGTAGTAAAATCTAATAATCTATTTGATGAGTAGTGTAATATTTCAGATGCACTGTAAGTAGACAAATTCAGGTAGAGATGGAAGGTTTAAATATGAAACCCATTAAACCTACATTTGTCTTTGTTATGTTAAAAACGAGCACACATTCATTCAATGTTAGTAATATGTTCACACAAAAAGAAATTCAAAAATATTAGGTTAAAAAAAAAAATTCAAAAGGTTAGCCAGGAGAGTCTCACTGACTCTACTTAGCCAAAGAAGATTCTCATTATTCACATTACTTATGTTCTTCAAAGCTATCACAAATAGGGAATAATGAATACTGAACTACAACTCCTAGAGAAAATACAGGTTTAAAGAGTTTATGCAGTCCTCAAGTTACAACATTTTGATCAACCAATCAATATCAATACATAACCATTTCTAGTTATGTTTCTGTTTAGAGATACTGTTTATTTAACATTTATCTATATTTAACTGTATATATGCTTACAGTTAAATCTATATTTGATTAACACTGAATTCATAGTCAATAGCACTCAAACTCATACCTGAATGAAAATCTGTCTATAACACCTATTTGCTGTATAAGGCACATCACAGCCTACTGTTCCTAAGTAGAAATACTATAGAGCATATCAATACTATACTTGGTGGCCTTATTTAACAGAAAAAAAAAACCACCAAGAAAAAACAGAAAAATGCAAAAATCATGACACTGACACTGAACATAACAAAAAAGACATTTGTTTAGAAATTGACAGCTGAAACAAGAAAACAGAGCATTACCTTGTTTGAACTCAGATAGAAATATGCATGTTAGGCAACAATATATTTTTTAAATTTTGCTGCTCTGCATGTTTGTGAATGACTGCAGGAGCATACTAAATATTGGTTTGGGTTTACAAACAAATTTTAGTGAGTAGGTGAACTCACAACTGCAAAACCAGAAAAAAATTATATAGATCAATTATATAGAACCGGATCTATCATGGCCTTTATCAACATTCTCAATCAGTGGTTCTTCCCTGTATCTTGAATCAAAATATCTTTTGAGAATTATCTGATTAAGGTTATGTGTTCTCAGAAAAGAATGCACACATCAAAAATTATAATTTCACCGGATTTATAGCCTTTCAAAAATTTATGCCAGGGCTGGGGTAGTGGATCAGTAGAAGAGCACTTGCCTAACACATGTGAGGCACTGGATTAGATTCGAAGCACCATATATAAATAAATGAATAAAATAAAGGTCCATCAACATCTAAAAAAAAAAAAATTTAAAACAAATTCCATTCCAACTGACAATCTATGAGCCATAGTTGAAAACTGCCAGCTTTAAAGGTTCTAGGCAAAAGAATTTTAAATATCCCTTGATAATCATCTTAAATGTAAGCCACTGCCAAACATTTCAAACTTACAAAATGCCACTCCTATCATTAATTTACATCTTCTGAAAGCATATTGTACCAGTAACTAAGGCTTACCAACATGGCTGAAGGTATAGGCTCATGGAGGACAAAATGCATTCAGTTTTCATGGTATCTAGAGCAAAACATTCTTACACAGTATTATTTTAAAAATTTACAAAACATAAATAGAAAAGATACACAATCATTTATAAAGTCGTTTCTGCTTCTTAAAATGAACACATAAAATGTGTTCATTTATGTGTTTATAAACACATAAAATGAGGACTATTGTGGGACATTGACATTTATATTGTTTTATACTTTTATTTGGTTTTCTATATATTAAATATAAAAAATGTTAATTATAATCCAGTATGTCTTCAGTGTCAAAGAAAAAACTTCTTTGAAAGACTGCCTCAGAATGCCAACTGACAAATTAATCTGGAAAATGTTTGAGGAGGGGAAAATGGTAAATGACTCCTTAATTAGGTATAGGGTTTCTACTGGGAGTGTTGAATAGGGTTTATGTTAGCACACCACTATGAATGCAGTAAATGCCACTGAGTTGTATAAAGTGATTAATTTCATGTGACATGAATTTTACCAAAATTTTAGAATGTAAAAACAATAAAGGTAACGGAGATTTTTTTTTTTTATCCTAAATGTTAATGTTAGCCATTGGAGCATCCTAAGCAGAAATGTAAAAACAATTCTCTTTTAGTAGGATGTTTTGCAGATTGTAGAAGAGCCAGATTGGCTTGTTACGACAACAAAGGAAAATAATTCTGTAATAGAAAGGATTAAATAGGAGTAAGGCAGAAATAATGTCAGAGAAAGTTTGTTGGAAAAGGTGATACCTGGGGTAAATTTTGTATGACTCTCAGAAAGATAAAGAAGAGGCAATCACAAATAGTGCCTGTGACATTCTATCTCAATGAAAGAAGTTATTGGGAAGAGAGCTGGAATTCATTTGCTAAGAGGCTAAAGAATTAAAAATAAAATAAAACATGTGATAGACTTGGGTAAAGATTTAAAGAAGAAGAAAAGAAACACTTGAAGAGCTGTTAAGAGTAAAAATTGCCAGCTATGGAAAAGAAGGAAGAGGAGTTAAGGAAAGAGGAAAATCTGAAGAGAAAGTCATCACATAGCTGGAAGTAGGAGGGTCAACACTGATAAATGCTACAGGTTAAGTCAAAAGGGAAAGAATGGAAGAGAGATTTGACAACTAAAAGGTAAAGGTGATTACTGCCAGCTGGGTTTCAAAGAAGAGTTTAAGAGCAGTTGATTAGACAAGAGATAAGAGTGGATACAAGGCCTGGGGTTGTGGCTCAGTGGTAGACTGCTTGCCTAGGATGTGTGAGGCACTGAGTTCAATCCCCAGCACCACGTAAAAATAAAACAAATGAAATAAAGGTATTTAAAAAAGTGTATATTTTTTTAAAAAGTTGAATATATTTTCAAGAAATTCAGCTAGAAAGATAGATGTTGTAGAGTTGTGTGTGGGTGTTTTTTTTTTTAATTTTATACTGGTATGAGAATATATTAATAACAAAGTAAGTTCAGGGAGGGGAAAAGATTTAAGAGTAGGGTTAAGGCATGCCAAGAATTCATAGATGAGAGGTTCGCGATATGGAAAAAAGAAGAGAAATAATACCTATTCCTCAGATGTTGTATAGTGAAAACAAAGTACTAGTGTGACTCTAATTAAGTGTGACTGTTTATTTTTTCTCAGACACTGAGATTTTTTTTTTTTTAATTCGGTGGTTCTGAGAATCAAACCCAGTGGTTTATACATGATAGGCAAATGCTCTATCACTGAGCTATACTCTAAGTCCCTTGAAAATATTTCTTAATGACTCAAATGACTGCTTACCAAGAGATGTTGAAAAGCTGTCTCTCCTGAGAATGGGACATAAGGCTGGATAGAATTTAAAGGTATGAATAATTTATTAAATTCTGAAGAACATAAGAAAGAAAACTGATACTTAGATAACTGACCACCAAAGGCCTACTTGTTAAAGGTTTGGACCCCAGCTTGTGGCCCTACTGAAGGGTGGTAAAATCGTCATAGGGGGCTAGGCTAGTGAAAGGAAATTAAGTCATTAGGGGCATGCCCTAGAAGGAGGACACTGGGTCCTAGGCTGCTTTTCTCCCTCTCTCTTTGCTTCTAGGCCACAAGATCCCACAGGATGTAATGTGCTGCCCCAAGCACAGAGCACTAGGATTAAGAGACCATGGACTAAACCTCTGATAAAAGACAAAATAAAACTTTCCTCCTTTTAAGTTGATTATCTCGATATTTTGTCATAGTAATAGAAAGCTTACTAATACAACTGAACAAAAGTAAATAAAAGAGTTGAAAAAAAAGGTTGAAGGCCCATCTCAGTCTGGAAAACATTACATCACCTTTGTACCAATCAGGATAATTTTATGCAAGCAATAGTTTCTATTCATCATATATCCTACTACAAACCTAGTTTCTTCTGGCATTATATACATTTTGAAATGACTATGATTTAGAGTATCTTAAGAAACTAGTCAATATTCATAAATGACGTATTTTTAAAATATTTTATTTTAGTTGGAGATAGACACAATACCTTTATTTTATTTATTTTTGTAAAGTGGTGCTGAGGATCAAACCCAGTGCCTCCCACAAGTGAGACAAGAGCTCTATTACTGAGCCATAGCCACAGCTCAAAATGACATATGTTGGTAAATATTTTTCTCAATCATATTAGAAAATTTCATCTTTTCAAAACTGTACCTATATAAAATACCTTGTTTTTCTCCCATAGTCAGTATGATTAAAGAACTCTAGCTTTGAGGATAGCACATTTAGTCAGTTTCCTATCTCCTACTATGAGAAAATATTTATTTTGTGGGTACTGATGGATTAGTTATAAACTTATATTCATAAAGAAATAATCCATGGTTTTGCATAAACTACTTTCTCGATTTTCAAAACAGCATAAGCTATGCTGTTCTGTTCATAAATGTCCTCACACATCTTCTATACATTATCTCTGACAAAATTTGAACTAAATAGGCCACAGTTTTGTGAGACATAAAAAAATGTTGAACTGCTTTGCATCACATTAAGTTCTAGAAGCCTATTTTGAAAAAATTAAGGCATTTGCCTTAAATGTTTCACAGGGTTAACTTACAATATAAAATATCCTTCAAAACATAAGATAAATAATAGGTGGAATAAGCACTGTCACTTGAAATAAATGTTGATGGATATGAGCTAATTCCTTAACAATTATAAAGACATGCTCTAGTTCTGTACCTGTTACAATTAGGAAATAAATCTAGAAGGAGGTTGTAATCTTTTTGGTTGCAAATATATTGAGGTCCATCTTTCAGCTGTATTTCAATCCTAAATATTGAGAACAATGTTAAAAAAAAGTAAAAAAATATCCAATGTTGGGCATTCTTTTTTTAAAATATTTATTTCTAAGTTTTAGGTGGACACAATATCTTTATTTTACATTTATGTAGTGCTGAGGATCAAACCCAGTGCCTCACGCATGCTAGGCGAACGCTCTACCACTGAGCCACAACTCCAGCCCCTGTGGGCATTCTTAAGTGGATTCTTTAATGAATAATTTATTTTTATCAAGGTCATCATTAATTATATGTGTGTGTGTACAAACAAAACTTTGTTCACATAAATAGAATGTCATCACTAGATATCCTGGGCTGAATCCATCACTCTTTTACTCAAACATACAAAGATGGGGAGAAAATATTCAAACACTTATGGGTCAAAGGTCATAAACCTGCAAATGTAATATAAAATATTTACATCTGCTGATTCCAAATACTAGTGATTGCCACCATATTTTTAGCTACTTTATCAATTTTATATATGGAATAAAGCATAGAAAGAGAGATAAATGTACAAACCTAAGTTTCATATTGCAGTGTTTAGTCAGAAACCATGAAGGGTTTGATAGTTAATCCCACTTACAAGCTAAGAAATTAGTCATCCACAGTGTATGCCTATCGGATAATTCATTTCCCCAACACCCACTAACACAAGCACATGAACTCTGGATCACAGACAAAGACAATTCATTACTCATGGCACAAGCAGCAGCCAAAACAATTACCCTGAGGATGATTCCCCAAGCTCCAATCCCAACGGGGCAATGCAGCAAGGGCTAGATGTTACTAGTGGACAGCATAACGAGAGAACATCCCCAAATTAAGAAACTCTTGATCTTTTACTGGATTGCTACTCTGCACTGCTCCAGAGGAAAAAAGATTACTCATTACTATAGAATGTAAGCAAATCTTCTGTAGAAAGGGGAAGAGGTTTTTCATTTTTATTACCCTGGAATATCTCTAGGGAGGAACATGTCACTCGCTTTAGCATCTTAGAATTTCTCTTTATACATTGACACTGTATATGCCTTTGTTTAAAGAACTCAGAGTGAACAGAAACATAACCAATCCATGAACTGTCTCCTAATCGTCAGTTTCCCTACTGTAAATAGGGATAAGAATGAACATACTCAAATTATACTGATGTATTGTAAGTTTTAGATGTAAGGTGTGACTAACATACTGAATAATTAACTATGTGATACTGTAGTAGATGGAACAGACTTGGTAGAGATGTACTGAACAAGAGTGCAAAAACAAAAAGAAAAATCTAATAACCCATTTATAACAATACACTAACCATCCTATGAAATGGATATCTTATAAAATAATTCAATAATATTTAATATACAAATTGGATGAAGATTCCTCTATATATACTAATTAACCACTTTCACAGTGATTTTTAAGCTATCGAGTGTAACCCACTAGTAAAAGATGTTTTCCATATCTGGTCACAACCATCATTTTAAAATCTAATAGAATAGAATAAAATCTCAAAGTGCACAGCAGATATTAACATGAAGTATTTGGTGAAGCATTTCAGTTACCTACATATTCACAGTCACCCTTGATACCAATCTAACAGGGTATCTCAGCATGGATTCAATAGCATACTCATTTGGTTAAATGACATAGATAAGTAGCACTATATCCAAATATTCGGAACTTAAAAATAGTACCTAGTGTTTACCAACAAAGTAATTCCTTAAAAAAAAAAATGAAAGAAATCCTGAGTTTTAAGTATGATGAAAATTAGAAAAACAATAGGACATTTGTCCAATTGTCATCTGGACACATGATAAAAGGAAGAGACTAAATGATAACAGGAAAAAAAGAAAAAAAATGTAAATGGTTCAAAGTGAGGAAAGCTAAATATCTTTCTTCCTCTCCCCTACACCCTGCCCATCTTCTTCTGTTTTGCTCTTTTTCTAAGGTCTTGCAATGATGTCCAGGATGGTCCCAAACTCAAAACTGGTGACCTCAAGCAATTCTTTTGCCTCAGCCTCCCAAGTAGATGGAACTACAGAAATGCACCATCACAACAGATTGCTACATATCTTCGGAAGGAGGGAAGTTAACAGGGATTGATCTCAGGGGAACTCTACCACTGAGCCACAGAACAGACAGCCCTTTTTATTTTTTATTCTGACATACAGTCTCACCAAGTTGCTGAGGTTGGCCTCAAACATGAAATTTTCCTTTTGCAGTGTCTGAGTCACTGGATTACAGGAGTGTGCCACTGTGCCAGGCCTACAAAGTTTTTTCTTACTATATTTGTTTTTTGATACTGGGGATCTAACCCAGAGCACATTAACACCAAGTCACATCCCCAGACCTTTTTATTTTTTATTTTGAGTACTGTTAAGTTGCTGTGGTTGGCTCTGAACTTGTGATCCTCCTGTCTCAAGACTATTGAGCTGCTAGGATTACAGGCTTGCACCACCACACCCTGTTGCAAAGTATCTTAGTAAGGAAGTTAAACACTTAAAAATCTTTACAATTAAATGTTTTTTTGTTGTTGTTTAGTTTCTAAACGTTCTATCTGTTGACCTTTCCCAACAATTGTGCCTTCATAGTCCATATTTCTAGAAACATGAAACATTAAAGGATATAAAAGATACATGAAAAAGCACTATAGCAAAGGGCTTTTAACAAAATAAAATGGAAACCTAGACCGTACACGTTATATCCTTAACTCTTAGTTGCATAAGCTAAGTGTACACTTTTTATATTATCTAGTATGCTTTTCTTCTATCCCTTTGGGTCATTTCATTAAAGTCAGCCTATATATATTCTGCTAACAATTCAAAGAATTGATCTGATGAGAAAGAAAATCATTTTACTATCAGTAATTTATCTTATAAGAATAAAATTTAAGCCGTGTGCAATGGCACACACCTGTAATCTAAGCAGCTGTGGAGGTTAAGGCAGGAGGATCATGAGTTCAAAGCCAGCTTCAGCAAAAGTGAGGCTCTAAGCCACTCAGTGAGACTCTGTCTCTAATACAAAATTGGGCTGGGGATGCAGCTCAGTGGTAGAGTGCCCCTGAGTTCAATCCCTGGTACCATCCCCAAAATGAATAAATTTAATTAGGAAAGATGGGTTTGTATACTTAGCTTTCTCACAATATATAGCTATATAAACTTGGCTAAGTAATAATTCTACAAATATGCATTCAAAAATTTTAGAACACTGACCCAGTATACTAATCCATTACTTTTCTTCTTGGATTTAAAGCATTATAATGCATACGGCTCCAACAATCATAATTTCAAACACTGGAAGAACTAAATGAAAGTGACATAAAGATATCCAGCAACTGTACTTTCCCTTCAATTAAAAAACTAGTCTTTAATTTATACATTTAAATATACTAGCATCTTTTTTAAAAATTATACATGACAGTAGACTCCATTTTGATATAATTACACAAACATGGAATATATCTTATTCTAATTAGGACTTTTGTGGATATACACATTAGTAGGATTCTGTTATGTTTTTTTCATATAAGTATATAAGAAAATTATGTCAGATGCATTCCATCATCTTTCCTTTTCCTATCTCCCCTTCTCTTCATTTCCCTTTGTCTAATTTACTGAATTTCAATTCTTCCCCTTAACTACCTCCCAATTGTGAGTTAGCTTCCACATACAAGCAAAATCATCTGACCTTTGGCTTTGGGGGACAAGCTTATTTCACTTAGCATGATAGTCTATCCATTTACTTACTGGCAAATGTCATGAAGTTATTCTCCTTTATGGCTGAGTAATACTCCATTTTGTATATATACCATAATTTCTTTATCCATTCATCTGTTGAAGGACACCTAGGTTGGCATCATAGCTTAGCGACTGTGAATTGAGATGCTATAAACATTGATATGGCTGTGTCAATGTAATATGCCGATTTTAAACCCTTTGTGTATATACTGAGGAATGGGATAGTTGGGTCAAATGATGGTTCCATTCCTAGTTTTTTGAAGGAATCTTAATACTGCTTCCTATAGTGGTTTTACCAATTTGAAGTACCACCAGCTATGCATGAGTGTACCTTTTCCCACATATCCTTGCCAACATTTATTGTTATTTGTATTCTTGATAATTGCCATTATGACTGAAATGATATGAAATCTCAGTGTAGTTTTAATTTGCATTACTCTGATTTCCAGAGATGTTAAACAGTTTTTCATGTATTTCTTGATCATTTGTATTTCTTCTCCCTTGCCCACTTATTCATGGGGTTATTTGTTTTGTCGGTGTTAAGTTTTTGAGTTCTTTATATATCTTGAACTCCCTGAAGTTTAAGTGGCAAAGACTCTTCTCCCATCGTGTAGGCTCTCTCTTTTTAAATTGTCTTAAGTTGTAGGTAGACACAATACCTTTTTGTTTTTTAATGTGGTGCTGAGGATCAAACCCAGTGCCCCACACATGAAAGGCAAGCACAATACCACTAAGCTATAACCCCAGCCCATCTCTTCATGCTCTTGACTGTTTTCTTTGCTGTGAAGAAGTTTTTTAGTTTGATGCCTTCCCATTTATTGATTATTGATTTTAATTCTTGTGCTTTAGGAGTTAGTTAAGGAAGTCAGTTCCTGAGCTGGTATGTTGTACTGCTGGGTGTATATTTCCTTCTAGTACACTCAGGGTTTCTAATCTAATTTCTAGGTCTTTGATCCACTTTGAGTTTTGTGCAGAGTGAAAGACAGGGGTTAAATTTCCTTCTACTACATGTGGATTTCCAGTTTTCCCAGCACCATTTGTTGAAGAGGCTATCTTTTCTCCAATGTATGTTTTTGGCACCTTTGTCTAAAATGAAGCATTTTTGTGAGTTTGCCTCTGTGTTTTCTATTCTGTTCCAAAATTGGTCACTAGCCTGTTTGGTGCCAATATCATGCTGTTTTTGTTACTATACATCTGTAGTATAATTTAAGTCTGGTATTGTGATAACTCCTAGTTCTCTTTTCTCACTAAGGATTTCTTTGACTCTTCTGGGCCTCATATTATTCCAAATGAGTTTCATGGGAATTGCACTGAATCTGTATAGTGCTTTTGGTAGTATGGACAATAGGACAAAATTAGTTATGCCTATCCAAGATCATGGGAGATCTTTCCATCTTCTAAGGTCTTCCTCAATTTCTTTCTTTTAATTTCTATAGTTTTTATAGTTTTAGGATATTGTGAAAGGTATGGTTTTCCTAATTTCTCTTTCAGCTGATTCATCATTGCAGTACAGAAATATAATTGATTTTCTCGGGTGTTAATTTTGTATCCTGCTATTTTGCTCAATTCATTAATGAGTTTTAGAAGTTTTCTGGTGGAATTTATTGGGTCTTCTAAACATAGAACCATATCTTCGGCATAGAGAGATAGACTGAACTCTTCCTGTTCATATTGCTTTAATTCCTTTCTTTCAGAAACTCTGATTTAAGTGCTAACTGGTTTTTCTCTTTGAATTGGATAAAGATTTCTTTCCAACACATTATTATGTTGTAACTAAAATGTTGTAACTAAAAACATAGAGATGATATGACAGACCTTAAGAATCAGACTAAAAAACTCTTATAACTTATAAGGAAGTCAAATCACTTACCCAAAATCACTCAGTTATTGGATGGAAGAACATGGAACTGATCTTATATGAAATTAGTTCTCATTTTGTGGATGTTTCCATCATCTAAGGTGTTCATAAAGTTTTCCTTAATACTATATCAATAAATGGATTCACCCAAATAGCCATATAAGAGTTGAAGTTTACCATTTTTTTTGCCTTAAGCAGTATTCCAGTCTAAATAGCCATTCAAAAATAATTGTTTTAAAACTTATTAGAGGATATTATACATAATAATCAAAGAATATTAGAGATGAAGAAAACATTTGTTTCATGAGAAAATTTATTGTAATTTATCAAGGAAACATGTAAGGGTAACAGATGCAATGTTTCTGGAAAAAAAAAATTCACATAGCAATGGACTATTCCCCTGAAAGTCAGTAATGTTGTAAATATGACTCATATCAGGGCCAGCAGAGGATTTACTATACTGATAAGAAGATAAAAATTACCGTCTTGCCTCTGGCAGGAACGTATTCCAGATGCTCACAGAGAATATGTTAACTTTCTTCTATACTCATATGCAACTCAACAGCAGTCTTCAGTAGAGAGGCCCAGCCATCAGTTTAATTGCTTATATTATAATTCACACACAAATTTGTTGAATACATATTTTAAATACTATTTTAAATTGATGCCTTCATGAAGACCTTGAAACCCTTTTTCCTTTACTTGACTTTAAATTAGAACTCTTTTTCTTAATGCAAGAGGATTCGGAGCATTTTAAAAACTATATTTTAGGACTTTTTTTTGTCATTCAGAAAAGCATTCTTTAAATCTATAAAGAACTACACTAAATCAAATATTTGAACATTTAAAAGATAAGACTACTATCCTCACATTACAAACCCTTTTAAATCTTGCATTTAATTTTAAATTATCTTTCCAATTTTTAAGAGTTTTTTTCATAGAAAAAGCTAAAACATAAGAAATATAATTCAAAACTGATTAAAAACTAGAAATGACTAATAATTCAGACTTGACTGCATTAAATATAAGCTAAATAATTAAACTGGCTGAAGCCTATCTATTGTATAATTTAACTGTATTGTTATTGAAAAGTCCTAATCAATATCCAAAGTGGTATAAACTTTTAAATGGCAATAATGCACCAATACAAAAATATTAATCTACCTAAAAAAGAACAGTCTGAGGCACATAGATGGAAGTAAAAGATTATGATTATATGTAATACATGTTTCCCCACATGATAACATTGAACAATGTAACTATTATAGCCATTATGTCAATAAGATTAAAACCTACACTGTTTACTAAGCACAAATCACTATCATAAATGATTTTGAGATATGTACCAGAGTGTGAAAATAAGTGAAATAAACGTGAATTTCTGATTTATCAGATCATAGAAATTTTAAATGCAATGAAACTTAACCTGATAATATTTTTATTAAAAGCTTAGGAAAACCAGGTTGGATTTTAAATAAAAACATAAATTTTATGAAATATCTTATGAAGCCACACAAACAAGATAATAATAACAATAACAACTATAATAACATGATGAGACAAATTTCACATTTTCATATCAACAGTCTGATAATTACACATAAAAGACATTTGTGTGTCTCTATAAGAGATACACTTTAGTGCCGAGTACAGTGGCGTACATGTGTAATCCCAGAGGCTTGGGAGGTTGAGGTAGGAGGACTGTGAGTTCAAAGCCAAGCTCCCACAAAAAGTAAGGTGCTAAGCAACTCAGTGAGAACTTGTCTCTAAATAAAATACAAAATAGGGCTGGAGATTTGACTCAGGGATCAAGTGCCCCTGAGTTCAATGCCCAAACAAACAAAGACACACTTTAGATTTAAAATTACCATTTTCAAACATTAAAGGGTTGAAAAGATGTATTATGCAAACAGCTACAAAAGTGGTTATACTAATATTATAAATAACACCCATTAAAATAAGTTAGTCATTAGATTAAATAAACAAATACTTAGAAGAACACAAGCTTTTGAAATGGATTCAATTAGGTACTCTCAATAGACCTATATAACAAAATAAGAGACTGAATTAATAATCAAAAAATTACCCAATTTTTTTTTTAAAAAGCCCAGGCCCAAATGCTAATAAACATTTAGAGAATTAATACCAATTCCCACAAATTCTTCCCAAAATTAGAAAATGGAACACATCTCTATTTATCCTGTGAGGTAGTGTTACCATGATACCAGAACAAGATAAAGAAATCAAAAGGAAAAGACACTATACACGAAAATATTTTATGTATATGAAAGAAAAATCCTCAATACTACTAAAGCAAATCCAACAACATAAAAATGATGATGATGTGATAAAGTGGAATCTATTCCAGGAATGCAAGGTTGGTTTCACATCTGGAAAATCAATTAATGCAATATATCATATCAATGGAAAACAATAACAAAATCAAATTATCATCAACAGACAAAGAAAAAGCATCTTTCAAAAATCCAATACTTGGCTGGGGTTGTGGCTCAGGGGTAGTGTGCTTGCCTACAATGTGTGAGGTACTGGGCTTGATCTTTAGCAATACAAAAAAAAAATAAAGTAAATGTCTATCAGCAACTAAAAATTTATATATATATATATATATATATATATATATATATATATATATATCTCCAATACTGTTTCAAGATTATAATGTTGAAAAACCTATGAAGAGAAGGAAACCTTCAAACTGACAAAGGGCATGTAAAATAATTACAGAACAAACAATATACTTAATGGTAAATAGTTTTAGATTCTTTCTGTCTTCGAGGAACAAGATATGGATGTCTGCTCTTGTCACTTAAATTAATGGTTTTCAAATTAGAAAGAAGGAAATAAATAACTCTGATCACAGATGACATGATTTGGACATAAAAACTCATAAAAGAGCAAAAATCTAGCAAAAATAGGAAAACTAATGAACAAATTCAGCAAGGATTCAGGATACAGATCAATATTAAAAAAAATTGTTATCACTTGCCATGAACAATCTGAAAATGAAATTAAGACAATTCAACAATAGCATCAAAAAGGAAAAAATATCTAGGAATAAATTTTCTTTAAAGTACCTAACTTGTACTCTGAACACTGCAAAACCACTGTTGAAAACGATAATAGAGGAAAACTATCCCACATTCATGGTTCAAATACTTTGTTAAGAGGGCACTATTGGGTTGGGGCTGTAGCTCAGCTGCAGAGCACCTGCCTAGCAGGTGAGGCACTGGGTTCAATCCTCAGCACCACATAAAAATAAACAAATAAGGGTGGCATTGTGGCTTAGCAGTAGATCGCTCACCTAGCACACGTGAGGTCCTGGGTTCAATCCTCAGTGCCACATATAAATAAAATAAACGTTTTGTGTCCAAATACAACTAAAAAATAAATATTATTTTAAAAATAAATAAAATAAAGGCATTCTGTCCATATACAACTATAAAAAAATTTTTTTAAATAAAAAAAACAGAGGGCACTATTACCCACATTCAT
The DNA here is from genome assembly GCF_045843805.1 of Urocitellus parryii. Lineage (NCBI taxonomy): Eukaryota > Metazoa > Chordata > Mammalia > Rodentia > Sciuridae > Urocitellus > Urocitellus parryii. The sequence goes on along the minus strand of NC_135535.1, from coordinate 161,497,359 downwards.
CTACAGATGCAATGCAATTCCTATCAGAATTTCAGCCATCTTCATTGTATAAGATAAAGAGCTGATTCTAAGATTAATTTGGAATTGCAAAGGACCTAGAATAGTCAAGGAGGAGCACAATGAGGGGGCTGGGTGCATTCCAGGGTATGGGGTTTCTTTTTTGAGTGACAAAAATACTCTAGAATTGACTATGCTGGCAGTTGCATTTATCTATAACTAAAGCAAAAGCCACGGAATTGTAACATTTAAATAGGAGAATTTTAAGGTATGTTACTTTTCAAAAAAAAATAATATATGTGTGGGTATATATTCTTTTTTTAGTTGTAGATGGACACAATACATTCATTTTGTTTATCTTTTTTGCGGTGCTAAGGATCAAACCCAGCGCCTCACATGTGCAAGGCAAGTGCTCTTCCACTGAGCCACAGTCCCAACATATGTATATCAATTGATATACATATATATCAATAAAGTTATTTCTTAAAAAGCATGAAAACAAAATTACAGAACAGTTTAATTCCCTTTAGGAAATGAAGAGGTCATAGAAAGATATAAAGAATGATGTCATTAGCACTCAGGGTACGTTTTATTATTCTCTAAATGTTTAAAAATTTGAAAAATCACATATAGTAACAATTAACCAGAATTGTGCAAACCTGAGCATGGCTGTCTTGTATTCCATATTTCTGTGCTAATGAAGTTTACATATGAACAACTGTCAAAAAAAATGGTTTTAATTTTTTTCAGCACAAGGGATGGAAACCAGAAATGCTCTACCACTGAGCCACATCCTCATCCCTTTTTATTTTTTATTTTGAGAAAAGATCACACTAAGTTGCCCAGGCTGTCCTCAAACCTGTATTCCTCATGCCTTACTCTCCAGAGTAGTTGGGCTCAGAGGCATATAACTGCACCTAGTCGAAATAACTTTTAATACAATAGTGCCAAATAAATAAACACACAAAATATCAAAAAACAATTATTTGTATTACATAAGCAACTATATAATATAAAAAATATGACAGTCAATGCACAACAGAATTTGGATTAAGGAAATCCAATCGTATTTAAAAACTTTGAAGAAGTAAAGGTGAACAAAAGAAAAGAAAAACAGCAAGAAATAAGGATGACGACTGCAAAAATCATTTCGACATATACAATATAGTAGGGCAAGTATGAGAAATTTTGGAATAATCATTGAAAAAATGCAAATCCAAATGTGATAGAAAAAATCTAGGACATCATTTTCAATATACATGTCACAGTATATTATGAAGGAGAAGAAAATTAATTGGGCAAAAAACTATAATTTTAGATGTCACTATAATACAATAAAAGGAGAGCAAATGCTCTTCAATCAAGTTATTCATAAAAAATTTTACTGTGAAAATTTTAAATTTCTGACATATATTGACAAATGTCTAATGAATGGAGTTAATGTTAACAATCATCAAGAAATATATTTAGGAAAGAATTTTGTTGGGTTTAAAGAAAAGCAATTTAGAGATAATGTTCAGAAACTATTTTTTAAAATGAAGTCACTAGGTATATAAACAAAGACTGTCATATTATTCAACCTATCAAAACTTATGTAGTAATTCAGGGAAACAACTGAGTTTTCCTCATATAACATAAATAGTACAAAAATGCAGACACATGAAATGTTGAAAACAGTTCCTAATATTTTAACTGGTATTTTTACACCACGTTTTCTTTCCCCTTCACTCACCCAAAAAAAAAAAAAAAAAAAAAAAAGAACTATTTTTCGGATCAACAGAGTTGAGCTCTAAAATTATATTAAATGAATATAAATCAATGCCATCTTTTTTATATCCAAACTAAAAACAATTTATAGGTATAATGCATTAATATCAAATCAAATAGTTTAAACTCCTTCATACATAGGTGAAAAATGGCCCTTCAGAATAGAAGGGAATTTCATCAACTCCTTTAAAAATAAGAATGAAATACTGAGCCAGCACAAACAAGACTACTTTTGGCCTCTGGCTTCCTTCAATATAGAAATATTATAAAGGGAAGAGTAAGTCAGTGTTGATATAGTAAAGAAGCCTCCATTTTAATAAATCATTTTTTTCAGGAAAAGGAGAAGTCTGCAAAATCTGTGAAAATGATTTATCTTCAGGTGAATAAAATGAACAGCAATTGATCTTGCACCTAGGGAGTGATTCTTCTTCTACCAGTTACAAATATATCTCTGTTAAATATCATAAGATAGGTTGTGTGGTCTCACTTTTTGAATAATTTATTTGTACATTTAGGATTCAGGATTTATTCTGAAGTTGTATACCCAGAGCTACAGTTTCAGTTTAGCAAATATCTTGCCCTTTATTTGGCCACTTTTTGACTATATAAAATCAGTCCAGCTTGCTATGGAAACAATACAGGAGTAGCGCCAAACAGAGTTGAAGCAAATACATATGTTGGAGGCCGACCTCCAGAAGAGGGGATGTTTTAACTGATACATGAAATAGATACAAGGTCAAGAGCAGGCACAAAACAGTATAGAGGAGACTGTGTTTAAGTCAATGAGTTTGGTGATCACCAGAATTTTCCATTTATAGCAGAAAGTTCTGAAACAATTAACGGGTATCCATTGGTCTATAAGGTGTATCATTTTGAAAATAAAATCTATTTTGATTCTTTCATAATCTGGAATTCCGTGAAGAGGTTAAAGAAAGGAATAGCAACGTAAAAATAGTTCCTGGAATTTATTTGTCAAGCAAATAGTTTCATGGCCTTTAAGGCTTTTAAAAGTCTAAAAGGACTCTTTAAAAGTTGGGCTGGGGATGTGGCTCAAGCGGTAGCGCGCTCGCCTGGCATGCGTGCGGCCTGGGTTCGATCCTCAGCACCACATACCAACAAAGATGTTGTGTCCGCCGAAAACTAAAAAATAAATATTAAAAATTCTCTCTCTCAAAAAAAAAAAAGTACATTTCATGGGATTATTCTAAAATGAAGATCAAATAAGTTCATATACGAGACAAAGATAGTAATAAATAAGAGTTTTTGAATCGTCAAATATTAATTTTAGATTTATAAGAACTTGCAAAAATAGTACAAAAGGCTCCAGTGTAGCATTCACCCACCTCTACTATAGTTCATACATTATACAACTATAGTTCATTATAAAATTCAGGAAACTTACAATGGTCAATCCTAAATTCCAGACCCTACTCAAAATTCACTAGTTTTCACACATACTCTTAATTTGTGTCTGTGTATTGTCCTATGAAATTTTATCAGCTGGAGAAACCAATATGTAATCTCTTCCACAATAAGATATGGGACTACTGCATCACCACAAGAAGCCCTTTCATGCAACTTCTATAGTCACACCCCCATTATCCTTAACCCCTGGCAACAACTGGTCTATTTTCCAAGACCTCCTTTGTAAACAATTTTAATATCATTATATAATTGGACTCTTTTAGTCTATAATCCTTTTGAGATTGGCTTTTTTTCCACTCAGTATCATGCCCTTGAGGTTCATGGTAATTGTTATATTGCTACTTAATTCCTTTATAAAGCTGAGTAGCACTGCATTGTACAGATGCATCAGTTTGTTTATTCATATTGAAGGTTATTTGGAATGTTTCAGTTAAAGACTTTACAAATAAAGTTGCTATACATATTTGTATCACAAGTCTTTGCATGAACATAAATTTCCATTTCTATATGGGAAAAAAACCCAGGAATGTGATTGGTAATATGGAAAATATATGTTTAATTTTAGACAAAATGTCAAGCTGTTCTCTAGAATACCTTTGTCATTTTACATTCCCACAAGCAATGTATGAAAGACAGTCATTCTGCCTTCTCTCAAGCACTTGTAATTATGGATTACTCAGCTTTAAAGAAGAGTGAAATTGTGGCATTGACCAGTTAATGGTGGAAGTTGGAGAATATCATGCTAAGTAAAATAAGCCAATCACACAAAACCAAAGGCCAAATGTTTTCTCTAATATTCAGATGCTAATTCACAATAAGACAGGAGGCTCTAAGGAAGACTATCATTCCCTTAGAATAGGTAGAGTGAGGTGATGGGAGGGCAGGGGAGGGGAAGGGATGTGGGGATAGGAAAGATAGTACAATAAAACAGATATTATTACTGTATGTACATATATGACTACACGACCAATATGACTCTGCAACATGTACACTTAATTAAAACAAATAAAAAATTCTAAAAAAATTATGTATGGATGGCATCTCCACATAGTTTTAATTTACATTTTTTATTAGTTAATGATATTTTAAATATTTTCTACAGCTTATTAGCCATCTTATGCATCTTTTTATCATTTAACATTTTAAAGTAAGAGATCTGAAGAGGAAAGTACAATGTCTCAACATGTGCTATTAGAAAGGTTTTGTAGGTAATCAAATAGTAAGACAACAGGCACAGATACACAAAAAACTAACAAAGCTAGCTGTGTGAAAGAAAAATGGAGACAGGGGCTGAAGTTGTGGCTCAGTGGTAGAGCACTCGCCTAGCACGTGCGAGGCCCTGGGTTCGATCCTCAGTACCACATATAAATAAATAAATAAAGGTACTGTGTCCAACTACAACTAAAAAAAAAAAATTAAAAAAAAAGTGGAGACAAACATAAGAATAGTTCTTGATCAGCAGTTCTTGATCATAAGTCTGGGCCCAAGGTGAAGCAGAACATCACATTTGGAAGCCCATCATGGAAGAAATCTGCTCAGTTCTTGAGAGCCAGAAAGCAGAGAGAGCTTAAGTACAAGGAATCAAGAATAATATAAACTCCAAAGACATGCCTTCAATGACCTACTTCCCCTAGCCACGCCCTGCCATTAATCCAATCAAATGGAGTAATCCACTAATTAGGTCACAGCTGTCATAATCATTTCACCTCTGAACATTCCTACATTGTCTCATAGGTGAGCTTTCAGGAGACACTTTATATCCAAACCATAGCACTCTATATTCAGGGGTACATGACATACTTACTTGCTGTGTACAAGGCAAGTTTACTTAGTCTAACTCTGCTTTACTGTTCTCTTTTACGTACTATTAAGCAATAAAAGCTGAATTTTAAAACTAGAAATATGAAAAAAAAATCCAAAGAAAAACAACTAAAAAGAAAGAAAAGATACTTTGGATCCTGTGGTAACATCCCTAATGTTTCTGCATATGTCTATTTTGAGTTGCCATCTCCTTAATGTTTAGGTAATTCATTTAAAGTTAATTAACAATACTTTTAGATATACTTAACTATTTATTCAAACTTATTAAATTAGAACCCAAAATTTCTAAACATTTTAGTTTTTATACCACTGCTTTTGAGAAAGAAAATAGGATTAAATTTGCAAACACAATAAAACACAATAAATAAAAACTTAGTATAGTTTACTGTAGGCTTTCAGTTCTCTAAATTAAAATGTCAAAAAAACAATAACATTTGGCAGACATCCCTTCACTTTTCCCACCACCAATATTACCTCAAAAACAGGAGAAATCCACAAAAGTATTAAATTGCCATTGTTCATGTTTCTCCTATTGACCAGTGATCTAAACTCTCATTTTAGTATGAAGGATTTTCATAGAATGGAACATCTGTTTTATGTTACATGGGAGACAACAAAATTCTTCCTCTCTGACTAGATTATTAATGCTCATGCCTTCTATGGCATTATATTCTTCATGCGTATCCCCACACTAGCTCTCTAAAGTGCAACATACCCCCTGATGTAATACATTTTCCTGTTAACTGTACAATACTGTAGACACCATAATTTTAATGTGACATGCTGGTATTTCTTTTTAAAACCACAAATGCATTTCTTATTCTCAATCACAAATTTAAATTTCCTGTATATTCCCAGCCCACTAGGCATTTTTCTTTAAAACAGCTGAAAAAAGTAATGATTGATTTCAATTTTTTGATTTTTCATCTCATTTTTTATAGACCTCTCTCCAACTCAGGATGCAGAAATAAAAAAATACTTGGTTTTTATCATTGTGAACTATTTCTACTTCTTAAGAGGGAAAGAAATAAGTCCACCATATACTTGAAATTATTTAAAATAACAGGTTTGTATTACATTAAGACAAATACATTTAACCTTCTATCAATGATGAAAAATAAAATTATTTTTACATGAACGTTTTCATTTTTAAAAGTCCCCCAACTTTGATATGTATTCCTTATTTTGTTCCTGAGATTAACACCAAAGTTTATCTGAGACTATCTTACATTTTGCTGGTTAAAATAAAGATAAAATGATACTTCAGATGGAATAACTGCATTTTTAGTACTTTCAGCTGTTCTTGTGCAATATTTTATTCATTATGAACAGATTCTGACAAAATTGAAACAAACCACATCACCACCAATGACTCTCTATTAGCTCTTCAGTTCATTTCCCTTGCCTAACTCAACGAAAACTACATATGCTATAAACCACTGGTATTTTTTACTTTCTGCCAATGTACAAACCATGCTTTTTTGTGTTGAAAACATTTCCATGGATAATTATAATAGCCTACAAAGAGACCAGATGGTAATAAATTCTAGAGCTGGAAGGCTACTCCTAAATTCACCTTTTCATGTCTCACCATCACACTACATACAGTTCTTTGTGCTATGCTACTAAAAATTACTGGTGATAGAAACAATATGAATAAACTGCTAGGGTCTTTCATAACTGCATACCCCTCTTATATCATGTTGCTATCATCAATAATTTTTAAGACAGCATGAATTTGACAGACTATGATCAGTAATAAAATCATATGGTTAATTTTACTTTAACTAAAATATTACTAGCAAATGTAAAATTCAAGAAATATGGCAAGAAATTATTTGAGTTAAAGATATGAAAATATAGGCTGTTATAGGATCGTCACTGCTTTATTTCTCGTTATTCTTCTAGAAAATATAACTGAATTATTCTGGTTTTGCTATTTCAATTGAACTAAAATGAACGATACCATCATTATTACTTATATTGATCATTATATCAAACACTGCAATTATTTAAAAGTATCTCGTTTGTATGAAAAGTCAAAAAGGGTTTTCAAAATTAGAAGCATTACTCAAAACTTCCAAAACACGTTTTGGTATATAAAATTTCTTGTGTCTGAAAAGCAAGTTATAGCAAAAGAGTGCCTTATTTTTATAATTTTAAACTACAATATTGGTATAAAATATTAGTTGTATGACTTCTGGTATTAAATCCGATAGCTCAAAATGAGTAGGTATAAAAAATAAAACTAAAAACAAGAGAAAATGAAGAAATAGAAAATATAAATTAGGAATGGAAGGGAGCAGAGATTGAAGAAATTAGAGATAAAAACAAAGTCTGAAAGTTATTATCTTTTTGTTTGGTATTATTATAAATTTCATTTATAATTTATCTATGTAGCATATTAAGTGCTTTAATTTATACGCTTCAATTTAAGTGCTTCAAATATTTAACTTTAAATCCAGTGAATTTATTGAATCTATTTTTAGTAGTTTTTTTTCACATAACTTATTGGGTTTTCCAGGCCAGAATTAACAATGATAGTGTTAATTTTATGTACCTATTTTTAGTCTTATTACTTACCTTCTCTGAGTTGACTAATAATTTCAGTATATTGTTAAATCATAGCAGCAATATGGAAATTCTCATCTTAATCTTAACTTTAATTAGAATATTTAAATACATTATCTGTAGGATGTGACACTGGCATTAAAGTTCAGAGAAACATTCTATCATATGAAAGAAACTTCCACCTATTATGAAAGAATGCTTTTTTTAAAAAATGTGATACTGGCAATTGAACCCAGAGTTTTTTTTTTTTTTTTTTTTTTTTAACAAATGATAGGCTAAGGTTCTACCACTGAGCTACATTCATTCCCAGCTACTAAGTGGATTCCTTTTATTTATTTCTTTTTATTTATTTAGCATCTATACAGAAAATTGTATTTTCTCTTTTTGCTTCAGTAATGAGTTCTTCTTGCATTCCAACTATTCACCCTGCTTCCCAACTTGGTCATTGTTCATCCTTATTATTACAATTTTTTGACACTGAGGATCCAGTCTAGGGCCTCACACATGGTCAGCAACTTCTCTACCACTAGGCTACATTCTCAGCTCTCATTTTCCATTATTAATGTGGTACTAGATTCTGCTTTCAAATACTTTTACAACAACAGTAACCTTAATCTGTAGTTTCCTTTTAGCTTTATGCTTTCTAGGCTCCTTTTCTTTTTCTTCCTTGGGTTATGGTATCAATATGAGACCAGCTTATAAAATGCAATCTAGATACTTTGTTCCAGAAGCTTCAGAATGAATTAGAAGTATCTTAGAACTGTCTGCTCCTTAAAGTTTTTTTTTTTTTTTTTCCAGGACTCACAGCTCTCTTGTGGAGAGAAAATTCTTTAATACCTTGCTCCATTTCTTATTTGGATATTAGTCCATTCAGATTTTCTTTTTAAAGTGAATTTCAGCAACTGACTTGGAAAATAGTTTATTTCATCCAAGAACTTGATTTCATCAGAAAATTGTGAATGCAGACTTTCAATGGGGCATTTTTTTTTTTTTAGATCACACTGGTAAAAGAGCACAATGAATATTCTCTGAATTGTTGAGGATGTATTAAAACAAACATGCTTATTTAATTCTAGTAGAAATAAAATTGGCAAATGTTTATATGGAGAAATCTGGCAACTTCGATAAAATTTTCAATGCCTATGCCCCTTTGAGTCAGCAATTCTACTTACATGAATATATTTTAACAATATATTTACACAGATGAAAAAATGACTTGTATACTAAAGTACTCCCTGAAGCATCTATATAAACCACTTAAATGTGCAACAATAAAAGATTCATTAAGAAAATTATAATACAGTCACTGAATGAATTAGTATGGCCATTGAAAAGAATTAGTCATACCTATTTTGTATTGATAAGGTGCAAGCTCCAAGACACTTTTTTTGGGGAGGGGGGTTGTTGGATTACAAAATTGTATATGGATTAATGGTAAAGTATGCTAATACATAAAAATATACATAATAGACATGCACATGGTTGTAATAGATTAGATTTCTGAGGGCTGGGCTGTAGCTCAACGGTTGTGCATTTACGTGGCATGTGTGAGGCACTGGGTTCGATCCTCAGCACCACATACAAATAAATAAAATAAAGGTCTATCAACAACTAAAAAAAAATATTGAAAAAAAAAGGGAATAGATTTCTGGAAGGATGTGTAAGAAACTCATGAAAGTGGTCAAATCTAATAAAATGCACTGAATATGAATAGAGTACAGCCACAGGGAAGAAAACCCTACTTCTAATTCATACACCCTTTTATACATTTTGACTTTTGGACTTTACATATTATCAATCATCTGTCATTGTAAAACACAGTGGCTAAAGAAAAGAAATCTGTCACATGGTTTTTGTGGGGCAGGGATTTGGGAGCAGCTTAGTGGACCAGTTATGGCTTGGCATATCTCATTAACACAGCTAGCATGTTGGTGCTGCCTGTTGGTAAAAGGCTTTAGTTCCTCCCCATATAGACCTCTTCATTAGGCAGACTGAATGTCCTCATGACATAGCAGTTGACTTCATTATCATGAGTGTTTCAAAACAAAATACTGTGGAAGCAATGATGTCTTTAATGATCTAGCCTCAGAAACAGCAAACCATCATTGCCACACATTCTCCTTATTAAAATGAAGTCACTAAGTCTGAGCAACATTCATATTCTCCACTTTTTAAAATAGAGGCATATCAAAAACCTATTGGAGCTGGGGTTGTGGCTCAGTGGAGAGTGCTTGCCTAGCATGTGTGAGGCCCTGGGTTTAATCCTCTGCACCACATATACATAAATAAAAGATTGTGTCCATCTACAACTAAAAGGAAAAAAAAAACTCTATAGATGTGTTTGCAAATAACCAAGTATATATATTACATTTTAGAAAATATAAATAGAATAGTTTTATAATACTGAATCAAAAGATTCTGTGAATTCATAATTATGTGAAAGAGAAACTTTTATTAATAATCAAAAGGATTTTACTTTATAAAAGTATTTAAAATTTTTACTTTAAAAAAATAACACACACCTCAATCCAAGATGAAAATTTGTTGACATCTAAATCCAAACCATAGTCTGTGATTTTGAAAATCCAACCCGTAATATTGGGATTTCTAGAACACTGTGATTCTTTTACAATTTTAATAGAGAAACTTTAATTCAAGGATTATATAATTAAAAATATTTTGAAAAGTTATCTGGGAATCCTAATACAGGACTGTTTTGAAACTGGCTCTTTCTAATGGAATTTTTCAGTGGTATCACTGGTAAGTATTCTGAAAAACTACTGATAAATTAAACCCCAACCTCTTTAATGATGATAATAATAATGAAATTAATCATATCATAAAGCTTGTTTCCATTACTTCACCTATAATTACACAGAATTCATTTCTTTGCTTTATAGTATATAAAAGAGAACACTAAAGCAGAGTTAGACTAAGTAAACTTGCCTTATACACAACAAGTAAGTTTGTCATGTACCTCTGAATATATGGTGTTATGGTTTGGATATAAAGTGTCTCCTGAAAGCTCTCCTATGAGACAATGTAGGAACGTTCAGAGGCGAAATGATTATGACAGCTGTGACCTAATTAGTGGATTACTCCATTTGATGGATTAATAATCTGAATGGATTAATGGCAGGGTGTGGCTAGACAAAGTAGGTCATTGGGGGCATGCCTTGGTGTTTATTGTACTTAAGCTCTCTCTGCTTTCTGGCTCTCAAGAACTGAGCAGATTTCTTCCATGATGGCCTTCCAAACATGATGTTCTAGTTCACCTAGGGCCCAGAGGTATGGCATCAATTGACCAAGGACTAAACCTTTGAAACCCTGAGCCAAAGTACACTTTTCCTCTAATTTGTTCTTGTCGGGTGTACTTGTCACAGCAAAGGAAAGCTGACTAACACATAAGGTTACGAAAATTAAGCAAACACACAGGAAGTATATTATACTTAGTCCATTTTTCTTGATTTGGAATATTACCTTTACATTTTCTTATGATTCTATTTGGTGGTTCTATAAAACTATATGACACAGACGTACTGTAAATATTTATAATATAGTAATTAAAAACATGTATAAAATTTTAAGGAATCCCACAGACAGGGGGATGTGAGAATAAAGTATAAATGTGCAACAACTTTTTGAATATCATGCTTGATTATCTATAGAAGAATACAAAAACAATGTTTGCTTCTTTACCTACTATACTGCCTTTCCAAAAGTCAGGCCTTTTCAAATCAGAGGCTTTGTACATATCCCAAACCATTGCTACTATAAAACTAAAAATTTCAGCCCTTAGGAACCTAAATGAGATGGTTAAGAATTAGCAGTTCCCACCAGGTGCCTGTGATACCATGCCTGTAATACCAGAGGCTCAGGAGGCTGAGGCAGGAGGATCTGGAGTTCAAAGGCAGCCTCAGCAAAGGTAAGGCGCTAAGCAACTGAGTGAGACCTCTTCTCTAACCAAAATACAAAACAGGGCTGGGGATGTGGCTCAGTGGTTGAGTGCCCCTGAGTTTAATCCCCATTATCTGCCCCACTACAAAAAAAAAAAAAAAAAAAAAAAAAAAAGAATTGACAGTTCCTTTAAAAACTTACAACTATGACTATGCTATTATTGACTATTCTACATTTAATACAACTTCCCTGAAGACAGGATTACATCTATAAATTCTGGGAAGGGAAAATGGACTTTAAAAAAATAACTCAATTATTCTACATACTTTCCATTATTTAAGGCATATGACATATTTATATAAATGCTTCAGAGATACTTTTCATTTTCTCAACAATTTTTAGTACCTCACATATTTCAAATATTGGTCTTTGTGTTAGCCTACTTGAAAAATATAATTTGATTTTGAATGAGTAGATGACAATGTTAAATAAAAGCACAAAACCATAGTACTCAATAAATATGAAAAAATATTCTTAACAGAACTGGAAGGTAATCCGATCTATTTAATGAAATATGATATCACTGGTCATATTTGTGTAAAAGATATACCATCTTAATAAAGGACTATATTATCATCTTATATAGTTAAATCTAAATTTATTTCGGCAAATCTCCAATTTCTAAAGTTCTCATACATTTTAATAGGTTTTTGTTACATGTTGTTAGATCACCTGTAAAGACACAAATAGTAAATGAGAAAGTTCTTTAATTTACCTACCCTTCTCCTGAAACCTACCTGCTATTCCTACCAAGAAGTTTCTCAGTGGTCAACTAAGTATCTACCCACCCAACCATATTTCTTCCATATTTGAAATGGCTGCTGCATGGCTGCTAAAAACCTTCTACTATGACTAGAGATTTTTGAGACATAGAAAATTCTGGTTCATTATGGCATGGACAGTGATGATTACCAAGAAAGGCCTATGAAAACCATGACAAGGCTTACATACCACTATATGGTGGGTTGTAAACAGTTATATGGGAGAGCACCTCAGGCCAGTTCTCCATTTTCTCTCATCAACATCTCTGTATAAACGCACACATATTAATCTTTAGGGGTAAACATACCCACAATTTAATTTCAAGACCAGAGAAAAGGTACCTCAGCCTAGCTCTGCCTATTTCACCTCTGCAATCATTTTAAATTCTAAACAAAAAAAATCAGGCCTTTTATTTCATAACAATAGAAGGATTAAATCAGAAATCAGGACTTTGCACATGATAGGAAACACTCCATTACTGAGGTATACGTCCAGTTCTAAATAGGAACATATTTTTAAAATTTTATCAATCATAAATCTGGAAAATACTTTCTCCAGAAAATGCCAATAATAAATGAGACTCCTGATTGCTAGAGGAGTAAATAATTAGAAAACAAAAAGTCAATGGCTCTAAATGGAGTGGATGGGAATCATGCCTCTGAAGAGGCAAGAAATGGGAACAAGAAATGGGGAAGGGTGGTGAGTGTTCTGAGCATTTGGCCATATGTAAATACAAATGCACAAGGAAGTCAACATTTTGGCTAACTTTCTCATAATAAAAGGCCAAGTGGGAGGCCAAGTTGTAGAATCTGCAAAGAAGTATCACATTCAATCAGACAATCCATAATTCTAGATTGTAAAATCTGATAGTGTAGTACTATAGTACCCAGACTATAGCTATAAAAAATAAAGAACAATTTTCTAACATTTAAGACAAACAGAACATTTTAACAGATGCACAATTCATTTACTAACATAAGATTTTTACCATTAAGCTATTACATTCAAAAACCTAAAAATGAAGTTCTATTACAATAAAAATCTTGCTTTCAGAACTTTTTTCCATACTAGGAATTTTCTTCGCCAACGGAATCATAAGGAAGTTTAAAACTCTAAAATTATTGAGTAGTATTATAAACTTTCTTGGCCTGGATACTAACATAATGTGGTTTAATGAAGTACTCCAAACTATTATAAATCTTCGAAGTGATTTACAATTTCTAATTTATATAACATGTAATACTTCATTAAGTAAATTCAAAGCTTAATTTAACCCTGTAAAGTCATGAGTTAGTCTACTAAGTAATAAACCGAATCTTTTATTTTTGTAGGTATAAATATCTTACGAAAGGATATATTCAAAAAAGTGTAAACCTCTTGAATATCCACTTGTAAAAGGGAATAATTCATCAGCAACTGTATTTTACTTTACCACATCCAATACTTTGATAATTACTATGTTGCACCTATTACATTTGAGTCTAACAATTCTATAAGTTCCAACAATACATATGACACTGGTGGGAGTAACACTGAGATTACTAATTTTACAGAATAAAAGTAAATTTCTGTGTTTGGGGTACAACTCAATGGTAGAGCATTTGCCTAGCATATACAAGGTCCTAGATTCAATCCAGAGCTCTGTTAAAAAAACAAAACAAAACAAAACAAAATCACACACACACACACACACACACACACACACACATTCCAATCAACCAATAAATAGTTGAACAACGATGGACACCAGTTTTTCCAAGTCACTATCAAAAATAAAACAAAAAACAATCAACAACAACAACAAAAGCACAAAAAACACTAGCTAACCACATGAAATATTTAGGAGAATTAAAATTTTATTCAACTTTTCTTTTTGTTTTTAATATCTAAGGAACTATTCTGCTGGAAGGTTTTAGGTCCTAGTCCTTTACTTTCTATTTTTGAGATGATAGGTTTTGAGATAGTTGCAAAGAAAGGAATGCTTAGTATGTTTTATTGCTTTATATACATTATCCTCAAATTGCTGGAATTATAAAATTCAATTAATGAAAAATATTAGCCATATATATTTTTCATGATGTAATAAGAGCACCTAAAACTTACTGAGGTATTGTTATGTGTAAGTATGGGGTTAGGTAGACTGCTCATAATTATGATATTATATGAAGAACATACCATATTTAGTTAAGTACTGTTAAAAACACACAAATTTGAAATGAACCAAAATGATTGCTAGTGTAATCACTGGATGCCTAAGCATTGTTTGTAACACAGTCTTCTGGATTATCTGATTCTATGAAGTGTATATGGCTTTGATAAATCATTGAGGTATATTCTGAGCTGATAAATTGTTCATTTTTTAAAAATTTTTTTAAAGTTGTAGATGTGGTGCTGAGGATCAAACCCAGTGCCTCATGCATGCAAGGCAAGTGCTCTACTACTGAACTACAAACCCAGCCCAAATTGTTCATTATTAATAGCAATAGTTCTTCTCTACAGGCAATTTGAACGGTCAACTTTACTTAGTAGGACCCATATTAATTAAAATAATTAATCTGAAATTTGGCTTTAACAGGCAACTCTATTTTTTTAATGACAAAAAGGTTTTGACAAGACTCTGTGTTGCATCACCATCTGCCACATCCTGCTCTGATATTTATAAATACAGTTGTGCTATTGACATTTCTACAACTGCTCCAGGTGTAAGGCATTAGAACAGAGAATTCTCTTTGATCACTCCAGTGTCATTTCTTTTATACTCTAAGTAGTCTAGACTACTCCCACATTCCCAGAGGTATGTCTCATAAAAAGTCTTTTAACCTCCAACTAGTTTCTCTAGGTGAAATAGATTGCAAAAG
This sequence comes from Urocitellus parryii, assembly GCF_045843805.1. NCBI lineage: Eukaryota > Metazoa > Chordata > Mammalia > Rodentia > Sciuridae > Urocitellus > Urocitellus parryii. The sequence continues at coordinate 161,482,201 of NC_135535.1, read as the reverse complement.
AGATGATCGGAAGTAATATTTTTTTAAATACAAACCATACACATTAACCCTTTTCAAAAAGAAAGGTCTGTGAACAGAAAAACAAAATTAGCTTTTTTATTTAAATCATTTTAGCTGCTAAATAGTATGACTCAGAAATGCTAAATGGTTCGTGAAATAACAACTTTATAAGTTTTGATTCAATATGTTTGTATTTTACTCAAATATAACTCCTTAAACTTATGTTCTGCTTAATGTTTTTAGAAATTCATCACACATAGGGTTTCGGAAAGTGTTGAATTAATTCTGAAAACTGGTTCATTGCATTATATTTTACATCAAAACAACAATTAAAAGCATCCCCCTGAGATGTAGACTGTATGAAAACACAAACACACTGGCACTTGGGCAGTTTTCTCATAATTTAATTAAAGAGAAAACAAAAACATGGTTAAATTTTTACTAGAAGTTAAATATAAATATGGATATCTAACAGGGAAAACAGAAAGAAATTGGAAGATTAAAATTTCAAAGACTGGAACACAAGGTTAGGAATTACATGATAAAAATAAGAATCTGATATTTCAAAGAAACTAAGCTAAAATGTTTAATGTTTATGTGAAGAAAAATTCATACTCATTACTAAAGATTTTAAATATGTGATTAAGAAAGAAAATCTGTAATTAAGAATATAGAAAAATTTATTGGAATGAAGGCGATTTGCAAGAAACATGAAGAAATTTAGGAGTTTCCAGGAATTTCTATCACAGAAAAGATAAAATTTTATTTTATCCAAAAATCTTTACTTAAATGAGAAAGAAAATTTTACTGTATTAGATGGCAGTTACTAAACAAAAATGCTTATTTGCTATTTTTGAATAGTCATATAAATAATACAGCCTCAATTCTGTAAGAGGACAGGAAGAAAAAAATTATTGATTTTCATGACTATTTGTTTATATTATAGTTAACAAAGAAGACAGCCAAAATATTTGATCAGATGTCCAAAACAGAACACAAAAATGACACTTTAAAAATGAAAGTGAAATCAATTTTGCAAGAAGCTTAAAAACAATTGAGTCCATATAACTTAAAACAATATAGAAATACCTCATATAAGTTGGACACTGGGCTTTTGAAAAATTCACTATCACATAATAACATAAATTTTCAAGAATCCAAAAGATATCTAAGCACCAAAGAAAACTGTTGTCTACAGAAAGCATAAAAGAAATAGGACATTTACTGAAATTGCATTTTAAATGATGAATAGTTAACTCTGACCATCTCCAATTCTTCCCAAATTGAAGACAACTAAAAGTGGTTGAAAAGCAATACTTAAAATCTCCAACATGTAAAGATGTCAAAATTAAAGTTGTCTAAGGGTGAGAGAACTATCTTCAATAAGGAAAGCAAGATGAGGTTGCCAGATAGAACACAAAGATTTTAATTCTGCTTCACTTAATTACCCAAAATGAAGACAAAGCAGAGTGTGATGGCGCAAACCCTTGATCCCAGCAACTCAGAAGACTGAGGAAGAAGGATCACAAGTTCAAGACAACCTCAGCAACTTAGCAAGACCCTGTTTGGACTGAGGGATGCATTCAGTAGTAAAGTACCCCTGGGTGTTCAATCCCTAGTATTACCAAGATTGGATGCAGGTGGGGAATGAAGACCACATCTTCTTTTTTGACCTCTGGGCTCTAATGATTGGGAGTATACTGTAGTATAAAAGAGGGTAGTAAAGAAGTGATATTTTAAGTAACTGAAGTAGATATGAGTTAAGAAAATGTATAGCTTCAGCTTGTGGTGAAAATATTTCAAACAGTACAGAAAATTTTTATGAATAGCCATACCAGACCCCCTCCAAAAAAATACATGATAATAGTATGTAATAAATACCAAGGGAGCATATTTGTGGAGTAGACGTCTTCAAAGAAATATCAAGGAAACAACCATCAAGCAAACCAACATGTATGTTCATTATGAGAAGAAATGAGAAAGAACAGAATAGTAAAGAATATTTAAAAATACTTGCAAATTTGATTGAAAAGAATCTACACAATCAAGAAAATCCATTATTTATTCACCTTTTGTTTAAAATTCTTATTTTTTAATATTTATTTTTAAAAATCAGATTATACTATACATCTTTATAGGATATTAATAATGAAATACTTCTTTTTAGCCAATAAAATAAGATACTTTTACCTGTGTTTCCTTTCCAATAGTAATTCTCCAAACTGACTAGAGCAATTAGATTATCCTTTGGTGTGTGGTAAACGATATAGTCAAAAGTAAGATCCACTTTGACTTGTATCTCTGATGTATCAAGCCCACATTCTTAGTCCATTGTAATGACATCAAACTAAATTTCTCAACAAAAGTATGTACTTAAGCAATACTGTACCTAACAGCAACAGTAGGAATTCACATTTTAGGAATTAGTTTTTAGTTTTACAAAAATATCTACTTTGTATCAAATGTTTGTTTTCCTATTCTGTTTATCAACCACATTATTGTATTTTTTTTTTTTAATGACAAAGGTAACTGAAGTGTAGTGTCAAAAGCAAATTCCAAATAAGTTAAAGTTTTAGTAAAGGAACCAAGAAAGTTCTTTTCAGAGTCAAAACTTCTTATTTCTGAAATGTAACTTTATTCAAGCACAACCTGATAATATATATTCATTTGTGTCGCATGCCTAAGCAAAATTAGGGTCCATTCCCTCTCCCCACCGATGCAGTACTAGAGATTGAATCGAGGGCCTTATGCATGCTAAGAAAGCACTCTACCACTGAGCCACATTCCCAGGCCCCAAGAGGTCACTATTTTCAATGATTATATTTTCAGAAGACTAAGTAACTGCTGACTGAGAAGTAATTGTCCAGGGATTTAGGACACAGGAATCTTTAAGGGAGGTTGTTATTTTACCTACCACAAACACATATTGGTATAATAATGAATAATCACAACCATGAACCAAAAATCATGGCTCCCAATCATCTGTTCTCAGAGGGAAAAAAAGAAGTTGGATCATTCATATACTATCAAATAAGTATTACTTTCACATTGAGCATAGTAACACTTATGTATAATCCAGTGTTCAAGAGGCTGAGGAAGGAGAATTGTATGTTTGAGACAAACATCAGCAATTCAGGAAAACCTTCAGCAACTTAGCCAGACCATGCCTTAAAATAAAAATACAAATGTAGTGGGCATGTAGCTCATTGGAAAAGCATCCCAGGGTTCAATCCCCCACTACTCCCCCAACCAAAAAAAGGACTTGGGATATACTCAGTAAAGGACCTGTAGGTTCAATTCTCCGTATTGGGAAAAAAAAAATTACTGATGCTATCAAATCCCTACTTTAGGGGCTATCTTATTTCCTCAATTCTTATGTCTATTACTGCCCCCCCCCCAAAAGTCTTTTGTATCCTGAGGAGGGGTTTCCTAAGATATAGGACTTTGCTAAAATTGGGGAAATCCTGGCAAAGAGGGAGAGCTGGTCACCATTCCAACATCAGAGAGTAACAGAGGTGCATACATAGTCTGGGATACACTGGAAAACAGGCAGAAATCTATGAAGCAATGAAGAGAGGCCTCATAAGAAAACAGCCCTGTTCTTATACTTCCAGCATCCAGAACTGTGAGGAAATAAATTTCTGTTGTTTTATTTACCTACTCTATGGTCTTTGGTCATCATGGCCATAGCAGATTAATAATAATATCTAAGAACAAAAAAGACAATCACCTTTTGTTCCCTATTTAACCTGGGCTCAAAAAGTGACTACTAACAGGATGTTTTACAAAAACAATAAAAATTGATTGACAATACAAAGATGTCCTCCACAGTCTTCTTTATAAAAATGATCAAACATTAAGTTTTTATATGACTGAGGTTGTGGCTCAGTAGTAGAGCACTTGCCTAGCATATGTGAAGCACTGGGTTTGATCCTCAGCAACACATAAAAATAAATAAATAAATAAAGGTATTGTATCCCTCTACAACTAAAAGAATTTTTTTTAAAGATTCATTTTTAACAACCTAAAATATTATACTACACCTGAATTTGATTGTATATGTTTAATACAAAAGACTCATTTCAAAATAGAAATCAATCAACTAATCACCTTTATTTTATTTCTCAATTTTCCACTTTCCTGGTTCTTGAAGTTACTTAGAATTTAAAGGGAAAGCATCAATTTGTTGATACTATCAACAAATATCACAATTAATCCATCCATGAGAACTAAGCAGGATTCTGACCTAGCTTTCAAATTTCAAAGATAAGAACCAGAGGTACATAAAGATTTTTCATATCCTTCAAAGCTGGAAGTTTAAAAAGAACAGAAATTCATTAACTCCACAGTAGCTTAGACTGCTAACTCAAAAGAGTATATATCTCAAAATGTGTTTATTCAATTACCCACTAGATGGTATGGGTGTAAGTATATAGATTCATATAATACATACACATAAACATATGAGCATATATGTATATACAAGATATACTCAGATATATACATTTCAACAGATGCATAGACACATATACATCTACATGCATATATTTGTATCTATATATAAAGCAGAATTTTTGATATCTTGTAAAAATATTCTTTCTAAACACCACATAAAATGCAGAAGCCATAAAGTTTTGGGTTGTTTTTTTCATATTTTTTATTGGTAAACTATAGTACGAAATGGTGGGATTTGTTACTGTATATTCATACATGCAAACAATATAACAATATAATTTGGTCAATATCATTCCTCAGTGTTTTCCCTTTCCCTCTACTATTCCCTCTTTCTGGTTCTTTTCCTCTGCTCTAGTGATCTCCCTTTGATTTTCCTAAGATTCCCCCTACCTTTCTTTTACTTTTTTCTCTTTAGCTTCCACATGAGAGAAAACATATGATGATTAAGTTCCATATATTTTCCTGCAAATGATATAATTTCATTTTTCTTTATGGCTGAATTAAACTGCATTGTATACATTTGCTTTATCCATTCATCCACTGACAGACACCTACACTAGTTCCATCCGCATGCTTCAATCTCCCAATGCTGGGTTTGTGGTATGTCCCATTACATCCAGCTTCAGAAGCCATAAAGTTTAATTATATTAAAAACACTGAGCCAAGTGTGGTAGTACATGCCTATAATCTCAGCACCTCAGGAGAATTGTGAGTTCAAAGCCAGTCTCAGCAAAAGCAAGGCACTAAGCAAGTCAGTGAGAACCTGTCTCTAAATAAAATACAAAATAGGGCTGAGGCTGTGGCTCAGTGGCCTAGTACCCCTGGTACCTCCTGCCCAAAACAAACAAACAAACATTGAAGGTTACATTAAGAAATCTGGCACAATAAAAAACATATGCAAAGTTAATCTACAAATAATAAACAAGGAATACTTTATTTGATAAAAATGAATGTTATCCATAAAGTATGAAGTATGTCTACAAATCATTAACATGTAAAAAATTATAAAATAAATAGCGAAGGGTTATAAATACCTAAGAAAAATGTAAATGAATAATAAACAATAAAAGATATTCAACTTTACCAATAACCCAAGAAATAGCAATTAAAATAATTTTTGCTTATTTGATGGCAATGACTATTAAATTCCTAATTCAGACGAATGAAACTATTCTACGGCAGTAAAATATAGACTGGAACAAATTTATGAGAAGTTCAGAATCATTTTGCATCTTTTCTTTAATTTTTAAAATAATTAACCAACCCAGGACTGAGTGGTAGAGCATTTGCCTAGCACATGTGTGGCACTAGGTTTGATCCTCAGCACACATATAAAAAGACAGATAGATAAAAGAAATGAAGGTATTGTGTACATTTACAACTAAAAAATTTTTTTAAAAAATAATAATAATAATTAACCAACCTGAGCCACTCGAATTGAATTCTGGGTAGAGCCACCAGCATGATATTCGACTTTGAATTTTTTTACCAGTTCATCAAACCTATGAGGAAAACACAGTATGAAAAAAAAATGTTAGCATATTTCAATGTCACAATACGAAATTTTCTGATTAAAGTACATTAAAATAAAATTAGTGAAATTATGAATTATATATTAAAGAAATGAACTAAAGTCTCATATGGCAAACAAGCTAAATTTCCATATTTAAGAAATATTCCTATAAATATACAACTACAAGAATTTAAATATAGAGTACTGTAATTAACCATTACATGAAACAGAAAGTAAAAATAAAATTCATAAACTGCCAAACAAAATGAGTCAAAATCAGATTCCACTCTCAGAAATACTTATAAACATACAGAAATCTCTTTCCTCATTTCACATTACTATGAGAATTTTCTATAGAAACCAAAATTTCACTAATTAATGCAACCCCTGGAATCAGTGTAAGAGGCATAAAAATTAAAACCTTATACTTCAAGAGATGATGAAACATTTTGCTTCCTCTTCTATACATTTTACTAACGGTAAGAAAATTTGTGTGTGTGTGTGTGTGTGTGTGTGTGTGTGTGTGTCACAATTTGATATTAAAAAATACAAACACAAAATTAACCAAAGCATATCAGCCTTGCAAAGTAAGGAAAGATGCCACAAGCAGACTGCAAATTTGAAAAATAACATATTCTAGTACAAAACAAAACAAAACCAAACCAAATACAATAAAATTGAGGAAGTACTGCTAGGAGACACAACAAAGAAAGACAAAATAGTTTAAATAAACACTCTATTTAGAAAACTAGGGTGGTTGCCCAACTACTTCCACCTTACTCAGAGGAGTAAAATTTAAGCATATCAATGTATTGGTAAAGATCTCCCTATTTTGACAAGTATATAAATTCCAAGACTACCAACCTCTTTGCTCTTCATTTTTCTCCCTCCTTCCCTCTTTCTTTTTGTTCCACAGTTTTTAAAAAATATATTCACACACCATATAATTCATCCACCTAAAGTGTGCACTCCAACATTACTACAGCCAACTTTATTTCTACTTATTTACTTGGTACCAGGGACTGAATCTAGGGGTGCTTAACCCGTGAGTCACATCCCATCCCTTTTTCATTTTGAGACAGGATCTTTCTACATTGCTTAGGGCCTAGGTAAGTTGCTAAGGTTGGCTTTGAAATTGCTATCCTCCTGCCTCAACCTCCCCAGCTGCTGGGATTATAGGTGTGCACCACTGCACCTGGTACCAAAACCAACTTTAGAACAAAACATAAAGATTTTCTATATAAAAGCAAAACCAAACAAAAATTTAACTGTAATAAAAAGAGAATGTTTAAAAACAAAAAAGGTTATTTTACCAAGTTAAGTGCTCACACAAAAGAGAAATAAAAACATTAAGTCTCATATAAATGGACAAATGAACAATAAACAAAAGAAAAAATGATACACTAATGTTGAAAACTAATGAACCCCTCTTGCTAGCAATTGAAGGCATACACATGTCTACACAACAAATTAGCTGAGTATATAAATTATAATACTCAGCACTCATGGATATCAAGAGCCAAAAAAGAAAATGTCTATTTCATATTACTGTAAAATTCTATTGGTTGGGAGACTCTACCTCATGAAAGTAATCCAAATCATAAAAGATACTATACAAAAAAGTATGCTAAAGTTGCTCCTCTTATCATAATATGTAATAAAGTAAGACCAAAAACAATATAAATGTAATATTATTGTTTACATGTTTCACTATTAAAGGAAAGAATGATAACATATTAAAAATATATGAATAGTATAGAGTGAATGAATATATTAAAAATGTACTAAAGAAGCAAATAAAGATAAAGTCAAAATAACACAAAATGTAAACATCTGTAATTTATGAAAAGTAAAATATAAGGCCCTTGTATTTACTGTTCAATGACATTATCAAAATGTAAAAATGTATTCAATGTGATTAGTGTTTTTTCTTTAAAATTCATTGAAATTATAAGAAAGGATATAATATTAATATGCATATAGCATTTTTATTATAAGCCTTTTCCCTTTTGTGCTTTCTATAATTTGATAATGCTTATATTCATATTTTAATGAAAATATTTTAACTACAGAGTACTTTTAAATAAAATTTAATGTTACTGAAAAATAATTCAGAAGTTTTAAGGACTGAACTTAAATAAATAAATAAATAAATAAATAAATAAATAAATAAAACCTTACCTTTCTAAATGAATTTTAATACTTATTTTGACATTATATAAGAGAATTTAAATTCTAAGTAATGCTTTCCAATATCATATAAAATATCACCAAATACTTCATATACAAGCATTTCTGAACAATATAACAGCTATCTAAAGATCTGCTTTTCTTTTAAGAACAGTAGAAGAAAGTAGAGAAACTCTCAAGATAAATGACCAGTGACTAACTTGGTAGTCAAAGGTATAAACAATACTTCTTTAGTATTAAATCTCTTGAGATACTGTACCATTTTAGAGTTATTTCATATACAAGAAAAGGTATCAAATGAAATGATACAATGTGGAGATTTAAAATCTGCTTAACAAAGACAGAACTGACTTCTGGTAAAAAAGTAAGAAAAGTTTGCTCATGCTGAGGATGTAGCTCAATAGTACACAGCTTGATAAGCATACATTAGGTCCTGGGTTTAATCCTCAGCACTGTAAAAATAATAATATTGCTGGGTCATTGGTATGCTACTGGCAGCAGCAAAGACTTTGCTACTTGTAGAATACCTGGAGAGTGATGAAATGACCAAAGTAAACACAGGCAACCTAATATAATCCATCACTTATAAGAAAGTCTTTTGGCACTGAAATCAAGGCATAAGTATTAACAGAAATAAATGCAGGGTGGTACATTACAAAACATTCACTTTTTCAAAAGCAATAATTATTATACTAACTATAACACAGAAGATTAGAGGAAGGCGACTGAACAATTTAATGGAAGAAATATGATGTCACAGTGAAAAAAATGCAACTTGTTTTAGTCGTGATTAAAATACACTAGTCATACCACACAAGGTGGTACATGACTATTAATCCCAGCAACTCAAGAGGCTGGGGCAAGAGGATCTCAAGTTCAAGGCCAGCCTCAGCAACTTAGCGAATCCCTAAGCAACTGAGATCCTGTCTCAAAAAAGAAAATGGACTGAAAATATAGCTCAGTGGTAAAGCACCCTGGGTTCAATCTCTAGTACTGCAAATAAATAAATTAATTAAATATACTGGTCATTTTGTAAGACTTTATAAAATTATAATACAGAACAAGCAGTAAAGGGTTTTCAAATTGTTTTAAGTTGGATAACACACACAAGCACAGAATAAAACAACATATTCACTGTGGAATGCATATTCAACTTAGAAAAGTTAGCACTCAAGAATGAAGAAATGTCTAGCACAGAAAAATAAAGAAAACCAGGAGGCTAAAAGTAAGAACAAAAAACATTTTGGGGGGAGATGTTAATATAAATATATAAATGCACTATAAATAAAGAAAAACACAAGATCCTTTACTCCATTGACTGGGATCCATGAATGAAAAAGTACATCTTACCTGTAATTTGAGGATTAAGTATGGCAGGTAGAATTTATAAAATTAAAAGAAATTAGGTTGAAATTGGGGGCATTTTGACTAATTATTATTTTTTATTTTTTCTATTTTGAGTAATTATTATTCGATGTAAATTAATATAAAAATCCACTCACTAAAATGCTTCATTTTTAACCCTAAATCACCAGAACAATGATGTTAGTTGTCTACACAAATGGCAAAGTCACATATTGTATTTTAAAAATACAAACTTTTTCTTTTCTGAAATTCCTTTAAAAACCACAAATGACAAAGTTAATATTTTTCACATTACAAAAAATTAATTCCGAGCAAGTCTGACAAACTAAGCTCATCCTTTATATGTCATAGTAAGACTAGTCACAATTTTTGGTATAAAACCATTGCTTCTAATTTGTGACTTAATTGATCAATTATTTCAAAAATTTCTATTATAGAAAGATTTTTATATTTGTTAAAAATATTAATTTCTGAAAGGGTATATTCATGCAGAACATAGAAACAACTCTGAAAACTCAATAAAAAATTAATCTAAAAAAAGAATAGGTTAGAAGAGTAACTAAAATTTTACCAAAGAAAAAATACAGATGGCAAATAAGCATTTGGGGGAAGTGCAGGAGATCAAATCCTGGGCCATGGATATGGTAGTCTGTGGTCGTTCTGGTTACTGGTGTGGTCAATTGGTCATTCGGCTACCTCAGTTGCTGAGGGTAGAGACATGGAGTCAACACACAGACACCAAGGGCTGATGAGAAGCTGGCTGGTGACAACTGCAGTCGACATCCAGCAGTCTGTTTAAATTTGGAATTCATACAATAGTTATAGGGTTTGGGTGGGACATGCCCCTCAATCATACATAAGCAAGATAATATCCATAAGCCAATCATCTTATGCCTAATGTAACCGCTCTATGAGGAAGCTCTAAATATTGCTGTCGTGGTGGAAAGCAGTCTGGAAGGGTCTTTGTCCTTAGGGGAGGGGGTCTTCGGAGTCAGGGGTTTCATGCGCTGAAGCTCCTGATTATCAGTTTCCTGTCCTGGCAGTCTGGCAACACTAACCACAAGTGCTGAGGATTGGTTTCACTAAAGGCTCACTAGAGCAGAGCAACCTGTCCTGCAGGTGTTCCTGTCAGGCCTGAATGAGCATAGATTTTTCAAGCACTTGGGGTTGCTCGTAGCTGCTAGCTGTAAACCAAAAGTTATTCCAACAGTAGTCAGGTGCTAGAGGATTGTGGTGGTTTAGGGATGAGGTATCCCCGAAAAGCTCATGTGTGAAGCAATGCTAGAATGTTTACAGGTGAAACAACTGGACTGTGAAAGACTTAACCTAATCAGTGCAAGAATCCACTTGAATGAACTGAGATGTAACTGCCTGCAGGCAGGTTGTGGCTGGAGGAGGTAGGTCACTGGGGGCATGGCTTTGGGGTTTACATTTTGTCCCCAATGAATAGAACTCTTTCTGTTTCCTGGTGCCATGTCCTAAGCTCCTTTCCTCCACCACACTCTTCTTTCATGATGTTCTCCCTCAGCTGGGGCCCAGAGCAAATGACCTCTGAAACCAAAGCCCCAAATATTTTTTTGCAGGCAAGTGTTTTTTGACAGGTCTTCTGGTCATAGTATGGAAAAGCTGACTAAAACTAAAAAAAAAAAAAAAAAAAAAAAAACAAAAAAAAAAAACCAAAAACTGCGCTATGTCCCCAACCCTACGTATAGATCTCATTATCATTAGTCATAAAAAAATCTAAATTAAAATTATAATGAGATACATCTGTTGAAAGGCTGTTTTAAAAGGTGACAATATTAAGTAGTGAAAATACTAAAACGCCAAGGATTAAAACCACTGAAATTCCCACACTTTGCTTATAGAAATGCAAAATAGTACAGCAGTTTGGAAATTTCTTAGAAAATTAAAATTTTACTTGCTAGATATATCTCAAGTACCCAAACATTAACAGCCTTATTATTTCCAAATACTTGAAACAAACCAAATATTCATCAAATGAACAAAATGAAAAAAAAAATCAAAAGAAGGAATGTTATTAAGCAGTAAGAAGAAATGAACTAATACTCTCCACAACATAGATGATGCTCAAAAGCACTATGCTATGTCAAAGAGGCCAGATATAAAAGGGTTACATACAATATGATTCCATTTTTCTGACACTCTGGATAGGACAAAACAACAGAAACAAAAATCAGCTGCCAGAGAGTAAGGTCAGGAAAGAAAAACTAATTATGAGGAACTATGAGTCTTAAGCGCAATGAAAATTTTCTATTTTAGTCGTGATTACACAACTAGATATTTGTCAAAACTCAAAGAATTTTATACATTTAAAGGGTGAATTTATTATAAATTATACCTTTAAGATACCTTAATAAGCTTGACACACAAACATATGTTTGTGTGTGTGTGTGTGTGTGTATATACACATACATACACATATACACACACACACACACACATATATACACATACATACACAAAAACATATACAGTTTGTGGGGTTGTGGCTCAGCAGTGGAGCACTCACCTAGCACATGCGAGACGCTGGGCTCGATCCACAGCACTATATAAAAATTAATAAATAAAGTATTGTGTCCAAATACAACAAAAGGAAAAAACAAACATATACAAATACTTAAGGAACCAATCAAGGAAATTCCCAAAGACCAGTTCTACCTACCTATATATCCAGCTCTCCATCTGTATCTTGTATGTACATGTATACATAACTTTATATTCCTATCTATACAGAAGACATATACATGGGTATACAAAGACAAATGTGAAACACATTAAGAGCTCAAAATAATCTTATGAGACAAATAAAATTAATACCATTATCCCAATTTTCCAAATAAAACTACAAACTTAAGAGTTTTAATGACTTCTTCTCTAAACTTTTGATTCTGAAATAGTCTCAATGAAGGGCAAAAAGCCTCCTACAACAAATAGTTCCACATCTTTAACCATGATTTACCAATATATAACATTTTACAGATTTTATTCTCTATAGATAACATAGACCAATATGTAGTTTTTCAGAATAATTTTGTAGTAGGCTGTATGTTATGTACTTCTTTAAATTATAATATCTCAGTAGGAACTTCCTAAAATGTAGTTTGTACCTCTAAAATCATCTGAATGCATAAGGCTCATACAGAGAGTACCCAATTCCAATCTAGTGCTATTTCCTTCTCTCATTCCTTATCTTTCCACTGTGTATCTCCCTTCTTCCATAGTTAAATGCTCAGCTCTGAGGTCCAGGTCATAGCTCAATATCCCTTACTGAACAAGTTCCTAACTAGAATGAACTTGGGATTGTATTGTGGAAAGACGACCTGCCAGATGCTTCCCACTGTCCAAACCACATATCTGAAACTTGTGTTGATGTTTTCCTTTTCAGAAGTGGTACAGTTTGTTCTTGATCTATATTTTCAATACTTTACTCCTCTTTCTTAAAAGTTCATAAACCTCCCTACACCTAGGCTCTCTAAATGTTTAGACTTACAGAAACAATGAGATTACTGAAATAAGATGTTTATTCCTCTTCTTTTAAGAATTTTAAATTATTAGTATGTTCTGTCTTCTAGCAATTCGAAGGATCAGGGCATATGTATAATTGTGTCCTTTGTATGGAAAAGAATGAGAGAATTCAGATTCATTACCCTCTAAGCTTTAAATGACTTTTGATAGATTCTTCACAACTAATAAGTAAGCTGTGAAGCAGACTCAGGAAGAAAATCCATCTAATAATGAGAGAAACATTAAAACTGTAAAAACTAAGAATATCTAGAAAAAATGCTGTGGCCTGAAATTAAATGAATTACTTTTTAATAAAAGTTACCTTAATTATTTTTAGGACACATCCAGAAAAATGCAACCTTAAAGGCTAGAAAAAATAAAAGAACGATAAGTAAGATAAAGGTATAAAAGAAATTGAAAGCACAGAAAAAACAAAAAATGCTTTTTTGGGGGATGAAGGGGGTGTGCTGGGGATTGAACCCAGTGCCTTGTGCATGTGAGACAAGCACTCTACCAACTGAGCTATATCCCCAACCCCCAGTTTAATTTTTAATGTGTGATTTTTCCACTTAGGAGACAAGAAGGAAATGTTTCTTGAAAAAAAAAAATGTCACATTAGGACTAGGGTTGTGGCTCAGAGTTAGAGCGCTCTCCTAGCATGCATGAGGCACTGGGTTTGATACTCAGCACCACATTAAAAAATAATAATGAAATAAAGATTGTGTCTGCCTAAAAAATTGTTTTTTTTTCTCATGATTGCACCCTAAATTTAGCAACAATTATTCTTCTATGGAAAAAATGTATTTTGGGAAAATATAAAAATTATGACCTGAAAAATGGGCAAAACTCAACATTTTATTATTCATTTCTAACTAAAGAAACTGCTTTCCATTTTCACAGAAACTAAAGCCACTGTATTATCCCAAATTCAGGAAGAATAAGGGAAACTGAGAAAGACAGAAAGAGTGTTCATCATCTGAATAAAAAAGACATAGATTGTGCTAATATCACTACAGCATACAAATAAACATCAACAATGTTAAACATTTCATGAAGATGGATATGAGGGATAAGACAAAATCTTACAAATTCTGAAAATGTAACTTCCTTAAGAAAACATTCATAACTGCCAAGTGGATATTTTTATGAAGTTCTTTCCTAAACATCTAAACAAATAATAAATTTAAAGCATAAGTAATTCTAAACAGGTTATACTTATTAAGACCAAATGCTAATAGAATAACATGGAAAAGGGGGTTCCAAAGGCAAAATTTAAGATTCAAAGCTCTGACATCGTTGACCACAAACGTTTAGTGAGGTTGAAAAAACTTCACTTAAATGTCAGTTTGATAAAAGCCAAAAGAACATTTCCCACATCTGTTTATATTTAAGCAAATTTTTAAAAGATGGAAAAAGTAACAGTCATTCAAAACTAGGGTTAAGCGATTAGTTCATAAGGATTGTAATTTAAAAGTATTTCACTAACCTCTAATTTTATTTTCTTTGATAAGAAAGTGGTTTTAAGCATGTGTTATTTAGATAAGCCCTTATTCAATTCTAAAATGTTTAAAAGTTTACTTAGTTCCATTTATAACTTTGAAGATGAATGAAGTTCTCTGTATGTGAGATAATCAAATATATTGTCAAAATGTACTTTGTATATAAATATAGATGATTAAAATAAAATGGTGATTCCTAAATGATAGGTGCCTTAGATTTTTACTCATTATAAAAACACAACAGAATTCACTAAGCCAATTTATAATTTTCATTAAACAGTTAATTGTTTGACACTTAGTTTTAAACCATATAAGGAAAAACCAGATGAAAGGAAAAAAATAATATAAAATAGTAGTTCTCAAAATGACATTGTAGTCTTTTGGTAAAACCTAGAATGTTACCCACATGTCCACAGGCCATTCCAAAATACAAGTTATTCTCTCCTCCCACCCTTTACTGGTTTGCTTTCTGTTACTTCTATCAAAAAGTCTGTGGTTAAATGGGGCCTGAGTCTCTCTGAACATAGAAAAGTTAGAGAAACATATGTAATGGATATGAAAAGTAGCCAAGCAATAACTAATCATTTCTCTCTACCAAACTTTAAAAAATATCACCCATTAGAAACAAACAAGTAAAATTCCTACCAAAATATAACATTAAACCTCTGATCCTCAGGAGCATATAGTGCATCACAGCCAACATTTTACTGACAACTAGAAAATCCAGAAAACCATAATTCATATTGTTAAAAGACAAAGAGCTATGGATGCAACAACAACAAAGTGGATAACTTTCCAGAGAAGTGAGAACTGTTCACAGGGTAGATCAGAACCAGCAGTTTTCCATCCTACCTGCCCACTTTTGCAGCCAGGGAAACAAAGTTAGATAGACAAAATTTTACATTTCCCAACCGCAAACACACAGCTAGTTTGTCCCATATCACAGCTGATGAATTCTGAAACTGAATGGTAAGCTAAAGAAATTCGCCAAAATCACCTTAAAAAAACAGTTCTCCCAGTCTGGCAGTTGCTTACAAAATAAAAAACAGGCCAGAAAAAAGAGAAATCAAAAACAATGAAACTGCTAGAAGGAGTGGAGAATAAAAACTAAGGACCCATAGAAATTCTTGGTATTAGAGAAACCATATGTCAACACTGGTTAAATCTAGAAGTTGAAAATTCAGATTTTGTGTTTACTAGAAGACAGGGATGGGATAGAGGGAAAGGGAATTAAAAACAATAGGGACTTTAAAAGTTACATAAAACTTAAGTGATAAAGGGGGACACTAAAGTTCTAGAACAAAACATTGGTTTCTTCCTTGAGAAGACTTCCAAATTCTGAAGGTGTATGAAATAGAAGAATAAACAATTTATCTGGAAACCTCAAAGGGCAGTTTGGTGCCCATATTCTGGTAGACTACTTCAAAGATGATGGGAAAAAAACCTCACTGGTCTCATTTCAAAGTCCTAGAGGTTCAGGCTACAGAACAGAGGCAAACAGGGAAGAAAGACTAAACCATCAACAATGAAAAATCACCTTTGACCTAAGCTTAATCCTTCATATTTTTGAGGGATCAACATTTCCCTCACACTGTATCAGCTTTACCTACAAAAGGATGAACACTGGTGGATGATATAATCTGAAGGACCTATAGAAAAGTTTCTAGTAAACAATAAACAACTGAAAGTTCTATCAAGAGGTAAAAGAATTGTTGAGAGCCCCAGCCAAGGGGCCCCAGCTGATGACTGGCTCACAGCGGCCCCAGCAAACTTCTAGTTGCCAACTGATTGGCTCCTCTGCGGTGATGCTCATTGGGTTGTTTCCCCGCCCTTTCAGACCAGGGAGCTGCTCATTGGGGGACTTTTTTTGGCCTCAAGAGCAGGAGGAGTGCGGGAGGTTGAGAGAGCTTGAGAGCTCTGAGGGTTTTTCCTGAAGAGCTGTGTGGTGTGGTGTGTGTGTTCTAAAAATAAAGTTCGTTTCTTTTGACAAGTGACTCCTGAATTGTGCCCAGCCAAACTGCGGCAAAGAATGACTTTAAAAAAAAAAAGAAAAGAAAAAGATTCAAAAATAATTCAGACACTGAAATTCAAGAAGGGTACTTCAAAATAACTGTAATACTTTTAAGAGAACAAATGAAAGGATGAACAAAAAACTAGATAAATGAATGGAGAATTTCTTCAGAGAGTTGAAAATTGTGGGTAAAATAAACATCCAATTAAGGAAAGAATAATCATCTAAAACTTAATAGTTTTGAAAGTAAGAATTCATTCATTGGCTACATCTAAAATTAGATTATTCCCTCTGTATCTCTCTACTCCTTAGCCCCAGATACCAGCAAAGTAATAGAAGTATCCAGTAATAGTTAAAAAATAAATCCCCAGTTCCCCAGCTAGAGGACCAAAAGGAGAGCTCCATGAAACCTCAAAGTACTAGTGTTCCTGAAATATTGGGGGTAAAAATGAAGACTTATCAAAAAAAAAAAAAAAAAAACATGATAAAAAGACCAAATGAAAATTTGGAACTTAAAAATTCAACAGATTGTCAAAAAGCAAAATAAAAAAGAACTAAATTAATATACTTAAAAGATAAAGCAATTAAAATTTTCCAATCTGAACAATATACAGAAAAAAAGATTTAAAAGTACTGAACAATTACTCAAGAGACCTGAAGAAATACCAAAAGAACTAACAATTGAACAATTGTGTCATCTTAATCCTAGAAGAGAAAAAGTGCAATGCAGAAAAAAAGAAATTTTAAATAATGGCTCAAAATTCCTATATTTGGGCAGGGAGTGTGCTCAGTAATAGAGCATTTGCCTAGCCTGGAGAGTGTCCTGTGTTAAATCCTGTGCAAAGGAATGAAGAAAGGAAGTGAGGGAGGGAGAGAAAGGAGAAAAGGAAAAGAAGGGAAGAAATAGAGGAATGAAGGCAGGCTGGTTTCTGAATTTCACTGAACACATTGTTACAGATTCAATAAACTCAGGGGGAAAAAAAAACAACAACCCAGGATAGACAAACAAACAAACAAACAGACAACAACAACAAAAACCCACCTCCAGACACACCAGAGAACCCAGAGAATGGAACGGAAGAATGATGATACTTAAGAAGAAAAGGTACCAACAAAGAGGGATGGAAAACAGTTGCCTGCCAGAAAAAAGAACGAAGAAAGCGCAGAATTTCAAGAAAAAAGATGGAAAAGAAGAGAGGGGAAGAAGGAAGGAAAGAAGTTTCAACATACCCAAATTCCTTACTAAGGCCATAGAATACCAATCTGATACAATGTTGCCCAGTAAGAGAAAACAAAATCAAATCTAAACAAATGAGATCAAACAAGGTGCTGCAACTTGCTTTCTCTCAGCATGATGTGTGTATGTGGGGCACTATTTCATCTTTTCATGACATTTAATTTATACACAGTAAGCACTCAATAAATGTTACCAACTATTTTTATCATTGAAGAAGAATAACTGAGTTGTTGATTTGAAGAGAAGTATTAATTAGGCTATCGTCTTAAAAAAAAAAAAAACCTAAAGATTAACATTTTAAATTCTAAGTCCAAACTTCTCAATAGTTTGGAAGATGTGTGATACAAAGCATTCTCAATTCCCAGTGTACTAAGGAATGAAGAACAAAAATCTACTAAATAAACTATTAAACAATTAAAATGTTGCAGCTATACAAAACAACTACTAACCACACAGCAATGTAAATTCAAACCACATACAACACACATTCTTTTTGAATTACTGTCATTTAATACAATTCTCATTTTGATTTTACCTTTTAAAACAAATGTAGAAGTTTTATTTTTTCATGCATTTGCAGCAAGACATTTAAAAACCAATATGAAAAGTGTTTAGATAATGAGAAGATATTTTCTTTCATCTTCCAAATACCACAAACAAAGATTCCAATAAAGAAAACCACAAAGTTTGCTAAAGTTTAAAACATCTGGAGAATGTCTTAAGATATTCATTCTTAAGAGCTCTATATTAAAGAACAGCCTGAAGGGTAAAATGATAAATCTGCTCTGAAACTGGAAGTATGTTTTTAATTCCATTTAATATAAACAGGATTTTTTTTCTTAAAGGAGGGGAGGGACTATAATTAGGAAGCAAAGTACCAAAAGACAAAAGTACGCCATAAAAGGAAACTTTAAAGATTAAGATTGAAGCTCAATATAAGACAAGCATGAAAATGTTTTTACTGACATATCTGCATTCAGAAGGTAAATGTCAGTATTTCTTTGGTAACTACTAACTGAAGAAAACTGGGTGACAGTTTCACAGGTGATCATTTCATTATTATGCTTTCTGACTTCAGAATAGATCACAAATATTCTGGTGAGATATGTCCCAGCTGTAAATTCTTACAGAATAACAATAAACTCTCAGAAGGCTGTTAGAAGAAATAAGTTAATTCTGTTAAGGGGGGAAAAAACTGAAGATGTAATCTTTCTTGGGTATCAAATTAATATTAAGGCAAAAGTTTGTTTTATAAAAATACTATTTACCAAAACAATGTAGAAATGAATCAAGGCATGATATACATGAGATCCTACAGAATTTAAAACTTGAGCTTCTTGATTTAAAGAAAACATTTTTTTGAAACAAAATCCTACAATGGATTCACTACAATGTGAAATATAAATTCTTTACAATACAAATTGGATTTCAGAAGTAAAACACTTAGAGTAAATCATCACCACCCATTTGGAAACAGAAACAAAGGTGAAATGTACAAAGCTTTGAATTCCAAAGTTATTCAGTTACCATAGAAGGAAAGTGTTGCAGGTGAATCTTTTTCCCAACATTTCAATGAATTAAATTACATTAGGGAAACAATAAACTTATCCAAATTTGAACATTTTTCTTATGAACTAAATGCAAAAACTCTAATAAAACAACAATCGCTCCAATGCCTAAATGGTTTATTTTTAAGAAGGGAAAGGTTCAGAAATCTTTCTCTATAAAAAGCCAGGTAGTAAATATTTAAATTTTCATTGGGGGTTGGGGGAAAGCGAAGGAGGACCAGCAGCAGCAGCAGCAACAGCAGAAAGAAAGAAATGAAAGAAGACATTATCACACAATTTAGGTACCTACAAAATGAGAAAGAAAAAAACCCCAAATTTTCAAAAAATATGTTTAATGATGATATTTAGAATATTAAAAGAGTAAGTAAAAGTTTTCTTTGTTATTTGGATCCACTAAAAAATTAATTCTTTGGGGAGAATAAAATTTTACTTAATTGGTATTCAAAATTACTGTTTCCCATCATCAAAATTAATTGCAAATATTATTTTGTTAATATTTACATTTCAATTTCGAAAGGTCTTCTCAAAAAATAGATACTGCCAAACATTGGTATTCATGCATGAAAATATTATTTTAATTGAGCATATTCATCACTGAGAAGGTATTTGTAGAATTCTATTATTCTCTAGATATTTGCCTTTTAGAACATCAATGCATTGTAGATTAATCTTTAAAGTTAAGATTAGGTGAAAACTACCTGACTACATTGCTAGATGACTTCTGAAATAAGAATTCATCAACATCTGGAAAATACTTCTGAAAGTATGATTTTTTTAGACAATTTATCTGCTAAAATGTGTGTGAGAATAAAGATATCATTTGTTTTCCTTTCTGATAGAAAAGGATGATATTAAGGAGCATGACATTACTTATGATTCAAACTATATTATTTGCTGTCAAATTACTTTACCACAGGCATTCAAGTTTTGCACATAAGCACCATTTTACATTACAATTAAGAAATAACATCATTATCCCAGCATCAGGGGAGGCTGAGACAGGAGGATCATGAGTTCAAAGCCAGCCTCAGCAAAAGTGATGCACTAAGCAACTCAGTGAGACCCTGTCTCTAAATAAAACACAAAATAGGGCTAGGGATGTGGATCGGTGGTTGAGTGCCCCTGAGTTCAATCCCCAATACCAAAACAAAACAACAACAACAACAAAAAACACATCAGTTTTCACTGAGAAACAATATAAAGTTTATAGCAAAAGCCATTCAGTGTTCTACAACTGTAATTCAAGGAGCTTCTCCTTGTTCAGAAAATTTTAAATAGGAACCACAGGCGAAAAAGACAGCAATCACACTAATGGGTAGGATAAGGCAGATTGTTTAAATATCTGACCAAAAAAAAGGGGGGGGCTGGGGTTGTGGCTCAGTGGTAGAGTGCTTGTCTAGCAAATGTGAGGCACTGGGTTCAGTCCTCAGCACCACATAATAATAAATAAAGTCATTATGTCCATCTACAACTAAAATAATAAATACATAAAAACTTCATGAAAGCAAATGAAATTCACTTTATGATACTCCTAGTTTAATAACAAATGACATTCAGTTTTTTCCTTAATACAATTGCTGAAAAATAACACAATGAACAATCATAGTCTTTAAAAATCTTCGCATTTTCACAATTTTTGTGATTTCTCCAAGTGAATACCTTTTCTACTCCACACATACTTTTACCACTGCTAGTTCTAACTCATCTTAATAGATTCCACTTCAGTTTACATTGAATAAATGTAGCTTCTTTGAAAATATTCTTGTCTGCAGACATTTTCACAAAGGTTAATTCTTCAGTCACTTGAGACTTAACACTGACTCCTTGAATAAACAACCAATTAATGTCAATAACATCTGATAATTCATCAAGAGCCAAGAAAATCCACTAGGAATCATTATTATCTTCTTTAATTGACTTTAAAGAATTAAGCACAATGTCCTCAATTCTTTTTCTTTTTTCTTTTTTGTGGTACTGAGGATTGAACCCAGGGGTGCTGTACCACTAAATTACTTCTCCAGTCCTTTTTATTGTATTTTTTATTTTGAGACAGGATCTTGCTAAATTACACATGTTGACCCTGAACTTGCAATCTTCCTCAGCTTCCCAATTAATTGGGATTACATTCTTAAGGTAACTATTGTCACCAAAAAGCTATTGTTATTATACAAAATTAATTTTTCTGAACACTTTTCTTTGGTTGGTAAAATACAACAGTTTAATTTACTATTAGTAAATGGTTCTCCTTGCTTAGCAAACAAATGGGCCATTCAAAAATCTGACTTTGTATTTGGCCTCAGTCTCACTTTATGTGTGTACAATGACCCTATCTTTACATGAAAAAATCTGCTGTGATGAGATACTGGGCGGCTTCAAATTTGTGAGATATTGTTTTGTTGTAAATCTGGAATACTGTAGGTGCTTAGTCTGATAAAAGGCAATACATAAAGTATTCTTTTAGTACAACATAATAAAACCAACTAATTTGATTAAATAACCACTGTCCCGTAAAAATAAGAGATTCTCTCCTTTTCCTGTTTTGACACAATAGGTATAGAATAGTAATAAATTGTCATAGCATAGAAATACACATGGAATTTTAAAAAATATTGAATTTTAATTTCATCACTGTATGATATATGTAGTATATCATACAGCAGAGACAATAATGAGAATGCCACTTACAGTCTCTGTTCCAACTACTTATCTCTCTCATTGTGGTGGAAAACCAGCAATAGACAATACATAAAGGATTAAGCTCGTCTCTAAAGAACTTCAATTACAGGCACTGAAGTTTGAATTTCATACAATATTGACATGTCAAACTAGTATTCTTTTTCCCCCCTTCCATAAATATAAAAACCTTTCTTGGGGGGCTGGAGATATAGCTCAGTTGGTAGACAATCCCCTGAGTTCAATCCCTACCACCAAAAACAACAACAACAACAACAAAATCAATCTTTCTTGACTTCTAGGCACCTGCCCTCCCCCCCCTCAAAAAAAATCAAGTGGGAGAACAGATTTGGTTCACAGGTTATACTTTGACAACTCCTACTTTATGTAAGTTGCCTGTTCATTTTGGCTGGGTTCACTCTTCTGTAACATGTGAATAAGATGATTACTATTGGGCGTATCTACTACAAAGGGCTATGTTAGAGCTTATCAAAAATAACACGTGAACAGATTCAGAAAATGTACAAATGTTTTAAGTTCATTTTTAAATTGATTTTTAAAAAACAGTTGTGTTTTACATTCAAAATATAGCAGATCCTACACTAGTCATCATGGAGCAAATAATATACAACACATTCCACATCTTTCATTTACATAACAATACAATCCAGTCCTTATCATATTTTCTGAGATTATAATAAAAGAGAGAAAATGAAAATAACCAAAAGTAATACTGACTAGTTAGCTCTAAATACACAAACTTAACTGGTTAATGTCAATCAAACGCCATAAATATAATACAACAACCACTTACTAAGGATTTTTACCTTGTGCAATACATACTTCAGAAATTCACTATGTACGCAAAAAACTAAAACACTTGACCAAAAACTTAATAAAGTACTTCTGCAACTAACTTTTCCTGGGGCCTGCTTTATAAAAACCAGTACCTACAGTCTACCTTCTTTTAGTGGCTTCAGAATTTACTATTGTATAGCTACAACCTAATCTCTAAAATAAACATTTCATTTATGCATAGATTATTTGTTTTGTTTTATTTTTACTTTTAATGATATTGCAGAAATGAACATGATTATATAGACATACAATTCACAGAACAAGGGTACTTAAAAGTTTTATAAATAATACAAGCTTGACCTTCAAAGAGGATACCACAATTTATATTCTCACACTTTGTTGAAGAAAGTTTCCATTTTCTGGATCCTTGCCAACACTGCAAATTACTTAATGTTTAAATATTTGTCAATACAGCAGCAGATTTAAGTCTTCATTTAGAAGCTTTTTATATATTAAAGAAATACGTTTTTGACTGTGATAATAATTGGCAATTATTTTACCAGCTTGTAATTTGTCTTCTAATGCTACACAAACTTTTTGACACGAAAACAAAAGATATTTTTATTTGGTCAAGTCTCCATCTCAAGAACATAAAAAAGAATTCTGCAAATTAAATTCAAAGAAAGGAGAAAAAAGAAAATAAAGAGATGAATACACAGAAATGAAAAACAAATACACTCTTCAGAGGAACAAAGTCAAGTTTGGTTCCCTGAAAAGGCTTGTAAAACTCATGAAACCTTACAAAGAAGGCATATATAATCATTAGCAGAAATGAAAAAGGGTACATCTTCATTGGTCACATACATATTAAAAGATCACAGAAAGATATTCTGAACAAAATTATGCCAGCATATTTCAACATTCAAACAAATACAAAGTTTATTTAAGAAATGAAAAAAATTAGAATGTTCTTCATTTTTAAAGTAGCAATCCACATCTAGATAACAATATCAGTGAATTCCATCGAGCATTTAAGAAAGAAATAACACCAACCATAAGGAAAATCTTCCATAGAGTAAAACCTGAGACCATCAAAAAGAGGGCACATGATAAGATGAAGAACAATAAGCTCTCAAAGATACCATTAAGAGAATGAAAAAGTAAATCAGAGGTGGCTGGTACAACCAAAAAGGGTCAAGTAGAGATTTCCTATAAATTGATTTTTTAAAAAAGTATTAAACATCCAATAGAAAACTGGATAAAAGAAATTAAAATACCAATTCACAAAGACATGCATCAAACATCCAATAAAAACCAATGAGAAAGGCCAGGGTCATAACTCAGTGGTAGAGCACTTGCCTAGCATGAGTAAGGTACTGGGTTCGATTCTCAGCACCACATATAAATAAATAAAATAAAGGTCCATTGACAGCTAAAAAATTTATCTTAAAAAATGAGAAAATGCTTAACTTGGTGGTCACTGTCAGGGAAATATAATTAAAGTTATAATGAACTAACACTATTCTCCCACTCACATGGCTAAAAAGTGTTTTGTTTTTAAAGAAGACTGAAAATAGCTATGGAATAACTAAAGTTGTAGGTTATACTGATGGGAATACATCTCATTGGAAAACATTTTAGTAGCATTGGAAAACATTTAGTAGTTTTGGACAAGCATACCCAGTTACCCAGTATATCAACTCCTAAAAATAATTTAAAACAGAAATGTATACACATGAGCATCATTCAAGAAAACACGTAAGAAAGTTCACATACCAGCATTATTTGTAACATAGCCAAACTAGAAACAACACAAATATCCATCAACAGTAGAATATAAAAATAAATTGAGATAAATTCATACAGTGAACTTGAACCAGAAAAAAAAAACAAAGCATTTCTACATGCAACAATGCAGACAAATATCACAATGATGAGCCAAAGAAGTCAGAGACAAAAACACACACACTATATAATTCCATTATTTTAAAATTCAAAAATAGCAATGCTAATCTCTGATGTTAGAAATTAGGACAGATGACACCTTTGGGGAAGAAGAGGGATATGCAGGGGTACTTCTGGGCTGCTGGCCAAGTTCTATTTCTAGAACTGAATGGTAGTTAAACAAAAGTATGTTTACTTTGAGGTAATTCAGCTATACACTTGTGATTTGTACATTTTAGTATGTGTGTTATGCTTCAATTCACAAAAAGTTAATAAAAAAGAGTACTGAATTTTGTCAAATGCTTTCTAGCATCTATGAAATAATAACATAAAATTTTATCTAAAAATGTATTAATATAGTACATTCATGTACAATCAGAAGAGATAAACCATACAATAAGTTAAACAGGCAAAGTTTAACAAAGACTTATTAACTATGCTACAAGTAACTAAAAGAAAGCTCCATATCATGCTCAAGGGCAACTGAAGAATACCCAATGAAGGAAAACACTTGAAAAGGGTCATTTTTCATAGGAGAAGCTGTAGTTCAGCTACTAGACAGCAAAGAAGTGCATTGGTTTAGTTGGCATTGAGTTGCTAAGCAAACAACAGAAACCCTCTGGGAAGCAGGTGAAGAAGCCTAGTAAATTATATTAACGGATACCCTAATTTTTTAAACAATTCTTTCATTTTGGAATAAATCCCACTTGTAGTAGTTACTTGATATAATACTGTTTTCTGTTTATATTACTCTTAATTTATAATTTGTGGCTTTTGTATATAGAAAAGTATTTATATTTTTTATGTATTAATTCTGTACCCACTAGGCAAAAGTTGTTTCTAATTTCTAATGCTGTTTCATTTGCTTTACAAAAAACTATCACTTCTCTTGCAAATAAAATTTCCTTTTTTACCATTTTTATATTTACTAATTTTCAATCTAAGAGTGTTATTTAACTTGTATCTTTTTTTTTTTTTAAAGCCAACATGTCTGCCTTGCTGAGAATATAAAGAAGGTGCCAAACGTGAAAAGAAAGAAACTAAATAAGAGGCTACTGCAATAATTCAGACAAATAATTATGGTAGCACAAAAGAGGTAGAGTGGGGAAAATGACCAGTAGTGGTGATTAGATTCCAGGATGTATTTCACAAAGTGATGCCAGTAGGATTTCCTGAAGAACTAGATATGGGGTATCAGAGAAAAAAAAGGAATAAAAAACAACTCTAAGGTTTTTATCTTAAACAAATGGAAGGATAAAGCAGCTTGCCATCAAATGAAACATCTATTTTGGGGGAATGATGAGGAGTTTAGTTTGGGACACAATGAACTTCGAATATCAAATATATAAGCATATTCATTAAATAAATATTAAAAGAACAAATTAACCTCTCAAACATGACTAACTTACCAATATTGCTGATTAAGGACACAGAATGCTGTACCATAAGGCATACTTCACACTACCACGAAGAAATGATTCTTTGACACACAGAAAAGATAGAGACATGAAAACAGGTGCCATCTTCACATAGCAAAAACTGAACTATACCATGATTGCCAGGTGCAGGGAGAAAAGAAATGCAGTATCTTGTAAGGCAGCACCAAAAGACCCAAATTCCTCTCCAGTATGTTTCCTATGATCTTTGTAAAAAATGCATAAAGTAAACAAAGTACTGGTATTTTTGGCATTGCAGACAATACTCAGTTTACAATAGTTTCATGATAAGCAGGTAGGTAGATGACAGGAAAATAGGTAGGCAAGTAGGAAAAAAGTAATAAGATAATAAGTAGGAAGGTAGGTAGGTAGGTAGGAGGGACAGATCATGCCAAATACTTAAATTTGAGAAAAAGAAAAAACAACTTCACAGTTTATGGATCTAGTGATGTAGTCATTCTGTACCTAAAGGAGACCTGGCTAGTTGATTTCAAAAAAATACATTATGGATTTAAAATTTGAACTCTAGGAACTTAAGTTTCCCTGTTTCCCAACATAATATACTTTTCTTTGTTCCATGCTACCTCTTTCATTTCTGCAATAAAAGTCATGAGGCACAAAATCTTGTGCAGATGAGAAAAGCATGCCATCAGCATGACATACATAATATAAAGGCAGCCAAAAAACAGAATCAGTATCTCACGTCCTTTGCCAACTATCTACTCTTAATTAGTCTATAATAGTTGAAGCTATCATACTAAAGTAGATGAATAAAATTATTTTAAATTTCCACATACAATATATAAAAATATTTAAAAAACATCAATATCTCAATAATCACAATACTTTCTGCAGTTACTAACAGTTATCATCAAGATGTGACTGTTGCTGTATACCCTGTATATAAAACAATTTCATAGAACTTTAGCTGGCTTCCCATTTGTCTGTAACTCAGAATAATCCACACAGAGCTTTCTTTCTGCTGTACTGACATCAAGGCTATAGTTTTTGTTTTTATCAGCTGAAGACAATAATGAGCAAAATGCTTCTATATCCTTTAGCATATATTTTACATATGGGCAATAAAATGTATTACAAAACATTTTCCATTTTAAGTTTGTTATTTGGCAGAAAATCTCCCACTGTGCTTAGCTTATTATTATTATTTGCTACAGACTCTTCCTAAAAGCAAGAAGCAGCCCATTTTCTCCAGATGACTCATTAACTAAAGGCACAGTAGAATGAAGTGTTCCAACTTGAAATACCAACAGCTAAATATAACCTCTTCCACGACATAGTGCTTCTCTTTAGTCTACAAGCCATCTTAAAGGGTCACCTTAACAAAACAAATTTAACACATGAGATAAACAAAAAGAAGGTAAACCCAGAAGAATATACAGTTATTTTTAAAAGCATTCAGCAAAAGGAGAAATCTTCACAAGTCATAAAAATGTAATTTTTTCTCATTCTTTAGGTAAAACACTTGTCTCTTTCATAAACACATTTAACAATTTAATATATAAATGCCAGTGACATATACCAAAATTCATCCACCGTCCCTGGTGTAAACTAGAAGACTTTTGCAGTCATTAAACAAATGAAATGAGTATGGAGTCATAGTTACTTTGAAATTACCCTTTAGAGGAAGAACAACAAATAGTTTGCAAATCTTACAAACATTAAATCAATTTTTTTTCCAGATGTTCATTTTATATATAAAACAATACCTAAAATTGCTAGGTAATTGGCAGTATTAAAAGCTGTTCAAATAAAAATAAAAAAAGCTAGCAAGAGACCATTACAAACAGAATAATTCAAAGTTAAACAAGAGAGGAGAATATTAAAAGGCAGTCTCACAAAAGTGAACCTATAGTACAGATAGGAAAGAGAAGTGAAGAAAAAAAAATCTGACAATGTGAGTCCTTAAAGTTATTCATCCTTAATGCCCAGCTGAACCCCGCTGTGTGTGTGTGTGTGTGTGTGTGTGTAGTCTGGAGACAAAAGTTACTAAATTTCCTTTTTAGCCTACAATAACTCTAGCTAGCTGTCCTATCCTTTAGAATCAAGAAACCTAAAGCAGGATAAAAAATTATTTTAGGAAAGAATAAAAATTAATTGTCCATACAGTTATGGAAAGACATGAATGTCTGAGTGTTCGATGACATCAGACATTCCATTTTCCACAAAGAATTTTTACACCACCACCTTTTGCCCCCTAAAAAAAATCAAAATTAAGATTCACCAAATTCATTTCTGAGCCAACCTTTTTTTAAAAAAAAAAAGCACCATTTATGAAAGAAAATTGATGACAACTTTCCTTTCAGTCATCTCTTTCAAAACTGCAGTACTGTTTTTAAAAGAAAAATTAGTTGGAAAGGAATACAAAATGATAATAGGAGTATAACATTTGTGATATAATTACTGGTGGTATTTGTAATTCTTCAATTTATTTTTATGTATTTTCCAAATTCTCAACAAAAATACCACTCACATCAAAAAGAAACATATTATCTTAAAAATTGGGCCGGGGTTGTGGCTCAGCGGTAGAATGCTCACCTAGCACATGTGAAGCCCAGGGTTCCATCCTCAGCACCACAAAAAATAAAAATAAATAAAATAAAGGTATTGTATACAACTACAATTTAAGAAATATTTTAAAAAATAAGGGTATAAAATGAAGTAATTCTAATTTTCAACACTGATTGAAAAGATATTATATTTTAGGCCTAATTGTTTTGAGTTGAAATGTTTAGACCAATTCAACAAATATTTATCAAGTACACACTAATTTTAAAGCAGAAGATTATGTCCAAAAATGTAGTTCATTGAAGAAGCCATATAAATATGCTTGCTTATATAATTTGAGGGAGGGAGTCTTTTTTTTCTTTATATAGTGTTTAAATTAACCTTAATTCAGGCTTTATGCCACAACATTATGGTTCAATTCAACAATATTGAGAATAAACTCCGAAGGATGTGAGCTGCTGCATCCTGATATTTTGAAAATCATGTCAGAAACAAAATAAAACTATCAATCATTACTCCCAATCAGTTGCAATATAAACTTACAAAACATTGCTTACTTTTCATATAAATGATTTCTGAAAATAATTTCAGATAGTATATTTTCATGAATATTTAGAAAAGAATGGCGTGCCCCATTTTAGATGTCATTTTTCCACTATATTAGACCTCTATTCTAGAGATATGTAAACAGATACCTTTAAGATAGCTTAACTGGACTGAAATATTTTCAGTTTATAAATCTTGGCCAAAAAAAGTGAAATTTCAGATAAATGACTCTGTAGTAAGGTTTTAAAAGTTTATTTCTGTACATTATGGCCACTTTTCTTTACCACAACACAAATTTAAATCATCTACTCTAAAATCATCATGTAAGATTTCAATAAGCAGTCATCTCATCTCATCCTCATAATTTCTCTTGGGGAGGAAGTGCTGGTGATTAAACCAAGAGGCTCTTTATCACTGAGCTATATGCCCAGCCCTTTTTATTTTTTATATCGAAACAGGGTCTCACTAAGTCACTGAGGCTGGCCTCAAACTTCCGATCCTCGTAGCTCAGTCTCTGGAATTGCTGAAATTACATGCATGCACAACCATATCCATAAATTTTCTCCCAGTCATGTTTCACTGTATCACAGGTTGATTCAACAATTTCAATACTGAATTTTATTTTATATAATTGCCCCCCCAAATAATCTAAATCAAATCTTTCCACATTAAATTTTACTCCTCAATAATCTAAAAAAATAACTCAAATGTAATTTACATTTAAGTCCAATAAATTTACTATGTACTGAGGATTAAACCCAGGTGTGCTTTATCACTGAGCCACATCCTTAGATCTTTTTATGTTTTACTTTGAGACAGGTTCTTGCTAAGTTGCTGAGGCTGGCTTTAAACTTGAATTCTTCTGCCTCAGCCTCAAAGTCCTGGGATTACAGTCATGGACACTATGGCCTGGCTCATGTCAAATAATTCTGAAAACAGCCTTACTGTCTTTGTTCAGGATTTCTGTACATAAATAGTAAATAGCATGCATAGTATGATATTTGAAAGATCCTATACAAAAAAGTACTCACAGAATATATTTCTAAATCAAATTCCTTTTGTCAATGCAAACAATCTTATACTTAAGTTTAATGCAAAATGTATTTATACACCATATAAATATAATTTTTCTATTCAGTCAACAATGCTGATATATGCTCAGTTTATACACCTACGTAAAATGACACAGTCTTCCTATGTTATCATTACATCTCAATTTTTCTTTATTACTTTTCTTCTGGCTAACTCATTAATGAAAATTTTCTTAAACTGTAGCTTGAATCTTCTCATCCAAGAGATCTCCAATGATCATATCCACTCAATCTCATGTATATGTTGATAATTCATAAATACATAATTCTAACTGGTATCTGTATTTTGATTTTTCAGAATAGAGACACCTGCATTTGAATTTTGTCTTTAATTCCCAACTATGTGATCATGAGCAGACTTTTGTGCCTCAGTTTTCTCATCTGTAAAATAAAGATAATAAGTACTCGATGTTGGTATAGTTATCATTAAATATCATAACATACAAATAATTTTCCCCAATGTATAATTGGCATATCTGAGGTCTAGTCTTGATTGGGCCTTATCTACACTATGAAGCAAACTCTTGCCCTTAGGCATGTTTAACTACAAATATCATTGTCTATAAACCAGAATGAATAATTTCTTACTTCAGAGTCTGTTTGTTCTAGCTAGATTATCAGTTTGTTTTCAACACTGCAGATATGAAAACAGGAAGTTCAGAAGTTGTTTAAAGTCAAAAGATTTAACTAGGTAGGGAAGTCCTTTGTGATTCCACTCTGTTCCCTCTTGCAGGACCCAGAACATGCCTGGGCCCTTGGGCATTTAGTAATGCCTTGTTAAGTTAAAAAGTGTCAACATCCACAGTTGGCTAACCTGTTTGAAGAACATTTTTCAATAAAAACTTGGAGGCCACTTAAGGAAGCAGTTTACACAAATATTTATTTACAGCTTGAGGATATCCTATAATATGTGCTATATATTATCATTAATATGCTTTATCTCCAGTTGATATAATTCTAGTGACACTGTAACCTGAGAATTCATTCCTCTCAGTCACTTCATCATTATTAAATCCACTGAATCTACGTCCCAGACAGCCTTCAATTCGATCTCTTCTCTTCAGTTTCACGACCATGTTTCAAGCAACAGCTTTCCTATAGCTTATTTGGGTTATTACATAAATCTAACAGATCTTTCTGACTGCACAAAAGCCTCTTCCAATCCATTCTTCAAACTGTATAATCAATTAACTCTCCCACTTAAAATCATTCTCACCACATACTGAAAGTAATTCTAAACTTCTTAGCAGTAAATGTATAACACCACCTGGTTTAGTGCCTTTATATCTACTCATATTCTCAATTCCCCAACTCTTGCACTTTGCTTCAATCATACTGAGATGTTCTTATAAAATACTCTCTCCTGTCTCCATACTATTGTAAATACTGTTTACAAGTATAATCATGCCACACACAGACCTTCCTATTATTTTTACATTAGTTCCCAATTGTCTTTCCATACTCAGTTTAAGGCTCTTCTCAATGAATCCTACTCTCTATCTTCCAAACTTGAAGTAGATATTCCTCCTCTATGCTGTCAAAAGTCCCTTTCAACTTTCTTATAAAATTACTATATGACTACTCAGAATTCTGAGTCCTCTCAGGCTTATCCATATAGTGGCTAATACCTACACTGGAGAACTATTATAAGGACAAATGCATGGAGTGCCTAACAATTCAAGGAAGTTCTAGTAAAAGATAGCTGTACTGTATAATACTTGTCTCAGAGACAAGTACCTTAACATTCATCTTCCTAACTCCAGTAGCTAGTCCCGTATTTGGCAAAAAATAAATTATACATTTGTAACATGAATAAAACCATGTTTCCAAAATATGACTCCTGTAGCACTATAAGATGGATTTGAGAAAGTCCTATAAAAGACTATGGAGAGTCAGGTGTAGTGGTGCATGCTTATAATCCCAGCTATTCAAGAGGCTGAGGCAGAAGGATGGCAAGTTTGAGGTCAGCCTCAGCAACTTAGTGAGACCTATTTCAAAATAAAAAATAATAAGGGCTGGGAATGTAACTCAGTGTGGTAGGTCCTGGGTTCAATCCCCAGTGCTGCACAAAATTAATTAATTAAAAAATTAAAAGGGAATAATTTTAAGGTGCTTTTAAAACCAAATACACATTACACCTAGACCCAGAAGACTTGGCACCTTAAGAGTTGAGAATTACAACTGAAGAGAGCTTATGTTAATTTATGTGATAGGAGTAAGAGTCATGGAGAGGTGGGTAAGGACCATTCTTTCATATATTACTGAGGTAGAAAATTAACAAAAAAGAGTCACAAGAGAAACGGAAATAGAGAAGAAAATCCTATAGCACTTAATGTAAGACATGGAAATAAAGACACCAAAGATGAAAGTAGAAAAGAGGGTAAAACCTAAAACAGATTTCAAATGGTAATAAGAACTGGTAAACAACCTGAATGTAAAGGGTTAAGGAGTAGTGATCAAAAAGAGCTCATACTGTCTAATATGACAAAGTTAACTGTATTAATAAATCAAGAAGCAAGACACACAACTGTCAGCAAAATAAATAAATTGAGAGTAATGGTAGGATGTAGCTGAGATAACTGATCCCGACACTTAGGCTGGATAATGAAAGTGAAGTGAAGCTAGGAAGGAGCTAAACAGGAAGCAAACATGGATTATTTTTATAAAGCATTTCTGGGTAGGGCCTAGTTTCACAATGTGGTCACAAAAGAGGTTTGCTCAAATAGAATGAAGATAAAGGTAGTTATACTTTTATCTCCATTACAAGGGTTCACAAAATTCAAGGAAGTGGGATAGCTTCTACAACAAATATCATCTACATGAGAACAATTAAGAAGATAGATGAAAACTGGCACCAAAGTTTTCTAAGATCTTTAGAGGGGCCCAAAAAGGTGACATAGATCAAACTCCACAGTTTCCCAGCAACCCTTCCTCTGCCATATTGAATAATTAAAAGTTAACTGAAAGCTTCTGCTTCAGTAAGTCAGAACTTACTTCTATCTTCCAAAACATGTCCCTGACTACTTCTGGTACTTTTTTCAATAAGTACTTACAGAATAGCACAATCTGTATCAGGTGGTTTTTGTACATTGTAAATTAAAATACCAACAAAAAATATGATTTTACATTAAATAATGATCATTTAATAATTTTATACTAGAGTACCAGCAAACAGTTTTTCATTCTATAGGTTCTGGTAAGAGAATGATTCAAATGCAAAGAAAACAAAACTTGATACTCATTGTGTGAGTGTATATATTTTTTTCATAATTTTTTTCCTAACACAACCATGAATACTTCCACAAAAATACATGTTACTTGGGAAATTTCAGTTATTCTCACCATCACGCTCTATCAGTGGTTTTTTTCTTATTACTATGCACAGCTTTAAAAGTAACAAAATAATTTCTTTATTAAGGTGGTTAAATCCAACAAAGGAATAAAACTAAATCTTATAACTCTTAAAAGCTTAAGGGAATTATTACATTTTATGGTCATTCATAATATTTTAGTACATCTTAAATGATCCAACTACAGTGTCTTTTCATAAGTACTTTAGTATCACCATGCAATTTTAATCCATATGCTTAAGCCCTTTCACAGTTTATAGGAAGAAAGCAGTTTTGATTCACAAACAATGCCCTGCAGTCAAATACACTCATGAGGTATTAATTTACAACTTCATCTGTGATCAGTTAAACTGCATGTGAAATCTTAAACGTCCTTAAAAAGCTCACCACAAATAGTTCAATAGGAGTTTTTTTGGTAACATTACTTTAACAAAAAACATGTAAGATTAAATTCTATTATAAAATAAAACCAAATGCCACTTGCTTTTAAGAATAACCCACTAACAAAACAATCTTTTAAACTGTCACCTTTTGAATCTGAAATATTAATTAAAAATATAACACCAGTATCAAAAACATATGATTTTTAATATTTGGCAAGACAAGTAACAGATTAAAAAAACAAAACCAATTTTCATGAAGAAAATGTGCACATTCCAACAAATAAAATGTTTCTTTAATCAAGGGGAGATTCATTAAAACGTCAGGTCAACCTGAATAATATCAAAACAAAAGATTTAAATTGTCAAGTTATCAAACAATAAAAATGTTATGTCCACACACATTATGGACACAGCAATAATGAAAGAACGTGACATCAATTTCCAATTCAGCTTAATTTAGTGAAAAACAGTCATTGTTTAATTCTCCGAAACTGCATTTTCAATCTTCATATTTATATAATTTGAACCTTTAATACTTATTTACTTGATTTTTTTAAGGTAGCTATAAATAGCAACAGCTATTTGGGTAGATCTTGTAAGCCAATAAGAGGAATTGTTATCTCACTAACAAAAAAATCCAGAGCTAGAGCAGTTCCAGTTAGTACTCTGTGGATAAACATCATTATCAAAGACCTAGGGTCCTTCCACATTTTTCCTGTGCCATCCTACTATGATGACTTTTGTCCCCTGAAGGTTTCAAAATACCTATACTAGTTACAAATATGACTTCACTATATGTTAAAGATCAGAAGAGAGATTGCTGGGGCTGGGTTGTGGCTCAGTGGTAGAGTGTTCGCCTAGCACTTGTGAGGCACTGGGTTCAGTCCTCAGCACCACATAAAAATGAAAGGGAGAGAGAGAAGGAGAGAGAGAGAGAAAAAGAAGACTAAAGAGAAGGAGGGAGAGGGAGGGATATTGCCTTCCCCTTCTTTGTGTTTCTTTACCAAAATGGGGAAAAGTTTCCATTATTATTTGCATATGAAGTATCCTCCCAGACTCAAATGTTAAAACTTGGTCCCCAATGCTAAGATGTTCAGAGGTGGAGTTTTGGGGAAATAACTGGATCAGGGGGACTCTGACCACATCAGTGAATTAATCTACCAGAGCTGAAGTTGTAGAAACTGTAGGCAGGTGTGGCATGATGGGAGGAAGTAGTCACTGGGAGCATGCCCTTAGAGACTATATCTTTCCCTGGTGCTGCCAACACCACCAACCCTAACTCTCTCTTCCCGAATCTCTCTCCTTTCTTTCCTCCAGCTCATACAACCCAACCTTCTCTCTCTCCCTCCTTTACAGCTGCCATAAGCTCAGCAGCTTTCTTCGGCCATACCCTTACACCATGATATTTCTGCCTTGGAACTAGTCAACCATGGAAGAAAACCTCTGAAACCATAAGCCTGAATAAATCTTTCCATCTTTTAGTAGTTCTTGTTAAGTATTTTTGTCACAGTTACAAAAAGGTGACTAGCACAGTTCCCCAGTGAATTTCCTCTCAAATCTTATTGGCCACTGATTATTAAATCACTGACAAAGGAATAAAATAACTATAATAGGTATGGGATAATTCAGATTTTAGTCCCTGAAGGTAAAGAACAATCCAGCATCCCATGAAGCAAATGGGGGTCTGATTAAGTGATCAAAACTAAGCAAAAAAAAAATCAACAGCATGAAAAGCAAAGCATCAAACCAATACTATCTTCAAATATTGCAAATACCATGGTTATTATTTCCTTTATATGCTTCAAATAACTATTATATATACACCAATGAATGTGGCAGACCTTTTTGGAGCCCTTAGCATCAATTTATTATCTAAATACCTCTCTAACTAGAGAATCCAAGATATATACCCAACTTCCATTAAAACAAAGGATTTACTACTCCCATGAAGTTGATTCCTCCTGACTCCTCAATAAAGCTACTCTAAAACAAACAAACAAACAAAAAACAACCCAGAAATGGAAACCCTGGATAGTGAAGAACACAGTGGGAAGCACTGATTAACTCAAAGAGATTCAAGAAAATTTAACCCTGAACAAAAGGATAAAAAGCCAGAAGGAAGTTGGGAAGCAAACAAATTTACAAAGTGCCCCCCAAAAGATACCACGCTATGGCATTAAGGATCTCTAGGAATGGGAATAAAGGTAGAGTATAAAAATTTAAGAAGCAGTTAGACTTTGAGATCCCCTCTTATAAACTGCACACTGAGGCAGGCAAAAACTGGAGGGCTATTTTCTGAAGAACACTGACAGTATGAAAACCAACAGAAAGTTGACAAATCCAGTTCTGTTCTCCTTTACTTCTAGAAGGTAGGAAATTGGAAAAGGTAATATCTTCCTATAATTAACTTGGTCTAAGAAATAATCTAACATCATATCATGAAACACTATTATAAAACAGTCTGATCAGATCCTTGACAGGCAACTCAAACAATTGATAGTCCTACCATGTAGTAATTGTTATTTAATTTCTCACTCTTCAGATAAGCAAAGAGCAAAGATTACCACACATTTGAGAAAACTACTATAAAAGTCTGAGGTGCAAATACACAAAAAAATTTTAACAGCAACTTGGAGAAAAAGACTTGCAATGAGGAAAAAAATATGAGAAAAAATATAGGATCTCAGAGGAATGAGAAATAATACTGCATTCACCAAGACAAGAACCAATGTGATCTTTTAAAAGTATCAGAGAATATATAAGAACTCTTTAAGGATTTTTTGTTGACTTATTTATTTTTGTGGTGATAGGGATCAAATCCAGTGTCACATGGATGCTAGTCAAGTACTCTACTACTGAGCTACATACCCAGCATCTCCATTTTTATGAGAACACTCTAAATATTAAAAGTATGATAGCAATAGTAAAAATTTTGTAAAAAGTACAAACCTATTAAAAAATTTATTCAAAAATCCATGGTGTCTAATATAGAAATAACTGGATGATAAAATAGGAAAATAGGAA
This sequence comes from Urocitellus parryii, assembly GCF_045843805.1. Taxonomy (NCBI): domain Eukaryota; kingdom Metazoa; phylum Chordata; class Mammalia; order Rodentia; family Sciuridae; genus Urocitellus; species Urocitellus parryii. Next base: position 161,445,067 of record NC_135535.1, on the reverse strand, counting down.
GAAATAAATTATTCAAGAAAATTTCTCAGAACCAAAAGATATAGTACTCCATATAAAAAGAATCTACCACCACAGACTGGGGTTGTGGCTCAGTGGTACAGCGCATGCCTCCCATGTGTGGGGCTGAGGATGGAATCCAGTGCGCCACACAATCCTCAGCACCACATATAAATAAACAAATAAAATAAAGGTATTGTGTCCATCTATGTCTAAAAAATATTTTAAAAAAGAAAAAAGAATCCACCACCAAAGTGTCCAGCAAAATGAAGAGACACATACCATTACATTATTAGGACAAAGAAAGAATCCTAAACATTTTGTTTATTTTTTTTCTTTTAAAAATATCTATCCAGGCCAGTAGTTTTGTTTTGTTTATGTTTTTCAAAAGAGTCAAGAATGAGATGCTGGCAGCAGAGTTTACCACAGCAACACTGAAAGCTGGAAGATAATGGAGCACTACCTTAAAGAGGCAAAGGCAATTTTGACAAAAACCAAAATTGAAACACACTATTAAGAATGGCCTTACACCAAAAATGTCCATTTTGAACACACTGGTTTTACAATGACCAATACCCCCAAAAGGGAATAAGGTCACTCAACTTATGCAACTCTTAAGTACTTCAATTCCATACAACTAATAAGAAATATGGAATTGTCTTTTAATTCAGGATACTCCCAAATCTCACTGTGAAACTATTAACTGGAATGTATGATGTTCATGGAACACTTTCTTCTTCCTACTAGAAATTATGCACAAAATCAAGGATAACAAAATAGCACCTTATTTTCAATAAAATTAGGAAACAAATATAGTTGGCAGGCATTCCAAATTAATAAAGGAAAGATGAAGTACTCATTTGGGCTATGGAACAACAAATGTACTCTACATGCTTTGTCAAAAGCAGCTACCTTGAAGTAAGAATAAAAGCATAAAATGGGGCTGGGGCTATCTGTAGCTCAGTGGTAGAGCTCATGTGAGGCACTGGATTTGATCCTCAGCACCACATAGAAATAAATAAAGATACTGTGTCCACTCACAACTAAAAAAATATTTTTTTAAAAAATCATACAATGAAGGAGGAGTATCCAGTGATTGAAATTCACTTAAAAGGGGCTTTGAAAATGTACCTTTTGAGGATTCATTATGAAATGTATACTACTAATCTGTCAAGTTAACAATAAGAAAGCCTACTATCACCATTAATGCCTAAAATTGTATTGGAATACAAGCCAACACCATTAAACAAAAATGAAAGAAATTAGAGCTCTACCTACAGGAAATCAAGAAGTAAATTCATTACTGCTGGAAGCCCATATTAATGTATTGTTAAAAAAAAATTTCCAAAAACAATTAACTGAAAGCTTACTACACACAAGAAAATACAGTAAGGTAGGTATATATATATAAAAGTCAGTTACTTTCATTTATATAAACTAAAGTAAGTTTTTTTTAAATCTTGATTTTTAAGAACCTCCCCCCCAAAAGAAAACTTTTAAAATGTCTAAGACCTATAAGAAGTGAAGTTACTAACAAAAAACCTGTAAAGAAGCAATGAAGGAATACACAATGCCTGAGGTTAGGAAAATCTACCATCAAGATGTCAGTTACTTATGTTTTTTTCTTTTTATGTTTGTGTTGCCAGGATCTAACCCAGGACTTCACTCATGCTAGGCAACATGAAATAAGTCTGGAAAATAAACAAACAGGGATAAAGTGGGAAACTAAAAAATTAAAGAAATGAGAAGGGAACATCCCAATTCAGAATACAACTAATTCTCTAATAATTAAACTTTCACATGAAAAAGTCATACCAATAGAACAGAAAAGAAATTTCATAAATAAACCAAAATAATCATGGAAACTTAGATATTTAACATCTGTTAGAAGTGTTATCTCAAAATACCATGGAAAAGATGGAGTGGTCTATAAACAGTATAGAACAACACAATGAACACACAGCTATAAAAAATAAAGTACAATCTGCTTCCCTTATTGTGTTTGAGGACAAACTATAAATTGATCAAATAAAAATTTAAAAGTAAAAACCTGAATTTAGAACTCTTAAAAGAATAAATTCAATTATGTAACAATAAAAATCATTCATAGCCAAATTAGTAAAATGAACATCCAGGGATAAAGATGTAGCTGAACTCTTGTCTAGCATGTTTGAGGCCCTGTATTAGATTCCCAGCACTGAAAAATAAAAAAATATCCAAATTATACTCGTGCAGAAATGTTTGCAACTCATATCACAGACAAATGGCTTATATTCTTAATGTACAAAAATTTCCAGAAATCACTAAAAGATAATCCCCCCCAAAAAAGTGTAATGTGCATGATATGGATAGACATTTAGCAGAAAAGAGAAAAGCAAGTGGTTTTAAAGCAAGATCTTCAACTGTACTCATTTTAAACAAGTAGAAATTAAAGACAAGCTAAAAAACCATTTTTTAGTGATAAAGCAGACAAAATAAAGGAATAAAAAGGGACAAACAAAAATCAAAAATCAAAATTATGTTAAATAAAACAATAAAAAAATTACAACTAATGGCTATTCCAAAAGACCTATCAAAAGCATAAAGAGGGGCTGGGAATATAGTTCAGTGGTAGAGCACATGCTTAACACACAGCAAGGCCCTGAGTTCAATCCCCAGCAAAGAAAAAATAATCACTCAATCAATCAATAACATTTTAGAGCATAACTACACCTACTGTTTAAAAGTGAACAGAGGGCTGGGGTTGTGTCTCAGTGGCAGAGCACTCACCTGACACTTGCGAGCCCTAGGTTCGATCCTCAGCACCATATAAAAAAAAAATAAAAGTATTGTGTCCATCTACAACTAAAAAATAAATATATTTTTTTAAAAAGTGAATAGAGGCTGGACACAGTTGCACATGCCTGTAATCCTAGCAGCTAGGAAGGCAGAGGCAGGAGAATTCGAGTTCAAAACCAGCCTCAGCAACTTAGTGACCATGTCTAAAGATAAAAAGGGCTGGGAATGTGGCTAATCAACCCTTGGTTCAAATCCTGGTTCTAAAAATAAACAAACAAACAAAAGTGAATGTAAGGATATAATGGTCACATATTAACCAAAACAAAGTAGCTCAACTATGATCATTAAACTATAAAATGAAAGATATCAAAAGAAGGAAAAGGGGATTGTTACACAATGGTTTTTTTGGAGTTCAGATTGCCAGTAAGATATAATTATAAAAGGATGTGAACGTAAGATAATGGTCTTAAAGTAAATTAAACAAACGAAAAAAATCTGAAAAAGAAATTGAAAAACCAAGCATCATAGATTTTTACACGCTTTTTTTCAGTATTGACCGTCAAACAGGGCAGGAAATAATAATTAACAAGCTTAAGTAGCTATGGATCATGTAACATACTGAATAGATGGACTTGTGCATCCAACAATTAGAGAACACATATTTTTCTCAAATGAGCCTAAGACATTACAAAAAGTAATCATATAGTGTATTGTGTATTTTAGTGTATTTTAGAAATAAAAATTTCTAAGCACAGATATCAAATGGAACTTGTTCTCTAAACACAATGTGAAATTAAATTGAAAGAAACAAATGGGTACCTTAAAAGTTCACATTTCAAAACTATCCCTAAACAATTAATGGGTCAATATAAATTATAAGGAAACTTAAAACAGAAATGAATAACAAAAACATCTCACAAAATCCAGATGACACAACACAAAATGTGTTTCCAAAAAATTGTATATCTTTTAAGTGTTCATTTTAGAAAACCGAAAAGGATATAAATGAGTGAAACAAGTATTCATATTAGACGAAAAGAGCAATGGAGGGACCTGCCACCCACGGGCAGAACAGGCCCAGAAACCCGCGGAGGGGCAGAGCTGCCTCCTGTGCCTGCAAGGTAGGTGGAACTGCAACCCACCACAGAAGAGGCCCAGCGGCCCGCCAGCGTGGTAGACACATTACCCGGTTGGGGGAGGGGCAGAGCCGCCACCCGCGTCTGCAAGGTAGACAGACCTGCGACCAACAGACAGAACAGGCCCATCGGCCCACAGAGGGGCAAAGCCGGTGCCCACGCCTGCAAGGTAGATGGTCCTGCTACCGACTGGCAGAACAGGCCCAGCGGCCTGCCGGCATGGTAGGCACATTGCCCCAATTGGAGGAGGGGCAGAGCCGCTGCCACGCCTGCGAGGGAGACTTTGCAACTATACAAGAGCAATATAAATATATAGGGGGAAAATTCAATAATCTAACAGTTTCATCAAGCAGAAAGAAACGCGAACAGTATGAAAAGACAAGGAAAGAAAGGACCACAAGCAATGCAGGTCAACTCAACGTTAGAAGAGGTAATATCTGCAGCAGATAGAATGTCAGATAAAGAATTCAGGATATACATGCTTCAGATGATCTGGAGTCTCAAGGAAGACATTAGACAGCAAAATCAGACAATGAAAGATCACTTCGACAATTAATTACATAAACAAATCCAAGAAGCAAAAGATCAACTATACAGGGAGATAGAGGTTATAAAAAACAAAAAACAGAAATCCTAGAAATGCAGGAAGCAATAAACCAACTTAAAAACTCAATTGAGAGGGCTGGGGATGTGGCTCAAGTGGTAGCGCGCTCGCCTGGCATGTGTGCGGCCCGGGTTCGATCCTCAGCACCACATACAAAGAAAGATGTTGTGTCCGCTGAAAACTAAAAAATAATAAAAAAAAATGGTATTTAAAAAACTCAATTGAGAATACTACCAGCAGAATAGAACACTTAGAAAATAGAACATCAGACTATGAAGACAAAGTATTTCAACTTGAAAAGAACATAGACAGCTCAGCAAGACTGTTAAGAAACCATGAGCAGAACATCCAAGAAATATGGGATAACATAAAGAGACCAAACTTAAGAGTCATTGGGATACAGGAAGGTATAGAGGTCCAAACCAAAGGAATGAGCAATCTATTCTATGAAATAATACGAGAAAACTTCCCAGACTTGAAGAATGAAACAGAATCGCAAATCCTAGAAGCCTACAGGACGCCGAATGTGCAAAATCATAAGAGATCCACACCTAGACACATTATAATGAAGATGCCCAACACACATAATAAGGAGAGAATTTTAAAAGCTACAAGATAAAGGAAGCAGATTACATTTAGGGGTAAACCAATCAGGATAACAGCTGATCTTTCAACACAGACTCTGAAAGCTAGAATATCCTGGAATAACATATTTCAAACACTGAAAGAAAATGGGTTCCAACCAAGAATTGTGTATCCAGCGAAATTAAGCTTCAGATTGGAAGATGAAATTAAAACCTTCCACGATAAACAAAAGTTAAAAGAATTTGCAGCTAGAAAACCATCTGTCCAAAAAATCCTCAGCAAAACATTACAGGAAGAGGAAATGGAAAATACCAATGAAAACAAACAGTTGGAGGTAGTACAGTAAAGGGGGGGGGGGATAATCAAAGAGGAAAACAAAACATGTTTAGTAACATAAATAAACAAATATGGCTGGAAGAACAACCCATATCTCAATAATAACCCTAAATGTTAATGGCTTAAACTCACCAATTAAGAGACACAGGCTAGTAGAATGGATCACAAAACAAGATCCAACAATATGCTGCCTACAGGAGACGCATTTGATAGGAAAAGACATACACAGACTGAAGGTGAAAGGTTGGGAAAAATCATATCACTCATATGGACTTCGGAAACAAGCAGGAGTGTCCATACTCATATCAAATAAAATAGATTTCAAGCCAAAGTTAATCAAAAGGGATAAAGAGGGACACTACATACTGCTCAAGGGAACCATACACCAACAAGACATAACAATCATAAATATATATGCCCCAAACAATGGTGCAGCTATGTTCATCAAACAAACTCTTCTCAAGTTCAAGAGTCTAACAGACCACCATACAATAATCATGGGAGACTTCAACACATCTCTCTCACCACTGGACAGATCTTCCAAACAAAAGTTGAATAAGGAAACTATAGAACTCAATAACACAATTAATAACCTAGATTAACATTAAACAGGGGTGAGAGGTGGGAGGGAAAAGGAAAGAGAAGGGAAATTGCATGGAAATGAAAGGAGACCCTCATGGTTATACAAAATTACATCCAAGAGGAAGTGAGGGGAAAGGGGAAAAAAAAAAAACAAGAGGGAGAAATGAATTACAGTAGATGGAGTAGAGAGAGAAGATGGGAGGGGAGGGGATGGGGATAGTAGAGGATAGGAAAGGCAGCAGAATACAACAGACACTAGTATAGCAATATGTAAATCAGTGGATGTGTAACTGATGTGATGCTGCAATCTGTATACGGGGTAAAAATGGGAGTTCATAACCCACTTGAATCAAAGTGTGAAATATGATATGTCAAGAACTATGTAATGTTTTGAACAACCAACAATAAAAATTAAAGGATAAATAAATAAATAAATAAATGAATAAATAAATAAATAAATAAATGGAAACAATAGAGGGCTGGGGTTGTGGCACAGCAGTAGAGTGCTTGCCGCCCATGTGGGAGACCCTGGGTTCGATCCTCAGCACCACATAAAAAAAATGAATGAATAAAATAAAGGTATTGTGTCTAACTACAAATAAAAAATAAATATTAAAAAAGGAACAATACATACACCCAAAGAAAGGAAAAGGACATGAAGAATAAACAAAAAAATCAATGAAAAGTACAACAAAGATCCATTTAAAACACACACATACATACACACAGCAATTAAACAAGTGAAAGGTCCTCAGCCAACAGCCAATTAAGCAAACAGGAACCTAGTTTTTAGTCTGCCAGGATCCTATCATTCCCCTTCCTACTAGACAGCTCAGTTTTGTCAAAGCATGTACCATCAGCTCCCATTTCTAGTGAATAACCACTACTGTGCTTCCATATATGTGCTGTTCACTTTTCCAGCCTTTAATCCCTGCAGCACAGCCCTTTAATGCCTTGCAGGTGACATCTCTAAGGGATTTAATATGGACCATCACTTTTTCCAAGCTTCCAAGAGTCACTGCAGTAGTAATATTAGAACTGGCTCCAGCAGGCTTTGCCGGGGTTTTAACTGCCGTGTCACTGAAGAATGTTCCCATACTTAACAAAGCTTTGGCTTTGATGTGGACCGAAATTAAAGCTTCACAATATTCATGTTGCTTAATGATACAAAATTTTCTGAGAAATGTGTTGTCTGGTGATTTTTATGTCATGCAAACATTATACAGTGTATTAACACAAACCTAAATAGTATTCCTACTACACATCTAAGTTACCTGATACATAGAGTATTGCTCCTAGGGTACAAACCTGAATAGCATGTTACTATACTGAATACTGTAGGCAACTGTATCAATGCTACATCTTTGTGCTTCTAAACTTCTCTAAACATTTTGTAAATGGTACACCTGTTTAGGGCACATACCATGAATGGAGTAAGCAATACTGAAAGCTGCTCTGATTAAGTCAATGAATGTGTGGTAAGTGAATGCGAAGACCTAGAACATTACTGTACACTCCTGCAAATTTTATAAACACTAAGGCCACACTAAATTTATGAAAAGTATTTCTCTTTTTTCAATAATAAATTAATAATAGCTTACTGGGCAAATTTTTTTAATATTTTACTCTTTTGTAATACTTAACTTAAAATACATACAACTGTATGAAAGCATTTTCTTTCCTTATACCCTTACTTCTATAAGCTTTTTTAAATTAAATTTTTCTTTGTAATTTTTTTTTAGTTGTAAATGGACACAATATATTTTATTTATTTATTAATTTCATGTGGTGCTGATGATCAAACCTAGTGCCTCACATGTGCTAGGTGAGTGTACTACCACGGAGCCACAACCCGAGCCCTCTTTTTAATTTTTAAAGTTTGTTAGTTTAGAAAAGTGTTGCTGGGCACAGTGGCACATGCCTGTAATCCCAGCAGCTCAGGAGGTTGAGACAGGAGGATCCCAAGTTCAAAGCCAACCTCAGCAATGACGAGACTCGGTGAGACCCTGTCGCTAAATAAAATTACAAACACATCGTTTGCCTAGGCCAACAATGAGTGACAATATTACTGTATTCTACCTACACATCTTTTTAAAATTTTTTTGTAGTTGTAGATAAACAAAAATGTCTTTGTTTATTTATTTATTTTTTTAGAGAGAGAGAATTTTTTAATACTTATTTTTTAGTTTTCAGCGGACACAACATCTTTCTTTGTATATGGTGCCGAGGATCGAACCGGGGCGCATGCATGCCAGGCGAGCACACTACCGCTTGAGCCACACCCCCAGTCCCTCTTTGTTTATTTTTATGTGGTGCTGAGGATCAAACCCTTTGCCCCACGCATACTAGGCAGGCGCTCTGTCACTAAACTACAACCCTAGCCCCTACCTCCACATCTTGTCCTACTGGAAGATCCTGAGAGGCAACAAGGTGCATGAAGCTGTCATCTCCTATGATAGTAAGCCTCCTTCTGGAATAGCTCCTAAAGGACTTGCCTACGGCTTTTCTGAAGAAAATGTCAACTCTTCTCTGAAGTATGTCCGTGAAGGTTTACTTAATTTGTTTCTCTAATTCATCATATATCTGCTTATAAGCAGAGAAATGCATCACGAATTTCTGTCAACAGAAACTCTTCATTATTGGTTTCCATGACTTTTAATCTTTTTTAAAAAAATTCTTAATAATTTTTCTTTCCGTTTTTTTGTTTAATATTGTTTTTTAGTTGTAGATGGAAACAATACCTTTATGTTGTTTCTTTAGTTTTATGTGGTGCTGAGGATCAAACCCAGTGCCTCACACATTGCTAGGCAAGTGCTCTACCACTGAGCCACCATCCCAGCCCCAACTTTAAACTTTTTAAGAACCTTGCTGAAGTCTGCAGAGCCTTCTGCTAAATGCTTCACTAAATTTTCTTGAATATTCTTCTTTTACTTTTCTTGCCGCTTTCTCTTCAACTATGTGTTCACTAGGCAACAGGAATTTTTCAGCTCCATTATAGAACTCATGGGTCCCTGTTATCATACATGTGGTCTGTGCTTGACTAAAATGTAGTTACATAGCACAAACTTAATTTAGTTTGACCCTGAACGCACCCCCGCCCCCGCATGGAAAAAAAAAATCAAAGTCCTTTGTACAAAAAAGACCTGTGATTTTCTTTTTTTTTAAAGAGAGAGAGAGAGAGAGAGAGAAGTTTTCAATATTTATTTTTTAGTTTTCGGTGGACACAACATCTTTATTTTATTTTTATGTGGTGCTGAGGATCGAACCCAGCGCCCCGCGCATGCCAGGTGCGCGTGATACCATTTGAGCCACATCCCCAGCCCTAAAGATCTGTATTCTTTAAGTTGAATGAGATGAGCCGGGCTCAGTGGCACACACCTGTAATTCCAGTGGCTTGGGAGGCTTAGGCAGAATTCCAAGTCCAAGGACAGCCTGGGCAATTTAGTAAGATCCTGTCTCAAAAAGGGCTGGAGTGGTAGAGTACTTGTTTAGTATGCGTGAGTCCCTGGGTTCAATTATTGCCAGAAAAAGAAAACAGAAAAGAAATCCTGTTTCATTCGTTTAAAATTTATCTTCTATTTTAACCCCTTTCTTCCTTTTTATTTTTTAACTTTTTTTTTCTTTTGCAGTGCTGGAGATCAAACCCAGGGCCTTATACATGGTACGCAAACACTATACCACTGAGTACATCCCCCAACTCCTTCTCTTCTCTTCTGTTTCTTCTAATCATACCAATATGTTTTAAGGCAACAGCCCAAGCATTTGTAGTAGGAAGGATATGCACATTAAAGACCTTTAAAGAGATATTCCATAGATCATGAGCAGACTAGAGTTCAACAGAGGTACAAGAAGCCCCACTCAGAACCACAAGCAGTCCTACTGACCAAGCGTTCTCTTTAAACTGCTGGCCAGAGTTGTAACTGAAATAAGTAATTGTATGAGAAGAGCTAGAAAAACTATTTAAACTGCATACTTCTGTAGGTAGAAGACCTTCCATCATATCCATTAGAATTAAACATACATGACTGATAACTTATATGTCACAACAAGGAGTAATTAATTATTATTATGTGGGGGTTAACTAAGTAATTATAATAGAATTTTCAAATTTTAGTTCAAATAAGAAAACATTTATGATGTTTTCATTAAGCAGAATTTAAAGATACTATTCTTTCTTTCCTTTATTTATATATATTTAAGTTCTTTCTGTGTGCCAGCAATTCACAGGGGTTATAGGTACAAGAAAGAACAGGACACAGCTCCAGCCTTCAAGGAAATTACATTCTAGGTAAAGGAAATGACAGTAAACAAGAAAACAAAAGTTATATTAGACAGTGGTAAGTGCTATGAGAAGGAATCATGTGAACCAAGAACCAAAAGAAGTACATCTTAAAAAGAACCATGAGGAAGAACATTCCAGAAAATGCAAAAGTTTCTACCTTGGATAAGCATCTGTTCAATAACAACAACAACAAAACCAAAAGACAGTGTCACAGAAGCACTAAGTGTAAGGATGCTCTTACATGGGATCAAAATGTGCACAGTCATGATCAATTATCTTAGAGCTGTTCCTTATGTGCAGTGTCATGCAAATGACTGAGACTAAAAGCTAAAAACCAAACACTTTTGGATCTCACCAGCAACCAATGCTCTGCTTCCTATCATTTGTTTCATCACTGCCCTTCAATTATAAAAAGGTTAAATCTACATTTTCATAAAAATTGATGAGAAGGAATAATAAGTAAAAAAAAAATGTCTTATCTCCCTTACAAGGAAGATTAATTTTAATATGTAACATTCAGTAAAGCAAAAGATATTAGCAACATTTCCCCTTATGCAAATAACTACATATATTTTGACTGAGTCATATTAAAGTCAGTAAACAAATCATCTACACATCATAACATAAGTATATTCAGAATAATTAAGGTTTCCCTACATGTAAATCCTGCAAATAATTTAGTATCAATGAATTTGCAGTGCAGTTGATTTCTACTGAGAAAAACAAGTATTTATTTGCTTAACTTATCAATAGAAGTTTCAAGCTAATAAATCATTATAATAAATGCTATTAGAAAGACAAACGAGGCTGGGGATGTGGCTCAAGTGGTAGCACGCTCGCCTGGCATGCGTGCGGCCCGGGTTCGATCCTCAGCACCACATACCAACAAAGATGTTGTGTCCGCCGAGAACTAAAAAATAAATATTAAAAATTCTCTCTCTCTCTCTCCTCTCTCCTCTCTCACTCTCTCTTTAAAAAAAAAAAAAAGAAAGAAAGACAAACGATTTATTTAAAACAAGAAATGTCTTAAATACACCTAAAAAAATGTAGAAAGTAAAAATGCAGAATAAATATACTTGTAATTCCTAAGCATGAAAACACAAACAGTTTAAGTACTTCATCAATAGTGTTAGAACTAAAATTTCTAACATGAGAATTGACACATAATTACTGCCAAATACTAACCAGGATTTGTTCCGTCTCTAAAGCTCAGTTGAACAACTGCCAATTTGGAAGCATCAAAACCCCTACAACTTGATATTTCAATAAATATATGTTACACTAAGAAAAACTCCCAGTATAGAAGAACCTATGTATAAATAGATGCAATTTCATTTGTTTCTTTATCAAAGTGACCAGTCAGTATATATTCCTGCCACCTACAAGACTGAATTGTAATCCTCTGCTCTTATGGTTTCAGATACTCCACTCAGCTTTTTCCTCCAAAATATTCTAATTTGGTCTCCACTAAAAATTGGCCATGAGAAATCATTCTACTCTTCTAGATATATTTGTACAAGTGCCACAAGAAACTTTTTAGCAGCTTCAGTATCCACAATTGCTGCTTCACCACTTACATTTAAAGTGACTTAATCCCACAGGACCATGTCTGGCTGTGATGTGTTAGATTAGCAGCATCAACATTCTGCATTAGCCTATAATTTCTGACTTGTGGTCTTTTAACTTAATATCATAGACATCTAATGATGCCCAGATTCTGCAATAAATTCAAATTTCTACCAATGTCTCTTATTTATTATGTTCAATTGCATAGGCCACCAGTTCTCAAAGTAGGATTCTGGTACCACAAGGATTCCCAAAACTTTTTCAGGCAATCCACAAAGTTAAAAAGATTTGCCTTTTACAATCTTACTCTTTAACAACTGTAGAGTGAAGTTTTTCAGAGACTGAATAACATGTGATGACATCACTCTGGTGGCTAATGGAATAAATGTTTGTGGGTTCTTGGTTTTTCAAGGGGTTTTGTTTTTGTTTTAGAATTTTTTAAGGTAACAGATCTAGAGCATCACTGTATTTCTTTTCACAGATTAACTCAAGTTTGTTCTCAGTATACCTACCAGATATACTATTACTAGCAATACCTGCTTAATCTATGAATTGCTGTGAAGACATATCTCATTCACATTCTTAGAACAAAAAAGAATCTGGAGCTGGATTTGTAGCTCAGTGGTAGAACATTCGCCAAGCATGGATGGGGCACTGGGTTCGATTCTCAGCACCGCATAAAGAAAAATAAATAGGGGTATTATGTACATCTACAACTAAAAAATATTTAAAAAAAAGAATCACAAAACACTGAATATTGAAGGAGGTAAGAATCCACTGACCTTCTATTAAAGTCAGATTTACAAAAGTATACAAGGATGCCACTCTTTCTATAAAATTGGTTTTGGAAAACAGTTATTTTTTACAAAGAATGTGTTTATGTAACAAATTTGGTATTGAAAAATACAGTTATTATTGTTGTTTTACAAACAATATGCTTATGTAAACCTGTATTGAGTTTATTATAGTTATCTTTAAATGTCTTTCAACTATCTCCATGTTAACTTGTAATATGTAAGTATCAGTAGCTCATAAGAGCATAGGTCCACCACTTTTCACATGTTTAATCATTTCCTTTGTCCTTCAAAACATCTCCTATTATTGAAAAGAAAATAACTTTTCATCTTTTAATTTTTTAAAAAACATTCTCTACTTTGTACTATCAAATTGTGTTATAAGCATTTCACATTCTTACTGCTTTCCCAACTACATAAGACAACTTTCTTAAAAATAAAATGCAAGTAGGATACAAAGAAAGCAAATAAAAGTACAGGATGATGAACACAAAAACCAAGAATAAAATGAGTGGTCACTTTAATATATACCATCTTTTGGACTTACGTGGTTTTATATCTATAAAAAAGGTCATATGGTGAAACCAGGCACAGTGGCATATGCTTATAATCCCAAGTATTCAAGAGGATTGAAAATTCAAGGCCAGCTTGGGTGATTTAGAGAAACCCTGGCTCAAAATTTAAAATCTGGTGGGAGTGAGTGGGGGGTATAGCTCAGTGGTAAAGTACCCTAGTTCAATCCCAGTGTGCTGGGAGTGGGAGAGGGATGCGATGAAAATGAGTTAAGAAAATTTTCTATACTTTACATCAATACCTCTCAATTCTGAATTTAAAATATTAGTATAACACAACATATAAGTAACCAGATTTAAATATGCCATAAATCAAATGATGAACTATTATACTGTTTTAATGAAAATAGTTTTATCACTGTTATGGTTGGGATATGAGGTGCCCCCAAAAGCTCCTGTGTTAATGCAGGAGGTTAAATAATTAGATTATGAGAGCTATAACCTAATCTGTAGATTAATCTATTTAATGGATTAATAATCTGAATGGACCGGGTGGTAATTACAGGCAGGTAGGGTATGACTGGAGGATGTGGGTCAAGGGCAGCATGCCTTGAGGATTATATATTTAGTGCCTGGATCCTCATGCTCTCTCTCTGTTTCCCAGTTGCATGAATGGAGCAGATTTTCTTTGTCACAGCCTTCCACCTTCTGCCTTGCTTAGGGCTCAGAGCTCAGTCAGCCTACCATGGATATTCATGAAACTCTTGAGACTGTGAGCCAAAATAAACTTTTTCTCCTCTAAATTGTTCCTGTGGAGTGTTTTAATCACAGCAACAAAAACTTAACACAATCACTATCAAGAGTTTCACTGTATTGTTAGTTATTAGAAATGTGGATTACTAACTCTATAATATTCAAACAGTTTAAAAGCCATTCTGGAAGATTTTTTCTGGAGATAACACACCAGTTAACCTAAATAAATTATAAAAGCCTTATGGTGGGGAGAAAAAAATTATGATAAATACAAGCAATATTTTCTAATAAAGATAAATGATAATTGAAAAATTAATGTTACTTTTAAAATACATTTCTGAATACTATACAAAGCAATAAAGCACTTTAATTAAAAAACAAGTTTAAACCATACTTAATCATTCATCTTTCTCCCTTACTGACAACACCCTTATAGTCTTCAAACACATGAAGCAGTTTATATTATTTTTCCAAATGATAAAACCATTTATCATAATTTCACTATATTTATTGTTAGTCTTTAAAGATAATTTATATTTCCCAACATAGATTAATTACAACAATTTTGCAGAATGAAAATCTACACATTTAAATACAACTATAAAACATAGATAAGTAACAAATATCTACCAACTGTCATTTTAACCCAAAGTAGACATTAATAAATCAAATTGATAATTTTTAAGTTGACCATTATAAATTTATATTTGCAACATTCACAAATTATAAACTAATTTAAACCATACAGTAAGAGTAATAAAATCCAAGTGTCTGACTAATAAGCACACTTTTAAGTGAACTAACATTTCTGGAATCTCTCATAATGCTAGGCAGTAGACCAGATATTTCACGTACATTCTCTTGCTTTATCATCATAATTATGACAACAACAGGTATCATATCCTCAATTTTGCCAATGAGGAAAACAAAATCTGAGATGTCACACAACTAATGAGTAGCAGAGCTAAGACTAAAATAAAAAAAAATTCTAGTGAAATAAAATTGAAGAAATGAAAATGTTTAAAGATTACTTTTTTTTTTTTTAAGTACCAGAGTACTTAACCACTGGGCCACATTCCCAGTCCTTTTAATATTTTATTTAGAGACAGGGTCTTGCTGAGCTGTTTAGGGCCTCTCTAAGTTGCTGAGGCTGGCTTTGAACTCTTGATCCTCCTGCTCAGCCTCCTGAGTGCTGGGATTACAGGTTGTGCAGCACTGCACCTGACTCTAAAATGACTACCACTTCCAATCATTCGTTGATCCCATAACAGGATCGAAATTTGTTTGGGGTAACCTATCATGCCAAACTTCTTAAGTTTCCAGTAGTGCCAACTATAACTGCAACTGTGGGAATAGTATGGAACCCAAGCCAAACAAACCACATAAAACCACAACTGTTCTGGAGCCTCTAGAACAGGTGCAAAAAAGTAGTAAGGATATAAAAGCTTATTAGCTGATGACAGCTACCAATACCTAGGAACCAATACCTAGGAAAATAGAGCTAACAGTTAAAGAGTGTCCAAATAATATATGTGTATATGTGTGTGTATATATATGTATAGACACATGTGTGTGTATACATATACATACACAGACACACACACACACATACATATACTTTTTTGTTTGGTTGGTGTTTTTGTTGTTATTGTTTTTAAGTTTGAGACATGGTCCCCCTAAGTTGCTTAGGGCCTCACTAAGTTGTTCAGGTTGGCATCAAATTTACAATCCTCCTTCCTCAACCTCCCAAGCCACTGGGATAACAGGCATATGCCAACATGCCCAGTCAAATAACATTATTGGAATCACTGTGCCAAGCTTCTCCTGAAATTAACATACTAGGATTGTTTTAGTTATGTGACCAAACAAATTTCCATTTGTTTAAGCCAGTCTGAGTTGGGGTTTCTATCACTTGTACAATACCCGTATCAATAAAAATGTAATGGTGTAAATCTTCTCCAGAAACTAAACAATACATTTAGTCAGTAAAAAAAAGGGGGGGGGCATTTGCAATATTTCAAAAACTTAAATGGAATTATGCACTGTCCTAAAATAAGGTCACTACAGGTTAATAAAACATCAAGTTTCTTCTGATTCAATAACTTCAACATAGAAATTTCAGTAATCTTGTTTTAATGAGTTCTAAGTGGAAATGTATTTTTATATATAATCTTCAATTTAAAATTAAAAAGAAATAATTACTTTTATAATATTGTTTATTTGGTGAACAAACTGCTTTAAAACAAATCTCAGTGCAAATTTTTTAAATGATCACTGGAGAAAATATTGAGAACTACAATATTACTTTGAAATATACTCAAAACAATTTACATGATTAATATATAATACATTCTTAACTAACCTCTTAATTTGTGACTGCCTTTCTATCTTCTTACCCTAAGGCTACTCAGCCTCCAAAAACTTTAAATAACAGTCTAAGCTAATGGCACCACCTAGTGTCCTATATTGGTCACTATCTATCTGACTCATTGTCTTTTGACTTTTAATGCTGAAGGACACTGGTCAGTGTCTTCTGGCATAGTTGTTCTGTCTTGAATAATTCTTCCAGTAGCCATTTATTTCACTTTTATATATACCTCTTCCTAAGTTTCTTTCTCTCATCCCTTTCTCACCAATTGTCCAGTTATTTTATGAACAACTATTTAAATGCTCTTGATCTTTGCCAGGTACTTTGTACTTAACCTATATTACTGCAAGCAATTTGTACAACTAATTCACCTTCCCTAGATCACAGATCACTGAATAAACAGTATGACTTCAAAACTCATTTACTTAATTACTACCCATAGGTCCATGTTGCTTTTAAAAGAAAAAAAATATTTTCATACCATGGCCAAACCACAAATCTAAATTATAAAATTGGTGACAAATGAATCACATCTTTGAAAGACATAACACTAAAAGTGAAATTTGATTTTTAAAAAATTAGGCTCTGCCTACCACCTGAAAGTGTCTAAAAGTTGACTTTCTAGAAGTTATTGGTTTTGTGCACTCTTTGGTAGTAATTAAGCTGAGTTTTCCTCAAATACCATCACAAAAACAATGCTAGTTGTACAAATGTTGCTTTCTAATATTTTATATTATATAGTCTTTTTGCTTCTCATCAGTTAAATCAATTTTAAGAGAAGGGTTTGGACCCAATAATACCACTGTTCTTTTCAAGAAAATTTAAAATGCCATATTGGTATAGGGATAAAGAGACCAATAAAACCAAAAGAGAAGCCAGAATCTGATTTCCAAATATATAGAAAACTTGATATATGAAAAATTGTTGGGAACACTATGCTAGGATAACTGATTTTCCACATGCAAAAAAAAAGAAAACTCAATCTCAAACTCTTATATACAAAGATTATATTCAACTGGATGAAAGATAAAACGTTGTAGAACACATAGAAAAAATCTTCTTAACTTTAGGATACAAAGAAAAAAGTTTTCTTTTTAGTACTGGGAACTGAACCCAAGAGTGCTTTACCACTGAACTATGTCCCCCACCCCTGTCTAACTAAATTGCCAGGCTGGCCTCAAATTTGTGATCCTCCTGCCTCCTGAACCTGGGATTACAGGTATGTGCCACAGCACCTAGCTAAGGAATTTCTTCAGGCATAAGAGCATAAAGCTCAAAAGAAAAGCACTTATCAACTTGATTACAATGAATTTTAAAACTTATAAAAAGCAAAAGACACCCATGATGTTAAAGATAAGTCAAACACTGGGCAAAGATATGTGTAACAAAAACAATAAAAGAGTTAGTATAAAAAATCTTTTTAAAAATTACTATTTAAAGTATTTCTATAGAATAAAAACATGAACGAAGAACACTATTAAGCAACCACAAAACAGAAACCCAAAAAGGCAAACAAAATCTATAAGGAAATATGTTCAGCCTCATTAGACATTTTTTTAATATTTATTTTTTAGTTGTAGTTGGACACAATACCTTTATTTATTTATTGTTATGTGGTGCTGAGGATAGAGCCAGGGCCTTGCACATGCTAGGTGAGTACTCTACTGCTGAGCCACAACCCCAGCCCCTCATTAGAAATTTTTAAAGTGCAAATTAAAACCTCAAATGAGATACATTTCAGTACCTATCTAAATCAAAATCAAAATTTCTATTGATATCAGTTCTTTAGAAAGACAATTGCGAAAATGAACTCTTAGGTATTGCTGGCAAGAACAATTCAACAATACCTAGTAAAGTGCAAATTGTACATACCCTATGACCCAACAACTTCATACATAGATATAAAATACAGGCACCATCCCCTGTAACATAATAAAATTATTCTGTATCTGCAAAATCTAATACATTAGTCAGTAGTTATATGTGGCTATTGAGCACCTAAAATGTTGCCAGTGCAAATGAGAAAATGAAATAATTCTATTTAATTCTATCTGAAATGTAAAAATTAACAGATGGCTAGTGGCTACCATTTTAGTTGAACCCTAGAGAATTGTTCTCATACGGATAAACATAAAAATACAAGAACCTTAATTGCAGCAGTGGTTTTATTTGGTTTGGTTTTGTTGATGTTGTAAGCTAGGCTTTGAACCCAAGGCCTAAAGCACATGCTCTGTTACTGAGCTTTGCCCCTGACTTTTGCAGCAGTGTTCTTAATACTATGTAGGAGAAAATAAAGCATAGATGTTAAAGTTACATACGTTAACATGGGAAATCTGAAAAATGCAATGTTGCACAAAAAAGCAAGGTGAAGGACACAGTAAAATAGCAATTACATGTCTAGAACCTGCAAATCTATCCCTTATATTGTTTATGAATAGATACATACATAGTTTAAGTACTAAGAAAAGTATTACAGCTAAAAACGCTATTGGAATACCAGTGATCTTTGTAATAATAGGGAGAATGGACTGTAAAGAGTATATAGAGAGCCCCAGCCAGGCCTCTAATGTTTTATTTACCTTTTTTCACTTAGTGGAATATTCCAACCATCCAAATCTTCAACAAGAAAACACCGGTTTGAGATATTGAGTACATAGGCATTTGCGTTAGTATCTTAAAATTTTTGTGTATGTTTAAAAATTTTCCTAAGTAAAAATGAAAGCCAAGTGTGTTGTCACATGCCTCTAGTCCTGGCTACTAAGAAGTCTGAGGCAGGTGGACTGCTTGAGCCTCAGAATTTGAGGGCAGTCCAGTCAATAGAGTGACACTGCCTCTGTGGTGGAAAAAAAAAAAACAGAAGAAAACCCGCACTACAAACTGTAGATATACAGTCACTGATACATCTTAAGAGTTTCTGCTTTTTCTTTATTTCTTCCCATTTTACACAGATAAGTTTCATCCCTAAAAACACTGAAATCAAATTTTTGAAAGCCTCAAATAACCAATCATATTTTTACAATGAATCATAGCCTGTCACTAAAAGCGTTTCCTATTTCTTACTAAAAATGGGGGGCGGAAGCGGGGGGGAGACCAAAAACAGGATTTCTCTTTTTCTTATGATTGTTTGGTGTCTTATTCAACTCCCTTGTCCAATATTTGTGGAAATCAAGTATTTCTGATGAGAAAAAGAGAAAAACATTGCTATTACCCCTGGGATAATTCACGGTTGCCTGAATGAGCCATACAGGCATGTGGCTAACTAAAACATGTTTTAAATAACATTTAATCTACTTTGCTAACTCCTTATTAAATATTTATATTTTGTAACAATTGTAAAACTCATGGATCACATATTAGGTCTTTTTGCCAAATAAGACACTCTGCTCACCTGGCTTCTAAAATCAAAAGCTAATAAATATACTTACAAAAATAGAAACAAGCAGACATTATATTTCACGTAAAGAAAGTCTATCTCCAAAATTCATGTTTTCTTAGATTAATCAAACTTTTTATTGTTCAGAAACACAAATAGATGTGTTATCAATTAGACTCCTATTAATCCCTAAAACTATAAGTTTCATAAGAGCAAGAAATAAAATCACTATGTATATGAGATATTGTCACTCTGATGTACTTTGCAACATTATTATTCACAATAGCCAAGATAGGACAGCAAACCTAAATGTTCATCAGTGGCTGATTAGATCAAGAAAAAGTGGTATATATTACAATGGAATACTATGAAATCTGGAGGACATTATATTAAGTGAAATCAAACAGTCATAGAAAAACAAATACTATATAATTTCGCATTTAGAATCTTAAAAAGATGCTCTCACAGAAGCAGAGATTAGAATGGTGGTTACCAAGGGATGGGTGCAATAAGGCTAGGGAGATGTTAGTCAAAGGATATTTACTAATAACAAAATAGTGTATTCTTGAAAAATACTAAGAGTAGATGTCAAGGGTTTGCATCACAAATGATAATTATGTGAGGTAATTCATGTGTTAATGAGCTAGATTTAGTCATTCTACAAAGCATCATATTGGTATTAAATACAAACACTGCTATATACTCATGTACCACAATTAAACAATACAACTTTTATGGAAGACAATTTGGTATCTCTTGAAATTTAAATGAGCAGTGTTTTGGGTTATATTTTGTAGAAAAACTGGCACAATTTTGTATAAGTACATGCAAAAATGATAAATGCAAGTGTTCTAGTAGTAAAAAAGTAGAAAAATACAGTGTCCTTTAATATGTAATTGATTTATAAAAACAAGTACTACTGTACTGAAAAAAAGAATTTTAAAAAACTGTAGAGAGGAAGTTACCAAAATTATATAACAAAAATGGGAGGAAGAACATTTGCATCTCTGTCAAAGGGGCCCATGTGCTCAGCACAATGGAAAAAAAGGAGAGTCACACTAAAAAAAAAAAAAAAAAAAAAAAAAAAAAAAAAAAAAAATCACATAAAGAAACTTTAGAATACCAGAGGGAAAGAAATTTTTAAGAGTGTCCACAGAGAAAAAGTCACATAATGGGATGGAAATCCATCTGGCATTAAACTTCTCATAGGTAATATTGATTACTACTAGAGCATGGCCCTCAAAATTTTGAGGAAAAACTATGTTCATCTACAATTTCATGCCCAAATAAAATAACAATCTAATATAAAGACAAAATAGAGACATTTTAGATTGGCTAGTACTCAAAAATTTCATTTTCACCATTATTTTTTCAGGAGGAGGATACACTTCAGTAAAATGAAGTGATAAAAAACAAAAAGGAAAAGAACCAAACACAAATTATCCAACAAAAGGACAACACAGGGAAGTCCCAGGATCAGAACTGTATGGTAAAACTATAAGCAAACTCTGACTAACACAGAATAATGAAGAAGGAGGAATGAAGGAGGGATATCTCCAGGAAAAAAACATTATCATGCTTTTGGACTTATGACTGTTGAAAAAATTAATGAGAGGTTATAGACTTGTTAAGACATTGAGGGGGGTGGGGATTAGCCAATTAGTCCATTGGAAACTAAGCAAATGAATAAACAAGACAATAAAAAACAGTGATGGGTGGGGAGAAAAAAAAATTTATTTAAGCAAATGAATGCAATATACTACTAGCCCATCAACACTTATATAGTCATTGTAATATAATTATCAATTACAGACTGCTTATATATTTAACAAAAATTATTATGTAACTTTTCAGAACTGGGAAAGTGGATTTATGATATGATCTGAATCCTATGTCCCCATAAAAAGGGTTAATAGATAACATTTTAAATTGCTTAATGAAGAAAATTTAAGTAAACACATTCTTTACAAAAGGAAAGTATTAGAAGGAAAAAGCTAATACTATTTTAAGTGGCTGCTTCTGGATACCCAAGGGGAAGGAAAGGCACTTATTTTATTGTAAACCTCCTAGCACTAGTCAGATTTTGACTCATGTACAGAATTACTTTAACACAAAAAGTTCTTAACATTATCAATGGAGGATATTAAAATCAATAGAAATCAAAGGATATAAAACTTACAAACCATGAGATATAACTTTCCCTTTATTATCTGAAATTACATAGTAATCAAGTGAGGCACTAAAAGAGTGATTAAACTTGGAAGAGTGGAGAAAAGGTGGAGGTGGTACAAGATAGACCCATCTAATCACAAAACACAGAAGAGCAAAAATATCAATAAATAATATGTAATCTTACTACAGGTTGAGACAACCATAATTAGCACTCAAAACCGAATTAGTTAAAAGCAGCTACCTTTAGGAAAGTAGGGATAGAGAAATGGAGCAGGATTTCTCCTTTTTCATTAAAAGACCATCTGTTCTACTTGATAATTACCATTAAGTTTTTAAAAGGTCACCCTGAGATACAATGAATCAAAGACCTAGGGAGTCCCCTGAAACCTGTTACCAAAAATAATTTTCACAAAAAGGCAAAATGCACTTAACATAATCTTCAAAACCTCTAAAATCTCCATCTAGAATATACTTATTATGCAATACAATAAGTACACAAAGAAACACTTATTGAGAATAAAGCTGGGCAGGACAAGGAGTATCCCTAATAATACGAATGTGTAAAGAAAGAATAAATAATGAAACTCAATCTGAATAACTCAATTCAACGAAGAGATAATTAATAAAAATAATAGTTTGCAACTCATTATTTTAATAAGTATTCTAAGGCAAACTTACCACCTCAAAAAGAAAAAGAAAAAATCATAACAAAGATAACTTTGCTGAAGATAGTTAATTATAATCATCTTATTTCTCTATTATAATTCTGAAATAAAATATATTGGTATCCATTTTTACATCTTCAAAACAAACTACTAATATTCTGTGCACACTATAACAAAAAGGTTTAAAAGCAATGGATAAAGTATTGAGAATAGTTACTACTTTTAAAATTTCTTATGAAACCATTTGCAAATTACATAAAGAATTCTTTACCATAAAATTAAGATATGTTTATACGATATTATACATGTTAAACAACCAAGTTACAGAAAATCATTTGGTAACATGATAAAATGATAAATAAATAAAAGGGAAAAGTTAGAATAAAAAAATTTTTATCTGAAGATATCATATAATTGTTACTTTAGCTCAAGGCACTTGACAATAAATAAAAGGTATCTGCACACCTTCAAGTTTTAACAATGAACCTCTTGTTGTATAAAAGCTGATATGTGAATTGCTAGACATTATGATTCTTCATTTTTTCCCCAGCTAATAATATGCTTCAAATTTTGATTACTTCTAAATCTGTTGTATTAAGTCTGAAACCGATTAATGATGTACTGTATCCTGCTAAGTAGAATTAAATTAGTGTATAATTGATTAGTATGTAATTGAAGCAGTTGTAGATTTATCAACTTTAATTAGGATAGCTTATTACAGATAATTTACACTATAAGAAAAAATAGAAACAAGAAGTTCATCAAAACCTCAAATTAAGATCAGAGACAATATTAAAGATTAGAAAGGGCTATATGCTAATTCAAAGTTCTTTGAAAGTAAATCATTTAAGTCAAAATCCTTTTAGAGGAAAAAACTGATTATTAACCTTTTAGCTTAGAATTTTCAAGTAATTACACTATTTATGTAATCTACAGTAATAGGTAATGCTAACTCATGTGTGGATAAAGAGAACATATACCAATAATATTGTCTACCTAGAACACTAAATTATACCAAAAACAAATCAAATTAAAATACTTAAATATTCTCATAATTCATTTAAAAAGTTATTCAAGCAAGAGAAAATCTCATAACTCTATCCCAGAAATAAATATCAACAAAGAGCAAGCAAGGAGAAAAAAAATCTCTCTAACAGCAGAACACAGCAGTATCTATGGTTTTCTCAATACCCTTGTGGGTGGTAAGTATAGCCCAGAAAGTTCCACATGTAAATTGCTAACTCCCCTGAGTTTAAAGCCATGGTAATTAGGTTCATTATCTTACATGCTAATGACACAGAGATAATAAGTTTGCAGTGAATAATTCATATACTACCAGCTCTCATGGTGATGCTCACTGCTAATAGTTTATTTACGGTACAAGTTACACTGCATTTTTATATTT
The DNA here is from genome assembly GCF_045843805.1 of Urocitellus parryii. Classification (NCBI taxonomy): domain Eukaryota; kingdom Metazoa; phylum Chordata; class Mammalia; order Rodentia; family Sciuridae; genus Urocitellus; species Urocitellus parryii. Next base: position 161,421,159 of record NC_135535.1, on the reverse strand, counting down.
TAATTTATTGCCTTGTTAAATAGGAATAATTTAGTGTGGAAATCTAATTTATAATCAGTAAATGATAAAATCTTAAGCATATATTGGTTTGTATATTTAAATAATTTTTACTCATTACTCATAATTAGTTATGATAACAAACTACTATACAAATGTCTTATACTAAGATTACAGTAGCTTATAAATGATTATTTGAAATTAAATTTCAAAAATGATAATCTGAATTAATGTCAATAAATTAAACTGTTTTAGTAACTCACATTGCTCAAATAAATGCTAATATCATTATGCGCCTAATTTTAAAATGTACATATAGACTATTTTGGAAACATTTTGGAACAAAGTACAAATAAACCACTTACATTTCTTAATATGACCTATAAAAATCATAATTGATTTTATTTTTTACCCAATTCTGTTTTGGACTGAAGATTAGATTTGTTGTACTTATGTTAACAAAAATAATTTTAATCTTTCAAAATGACCTTATTAGTTAAAATAACCCATAGTTTATATTTTTTTTTTAACTTTTATTGGTTGTTCACAACATTACAAAGCTCTTGACATATCATATTTCATACATTAGATTGAAGTGGGTTATGAACTCCCAATTTTACCCCAAATGCAGATTGTAGAATCACGTCGGTTACACATCCACAATTTTACATAATGCCCAATTAGTAATTGTTGTATTCTGCTACCTTTCCTATCCCCTACTATCCCCCCTCCCCTCCCCTCCCATCTTCTCTCTCTACCCCATCTACTGTAATTCATTTCTCTCCTTGTTTATTTTCCCATTCCCCTCTCAACCTCTTATATGTAATTTTGTATAGCAATGAGGGTCTCCCTTCATTTCCATGCAATTTCCCTTTTCTCTCCCTTTCCCTCCCATCTCATGTCTCTCTTTAATGTTAATCTTTTCTTCCTGCTCTTCCTCCCTCTCTGTTCATAGTTGCTCTCATTATATCAAAGAAGACATTTGGTATTTGTTTTTTAGGGATTGACTAGCTTCACTAAGCATGATCTGCTCTAGTGCCATCCATTTCCCTGCAAATTCCATGATTTTGTCATTTTTTATTGCTGCATAGTACTCCATTGTGTATAGATGCCACATTTTTTTTATCCATTCATCTATTGAAGGGCATCTGGGTTGGTTCCACAGTCTAGCTATTGTGAATTGTGCTGCTATGAACATCGATGTGGCAGCATCCCTGTAGCATGCTCTAGTTTATATGTTATAAAAACTTTTACATTACTATGTACCTGAACTGTAGTGATTTAAATTTATCTAAATCAGATAAAATTTTTCTATAATGATTTGTACTTCTAAAATGATTCCTTCTAAAATAGCTGTTTTTAAGCTAAAATGGCTTGATGAAATGTATCAGTTGCATCAATAACAGATTAAGTAGGGATCAAATAAAATCAAGTAAGAACTTCAAAAATCTCAGTAGCTTTAAAATTATAAGGTCTTTTTATCCTTTCTACTAGCTGTTCATCATGGGTCATCGGAGGGTTCTATTCTATGTCTTTTCATTTCAGTACCCAATATAATGGGTAATCACCATCTCAAATTCTGCAAATCATCATGGCAGATTAAAAGAGTACTCTGGACAGACTTGCACTGGTAATTAAAAACTGTGGTTCAGAAAAACATATTTTACTTCTGCTCATAATTGAGGACAATTTTATGAAAAGTTAAGGCTTCAAAAAGTTTAAATCTTTAAAATTCCAGAAGAAAAATTTTTCTCAGCAAGACATCTACCTAAGTAGCCTGTGAATATAGATGAGATAATGTTCATGAAGGTCTTATAAGATTAAGTGTCTCCCAAATTCCTTTTTGTATTAAATAACTATATCACAGCAACTAGTTCCTGGAAAAACTTCTACAACCAGAATAACATTAGGATTTCAAAATTGCAAATTTGAACACATTACCTGCTTAAAATCCTCTAATGTCAGCATGGCCCTCCATGTAATGATTCCTAGACACCTTTCTAAAGGCAGCTAAATATTCAATACAATCAACAAAATGCTCTAGAGTGACAAAAACTAATAAATTTGCTATACTCAGGCTTTCCTACCTTTTCACATTCTACCCATGGCAGAACTTTCTCTGCCACCTTCATCTGAGTGCCAGAGAGTTTTTGTACTGCCTCAACATTGATTTTCCATATCTCCATTGTAGCTGACTCTCTACTAGTTTATGAATTTCTCAAAAATAAACACTATTCAAAGGTAAGTACACTTAATTTATTTCAAAGGTAAGTACATTTAGTGGTCAATAAACATCTAAAAAAAGACTAATGCTCCATAGTGCCAAATGAATGTTCTTACAGAAAAGGAGTATGTTTGACAAATGAAGACCAACTGTCCTTGAAGATATATTTGCAAAAATTAGGTTGCTCAATGAGTTCCTTTCAATATCTAAATACTAGAGTCAATTTGTTGGTGTCAGTTCTTATAAAGTTACATGACACTTATTTTATTTTCTCATTCATCTTCCAGATTTTAATTTATAATTCAGATTTACTTAATGTCAAGAGTTATAAGAGGTTCTAGGCATGGCATTACATAAATATTAGTGGAGGTGTTCTCATATTAGATAAAAACAAGCTGTTTCATATTTTGTCCAACTAATTTTTTTCCCCTTGAGATGGAGGTCTTACTATGTTGCCCAGGCTCACCTCCAACTCTAGGGCTCCAAAGATCTTTCTGCCTCTGCCTCCCAACAAGACAGCACTGCAGGCACACATTACTGTGCCCAGCTCACTCATCTCACTTTTTGATGTCTGATGTTCACTTTATATTATGAGAGTTAATACTCCATTTTACATTAAAATAATTTACTATAGTTATGAAAAAGTTTGAAATAATTATTATGCATTGGCTATAAACCTGTCGACTACATTTTCAATACAAAGATACAAAGGATTTTACAAAGCATGTTATTACAGAATAATGTTTTCAAGCTCAACAGTTTTTAAATGAAATACTCTAATTAAACAAAAGTAAACTGATGTTAAAATAGAAGATTTTATTTTCAGAAGAAATAAATGAGAAAATTAAAAAAGATATCAGACTACTGTTTCATCTGGAAGAATAACTATTAACAACATTGAGAAAACATGCAAAAAAATAATGAAAATGACAAACCCCCTTTGTAATAATATGTTATAAATCAGAGATTAAAACATGCAAAAGTAAAAGACACTGGGTTAAACAGCATGTCTACATTCCTGAAATATTTTCAGACAATAAATAATACAAAGTTATCAATATATTTCTTAGTCATTCTTGACATCATACTTTAGTTGCCTAAACCATAGCAAAACAAAATGACTCACATACCACCGAGCTGGCTTTTTACCTTTAACATGTGCACAGAGAGAATTAAATGTATTTTGACAATATATTTTTTACTAATTAAAATTTTTTTTACTAATCAAATAGCTCAGAAATACACAGGTATATCTTTTGACAATGACACATCATTGCATAACATCTATATTATTAGCCAGATGCTGTGGTGCAGGCCTGTAATCCCACTGACTCAGGAGACTTGAGACAGGAGGACTGAAAGTTTGAAGCCAGCCTCACCAATTTAGCTAGGCCCAAAGCAACTCAGCAAGACATTATCTCAAAATAAAAAATAAAAAGGGATGGGGATGTAGCTCAGTGGCAAAGTGTCCCTGGGTTCAATCCCTAGTTCAAAAAAAAAAAAGGTGGGAAAACCATTTAATGTAAGAGTTTTATAATTGTACGAATTTTAACCTCCCATATAACTGGTTTAAATATATTTACACAATTACAAAGTAAATTGCTGATGAACATAAATTTAGCTAAAAAATGTACAATAATTGTAAATGGTGGAGCAGCAAATATGACTGGAAAAAAAAGAGCAGAATTTTTCTTAAAAATTAGAAGGCTGCCTCCATGTGTAGTGGTATACACCTCAGCTACTTGGAAGGCTGAGGCAAAATGATCACAAGTTCAAAGCCAATCTTGGCAAACTGGAGGTCAGCTTCACCAATATAGCAACACCGTGTCTTAATCTAAAAAATTAAAAAATGTTAGGGGAGAGATTAGCAGTAAAGTGTTCCTGGCTTCAGTCAGCTCTCCAGTAATGGGGGAAAAAAGAAATTAGCCCGCTACTTTAAAAAAAAAAAAAAAAAATGGTTGAAATTCTACTCTTTATGTACTAAAGCTTTAGCAAAAAAATTCTGCAAAGTCATGAACAAACTCTAACTAAATATTACTATAATGAAGGAAACTCACGAAAATAGTTAAATTTCTAAAACAGAATAGAATTAACCATATCTAACCATTTGTTCAAATCTCATTTGTAAGTATTGTATAGTTTCCTCAACACAGGTTTTAAAAACTGTTGGTAAGTTTATACCTATTTTTTCTTTTCATTTATTTTGTAAATAAGGTCTCCAAATATTGTTATATAAATATTCCTGATTTTTTTGTTAACTTTTACATCCTAATACTATGCTGAATTTTTGTAGTGAGCTATTTTTATTTTGATTCTCTAAAAGTTTTCATGTATGCTATCAAGTCATCTGAAGTTTCAAGTTCTTATGCCTGATTTTTCTGGTCAATCATGCTTTCAACTTCCAGCATAATGTTAAATAATATATAAATGTTTAATAATAATAATAATAGTAAAATAAGCAAATATTTTTTACTTATTCCTGACATTAGTAAAGAAGTATCGCCGAAGAATGTATCTATATATCAACAGTTTTTAGAATTGAGGTAAATATATTTTAACATGTTAAGGAAGTTTCCAATTATTACTATTTTCTCAAAAATTGTTTAGTAGAAAATGGGTGTTGAATTTTGTCAGAGGCATTTTCTGTAGCAGTGGAGAGAAGCATCTGTTTTCTCCTTGGACCTATAAATATGGTATATAAAGATATTTTTGAATACTGAGCCATTCTTGAATTCCTGGCATAATCCCCTCTTGCTCATGGAATCAGTCTTTTGTTAATATTCTATTAAAGATTTAATTTAGTATTCATAAATGATGTTGCTCTGAAATGTTCATTTTGTGCTATTGTTATCAGAGTTAGGCATCAATAATATATTTAAAGTCCCCTCCCCCATAGAAGGTATAGAACTCAGGGTCATACATGTACTAGGCAAGCACTCACTGAAATATATCCCCAGCCTATTTCCTCTAATTTCACATAAGACCTGGTCTTGAAGCAGAATAGCTTTAGGGTTTAGTAATTTAGGAGCTCAATAATAGCATTGAGCATTTGAGTTCTCACCATCTTTTCATTCTCACTCCATCATCTAGTATTTTGGTTCAATCCTGAACTATTATTCCCCATAAGATTATAAGATGATAGCTCATCTGTTTTGATGGAAACATGCTGAATGGTGGGAGGGGTGGGGAAGCCCATCATAAAACCTCTTGTGTCTTTTTGGTCATATATGAATTATAGGGCAGATATGAGTCATATGCTCAAGTCTATGTACATACAAGGAAAAATAAATGAGATAATCATCATTGATCTAGACCAGCAGGATTTATTCAAATCACATGATAGTGTTCAATCCCCAGCACCCCCCACCAAACAAAAGAGAATTAATAAGTTAATAAAATAAATCATTGTCAGAAACCAGTGATCTAAGCATCAGCTAAGTCAAAAATTGATTGTAGGGTGTTTGATTAAATTATTTAATGTCTCTGAGCCTCAGAATACCCTCCATAGTTATCATATTATAAATAAAACAGCCAGGCACAAAAGCATATGCCTGTAATCTCAGCTACTTGGAGGCTGAGACAAGAGAAACATCAAGTTCGAGGCCAACAACCTGAGCAAGAAGGAAAGCTACCTAAATAATTTCCTTTGTACTATAATATTAGTAACAATACTTGTCAAAATTGTTCATTCATAATGAATATATATATAGGTCATCTATTGTATGTACAATATGGTGCTAAGTGTAATAAGAAAAATAAAACATTAAAAGCTTTATATTCTCACAGAAAGGATCTAATGTCTACTCCAAAACCATGATACAATAAAAAAAAAAAAAATGACAACACAATGAAACAAGTTCAGAAAAAGCATATGGTAATTCCTCATCTTAAAGATACTTACAAGGATTGTGTTCATAAACTTAAGATTAAAATATTTATTGGAAAACAAGTGAAGGAATATCAGAAAATTTACTGGCTTAAAGAGACATGTTTCATTCTGTTTTGAATAACAGAACACTGACTCAGGAAGCTAAGGCAGGAGGATCACAAGTTCAAGACTAGCCTAGCCAATATAGCAAGACTCTATCTCAAAATAAAAAATAAAAAAGACTGAGGCTACAGCTCAGTGGTAGGGTTTCGCTGGGTTCAATCTCTAATGCTGCAAAAATTTAAAAAAGAAGTAAAAAAAGAAAATGAATACTGAATTCAAAGTTATACATGCACTTTTCCAGAGGAAAAATTAAAATGCAAGACTTAAAAAAAAAAATTCAATCTTGCGGGGGGAACAGGGGTTCCAGGGCAGGGGGTACCAAGGATTGAACACAGGGACACTTAACCACTGAGCCATTTTTATTTTGAGACAGGATCTCTCTAGGTTGCTTAGGGCCTTGGTAAGTTGCTGAGGCTGGCTTTGAACTGTGATCCTCCTGCTTCAGTCTGCCAAACTGTGAGGATTATAGGTGTGTGCCACCCCACCAGACAAAAGTTTAATCTCTAATTTCACACATGGCACTGAAATCACAATGACTTTGTGATTCTCTCTCTCATACACTTTGTCATTGTTTATGACTTCAGCAATTATTTATAATAGCACCTACCTGCCTTTAATGCTTCAATCTCACAGTCAAACATAAAAACAAAGTGATAATAATATCATAGGGAAGAATACTACATTAAAAGCCTAGAAACATTCTTAAAGCCTGGCTAAATCTTTCAAACTTCACTGAAAAGTATTACTTTATTAGCTAGCCATTGTGACTACAATGAATGGTTAGTCATTTAAATGTTGCATCTCAATAAATGTTTTATCACATAGCTGCTTTCTTCCTTATAAATAAATTGAAACAATCATATTTTTTCTTTATTAAAATGAAGAATTCAAGCCCAGTTTTCTCTTCCTTGTTTAAGAAATAATCAAGAACACAAAACTAATCAAAATGTATCTCTTAATTTGCAAATAACTAAGTAACCCAGGTAAGACAGTAACAATGTTTACTTGAAAATGTAAAGAAGAGTGAAAATAAAAATTTTGATAACAGGACTGGGGCTGAGGCTCAGTAGCAGAGCGCTTGCCTCGAACATGTAAGGCACCAGGTTCAATCCTCAGCACCACATAAAAATAAAGAAATAAATAAAGAAAAATTTTGATAACATATCTACTTTAGAAATAAGTTTATTTTTCATGCATACAGTTATGTACTTATTAGGATTCATAATATACATCAACCTTAAAAATACCTATTTAAGCCTGTAATCCCAACAGCTCAGGAGGCTGAGGCAGGAGGATCACAAGTTCAAAGCCAGCCTTGGCAACTTAACAAGGGCCTAAGCAACTTAGCAAGACCCTGTCTTAAAATAAAAAATAAAAAGTGCTGGGGATGTGGCTCAGTGGTTAAGCACTCCTAGGTTCAATCCTGGTACCAAAATTAATAAATAAATAATACCTATTTAATATTTTTAAATTAAGAAGGCTCTCTGCCATGGTAATTTCGGCAATTAGTCCTTACAAACAGTACTAAATGCAAATTTACATTTGAATACTTCTCTCCACAGAGCTCATCTACCCCAAAATTACTGTACTCAAGTAATTCTAAGACACCTCAAATTTTTTAAAATTTCTACATTCATTTACCATACTTGGTGTCACAGAAAAAATAGGGGAAACAGCACCATCTGGTGGGTAGCATCTTAATTTTAAATAATTTTCCACATTTTACCTTATTAATACTTCTTTGAAAAAAACTGCACAGTATTAAAAAACCATTTACGAAGAACTACAAATGAGGGCTAGGTGTGTAGCTCCGTGGTAGAGCACTTGCCTTGCATGTACCACACCCTGGGTTCAATCCCCAGCCCTTAGGGAAAAACAATACACAAATGAATAAATGAATAATTAAAAAATATTTTATTAATAAGCAAAAATGTACTTGAAAATGGAACCAAGTTTACAGCATTGTTTTTTTATATCTTTTAAAGTTTTTTTTTAAGATGGACACAATATATTTATTTATTTTTATGTAGCGCTGAGGATTGAACACAGTGCCTCATATGTGTGAGGCAAGCGCTCTACCGATGAGCTATAACATCAGCCCCTGTTTTTTAATTTTTTTTAAATATTTTTTTAGCTGTCAATGAACCTTTATTTATTTATTTTTATGTGGTGCTGAGGATCGAACCCAGTGCCTCACACATCCCAGGCAAGCACTCTACCACTGAGCCACAACCCAGCCCCCTGTTTTTTTAATTATTGAGAAATTAACCATTATTGTAATGTCATTAGGTTAAAACCACCTCAGAATTTAACTGTGTTCTTAGCTTTAAATTAAAAAATACCAATTATTAATATAAAAAATTACATTATATATAATAGATCTATACAAAATAGATCAATAGAGAATTAGATGTGAATATAATAATATTGACAAATAATCTTCTCAAAAGACAGTGTTTCCTGTTATTTATTTATATTGGGGTAGATTTTTTTCAATCTAAATATGCAACAGAAATTATTAAGAGTGATCTCAAGGTTTATTAATAATAATAGCTTTCTAAGCATGTAATGGAAAGGCTTAAAAACAGACTGAAAACAAAATCAGAAATAAGGCAGTGTTATTTAGTTTGTTAAATTCTATATCAAGCTTTCAGAGGTGAAAAAATAGAGCAGAATCAAAGTACAAAAAGAAAAAAAAAATGAAAAAAATAGCAAGTTTCCCAGATGTACTTCTAATTTATCTAAAAATAATAACTATATCTTCCAAATAATCCTGGGCTTAAACACACACTGTATCAGCATGTACTAGGCACACAATGGAAAGAAAACATAAAGATATAAACCCATGTAGCCGTTGTTTTTTCCCACTGTCTTGAGTACCTTCCAGACAAAACAATTTTCCCTTTTAGTTATACTGTTTCTCCTAATGGGAAGGAATTAAACATCTCAATTTATGTAATAAATGTGTATTTTTATAATTTTTAAAAATTCTAACCATTAAGCTTTTACCTTAACACAAAAGATTTAAAGCAAAATTCATCTCCTGGAACTAAAATGACAATAAATTCACAAGAACAATACTTCTCACAAAAAAATGCCCATAATATGTTAAAGGTTTTAAAGCAACAGAAACAATTCTAACAGAACCAGTATATTAGAGAAAATCTAAAAACACCTTATGAGGAAGGAAAGCACAAATAAGAAGCAAATCAGAATCACCCAAAAAAAACCTGAGAGGAGCTCTGTATCTATATTTAAAAAACAAATTAATTAAAAATCTGAATTGGGCTGGGGATGTGCTCAAGCGGTAGCACGCTCGCCTGGCATTCGTGTGGCCCGGGTTCCATCCTCAGCACCACATACAAACAAAGATGTTGTGTCCGCCGAAAACTAAAAAAATAAATATTAAAAATTCTCTCTCTCTCTCTCTTTTAAAAAAAAATCTGAATAAATGGTAAACCTCCATAAGTGTACACATTCTCTCTCTCTCATATACTAGTCATCCAACTCAGCCCTCAGTATGCTTACAACCAAGGATTAGCCACTGGGGATGGGGGTTTTAGGGGTTGGGCAGGGGTAATACTAGAGAATTCTAAGCCAAGAAAAACAAGACCTGTAGATACTGACATACAGGCAAGGAAAAGCCAATCTGAACTAAATCACTCTACAGTGAGGCCCTTCCAATGACAAGTCTTGCCCATACCAGAGCCTCTTGTTGCCTCATTCTAGAATCAGAAAGAAATGCCAAGAATCATTTGACATTTGAGACAATACTCTAATGTGTAAGCTAGAAACTGAAACAAACAACAAACAAACAATACGCAAACAATAATAAAAGAACCCAGGCGGAACAACATCAAGACAAGGAATACAAAAGGTTTTAATACTATTAAAAGTAACGATAATAATGAAGTAACATTAGAAATAAGCTATTGGGGGCTAGGGTTGTGGCTCAGCGGTTGAGCGCTTGCCTGGCACTTGTGAGACCCTGGGTTCGATCCTCAGCACCACATAAAAAATACATGAGTAAAATAAAGGTATTGTGTCCAACTACAACTAAAAAATAAATATTTTTTAAAAAAAGAAATAAGCTATCAATAGGAGAATGAATACACTATGACATAATTACAAAACAAAATTTTATACAGAAGTGTGTACAAATGGACTAGAACTATATATATATATATATATATATATCAATATGCATAAACATCAAAAATTAATTTAAAAATGTTAAAAGTCATTTATAGAATACCATTTAAATCATTTTTAATGAAAAACAATATTCCATAGTGTTTCGAGATTTAAACATGCAATTAATAAATAAGGATGGAAATGGAAATGAAAATATTCATTTAGGTAGTTGTTTCTTGTGGTCAGCATAGAATGAAATAGAAACAGCGCTTTAATTATATTTCTATGCTTTATTTAACATTGGTGGTAAGAACTGTTTTGTATTTTCTGTGCCTTTTTGAGAACCTGAAATTCACAATTCAAAAAAACAAGCCTTTGAGAGAAAACGTTTTATTATCCATTCTGGATGTTCTCATCTATGTTCTGGAGAGGGGAGGCTTTCAGAGAACTCACTAACAGATACATAAGGTATATTGAGATCAAACATACACCGAGGCAGAAATAGCATTCCAGTCTATGAAACGGGAGACCTAGATTTGTCTAGTCCATATGTTGCCACTATCCAGCAGTGTGACTCTGAGCATTTTAGTAATACACCAGGTTCCGGTTTTTCAACCATCAAATAAGAAAATTTAATTAGATTCTACCATCTAAATTGTTGTTTCTGCCAGACATGGTGGCACACACCCGTAATCCCAGCAACTCAGAGGCTGAGGCAGAGGGACCCAAATTCAAGGCCTGCCTCAGCAACTTTGTGATACTCTTAGCAACTTGGTAAGACCTCAGTTTCAAAACAAAAAGTTAAAAGAGCTGGGGATGTGGCTCAGTGGTTAAGCGCTCCTGGGATCAATCTCTGGTACCAAAAAAAAATGTGTGTGTGTGTATGTGTGTGTGTGTGTGTGTGTGTGGTTTCCATCTTTAATATATGAAACTTTGTGAACTTGCAAAGTTTATGTAAAAATCACAACTTTGAAGTACTACTCAAAAAGAGCTCACATTGCTAAAGTATGCAAAATATTCTTTACAAGGTATAGATGTTACTTTGTTGAGAAGGTTACCCAAATGAATATTATGTATGGGATAGTTTAAATTTTTTACATTTGACTTTGGAATACGGTACATGATCATCATATTAATGTTCTCATTTTGCCATCTATGAATTCTCAAACTTTAGCATGCATCAGAGTCATTGCAGAAAAGCAGATTACTGGATCCCGACACAGAGTTTCAGACGAGGTTTAGGGGCTGAATAATTTGCATACATTTCTAACAAGTTCCAGTTAATGTTGATACTGTCAGTCCAAGGACCACACTGAGAACCTCTGCTCTGTGCTTTATTTAGAACTACTTAGAACTCTAGATAGGATCCTCTGGGCCCTTCTTCAACTAGAACTCATCCTACAGCCTATCCTCAAAAGCCCACTTGTAGCTGATAAGTCAGTGTGGAGAGAATCTCCCACCTCATTATCTGATCCCATTTTCTCATACCCAACCCTTCCTAGGTAACACTGATCATACTAGCCTACCTTCTGTAGGAAGTCTGTCAAGTCCATTTGGCCCAAATCCCAATGTACTCCTAATACTTTCTCTTAGTAATTTTCGACTGCCACCCCACTCCTTGGCTGTAAGTTCCGAACTGAACCCAGTTTTGTGCTAGTTATCTTTTCCCTTATTGCAGTAGTTCCTAAATAAATTTATTTTTACAACCTTAACCAACATCCAGCTCCGTCCACATAAAACATGTAAGTAACAACAAATAAGGAAAAGAAGTGAGGTTAGCCTTAGAATAAAGGGAGGACCATAACTTTCCTATGTTCATATATATGAATACATCAACAGTGAAACTCTGTATCATGTTCAACCACAAAAATGGGGTCCTAATTAGAGTAAATTATATTTCATGTATGTATAATAAGTCAAAATACACTCTACTGTCATGTATATCTAAAAAGAATTTTAAAAAACATATATGTATATATATAATTAGAAAGCATGGTCACATTAAAAAAAAAATGAATGAAGGGAGGGATGTGGCTCATTAGTAGAGCACTTGCCTGAGTTCCAGCCCCAGCACTGGCCCCCCACCAAAAAAAAAAAGAAAAGAAAAGAAAAGAAAAGAAAAGAAAAGAAAAAAGAAAGACAGTAGAGAAAGACGAAGAAAAGGAGTAAAATTATGCTCTATAAATTTACTTTTCAATTATTAAATTATGTATAATAAATGCTAGAGAGGATGTGGAACAAAAGGAACACTTTTACACTGCTAGCAGGACTGTAAATTAATATAACCACTAAGGAAATCAGTATGGAGTTTCCTCAAAAAACTAGAATGGAAAATGGAACCATCATATGACCTGGCTATACCATGACTCAGTATTTGTCCTGAGGAATTAAAGTCATCATAATAGAACAATACATGCATACCCATATTTATAGCAGCAGCACAATTCACAAAAAACTATGGAACAAGCCTATGTATCCAGCTACAGATGAATGGATAAAAAAAAAAATGTGTTTATACACAATGGAATTTTATTCAGCCATAAGGAAAAGTGAAATTATGTCATTTGCAGGAAAATGAATGAAACTTGAGAATATTACATTAAGCAAAATAAGCCAAACTCAGAAGGTCAAAGGTCATATGTTTTCTCTTATCTGTGGAAGTTAGAGAGGAAAAAGGAAAAGAAAGATGTGATGGGGGAGTCTCATTAAAATCAAACAGAGATGAGTATAGTACAGGAAGTGGATGAGTGAAGGCAGAAATACTAGGGAATTATATTGACCAAATTATATTATTATTTTATATGCATGCACAAAGATATAACAACAAATCCTACCATGATACAATGCACCAATAAAAATATGGAAAAAAGAATTCAATTATGCATCAAAATCTTTATGTTTTCTAGAACATTCAACACAAAGAAATCAAAATCATTTAAATTGTCTCAAAATCCATCTACACATATATACAGATATATAGGAAATAAAATACTCTCTCTTGTATTATGTTTTGAAAACTAATTTCATTTTCCTAAATTTCCATCAAATGATGATAAAGCATCATGTAAATTTTAATTTGATATTTAAGTAATACTTATTCTATAACTCACAGACATTGAACACATTTAATGCAGACTTATGTAGTATACACAGCAGAACTGAATATAAAACAGTCACAAGTCTCAAGATGCTCAATCTCATAAGGGAGACAGACAAATAAATTAGAGTACAGAGAAGCAAACTTACTAGGGTTGAAGAGGAAGTTTTCTGAAGGAAGCAGCTGAATTTTGAAGTTATCAAGCAGATGAGATTGGGGAAGGGTAGAACAGCACATGCAAAGACACAGAGACAACCACAAGCAATTAGATTTTACTGGCTAAGTAGAAAAAAAGCTGGTGACAGGGACTTGCCCATGCAAGCACACTCTACCATTCTTGAATCCTTGAATTTCTTTGTGCCACTATATATGAAGATCTGTGTTTATATAAATTGTGTTATAATTTAACAGAATAATAAACATGTTTAGTATTAACAAAGGGTTCAAAGGTAAGTGTCCTACAATATTGTTTAAAAGCCTACTCAGGCACAGTGGTGCACGCCTATTATCCCAGCAACTTGGGAGGATGAGACAGGAGGATTTCAAGTTTGAGGGCACCTTCAGTAACTTGGTAAGACCCTGTCTCAAAATAAAAACAGAAGGACTAGAAACGAAGTTCATCGGCAGAGTACCCCTGGGTTCAATCACTATCACTGCAAACAAATAAAATTAAGTAAAAGCCTACTCAAGGGATGGGGATATAGCTCAGTGATAGAGTGCTTGCCTAGCACGCACCAAGCCCTGGGCTCGATCCCAGCAATGCAAAAAATAAATAAATAGATAGATAGATAGATAGATAGATAGATAGATAGATAAATGCCTGCTAATGCATAATCCTAACAACATCCTTCAAACTACTTAGAAGATAATATAATTAAATTTGTACAAAATAAAAATAACATATTATACTTTAGTTCTTTTCTGTTATATTTCTATGGTTGACATTTCTACGGTTGACATATTTCTACGGTTTGCTTATTTTTGTAAAATCCATATTGTCAGTCAATCATATTTTCTGCCTTCATACTTACATTACAGTAGGGAAATTATTTTTGAACAGCTAATTATACCATTTATTACTTAATATAAAATTGTTGGGGCTGGGGTTATGGCTCAGCGGTAGAGCACTTGCCTAGCACATGCGAGGTCCTGGGTTCAATCCTCAGCACCACATAAAAACAAATAAAATCAACTACAACTAAAAAATAAATATTTTAAAAATAAATAAATAAATAAATGGCTTAGGTGAAAAAGGAGAAAAAGCGGTGATGAAAGAATTATCCATACTTCCATGCACGGAAATTGGTGGTTAGGATTTTATAACAGAGGATTTTCCTACAAATGTATACGTGAAGCATTTTTTTGCACATTTCTTTGTTAAATTTGAGTATCCTGGTACTTCTTTTCCCCTTTGCTCTTTCTACCACACAAAAAGTTTGTTTTCTCCTTCACACCCAGAATGAAGAAAGAAAAAAAAATGTTACTGAACATTTTCCCACCCAAGTCAACAATGGGAAAAATCTGAAAAATATCAAAAGAATGATAAATTCAAATTTGATAATACAGGAGCCAACAAAACATCTAAAATATTTTTCTTCTCTCATTTCTGCCCTTAAGATCTGTTTTGAGGGGCTGGGGATGTGGCTCAAGTGGTAGCGCGCTCGCCTGGCATGCGTGTGGCCCGGGTTCGATCCTCAGCACCACATACAAAACAAAGATGTTGTGTCCACCGAAAACTAAAAAATAAATATTAAAATTCTCTCTCTCTCTCTCTCTCTCTCTCTCTCTTTAAAAAAAAAAAAAAAAGATTTGTTTTGAGGGCTGGGGTTCTGGCTCAGTGGTAGAGCACTTGTTAAACGTCAGCACTGCATATAAATAAATGAATAAAAGTCCATCAACAACTAAAAAAAAATTTTTTTTAAAGATTTGTTTTGTTATTCTACTTCCTCTAGTCTAACCCAATAGACCTACAGATCTAGAAATTTGAAACACTCTCAGGCTTTCCCAGACAAAAAAGCACTAAAGTAGCAGGAATGTTTGAGGAAGGTTTCATTTTGTACACGCTATTAAAACTTACTACATATAAAATGAGATTTTTATAAAGGTAACACTTTTTAGAATAAAAAGAGCAATTGGAAATGATTCGGATATAAAGTAAAATTTTACAAGGAAGTTTTATAATCTGTTCTTGATACTGTTTCAGTCACATTGGTAAATTATTGAAAAATCAAGTTGCAATCTTAATTAAGTTCTACAGAGGGAGCTAGCATAACAAAGAATAAAGTCATAATGGACCAAACTTGAAGAAAAGACCTAGTCTTTTGAAAATATCAAATTTCCACTCATCAACAATAAGCTCAGAATATTCTCTAAGGATTTACCCTAATGATTAGCAAACTCAAAACACAAAACAAAATGGTATGTGGTAGTATTTCTATTTCAAAACAGTACATCATATAAATTCATTTATTACTTTGATAAGTTGTAGGGTTTTTCTTAGATTTCTTACTAAGATGTCCTTTTAGATGAAATAATCTCTTGCCCCTTTGAAGAATAAAACTAGCCCATAAAGCCAGCTTCAGTGTCAAAAATACAGAGTTCAAAAATCTTTTAATTTCTTTTGAGAGAAACATAAGCAAAGTTCCTATTAGGACATGCACAATGAGGGCTTCTTTAGATACTTTAGTATTGAACAGATAGGTTTCAATTAAGCTTCACTGGAATATTTATAGCACTTGTCCATTTTGAGTATCATTAGAAGCTGAGTTTTTTAAAAAAACAGTCATTTCTTTTGGGGGGGGAGAGGGTGAAGAAAGACTGTTTCACCATTTTCTCACTGATGTTGTTACTGATGAGTACTATATTTCATCCCTCAGGAAAAGATTCCTTTTTCCAGATAGCATTCTATTCAAAGGGAAATGCAAATTACAAATAATAGCAAAATGTTCATGCAAAATTAATTCTACACAGCTGGTACCTGTAGGTACCTTATAATTGGGGCAGTATGAAAAATTTTTTATGGATTGAGTATGTACTTCATCCAGACGATTTTGCCACAGGCTAAAACCTTGGTGAATCAGGACTCAATGAGTATTGAGTAATAAGGAATTTATTATAGAAATTAAGCCTTATTCAATTCTGAGGAAAAATAGGGAAGTTAATGGTCCAAAAACAAACAGAAAGTCACTAAGTAATCCCATAATAGATTAATGAGTTGGACCTTTCCAGAACCAGACAGGCATGTATAACTGGTTATAGTGGAACTATGAAGGGGTCAGTATGTTATCAGCAATGGACAGCTACCACCTCTAAGTTTTCAGTGGTAAGAGCCTTTTTTCTAGTAGTCAGAACAGTGAGATGAAGTGGGAATAAGTAAGGACAATTTGGGATTCTGCCCGAACCTTGTATCTATCTTTCACTACCTCTAAAAAAAAAAAAAGCAAAAAACAACAACAAAAATCTTAACAGGTTAATCACTCTCAGTGACAATGCAATGTGATGTAATACATGTAATGGAAAGGCATGAAAACAAAATCAGAAATAAGGCAGTGTTATTTAGTTTGTTAAGTTCTATATCAAGCTTTCAAAGGTGAAAAAAATAGAGCAGAATCAAAGTACAAATAATTTTATTGTACAAAGTTCAATTAAAAAAAAACAAAGAAAAAGATAAAATGTTTCCCGGATGTACTTCTAATTTATCTAAAAATAATAACTATATCTTCCAAATAATCCTGGGCTTAAACACACACTGTTATCAGCATGTACTAGGCACACAATGGAAAGAAAACATAAAGATATAAATCCATGTAGCCTCTTAAACTGGCTTGTAGTTGAAGAAGCTGTCTCTCAAGTATCATTTTGGATTTGTTTAGATTAGTGCTTTGCTATTGTCCATTAAGCAAGTGATTTCTTTAATTAGATACTTTTAGTTTATTCAGTAATCCTTCTGGGAATAGCTTCACAGTTTCTAGAATACAATTCTTTTTGGTCCTCACTTGTTAAGAATCATTGGTAGAATATGTACAAAGATGAAATTACTTCATTCAATGTTAGTTTGACATACTAAGAAGTCAACTGATGGTAGCCATTAAAAAAAAAAAAAAAGGAGCAGGGCAAGATGGCACAAGCCTGTAATCCCAACCACACTCAGGAGACTGAGACAGGAAGATCCCAAGTCCAAAGCCAGCCTCAGCCAAAGTGAGGCACTAAGCAACTCAATGAGACCCTGTCTCTAAATAAAATACAAAATAGGGCTGGGGATGTGGCTCAGTAGTCGAGTACCTCTAATTTCAATCCCCAGTAGCCCCTACAAAAAAATTAAAAGGAAAGAAACCTAAAATAGATTTAGTACTTATTCCCGGAAGAGCACCTTCCTAAGCACAAACAATGAATTGACCACAAAAAGCTTTTTAGTTGAATTTAAAAAGCAATATACTAAACAGTTGTCTTACCAAAAATATGATTGTATTAAAAAAAACTAAAAAATGTTTCAGGGGATGGAGCATTTGGCTAAATTGAGAGTCTCTAGGGCATTTGGCTAAATTGTGAGAGTCTCTAGCACAATATATAGATAGGTAACTTCTTTTTTTAATTTTTTTATTTGTAAATGAACAAATACCTTTATTTTGTTCATTTATTTTTACGTGATGCTGAGGATTAAACCCAAGGCCCTGCACGTGCTAGGCAAGTGCTCTACCGCTGAGCCACAGCCTCAGCCCTAGATAACTTATTATATAAGAAGCATTTTTAGCTTAGGAAAAATCTGCCACAGAATAAAAAACTAAGATGGAAGGCTGATTGCTCCAGTAGTGACAAAGATGCCAATAATGAGGATTCTGAACATGACTATTCAAAGAAATCACAAAGGAAAAAAAGTTCAATATTATTTCACATTATATGTGGTCATAAAATATATGATGTAATTAATTCATGTAATACGTATAAATTTGACTTGTTTCATAAGAATTAAAGCCTTTTGTATCAAGAGAGCCAAAAAGCTTTGTATTATATCCTCTTGTAGAAATAATTTTAAGTATTTTGTATTTGGAAGTCAGGCATATATAATACTTGTATGATTTTTCTAAACTCACTCAAAATTGGCTACAGGTCTGAGGTGATTTCTAAAATCACAATAAAATACTATGAAATTAATTTAACCAGCTATTGGGTTCATTATAATCAGTTACTGAACCTTTCAGTGAATATTAATCCCTTGTATTTGTTTTGGGGATTGAACATTTTACCACTGATTTACAACCCTAGTCCTTTCTTAAAATTCTTTATCAAGAGTCAGGGTCTCATTAAATTGCCAAGGCTGTACTCAAAACTAGAAATCTCCAAATTGCTGGGATTACAAACCAGCACAACCACTATTAACCCCTTTTAAAAATTACTGTATACCGAGGGAGCTGCTTCTTGTGACTTAAAAAAAAAAAAAAAGGCACTTAAATGAGAAGCAGGAGATTTGGTTTCTAGTCCAACACTGTCACTAAACAGCACTATTAACTTGTAACAAGTCACTTTATTCGTGTCAATCTCTCACCCTATTCTTAGTAAAATATGGATGTTAGTTCTAAGGTTTATTTCCAGGTTAAAGTTACAATTTAAAAGGTCTGAAGGAAGAGGTTCCTGAGAGTGGGATCATTAAAATGTTCATGACAGCTTTAAAACTATACCTTATTTATAAACATTGAAAATAAGTTATCTTTAATATTTTGTCCTTACAGTGCTGAAAATCAAACCCAGAGCCTCCCACATGGGAGGCAGACAATCTCCCACCGAGCTACATCCTACACCCCCATTATTAGTATCTTCTAAAAACAATTTGAAATCCCTATATTTTAAAAACAAGTTGATTTCATTGATTCTAACTACATTTCAACTTTGACTTCTTGCATACCAGGGTTTCTCTCTTTTACCTTAAGCAAATACATTTTGCCATGAACAAAATCTACCAGCTTTATAAGCAGTTCTTGGATCATTCTTACCAAAACAATCTTGATGTTTTCAAAGAAAGCTACAGCACACAGTGTTAATAACAATGGATTTCAGAGCATACCAGATGTCAGTGATTATCTTTAATTGCCATGAACATATCTTAAGCATGCCACATAAATACTTACAAATCTCCTCTACTGGTTTAGAAATGGGCACCATTCACTAAAAAATAATAGTATTTTTACACTGTACCAAGGATTAAAGTCTACCAGTATCTCTTCCAACAACCTGTTTCATGCTTTTTGCATAATTTATTTTCTTCCATTTTATCATAATTCTACATTGACAAAACCTACTTTTAAAAAAGAACTAATTTTTAAAAATTTAAGGGGTGGTTCTGACAAAATTTATGGATACTTGTGAATTTATTTATTTATATTTGTATTTGAAATTCACCCCTAACTCCAACCAACATTTTTTGGGGGAAAGCAGGTGCTGGGAATTGAATCCAGGAGTACTTTAGCACCCTTTTTTGAGACAGGGTCTGACTAAGTTGCTGAGGTTGGCCTTAAACTGTTGTGTGATCCTCCTGCCTCAGCCTCCAGTTGCTGAGATTAAAAGCAAGTGCCACCACACCCAGCCCCAATCAACTTGTAACTTATCTGAATCCTCATGATCAGATCTCAATATTTTATATAAGGTAATATAGAAGTATATACAGATATTCATGAGAAAAAAATGCATGTGTTCAGCAACAAGAAAACTAAGTCTTCATTTAAAATAAAGTATCTTTTTTTAAGAAGTTTTAATTTAAGACTCTTAAGAAGTTTTAATTCTTTTTTTCTTTATATCATTTATTTGTATGTGGTGTTAAGAATCAAACCCAGTGCCGCAAAAGTGCAAGATAAGCGCTCTATCACT
Organism: Urocitellus parryii; assembly: GCF_045843805.1. Taxonomy (NCBI): domain Eukaryota; kingdom Metazoa; phylum Chordata; class Mammalia; order Rodentia; family Sciuridae; genus Urocitellus; species Urocitellus parryii. The sequence goes on along the minus strand of NC_135535.1, from coordinate 161,400,858 downwards.
AAGCTACAACCCTAGCCCTAAAGTATCTTTTTTAAACCACTTTATTGAGGTATGATTAACACATAAAAAGCTATACAGTACCTTTTCTTTAAATACTGTGTGATACATTGGCTGACAAGGGAAAAATATTTATTGAACAAAACAATGATTTTCTCCAATTTAGTTTAATCTACTCCACTTATAAAACTAAAATTCTGAAAGTTTAAAAAAAATCTAGAGAAGACCAATTAACCAGTTCAGTATATGATCATGCATAGAGCAAAGTATAATACTCAGTTTTAATCACATCACCACTTCAGTTGCTCCATTTTTCCTTCTTAAAATCATCCAAGAGTCTTCCACATGAAGAATGAAAAAAAAAAAGTGAGAAAAAACATTTTTCTTTGAGAAACAAATACCAATCCTCTTTAATGCCAGTCAGTCTTCCCCAGAGGAACATGTATATTTGTGAAGCCTGAGTGACTAAGCATATATGGAATCTGAATCATCAGATTTCGGGAACTAAGAATTTTTTCTTAATATTTTTTTTTGGTAGCTGTAGATGGATACAATAACTTTATTTTATTTATTTATTTATCTTTGTATGGTGCTGAGGATTGAACCCAGGGCCTTACATGTACTAGGCAAGTGCTGTACCACTGAGCTACAACCCCAGCCTCAACTAAGGATGTTTTTAGTGAAATCATAGTTACTGCATGTAAAGAAATATCAAGATAATTAAACAATCAATTTATTGTAGTTTTCTGGTCAGAGGTGGTGATGGGTTTTTGTTGTTGTTGTTGTTTTTGTTTTTATTTTATTTTATTGTGGTACTGGAGGTTAAATCCAGAAGTGCTCTACCACTGAGCAAGATCCCCAGCCCTTCTTATTTTTATTTTGAGACAGGGTCTACCTAAGTTGCTGGGGCTGGCCTTGACCTTTGATCCCCTTGCCTTAGTCTTCTAAATCATTGGGATTTAGAAGACATATTTTAGGAACTGGGGCAATATGATAAAATATGATGAATTAAGACTGCCTTGAACAGATTAGAAGAAGCAATGTTTTATGAAAATAGTGCATGAAATTACCGATTTTATAATTAAATTTTGTTTATAGATATATCTCTTGTACTTTTAAAAGACTCTATCTTGAGCACAAAGAGTATTGGCTATTAACTAACATATAACATTTGCACACATTTACATGGCACAATTTGATAATCTGATACATGTATATGATATCTAATGATTGAATCAGGCTTATTAGCATTTTCATCTTCTCAAACATTTCTCTGTGAGATTTTGGTTATTTTAATTATAAAGTCACAAATGAGCTTGACAGAGAACTAGCAGCCAAAAGAACTAACATTATCAACTAATGCAAAATAAATCAAGTGACAATACTAGTAATAAAAGAATGAACATTGAAACATTAATCACTGATTAAAAATGGAATTAACTAATATATGCAATAACACTGATGAATCTCAAAATTACAACGAAAGAGGCCTTATCAAACAGGATGTATATGATTCCACTTATAAGAAATTCTAGGGGTTGGAGTTGTGGCTCAATAGTGGTAGGGTTCGATCCTCAGCACCCCGTTAAATAACTAAGAAATCCTATAACAGGCAAAACTTAAAAAGACCAGCTAGAGTGGCACATGCCTATAATCCCAGTGACTCAGGAGGCTGAGGCAGGAGGATGGCAAGTTTAAAGTCAGCCTCAGCAACTCAGTGACTCAGTGAGATTGTTTCCAAAAAAAAAAAAAAAAGGCTGAGGATGAAGCTCAGTAATGAGTGTTCCTAGATTCGATCCCCATTACCACTAAAAATATATATTAAACTCTAGCTAATGTTGATATGTTTTGGAAGATTTTGGGTGGGGGGATATTTAGGGGAAAGCACACTGGTATCATATAATAAAATGCATCCCCCAAAAAATGGATGAATTAATGCATGGTTAGGAGAATGAACATGCAAGTGATAAAGTACAATAAAATGCTAATGATAAAATCTAGGTGGTGTAAGAAATGTTATTTTCAGGTTAATGTTGCAAGTGACTAACAAGTAAAAGAAATCATTTCTGTGTATAAAGCAGAAAAAAAAATTAGGTGGGGAGCATATGGGTGAATACTGTATGTTTAAATTTTCATAATGTTTTATATATGAGTTAAAAAATAAATTTAAATTTAAAAAATCTTTTTTATATTCAAATGCAAGAAAAAAAAAGTTGGCTAAGTTCTAACCATAGTGATGAACTATATCTTACACTACTAAAAAATATTAAATAAATTAACACATGAAATAGAGTATAAATTAAGTAATATATTCTTTTTTTAAAAAAAGAATTTTTTAATATTTATTTTTTAGTTTTCGGCGGACACAACATCTTTGTTTGTATGTGGTGCTGAGGATCGAACCCGGACCGCACGCATGCCAGGCGAGCAAGCTACCGCTTGAGCCACATTCCCAGCCCAGTAATATATATTCTTGAAAAGCAGATTTCTGAACTTTTAATATTGGTCATCATTTACAAGAACCAAAAGAAACTAACAACTAAATTCCCAAACTAAAAGAACTCTACTAGTAGACCTAGACAAAAAATAGCCAACGGGCTGGGCATGCACACCTGTAATCTCAGTTACTCAGGAGTCTGAGGCAGGAGGGTCCCAAGTTCAAAATCAGCTTCAGCAATTTAAAGAGTCCCTGTCTCTAAATAACAAATAAAAATGGCTGGAGATATAGGTCAGTGGAAAGTACGCCTGGATTCAACTCTCAGTTTAAAAAAAAAAAAAAAAAAAAACATTGATTAATGCCTTGCTAAATTGTTAAGCCTGGCCTCAAATTTGCAGTCCTCCTACCTCAGCCTTCCATGTCACTGGGATTTACAGGCATTCATCTCCATACTCAACCCAAACCGGGTTTATTTTTAACTAAAATCCTCATACTTACTGTGAGATGATAATCTTTTAAATATAATCTTAGGGCAAAGAAAAAAAATATCCCAGAATCCTATAGGCAGCTATTTTTCAAAAGTAAAAGTGCCAGGCATGGTGATTCCAGCTATTCAGGAAGCTTAGACAGGAATATGGCAAATTAGAGGCCAGTCTAAGCAACTTAGACTATCTCAAAATAAAATATAAAAAGGCCTGGGGTATATCAATGGTAGAACTTTGCACCTGGCTTCAATCCCCAATACAGCAAATAAATTAAAAAATCAATCAATCTGACCATTTAAACACATCTGCTTCACAGGGTGAAGTATATGTAACCTAGGGTTTAATAAACTTACAGTTCCTTGTGCTTTTCTTCAGCCAAGATTTGGTCATTTGCTTTCAGAGAATACCTATAACACAGAAACAGAAGTATACTGGTCATATAAACAGAATTACATTTGACTCAGTAGACATATGATTATAGTATCAACACAACCATCAGTTGACCACTACATCAAATAATCATTACCATACTGTTATAGTTCTCCAAGCCAATGAATAAAACACCAAGAATGCCCAAGCAGATGGCTCTTTACTGTTCTATTTGTCACTTCCTCTGGCATCACCTCAGGAACTGAAGGGAGATCAACATGACCAAGCTTTGAAACATAAAATATCTTCAGTATTCCTCCAGAATGAATCATATGAAATATTACTCTCATGTTCAAAATTTAACTATTACATTGTTAACCACTTAAAGAGTTCATAAAACAATCTATATGGCTATCCATTCATTAAATATACAGTAAACATCTACTGTGTACCAGGCTATGTAGCAAATAATATGATAGAGGACGAAAAAAATTGGGGGTAGTTTTTTACTAAACCATTTACTAGCTTCCTAATGCTGACAAGTACCTCACCTCTCAGTTTCCCTGTCCAAAAAATAGAGGTTGTCATAACTATTAGATTAGGATCTGCCACAGTACCATAATCTTTGTACTGCTATAGGTAAACATTTTCAGAAAAGTACTCAGAAATGAACAACAAGGAACCCAGGTCCTCAGTTTCTATTTGTACTCAGGCCTTTTTTTTTTTTTTTAAACTGCTAACCTTCATGACAGTATATATGGGCTCCAAGTAGAAAGGTCATATTAATTTTCCTTTCCTGCCTCCCATTTCATAAATATCTTTATCCAGATTAAGAAAGGCATACCTAATCCATCAAACTCCTGAATCAAACTGTACTGCACTGCCTGGGGTATAAAAAGCTCTGAGGTGTTAAAAAAGAAAGAAAAAGAAACGATCCATAATATTTTGTCTGCAAAGTATTCTTTAATTAGGAGTACAGCCCAGTGCTAGAGCACCTGCTTAGCATGTACAAGATCCTCACTTCAATCCCCAGCACCAAACAACAACAATTAAAAAAAAAAAAAAAAAGAGTAATCCCCAGTTATAGGACATAGCATGCTGGAGGCCTTGCGTTAAATCCCCAGTATAATACACAGGTGCACGCATGTGCACACGGGGCTGAGGGGTTGGGAGGAGATATTTAAAGTACCACAAACCAACTCTGGAGCAAGGTTTTTGGGTTTTTTTAATATTTTTAAAAGATGTTGATGGAGCTTTATTTTTTTATTCATTTTTATTGATATGTGGTGCTGAGAATCAAACTCAGTGCCTCACACATGCTAGGCAAGTGATCTACCACCAAGCCACAACCCCAGCTCCTGGAGCTTCCTGTTTTATATAGTATTTCTATAAAGAATGAAGCTAGAAATTAGTAATAAGGAATTGTGAGAGTATGTTCTATTTTCAGATACATAGTAGAGAGGAACAGAAGTCGATCACAATTTTCATTTTAGAAATATATCTGTTAGCCAGACACAGCGGCATATGTCTGTTATCCCAGCAGCTTGGGAGACTAAGACAGGAAGATCGAGAGTTGAAAGCCAGCCTCTGCAAAAGTGAAGTACTGAGCAACTCAGTGAGATCCTGTCTGTAAAAAAAAATACAAAGTAGGGTTGGGGAAGTAGTTCAGTGATTGAGTGCCCCTGAGTTCAAGCCCTGTTACCAAAAAAATAAATACATAAAATTATATATATTTGTTATTTTAGAAATATGTTCTCATTTCTTTTTTGTACCAGAGATTGAACCAAGGGGCACTTAACCACTGAGTCACAGCCCCAATCCTTTCTATTTCTTAGTGAGAGACAGGGTCTTGATAAGTTGTTTAGGGCCTCACTAAATTGCCAAGACTGGCTTTGAACTTGTAATCCTCCTGCCTCAGCCTCCCAAACTGCTAGGTGTGCACCAACATGCCCAGCTCCTTCTTTTTTTTATAAAAAGTACTTGGGATTCAACCCAGGGGTAATCTATCACTAAACTATATCTTTAACATTTTGTATTTTTTATTTTGAGACATGGTCTCACTAAAGTGCCCAAGTTGACCCTAAATTTGTAACCCTCCTGCTTCAGTCTCAAAAGTCACTAAGATTACAGGTGTATACCAACACCCTGAACCAAAGTTTATCTCTTCTATCCTACATTTTACCAAAGAATACATTATTTTTCAAGAAAAGTCCTATGAAACAAAGCTAAGAGAGTTTCTTGGGGGTTGGGGGTTGGGGGTTGGGGGTAGGGGACACCAAGAACAAGGTCAAGTTATTCAGGCCAATAAGACTCCTTGCCTTCTGGCCTGGGATTAAATATCAGAAGATAGAGCTGAGGGTGTGGTTCAGTGAGATAGAGTATTTGCCTAAAATGCACAAGGCCCTGGATATTATCCCTAGTACTCCAACAGAATATAAAACAAAACTGGGTGCAGTTGCACATACCTATAGTTCCAGCTATCCAGGAAGTTTAGGTGAGAAGATCTCTTTAACCCAGAACTTTAGAAAACCAAGGGGAATACAGCATGAACCCTATCGTAAAAAAAAAAAAAAAAAAAAGCTAGATGTCGTGGTACATGCCTATAATCCCAGTGACTTGGGAGGCTGAAGGAAGATCATCACAAATTTGAGGCCAGCCTGGGCATGTTAATGAAACTCTGTCTCAAAAATACCTTTAAAGAAGGAATGGGACTCGGGGTGTAGCTTGGTGGTAAAGCACTCCAGCATTCAATTCCCAGTTCTACAAAAATAAAAATCAATTGTCACAGGAACTCATACCACCCATGTATTTGAAATGAAAAGTGAAATCAGACATTATCTATTCTGAAAGTACATTTGATAGATTTAATTATGAAGTTTTGCCACATAGGTAATACAGCAGACAATGTTGAAAAATTGAATGGATAGTTTTGACATGTTTAAGACATTTGATTAAAAACAATTTATTCAGCCAGGAGTGGTAGCAAACGCCTGTAATGCCAGGGGCTCAGGAAGCTCAGGCAGGAGAATCCCAAATGCAAAGCCTGCCTGGGCAACTTAGCCAGATGCTGTCTCAAAAAGATAAAAAGGACTAGGGATGTACCGCAGTGGTAGAGGGTCCCTGGGTTCAATCCTCAGTAGTGCGAAAAATAACAATATGGTACATGTCTCAGACTGTGTGTCTCTAATGATTCTAATAACCAGCATGGCAGGAGGTTTCTAATTGATTTCTTCCAATAAAACAGAAGAACCTAGTCAAATAATCATCTGAGAGATAATTTTTGATGGCAGATCATTTGATGATGCAGTTTAAATAATTGAATGACAATGCTGAAAACTATTACAATCCAATTAGTAATGTGAACAGATTTCAACAATTACACCTGTAAAATAGATATAAAACTGATACTGAAGACTATCTTATGTACAATGAGTACTATTTATCCAGATAAAGTAGAACTGAAGAAAAATTTTTAAAGTAGTGATACAAGTCTTTGATCACAAGGAATAGGAATAGGGGTACCTAAGTCAGGAGGATTGCAAGTTTGAAGCCAGCCTCAGCAACCAGGGAGACCTTCATCAACTTAGTGAGAATCCATCTCAAAATAATAAATAAAAAGGGCTAGAGATGTAGCTCAGTGACAAAGTACCCCTGGGTTCAAACTCAGTACCAAAGAAACGCTCGTGTGTGTTCAGAACCAATCAGGTAGAAAGTAGAGGCGGGTGAGGAATGATTTTGGGAGGCAGGGACAACCAGAAATTGAACTCAGGGGTACTCAACCACTGAGCCACATTCCTAGCCCTATTTTATATTTAGAGACAGAGTCTCACTGAGTTGCTTAACACCTTGCGGTTGCTGAGGCTGGCTTTGAACTCTCAATCCTCCTGTCTCAGCCTCCCAAACCACTAGGATTAAAGGCATGCACCATTGCACCTGGTCATAAGTTGGGCATATTTTTAAACAACTTATATGGTCAAGTTAGTATTCCCAATTAAAAGTAAAGCTTGATTAAAATACAAAGTGGATGGGGTTGAAGTTCAGTGGTAGAGTGCTTGCCTTGCATATGTGAGGCACAGGATTCAATCCTCAGCACCACACAAAAATAAAGATATTGTGTCCATCTACAACAAAAACCAAAGAAAATTTAAAAAAAAAAAAAAAACCAACAACAAAGGCCAGGAGTGCTAGTGCAAGCCTGTAATCCTACTGACTTGAGAGGCCAAGCAAGGCAGGAGGATCACCAAGTTAGCAAAGGGATTTTTGCTAAGTTTCGGAAAAAAAAAAAAAAAAAGTGGGGGGAAGGGGTGCAGGGAAGGGACTGGGAATGTAGATCAGAGGTTAAGCACCCCTGGGTTCAATCCCCTGTACCAAAAATAATAAATAAATAATTTTGAAAATATTACAAAAGAAGAAAATAGGGACCAAAAGTGTTAATCACAACAATGTTCAAACCAAAGCTGAAATGAAGTTTAAGAGGCTTATAAAGAAACAGATTAAGAGTAAATAACAGGGTTAGAATGAAAATAATAGCAAAAAGTTACAAGGTTTATGAAAATAATATTTTAAATTCTCATTAACCCAACAGATTGGGATTAAAACTCAGTGAAAGCTAAAGAAAAAGGAGTTAAACTAGATTTAAGCCTAAATATATAAACAGAATTACAATGTATTCATACATTTTTGTTTATACTTCAGTTTTTTTTAAAAAAATGATAATTATTCAAAAAGACTAATCACATATTTTCATTATAAGAAAAAATTTTTTTAATTTTTTTTAAAGAGAGAGAGAAGAGAAGAGAAGAGAGAATTTTTTAATATTTATTTTTTTAGTTTTCGGCGGACACAACATCTTTGTTTGTATGTGGTGCTGAGGATCGAACCCAGGCCGCACGCATGCCAGGCGAGCGCGCTACCGCTTGAGCCACATCCCCAGCCCAATAAGAAAAATTTTAAATGTGGTACTAAGCAGGTCATGGTGATGAACACCTGTAGACATAGCTACTGAGGAAGGAGGATCACATGGTTTAAGACTAGCCTGTACATCTTACTCTAGCTTCTCTCCTATCATGCCACTGTGATTTACACAACTGAGGTCACCCCTCACATTCCATTGTTAAATACAATGAACAATTTTAGGCTTTATTTTACTAGATATCTCTATTGCATTTGATATATAAATATATATTATGATATATTAATGTGATATTTGTATGATACATAAATGACAACTCTTATCATATAAACTCACTATATACTTCATGAGGGACATGAAATATTTCCAGCTCATCGGTAACAAATAATATTAACTATGCCAAATATACAAATTATTTCATTCAATCCTCACATCTCTAATATCTAATATTCCTATTTTATTCACAAAGAAATTATATTTCCAGGGGCTGGGGGCTGTGGTTCAGTGGTAAAATGCTTGCCTAGCATGCATGAGGCACTGGATTCAATCCTCAGCACCACATAAAAATAAATAAATAAAGATATTGTGTACATCTACAACTAAAGGGGGGGGCAGTAAGTAACTGTTTAAAAGAAATTGTATTCCCAGTATCAAGCTAAATACTAACCACAAAGGTTTCTACTAAGCTGAAATAAACTGTTAAAAATGAATCCATGTTTAGATAAGCTTTTGTAATACCCAAAGTCAGGCCTGAACATTTAAGACTCCACAAGGAATACCATCTGATCAAAATTAAGGCTTCATAAATGATTCTGTTTATTTGGTACACATAAATTAGATCTTTAAAGAAGCCCCAGCCCCAGAACAACTCAGGACCAATCATTTAATATGAGAAATAAGAGAAAGATTCAAAGTCAAATATCACTTGAGTTTAAATTCTAAAAATTTAGAATTCTGAGAAGAAAAAGAAAAAAAAAAAACCCAAGACTATCTTTTAATGTAGGGCACAAGTAGCCAAACAAAACACAATATTCAAAAGTTAGCAGCATTTACAATAAAAGAATAATCTAGAAAATAATATTGAAAAACTATCCTACTCACAATAGCAACAACATTATTTTCTAAATACCTGGAATAGCTGGACCGGGCATGGTTATATATGCCTATAATCCCAGCTACTCAGGAAGCTGAGGGAGGAAGACTCAAAATTTGAGGTTGGCCTCAGCAATTCAGCAAGCCCCCAGCTCAAAAATAATTTTTAAGGAGACCTAGGGTTATATCTCAATGGTAGAGCTCCCCAGGGTTTAATGCCCAGTACAAAAATATAAACATATATGTATATATAGATAGATGATAGATAGATATACAGTTCAATCCCAAATATTTAAATCCAAAAGATCAAAAAAATCTCTAACATCTAAAATTGCCCCTAAAATCAGAATTCTGTAAATATAATTCTAAAATAATTTTTAAAATTATTTTAAAGACATTTATTCATATTTTATAGACTTGGGGGGGGCATCAGGGACTGAATCAAGAGGTACTTAACCATTGAGCCACATCCCAGCCTTCCCCACACACACAAATTTTGAGACAGGGCCTTGCTAAGTTGCTTAGGGCCTCGAAAAGTTGCTGAGGCCAGCATCAAACTTGAGATCCTCCCACTCTAGCCTCCAGAGTTGTTGGGATGACAGTTGTGTGCCACTGTGTCTGGCAATAATAATATAAGTATCTTTGCAAGCCTAAACACTTATGTTTACTAATGAGAGTCACATAGGTATAATAGTCATGGGCAGACAAACTATATTCACAAATAAATCAAAAGGCAAATGTATAAATTTCTATCACTGTGGTTGATAATTGTGTGCACCCAGCTCTATAAATGCAGTTATCTGAAATACCACAACAGACAACTTAAGTCCTTAAACAAGACTGATCAAAATCTTGATGGGAGGGGCTGGGGTTGTGGCTTGACGGTAGAGCACTTGCCTAGCATGTCCAATGCCCTGGGTCGATATTCAACACTAGATAAAAATAAATAAATAAAACAAAGGTACTGTGTCCAACTACAACTAAAAAATAAATATATTTTTAAAAATCTTGATGGGTCGGGCTGGGGATGTGGCTCAAGCGGTAGCGCACTCCCCTAGCATGCAGTGGGCGCTGGGTTCGATCCTTAGCACCACATAAAAATAAAATAAAGATGTCGTGTCCGCCAAAAGCAAATAAATAAATAAATAAATAAATAAATAAATAAATAAATAAATAAATAAATAAATAAATAAATGATCTTGATGGGTTACCATCATGTATAAAATCTCCCAAAGAGCCAAAATCTCGAGAAATTTTATTTTTCACAAAAGCAGCTGTACAAAAAGAGCAACTCTTCCTCTACTGAGGAAGTCAATGTTTTTACGTAGACATACAGTGCTTACACACAAAGTAAATGTTGTGATAGTGTACTTCTGTGAAATCAAATTTGCAAAAGATACAGAAAATGAATTAGAACTCTCTAAAGATCTTTACACAATTAATACCTCCAGTATTAGAAATAATATAAAGATGGAATACATACCACAAAGAATTGTAAAACACAATGCTGATAAATTAAAATAATAGAGAATCTTCTACAGTTATGCTAAACCAACACCTGATACTGGACAGAAACTGCAATCTCTTCAGGCTTGTGCTAGACTCAGATCCATAGATCCCACTCTCTTTTCCCCATTCCCTTGCAAAATGAATGAGCTACAAGTTGTCAGATATTGTATAAGCAGGATCTGTATATTCCCCACAGTTCTGCACACAATGGAAAGGTGCTTTCCGAGGGATTAGGTGAACAGCATGGGGGTAAAGTAATACCTCACATTCATAAAGTTAAATGAAAAGAAACTGTGAAGGAAGAAAAAAAACACATAAAAAAAGTGGAGGAAAATAGAAACCATCAAGTGAAGGAAAGTGATCTAGAAAATGACAATAAAGGTATGATTAAATCAGACACTGATAACTCCTCAAGAAACAGGAGATGATGATATAAAGAGAGGATGGATTGAGGATGGATTCATCAAATGATAAAGTGGCTACCACCGAAGCCCTAAAGGATGGTAAACTATAGAAAATCATTAGTTGTTTCACAGATGCCACCAGCCATTTTGTAGGCCAAGAGAGCCAGTGTCTTCATCAAATTACAGAAACCAAATACTGCCATCTTGAGACTGTGACAGAGACACAGAAATAAATCCTGATGCAGTTCAGTCTTAAAAGCAACAAGGGAAGGCAAAGAAACTTCTGGGCCACTGGGAAGAAGCCAATTATTTTGGCCTTGCCTGTAATCTGGACTATGATGAAGATGCTAGAGAAATCTGAAAAAGTTCAACTGAGGACCCAGAAAATTAGGGGAAAAAAAATTAGAGAAAGTATGAGCAAAAAAGTGCAGAGTAAGAGATCAATGAACAGAACAGAAAGGGTTAAGAACAATAGAGAACCTGAAGAAAGAAGCCAAAGGATCATTAAGAGCCCAGTATGGCTCTTTTCCAGATGACTTTCCTAGGGGAATACCTGACAATTTTCTCAAAGGAACGCATGGAATGGGAGGGGACATGTCTGGAAAGGCAGGAATACCTATACTTAACAAAATTCTTAGTAATCCAGAGGTTCTCCCAGACTGTGCAGGATCCAGAAGTTACAGTGGCCTTCCAAACTGTGATTCAGAACTTGACAAATAAGTCGAAATGTTAGAGTAGCCCAAAGATTAAGAATTTCATTAGTAAAGTGACAACCAAATTTGAACATAAAGTATAACACCTTCTAGACAAACCCCTTGCTGAAGGAAAAGCAACCTATATCACTTAACACATGGTGCAGTTAATAACAACCAGTATACCTCTTAGGGTCTGATCAAGAGAGCTGGGATGCTTTAAACTATCCTTTTGTTCCCAGTACAGTTGAAGCAGTGATTTGCCATTAGGTATTCATTCAGATAACGTTTTTCTACTAAGAATTACAAACCTTAAACACTTTTTAAACCTTATAAATATTTAAAACAAATTGAAAGAGTGCGTAAATCCCTACACTTTTTTTAATATTTATTTTTTAGTTGTAATTGGACACAATAGGTCTATTTCATTTATTTATGCTTATGTGATACCGAGGATAGAACCCAGGGCCTTGCACATGCTAGGCGAGCACTCTACCACTAAGCCACAACTCCAGCCCCCCTACACTTTTCTTTACAAATCATTTTATATTTTTTTCTTTGAATTACTAGGCGAAGAAGAAGCTTAAATATTTGAAGAGTTATTGCTCTAATTTGAATGAAATAAAGGTTTACAGGGAGAGGAAAATATAACTAATTTAAATTTGAAAAAGTCTGAATTGGATATATTTTTCCTGAGGCATTCTGATTTGTCTTTTTTTAATATATATATATATATATATATATATATATTTTAGTAGTAGGTGGACACAATAACTTTATTTATTTACTTTTATGTACTGCTAAGCATCAAACCCACTACCTTAGATATGCCAGACAAGCATTCTACCACTGAGCCACAACACCAGATTTATCTTTTTAAATGTTTGATTTTTTTAAAAAAAAATCCAATGAAACTACTGAGATCACCAATATTTCAACAGAACTTGGACTAGATGTACCTGGCAGAGCAGCAAGTGGTCTTACAATATTTTATATAATAGCAGGTTACTCTGCCAATGAGCTTCATCTAGAACCCTTGAATTTAAAATTTATCCTGTGATGAAGAGATGATTTTTTTTAAATAACGTTGTAATAGAATTGAATGACTTAGCTCTGTTCTTGTACAATGTATCAAACAAATGATTCATAATATTTCTACATAGGGAAAAAATAAAATGATAGGGGAAAAAACAAAAAAAAGGGCTATACAGAAAAATCAACATATAAAAAAGTGTATTACAGGAATAGATATGGGCATTTTATAGAAGTAGTCTCTAAGAGCTTGGCCAACTTTCACAATCATTAATCATATTTTAAAGTCACACGTGGAGACAAATAGTTTTTTTTTTCTTTAGGGGCATAGCTGTCCTTACAGAAAATATTCACATTCGTTTTCTGCATTGCAATACTCATTTTGAAATTCTTTGGAATTCAATATACACAAATATCAACATTTCCTTTTAAATTTTTGCATCTTTCATGCCATGCTTCCATATTATTTCACTTAAAGGGAAGCAGTACTGAAGTAAGAAACTAAAGGGGAAGTATCAGATGGAACACTACAGCATTTTTCTCCAGCCAACTTTAAGAATAAAGCTACCAGGATCCAACATGGCAGCAGGCGAGGAAGCAGCGATTCCAATATCTCCACATTAACGGGATCAATCGACGGTTAGTATCCCCCTTCAGTAGAGCAATCTTCTAAAGTAGCCAAGACATACTAACCCTTATACCTGCATAGCACCTAACCTAAAGTCCTAAGAACAAGAAACAAACCACTATATGCATACAAAATCCGGAAGCCCTTTATAAATTGAATGAATCAGCTCTAAAGTACAATAAAACCCAACATCTATAGGCATAATCTCCCACCACAAAGGAGAGACAACAGAGATAAACAAAGCCAAAACAAATGTATAGGAGAAAGCAGTTACAAAGCAGTCAAACAGAGCTGGAAAGTAACGTGAACAAAATGAAAAAACAAGGGAAAAAAGGATTACAGATAATGCAGGACAACTTAAATCTACAGGAGGACCTAGAAGCATCAGAAACATGGACAGGGAAAGAAATCAATGCATACCTAACTCAGATGGAACGGAATTTTAGAGAAGACATGAGACAGCAAGTCCAAGAATTGAAAGTATATTTTGAAAATGAACTAAACAAACAAATTCAAACTGCAAAGAACGAGCTTTACCAGGAGATAGAGATCTTAAAAAAAAACAAACAGTAATTTTAGAAATGCAAGAAACCATAAACCAGATTAAAAACGATAACGAGAATACTACAAATAGGCTAGATCAAGTAGAAGTCAGAACATCAGATAATGAAGACAAAGTTTATCAACTTGAAAAGAGTATAGTCAACACTGAAAAGATGCTTAAATCTCACAAGCAATCTATCCAAGAGTTATGGGATCTCATCAAAAAACCAAATTTGAGAGTCATTGGGATAGAAGAAGGCACAGAGGTTCAAACCAAAGGAATGCACAACCTATTAAAGGAAATAATCCTAGAAAACTTCCCAGAGATGAAAGATGGAATGGATTGCCAAATCCTGGAAGCCTACAGGACCCCAAACATCCAAAACTGTAATAGACCAACTCCAAGACATATAATTATGAAGATAGCCAACATACAGAACAAGGAGAAAATATTAAAAGCTACGAGGGAAAGGAGGCAGATTACATTCAGGGGAAAACCAATTAGGTTAACGGCTGATTTTTCATCACAGACTTTGAAAGCGAGAAGATCCTGGAACAATGTATTTCAAACGCTGAAAAATAATGGTCTCCAACCAAGAATACTGTATCCAGTAAAATTAAGCTTCAGATTTGACAATGAAATTAAAATCTTTCATGATAAACAAAAGCTAAAAGAATTCGCAGCCAGAAAACCAGCAAGCAAAGCATTTTGGGCAAAATTCTACAAGAAGAGGAATGGAAAAATAGTGCCCAAAACCAACAGCGGGAGGTTTCTCAGTAAAGGGTGAGGAAAAAAACCAAAAAGTAAAAACTAGCCAAACTAAAATAAATAAATAAATAAACATGACTGGAAGTACAAATCATATTTCAATTGTAACCTTAAATGTTAATGGACTAAACTCACCAATCAAGAGACACAGGCTAGTAACCTGGATCAAAAAAACAAACCCAACAATATGCTGCCTTCAGGAGACTCATATGATAGGAAAAGACATACACAGGCTGAAGGTGAAAGCTTGGGAAAAATCATACCACTAACATGGCCCTCGGAAGCAAGCAGGAGTGGCCATACTCATATCGAATAAAATCAACTTCAAACCTAAGTTAATCAAAAGGGATAAAGGAGGACACTATATCCTGTTAAAAGGAACTATCCACCAACAAGACATAACAATTATCAATTTATATGCACCAAATAATGGTGCAGCAACATTCGTAAAACAAACTCTCCTCAAGTTCAAGAGTCAAATTGACCACAACACAATAATTATGGGTGACTTCAACACACCACTCTCATCATTAGACAGATCCTCCAGACAAAAGCTGAATAAAGAAACTATAGAACTCAATGACACAATCAATAACCTAGACTTAACCGACATATATTAACCATCATCAAGTGGATACACGTTCTTCTCAGCAGCACATGGATCTTACTCAAAGACAGATCATATATTATGCTATAGGGCAACTCTTAGTAAATATAAAGGTGTGAAGATAATACCATGCACCATATCTGATCATAATGGAATGAAACTGGAAATCAATGATAAAAGAAGGAAGGAAAAATCCAGCATCACATGGAAAATAAACAATATGTTACTAAATGATCAATGGGTTACAGAAGACATAAAGGAGGAAATCAAAAAATTCTTAGAGATAAACGACAATTCAGACACAACATACCGGAATCTATGGGACACAATGAAAGCAGTTCTAAGAGGGAAATTCATTTCCTGGAGTTCATTCCTCAAAAAAAGAAAAAACCAACAAATAAACGAACTCACACTACATCTCAAAACCCTAGAAAAGGAAGAGCAAAACAACAGCAAATATAGCAGAAGACAAGAAATAATTAAAATCAGAGCGGAAATCAATGAAATCGAAACAAAAAAAAACATTGAAAAAATTGATAAAACTAAAAGTTGGTTCTTTGAAAGAATAAATAAGATCGACAGACCCTTAGCCATGCTAACGAAGAGAAGAAGAGAGAAAACTCAAATTACTAACATACGGGATGAAAAAGGCAATATCACAACAGACACTACAGAAATACAGAAGATAATTAGAAAGTATTTTGAAACCCTATATTCTAATAAAATAGAAGACAGTGAAGACATCAATAAATTTCTTAAGTCATATGAGCTGCCCAGATTGAGTCAGGAAGACACACACAATTTAAACAGACCAATAAGAAAGGGAGAAATAGAAGAAGCCATTAAAAGACTACCAAACAAGAAAAGCCCTGGACCGGATGGGTATACAGCAGAGTTTTACAAAACCTTCAAAGAAGAATTAATACCAATACTTTTCAAGCTATTTCAAGAAATAGAAAAAGAAGGAGCTCTTCCAAATTCATTCTATGAAGCCAACATCACCCTGATCCCAAAACCAGACAAAGACACTTCAAAGAAAGAAAACTACAGACCAATATCTCTAATGAACATAGATGCAAAAATCCTCAATAAAATCCTGGCAAATCGAATACAAAAGCATATCAAAAAAATTGTGCACCATGATCAAGTAGGATTCATCCCTGGGATGCAAGGTTGGTTCAATATACAGAAATCAATAAATATTATTCACCACATCAATAGACTTAAAGATAAGAACCATATGATCGTCTCGATAGATGCAGAAAAAGCATTCGACAAAGTACAGCATCCTTTTATGTTCAAAACACTAGAAAAACTGGGGATAACAGGAACTTGCCTCAACATTGTAAAAGCTATATATGCTAAGCCTCAGGCTAGCATCATTCTAAATGGAGAAAAACTGAAGGCATTCCCGCTAAAATCTGGAACAAGACAGGGATGTCCTCTCTCACCACTTCTATTTAATTTAGTCCTTGAAATACTAGCCAGAGCAATTAGACAGACAAAAGAAATTAAAGGCATAAAAATAGGAAAAGAAGAACTTAAAATATCACTATTTGCGGACGATATGATCCTATACCTAGAAGACCCAAAAGGGTCTACAAAGAAACTACTAGAACTAATAAATGAATTCAGCAAAGTGGCAGGATATAAAATCAACAGGCATAAATCAAAGGCATTCCTGTATATCAGCAACAAAACTTCTGAAATGAAAATGAGGAAAACCACCCCATTCACAATATCCTCAAAAAAAATAAAATACTTGGGAATCAACCTAACAAAAGAGGTGAAAGATTTATACAATGAAAACTACAGAACCCTAAAGAGAGAGATAGAAGAAGATCTTAGAAGATGGAAAAATGTATCCTGTTCATGGATAGGCAGAACCAACAACATCAAAATGGCAATATTACCCAAAGTTCTCTACAGGTTCAATGCAATGCCAATCAAAATCCCAATGGCATTTCTTGTAGAAATAGATAAAGCTATCATGAAATTCATATGGAAAAACAAAAGACCCAGAATAGCAAAAGCAATTCTAAGCAGGAAGTGTGAATCAGGCGGTATAGCGATACCAGATTTCAAATTATATTACAGAGCAATAGTAACAAAAACAGCATGGTACTGGTACCAAAACAGGCAGGTGGACCAATGGTACAGAATAGAGGACACAGAGACCAATCCACAAAATTACAATTTTCTTATATTTGATAAAGGGGCTAAAAGCATGCAATGGAGAAAGAATAGCATCTTCAACAAATGGTGCTGGGAAAACTGGAAATCCATATGCAACAAAATGAAGCTGAACCCCTTTCTCTCGCCATGCACAAAAGTTAATTCAAAATGGATCAAGGAGCTAGATATCAAATCAGAGACTCTGCACCTGATAGAAGAAA
Source organism: Urocitellus parryii (assembly GCF_045843805.1). Taxonomy (NCBI): domain Eukaryota; kingdom Metazoa; phylum Chordata; class Mammalia; order Rodentia; family Sciuridae; genus Urocitellus; species Urocitellus parryii. Next base: position 161,382,986 of record NC_135535.1, on the reverse strand, counting down.
ATGTTGGCTCCGATCTACATATTGTGGGGTCGGGCTCCAAATTCCTTAATAGGACGCCCATAGCCCAAGAGTTATCTACAAGAATAAACAAATGGGACTTACTTAAACGAAAAAGTTTTTTCTCAGCAAGAGAAACAATAAGAGAGGTAAACAGGGAACCTACATCCTGGGAACAAATTTTTACTCCTCACACTTCAGATAGAGCCCTAATATCCAGAATATACAAAGAACTCAAAAAATTAAACAATAAGATAACAAACAACCCTATCAACAAATGGGCCAAGGACCTGAACAGACACTTCTCAGAGGAGGACATACAATCAATCAATAAGTATATGAAAAAATGCTCACCATCTCGAGCAGTCAGAGAAATGCAAATTAAAACCACCCTAAAATACCATCTCACTCCAGTAAGATTGGCAGCCATTATGAAGTCAAGTAACAATAAGTGCTGGCGAGGATGTGGGGAAAAGGGTACACTTGTGTGGGAAGCCATGCTCACACGTGATCGGGTGCCTCCCGTTAAGGGCCTGAGGCACTTTGGCAAAGTCGAAGTTTTCCCGACCCTTTCCTGATGAGAGAGCCCATCCATGTGGGGGTGTGCCTGACCACTGACCCCGGGGACCCAATCACTGACCCTGACCTTGGAGTGCAGCCCCCCCTCAGCCTTCATTGGATGGAATTCTCCCCTGAATCTCTTGTTCCCTAATAGAAGGCTAGTCCCCGGCGTGCTCTCTCTCTCTCTCCTGCTAGCCCTGAGTAATCCCTGCTGTCCTGCTGGGCAGTTTAGAGGAGCGAACCAGAGAGGGGAGCCGTCTAGGACCTAGCAATAGAAATAAGGTAATTGAGTCTTGTGTTTTTATTTCGATCTCTTCTAACTAACTTTATGCCTAGAACCTCATTAATGAAACCACTGCACAGGCCGCGTGGTAGACACTTGTACATTGCTGGTGGGACTGCAAATTGGTGCGGCCAATATGGAAAGCAGTATGGAGATTCCTAGGAAAGCTGGGAATGGAACCACCCTTTGACCCAGCTATCGCCCTTCTCGGTCTATTCCCTGAGGACCTTAAAAGAGCATACTATAGGGATACTGCCACATCAATGATCATAGCAGCACAATTCACAATAGCTAGACTTTGGAATCAACCTAGATGCCCTTCAATAGATGAATGGATTAAAAAACTGTGGCATTTATACACAATGGAATATTACGCAGCACTAATAAACAACAAAATCATGGATTTTGCAGGGAAATGGATGGCATTAGAGCAGATAATTCTAAGTGAAGCTAGCCAATCCTTAAAAAACAAATGCCAAATGTCTTCTTTGATATAAAGAGAGCAACTAAGATCAGAACAGGGAAGAAGAGCATGAGGAAAAGACTAACATTAAACAGAGACGAGTGGGGTGGGAGAAGGGAAGAGAAAAGGGAAACTGTATGGAAATGGAAGGAGACCCTCATTGTTACACAAAATTACATATAACAGGAAGTGAGGGGAAAGGGGAAAAAAAAAAACAAGGGAGAGAATTAAACAACAGCAGATGGGGTAGAGAGGGAATATGAGAGGGAAGGGGAGGGGGGATAGTAGAGGATAGGAAAGGTAGCAGAATACAACCGTTACTAATAGGGCATTATGTAAAAATGTGGATGTGTAACCAATGTGATTCTGCAACTTGTATTTGGGGTAAAAAATGGGAGTTCATAACCCACTTGAATCAAATGTATGGAAGATGATATGTCATGAGCTTTGTAATGTTTTGAACAACCAATAAAAAAAAAAAAAAGAATAAAGCTACCATGCCAGGCAAGTTGGCACATACCTATAATCCAACTACTTAAAGAGGCTGAGGAAAGATGATGGAAAGTTTGAGACCATCCTGGACAACTTAGCAAAACCTTTCCTCAAAATGAAAATTTTAAAAAGAGCTGGAGATGTACGTACAAGGCTCTGGGTTCAATTCCCAGTACCACTTTTTAAAAAAGAATAAAGCAACCAGATTTAGACCTCCAGTAAGAAGACCAGAATGCTTTTCTATGAAGAAATTGAACAGACTCAGAGAGATGAAGGCTTTGGAGGTGAAGCAAGGAATATACATTCAAGGAAGAAAGCAAGCCATCTTTAGTGAGACATTAACCCCTTGGTCTAGGGTGATATCCTCCAGCCTTTTTTTTTTTTTTCCTCAAAAAGCTTCAATACAAGTTCACAATTTTTAATTAACATCAGTTTTAAATTGATAAATATGCTCATTTGAAAAGGCAAATGTTAGTTGGGCATGGTGGTGCAGGCCTATAATCTCAGTGGCTAGAGAAGCTGAGGCAGGAGGATTACAAATTCATAGCCAACCTCAACAAATTAACAAGACCTTGTCTCAAAATTAAAAAAAAAAAAAAAAAGAGGCTGGGGATGTGGCTCAGTATTTAAGCACCCCTGGATTCAATAAAAGATAACAAAAAACAAAAAATTTTAAAAAGGCCAAATACTCTTCTTAAAAATTCAGAATCAGGCCAGGTGCAGTGAGGCAACTGGGGAAGCTGAGGCAGGAAAACACCAAGTATTAGGCCAGCCTCAGAAACTTACCAAGGCCTTGTCTCAAAAAAAAAAGTGAAGGGAGGGGAGGGGCCTGAGGATTTAGTTCAGTGTAAAGCCTACTTGTGGAGGGCAGGTTCAAAATTAGGGGGGGAAAAAAACTATATCAAAAGATTTCTGATATTTAACTCACTTTCATAGTGTAAAGTACTAATAAAAATACACTCAGTTCATATGGTATATGTACTAATATATTTATGCTCATATAACAAAATACCATAGACTGGGTAATTGATAAACAACAGAAATTTACTTCTCACATTTTTGGATAATGGGAAGTCTAAGATTAAGGCAATGTCAGGATTTGTATCTAACAGAGGCTGCTCTCTGCTTCTGAGAGGTACTCTGTTGCTACATCCTCAGGAGGAAAGGAATGCTGTGTCCTCACATAACTTAAAAAATGGAAGTGCAGGGCTGGGGTGGTAGTTCTTTGACAGACCGCCTGCCTATAGTGTGTGAGGCACTAGGTTCAATTCTCAGCACAGCATATAAATAAATAAATAGATAGAGATACATCGACAACTAAAAAAAAAGTTGTTTTTTTTTTAAAAGGAACAATACTCTGGTTTCTCTTCAGATCGTATAAATCTTTCACCTTTTACTAAAGATTTCGTGGAGAGGAACAATTCTGAGTCTTAATCCAATTTTTCGAGGCCTTGAACTTGCAGGGCTAATAATTGTCTGTAAAGATAGATTTCTTTGTTGTTGGCTGAATAACGTCTCCTTGTATCCTTGTATAACGTTGTGTTCACCATGATTAAAAACTATTAAAAAAAAAAAAAAGGAATGGAGGGGTTGGGGTTGTGGCTCAGCGGTAGAGCATTCACCTAGCATGTACAAGATGCTCGGTTTGTTCCTCAGCACCACATAAAAATAAATAAATAAAATAAAGGTACAACTAAAAATTAAAAATGAGTGGAAGTACAGGCTCTCTACTCAACTTTTTTTTTTCTTTCTTTGGTATCGGGAATTAACTCAGGGACACTTAATCGATGAACTACATCTCCAGTCCTTATGTTTTAAATTTTCAGGCAGGGTCTTGTTAATATGCTAAGGCTGGTATCAAACTTGTGATTCTCCTGTCTCTGCCTCTGGAGTCACAGGGCTTACAGGTTATGTGCCACTACACCTGGAATCAACCCTAAGCCCTGTTGGAGTAAATACAAGTGAGTGCCTAGAAGACTTGATGTTTCTGAAGGTTATCAAAAGACTCCTAAGAATGTGTTAAGGGGGCAAGGAGGGGGGAAACTGGCCATTTCCCTTATCTCCAATCCCTAGGTGGAGATCAAAGCAAAAGGACCTGAATTATAAAGTCAAGTCATGTACTCATAAAACATCTGAATAGACCCACATGAGCAGCTGGCATAAAAATCTATCCTGTATATATACTCCTCTACTTATGGGTGTGGTTCGACAGCCTGGTGCTGTCAAGGAGCCTGTGAGTAATAAAATGTCTGAACCCTCTCATTGAGTCCTCCAAATTCTTCCTTTAGGGTCAAAACAGTACACTGAGGCCTTTGCAGCCCTGGAGTTGAACAAGTCCTTTCATAAAGGGCTCCACACTTCTCAAAGGCCACACCTCTTAATAGCATTGCACTGGAGATTAAAATTCAGTAAGAATTGTGCAGTGAACACCATCATTCAAACCACAGCAATATAGTACACAGTAAACTATCCCTGGATAATGTATTTGCATAGTTAAAAGGTAAAATATTTACCTAAACATGGTCTGAAATGTTAAGTTAAATATAGTCTATTGAAATCATAAGGCATGCTGGGGATACAGCTCAGTTGGTAGAGTGCTTGCCCCACATGCACAAGGCCCTTGGTTTAATCCACAGCACCACAAACAAACAAACAAAAAACCTTTCATCCAGCTAAAATCATAAGGCATGTTTTCACATATATTTTGTAAGAAATGGGTCTGGTGGGGATGTAATAAGTAGATCTTCACCTTTAATGGCTAGGATCTAAAAACTTGCTTTTTATCTCTGAGTACTGATTTCAAATTCAATGTTGCAGAAAATTCCCAAAGTAGGGCTAGAGATATAGAGTGCTTGCCTGGTATACATCAGGCCCAGGGTTCAATTCCCAATACCACCCAAAAAAAAAAAAAAAAATTCCTGAAATAAAATTTCAACTGGCCATTTAGAATCAGCTGATAATAAAACAAAGTTATGTGAGCTTCAAGTAATGAATATAACCAAGATAATTAATATAACAATCAATATAATGAATATAACCCTAAAACCTTCCTCCTTTCTCTTTGAGCTCCTAATAACATAAACATGTATCTCTAGGTATATATGACTAAGAGATATCTGGAGGCATTCACAAGAATAGTAATAAAAGTTTTAACTTTCTTTGAATTCTACCCTCAAACCCCTCCATGTTACTGGGGACTAAATCCAAGAGCACTCTACCAGACCTATATCCCAAGCTCTTTTAATTTTTTGAGAAAGGGTCTTGCCCAAGCTGACCTCAAACTTGAAATCCTTCTGCCGCAGTCACTGCCAAGTCACTTGGATTATAGTAATGTGCCACCACACTCAGCCTTTCTTGGTATTTTTATTCATCATTTGTGTGTGTGTGTGTGTGTGTGTGTGTGTGTGTGTGTGCGTGTGATTCTGAAATTCAACCCAAGGCCTTGTACATGCTAGGCAAGTACTTCTGACCTACACTCCAGCCCTGAATTTTTTTAAATATTGAACATGAATTAGTTAGCTTTTTAGACAAAACATCTCATACTATGCAAACAAAGGAGATCTAATTTCAAATCCATGAATTCATGTTTAACGGATTTTGTTTTATATATCACAGCTTTACTGATGTGTAAATGGCATAAAAGAAGCTGTATATATTTAAGTATACAATTTGGTGCAGGTATAAACACATGAGATCAACAAAAGATCAAGAAAATGAATTTAACCCTAAAACTCCCTTTTGTCCTTTTTAAAAAGTCCTCTTTCCACCCTCCATTGCACCCTGGACCCACCACATTTAACCATTGATCTGTTTTCTGTAATTAAAGATTCAATTGAGCTGGGCATTGTGGCTCACACTTGTAATCCCAGTGACTCAGGAGGCTGAGGCAGGAAGGCAAGAGAATCACAAGTTTGAGGATCACAAGTTTGAGGACAGTATGGGCCAATGTCGCAAGGCCTTAAGCAATTAGTGAGACACTATCTCAAAAAATTTTAAAGAGGGCTAAGATGTGGCTCAGTGGTTAACTGCCCCTGGGTTCAATTCCTTGTATCAGGAAAAAAAAAAAAAAAAAAGGAGGGGGGGAGGGTGATGGGTTGTGGCTCAGAGGCAGAGCGCTTGCCTAGCATGTGTGAGGCACTGGGTTTGATCCTCAGAACCACATTAAAAAAAAAAAAAAAAAAAATTTTTTAAAAAAGATACTGTGTCTACCTATCACTAAAAAATAAATATAAAAAAGATTAAATTGAATTATCTATAATGTCATATAAATGGAATTATACAATATATATTCTTTTTTTAATTCGCTTCTTTCAGTCAATATAATTATTTAGAATTTCATCCAAGCAATACTGTATCTCTCTTTTTATTACTCACTAGTATTTCAGTGTATGGGTAAACACTCGGTTCAAGGATTCACCTGCTGGTAGAAATTTAGAACCCTTCTAGGTTTTAGTTATTAAAAACAAAGTTACCATGAACATGGGTAAGCAACTAGGAACATGTACTTTCATTTCTCTTGGGCAAAATACCTAAAGAATGGAATGGTGGGCTGGGGTTGTAGCTTGGTGGTAGAGTGTTTGCCTAGCACATGTGAAGCCCTGGATTCAATCCTCAACAACACATAAAGATAAGTAAAATAAAGGTATTGTATCCATCTACAACTACAAAAAAAAATGAAAAAAAAAAAAAGAAGAAGAAGAAGAATGGAATGGTTAGGGCCAACAGAAAATGTATGCTACTTCTTAAGATACTGTCAAATCAGGTGTACCATTTTACATTCCTATGAACAGAATGTTCCAATTCCTATACATCCTGCCCCACATCTGGTATGCGCAGATTTTAAATGTTGGACATTCTAACAGATAATGTAGTGGTATTTCATTATGCCTTTTATTTACATTTACCCAATGACTAAGGATGTTGAGCACCTTTAGTTATTTACTAACTAAACATCTTCGGTAAACATTTGAAACTTTTTTTTTTTTTTTTTTTGATACCAGGGATTTAACCCACGGGTGCTTAACCTCTAAGCACCAGCTCTTTTTGTGCTTTATTTTTGTGACAGGATCTCATTAAGTTGTTTAGGGACTAAGTTGGTAAGGCTATCTTTGAACTTGCGATCCTCCTTCCTCAGCCTTCAGAGGACTGGCATTACAGGTGTGTGCCACCATGCCCAGCAGATGTTTGAATCTTTTGCGCATTTTCAAAATCAGTTTGTTGCCAGAGAGTAGCACAAGTCTATAATCCCAGAGACAAAGGAGTCTGAGGCAGGAGCATCAAGCTCAAAGTTAGCCTCAGCAAATTAGTGAGGCCCTAAGCAACTTAGTGAGATCCTGTCTTAAAATAAAAAATAAAAAGGACTGGGGATATGGCTTGGAGGTTAAACACCCCTGGGTTCAATCCCCAGTATCAATAAACAATTAAAATCGGTTTCTCCTATGTTATTATCTAGAAATTTTATCATTTTAGATTTCACATTTAGTTCTACTAGCTAATTCTGTAGCAAAATATAAATCATTTGTTTTGTGCATGACTATCCAATTGTTGCAGCACCACTTATTTAAAAGAAGATCCTTTCTCCAATGAATATCCTGCCCTTCTATCAACAATCAGTTGTCTTGGTCTGGGGTTATGGCTCAGTGGCAGAGCACTGGCCTCGTACATGTGACCCACTGGGTTTGAGCCTCAGCACCACATAAAAATAAATAAACAAAATAAAGACATTGTGTCCGTGTCTAAAAAAAAAATTTAAAAATCAGTTATCTATTTATGTGTACGCCCATTTCTGGACTTTTTAATACTACATGAACAATCTACCTGTCAATCTTTACACTGATACTACTGTTTTGATTATGTGAGCTTTATAGTAATTCTTGAAATTAGACAATAGGTTTTTGTAGATTCCTTAGATAACCTACAGAAATGATCACATCTTCTAGAAATACCAAGTTTATTTCTTCCTTTACAATCTGGATTGTCTTATTTCTTTCTCCTTGCCTAATTACACTGCCTAGAACCTCAATTACTACTGTAAACATCTTGAACGCAAGTAATGAGAGGTAATATCTTTGAATTGTTCCTGAATTGATCGTGGAGGGGAATACTCAGTCTTTTATCCTAAAGAATGATTTTTAAGCCAGGCATGGTAGCACACACATTCAATCCCAGAGACTCGGGAGGTTGAGGCAGAAGGATCACAAATCCAAGGCGAGCATCAGCAATTCAGCGAGACCCTGTCTCGAAAAGTACAAAGGACTGAGGATGTAGCTTGATGGTAGAGCACTACTGTGTTCAATCTCCAGAATCAAAATGAAAAAGCAAAGAAATTTTACTAGGTTTTTCCCTAATGTAACCTTCATGAGGTTAAGGAAGTTCCCTTCTAATTGCTTCTAATTAGAATTCCCTTCTAATTGCTATATGCTATTTTTTGTCACAAATAGATACTGAATTTTGTCAAACGGTTTTTCTGTATTTACTGAGATGATTATACATACATACATACACACACACACAGTTAATTTTAATCTGTCAATATAGTCAATTACTCTATTTACATTGTAAATGTTAAATCTGTCCTACATTCCTGTTATACTATTTGATTCTGTAATAAATTATATATAAAGTTACAGTAGTAAAAATGTAGATAAGTCATTTCCAACTTTCACTATCAGTTTGCATTCAAAGTTGTGAAGACTTTATTGATTCTACAGTTTTCAAAAGATTTTCTTCAAATATATTTCTCACTGTATATCCATATTTTTAAAGATTTTAATACTTACTTATCAAGGAAATCTTTGTCCACTACAGCAGAGATGTCAAGAAGAGGATTTCCCATTCCAAAGAGAATATTTTCTCTAAAAACCATAAACAAAATACAAGAACAAGTTATAAATATGTAAAATACACCAAATATAAACATCTTCACTTCATCTGATAATAAATCTAACACAGCAGTTTATTAAACCTTTGCTTACCTATTACATGTAGAACATTTTAGAGGTAGTGCAAAGTAATTTTGAAAAAAGGATTTTTTTTTTTTTTTTTTTTTAATTTTGAGACACGATTCTTGCTAACTAGCCCAGGCTGGCCTTACAAGTCATAATCCTCCTGTTCTCAGCCTCCCAAATTAAGTTACTGGGATTACAAGCACGTACCACCATACCTAACACACACACAAAAAAATATTTTTTAAACTGGATGAAATAAAATATAACAAAAGAAGAAAGCAAATCATGTGATTTTTAAAAATAATATTCAACACTTAATGACTAAAGCTAATTCATTTCACTGTTCTTTTTTTTTTTAAAGGTCTACCATAACAAAGTTCTATATTCAATAAACATGACTGACAATTAACACTCTCTCTCTCACTAATAAATAAGGTCCTTAGCTACTGATGGTTATTAGGGAGTAAGCAGCAAGTCCTCTGACAGTCCAAGCAAGAGTCCTACCCTTAACTGTGAATGATTGTGATTGGGGCCTCCATGATGGACATCAGAGATGATATAATTCTCAATTTCTTCTTTAAAGAAATCTATTTTTCATAAGTAACTGCAGTAGAACTCAATGCCAAAGAAAGAAAGGACTCCACTACAAGCGATGCCTTAAACAGAAACACATAAGCAGCCAGAAATGGACCAGTGTCCACATATGCATACGTCTCATTGGGAGACTAATTTAGTTTACTCACTAAGATTTGCCTCATATACTTTTTCAGTGGTCTCCAGTTTGCTGAAAATCCCTTGCAGTTGCCTCCAAACCAGTTACCAACCTTACCATTTGGTGACTATCAATATCATCAATAGGTAATATCAATAGGAAGAGTGCCTCAGTGTTCTCTTATTAGAATGATGTTTATCCTACAATTAATAGTCTAAAATGAGTTGAAAAGATTGAATTAGTATTTCATTGACACCATAGACTAGGCAACTATGACTTAACATACATGAAGATGTTTGTCTCTTTTCTATTTAAAGAAGGCGGTGAAGGACTGGTGCTGTAGCTCAGTGGTCAAATGCTTGCCTAGCACATATGAGGCACTGGGTTCAATCCACAGCACCACATAAAAATATAAAATAAAATAAAGGTACTGTGTCCATCTACAACTTAAAAAAAATTAAAAACAAAAGAAAGTAGGGAGGGGGGACTAAAAGAGAACATATTTATTTACACATCAAGTCACATCTGTGATCAAAATAAGTCTGTCAGATAAGAAGATAAGCACTTAGAAGATAAAGTAACACTATAAACTTTACCACTACTTTCTCAGTGACTACTCTGATTTGAGCACTGTTTTAAAAACAATAAAAACTCCTAGAACCTGTTATTTTTAAAAAAAATTATAATAATGATAATGGGGAAAGTGTTTCTGAGGGCTGTCTTTTCCTTCTCATTTGCCCTTTCTAATTTTTTTTATTGTATTTATTCTAATTTGTTATATATGACAGAGGAATGCAATTCAATTCATTTGCTCTTTTTAAGTGTTTGGTTAAATGTACAGTCAGGTAACCAGCAGAATCAAACTATGGTGCATTCCCATCATGATAAAATAGTATCCTGCTGCCCATACATCAATCCCATCACCTCTGACTGGTAGCCTTGGTTTTAAGGAACATAACTATGATATTTCTTTTTAGGAAGTCCATCCTTTAAACATTTCCTGCATCCCAAAATAACTTACTATATTATATTTGAAATACCATTTAATACCTTCAATTGGAGGGAAATTCAGGAAATTTAAATCTGTTATTAGCAAGTACACTATCATTTATTGAGTATTGAGTAACGTTCTGTGGAAAAAACATGTATTTTTTTCATTCCTATTGCTGTTCTTCACTTAAAATTTACTGTTTATTTGTAAGAAGTATATACAATAAAAAATTCCTCAATTTTTACATTATTGTCAATGAACACCTCTGAAATGGAACCATAGTATAAATGGGAGAATAAAGATGTTAAGAGTAGTTAAGAAAAGCATACAGAATACAATTCAAAGGCCATGAATCTCCACTATTTCTCTCTTAAAAGTAACTTTCAATGTTGCTAATTTATCTGAGAATGAGTTTGTTTGTTTTCCAAATTGTTTGAGATTATTTGGTACAAGAAAAAATGTAGAAGAGAATTAATGATGAGGAAGCAAGATCCCTCTTTCTTTGAACACCACAAATTCTAAGTTAAGGAACAATTATTTCTTTTTAATTGAAGTAAAATTTATGTACATAAAATCAATCATTTTAATAATTTTAAAGAACACAATACAATTCAGTAACTGCCAGTATATTCAAAATGTTTCAAAATCTTGTACAATTATCGTCACCATCATTTGTGGACATATGTATGGTGCTAGGGATTAAACCTAAGACTGGCACATTCTAGGCAAGTAGTCTACATTCCCAGCCTCCAAACATTTTATTGAAGACAATTTCATCACCTTAAAAAGAAACCCCATACCCACTAAGCAGTCATTCACTTTTCCCTCCTGGCCCAGTCTCCTGGGAACCACCAATATCCTTTGTTTTTATGTATTTGCCTATTCTGCATATATCATATAAAAGGAATCATATTAATAACCTTGTGTTTATCTTGATTTATTTCATTTAGCATAATGTTTTCAAGTTTCATCTATATTGTAGCAGGTATCAGGTTTTTATTCCTTTTCACAGTATAACAACATTCCATTTATGGATATAAGCCACATATTGTTTAAACATTCATTAGTTGAAGAACATTTGGAATGTTTCCAAATGTTATAAATAATGTTATAAATAATGCAGTTTATGAACATTCACGTACTTGTGCTTTTGTATGGAAATGTTTTCATTTGTCTTTGGTATACACAGAGGAGTAAGATTGTTGGATCAATTTTGTTTTTAAATTTTTGAGGAAACACCAAAACTGTTTTCCACAGTAGCTATATCATTTTAACATTCCTATCAAGAATGTATGAGTGTTCTAATTTCTCTACATCCTTGCCAAAATTTAGTTCATTTTTTTCACTTGTGGTTTTGATTTGAACCTTTCTAATGAAAAATAAGGTTATCATCTTTTCACATGTTTATAGGCCATTTGTACATCTTTGGGGGAAATGCCTGTTTTTCTTTGCCCATTTTTTTTAATTGGGCTGATTATTTCTTCAATGTTTGTTTATTAAAGTTCTTTGCATATTCTACATGCTAGATATACCTGATAGAAAATTGCAAATATTTCTCCTATTATGTAAGTTGGTTTTGAATTTCTTTCTTTTTTTTTAATATTTATTTTTTAGTTATTGGCAGACACAACATCGTTGTTTGTATGTGGTGCTGAGGATCGCACGCACGCCAGACAAGCGTGCTACCGATTGAGCCACATCCCCAGCCCCAGGTTTTGAATTTCTTGACAGTATATATTTCTGGATTCTCAATTCTCTTATATTGATCTTAATGTCTATCTGTATGCCAGTACCACACTCATTTGATTATTGTAGTTCTGTAACAGTCTACTAAGTCACAAGCGTGAGCCCTGCAACTTTTTGGTTCTGAGAACTAAACCCACAGGCACTTTATAATATCTTCAAGTCCATTTTATTTTTATTTTGAGAAAGGGTCTTACTAAAGTGTCCCAGGCTTGACTCAAATTTGTGATCCTCCTGCCTCAGCCTCCCAAGTCACTGACTGATTACAGGTGTAGACCACTATGCCCATCTATGATCTTGGATTAATTATAAATTCTTAGATACTTCTCTTAAGTATCTTAAATACAACAGTAAAACCATATGCAAGAAAAGAAAATATAACTGGAATTTTCTGCAGCAAAGGATATTATCCAACATTGTTGGTTTTCTAGATTTTTTTTTCTATTTTAGGTCTGTTGCAATTCCATACAAATTTTAAGATCAGATTGTCTATTTCTGCAAAAAAGGATGTTGGGATTTTAACTGAAATTGCATTGAATCTGTAGGTCCATTTTTTAAGTATTATCATTTTAACAACTTTAAATTTTCCAGTTCATGAACATGGAATGTTTTCTGAGCAAATTTGTCTTCGTAGAATACGCAAGCCCTTAGTTCAATCCCATAAAAAAATTAAAAATAAATACAGACACCGAGTCTAGCTCAAACCTATTTCTTTCTTTCTTTCTTTCTTTTTTTTTTAAGTTAAACTGAGGGTTGAACCCAGGGCATTTTACCACTGAGCTATATCCCCAACCCTTTTTATTATTATTATTATTAGTTGTTCAAAACATTACATAGTTCTTGACATATTCCATACATTTGATTCAAGTGGGTTATGAACTCCCATTTTTACCCCGTATACAGACTGCAGAATCACATCAGTTACACATCCACGTTTTTACATATTGCCATACTAGTGTCTGTTGTATTCTGTTGCCTTTCCTATCCTCTACTATCCCCCCTTCCCTCCCCTCCCCTCCCATCTTCTCTCTCTACCCCATATACTGTCATTCATTTCTCTCCCTTGTTTTTTTTCCCTTTCCCCTCACTTCCTCTTATATGTAATTTTGTATAACAGTGAGGGTCTCCTTCCATTTCCATGCAATTTCCCTTCTCTCTCCCTTTCTCTCCCACCTCTCGTCCCTGTTTAATGTTAATCTTCTTCTCATGCTCTTCCTCCCTACTCTGTTCTTAGTTGCTCTCCTTATATCAAAGAAGACATTTGTCCCCAGCCCTTTTTTATTTTGAGACAAGGTTTCACTAAGTTGCTTAGGGCATTGCTAAATTGCTTAGAGCCTTGCTAAGTTATTGCTAAGTTACCGAGGCTGGCCTCAAATTTTGATACTCCTAACTCAGTCTCTCTAGTCACAGAGATAACAGGCATGCACAGTCATGCCAGGCTTCAAATCTATCATATTTCATCACATCTACCATTAATCCTAAATAATTCCAATTGCTGATGATGATCTAAGACTATCAGTTGTAAAAGGTACACCAATTACAGAGATGTTAAAATGGGAAGAAGCATGCATGCTAATTAAGATTCTGAAACATAGTATCTATTTTCCCTTATCTCTCTATCATTCTAATACATATAACCTATTTTAATCAAATTCCCTGAATGTGACTCTGCCTGCAAAGTCCTTCACCTATTTAGCCTGGAAAATTCCCAATCTTTTTTTGTTTGTTTGTTTTCTTCTTTGAGCTACTTGAGTTTGAACTCAGGAGCAATCTATCACTGAGCTATATCCTCAACCCTCATTTTATCTGAGGCAAATCTCCCTAAAGTTGCCCAGGCTGGCCTTGAATGTGTGATCCTCCTGCTTCTCTCTACTCAGAAGCCAGGATTACCAAAGTGTTGTGTTATACCTGGCCCAATGATCTTTTTTTAAATTTCTCAAAAGACACCTCACTTTGTAAATAATTTCTGACCAATTCCTACCCAAGAGCTACCACATAAAGCTGTACAAGCTGCCCTTGCACAACTCCAGAGGGTGCTGTTCCCAATGAGAGTAATGGCTCCTGGTATTGCATATCAAGCCACTGCTTCCCTCCTTCCCAAAGATTTATTCATTCTTTCCTCTCCTCAGTTCTAAAAGTTCTTTGATGAACTTTTAACTGATTTTAAGGGTTGTTTTATACTTTATTTTGATCAACTAATCTAAACCAGTTAGATACCAAAAGATAAAAGTTTTTAAAAATCTTAATTACATTTATATTCCCAAGGGCTGACATTTCCAAAACACAGGGGCTTTGAGTGATTTTGTGCTATAGGTTCGGACCGTTTTTATCAACAGACTACTACTTCTCTCAGGCTCTCATAGGTCAGGGCTGAATCTAGGGTAAAATTACATTTTAAAGGTTCCTATATGGAAGATGAAGTAACATGACACTAATTTAAGATAGGCTGGAATAAGTTAAAGATGAATACTGCACTCCCTCAAGCAATCTCTAAATGATAACACAAAGAGATATAGCTAAAAACCCAACAGAAGATGTCAAATGAAATAACTAAATGCATTCAATTAATTTTTGAAAATGTAGGAAAGAGTAAACAAAGCATGGGACAAACAGAAAACAAAAAGATGGTATAATTAAACCCTATCAAAATAATAATTACATCAACTATAAAGGATTAATCACTCCAATTAAAAGACAAAGCTACAGAGTATGGGGGGGGACTCAGTTACTATTTAGTAAAGATACACTTTAAATAGAAGGACATGGTGCGTTTGAAAATAATACATTAGAAAAAAAGATACAACATGAAAACTAATCCTAGGAAAGCTGCACTGGAGAGACAAGATCAAATGGCAGGTGCAGGTCTCTCCACTCATCAATTTGTCCCCTACTCTGCAGCAATAGATTAGGTCCTTGCCATGGTCTACAGAGCCCAGTGCTGAAGTCACCTAAGCAGAGGAAGACAGGAGGACTACCATAGAGAGGCAGGATGACCTGAAGAGAACTCAGAGATAATTGACAGAAGTCTAAGATGACAGAGAGCATATTGAAGTGAGGCACCCTAAGCCTGCCTTTCCCCAGTTTCAAATGAATACAGCTTCCTCATTATGTGAAGAAAAAAAAAAAAAGTTAGTTGCAACTAATTAATATCAGATGAGATAGACTTTATACTATGCAGTATCATCAGATATGAAGAAATTTAAGAGCATGGTGGCACATGCCAATAATCCCAGCAATTCAGGAGAACCACAAAATCAAGGCCATACAAAGGCAACTTAGAGACACCCTGACTCAAAATTATATCTAAAAAGGGCTGAGAATGTTGCTCAGTGGTAGAGCCACACCGGTTCAAGCTCAGTACTGCAAAACAAAGGGTATATGCACCAAATAAAATGGCTTCAAAACACATGGGGTGGGGGGCAGCTTGAAAAGAAATAGCTTTTTGTTTGTTTGTTTGTTTGTTTGTTTTTGGTGCCGCAGACAGAACTTGGCACATGCTAAGCATGGGCTCTACCTTTAAGTTGTATCCCCACCCCTAATTGCATAATTTTAGTTGGTTTTAACACTCCTCTCAGTAGTTGATAAAACAGGCAGATTCAAATATAGTTAAGAAACTACAAAAAAAAAAAAAAAAGAAAAAGAAACTACACCACTGTGTATTAATCCTAAAGTAATGAAAACTTCACATGGAAACCTACATATACATGTTCATAACAGATTTATTATTAACATCAAAAAACTTCAAACAACCTAAGTGAAGTGAATTGGTAACAAACTATGATACACTACAACTTGACAATAAAAAGGAATAAATTACAATACATCTTAGATGAATCTTAAGGGCATTGTACTGAGTAACAAAAATGTAGCATCTATGGGTTACATATTTTATGATTCCACTAAATAATCTCAAAGTAAGAAAATCACAGAAATGGAAAATAGATCAGAAGATGCCAAGACTCAAGATTTGGGGGAAAACATAACCATAAAGGGAAAACATGGAGGAATTTCCTTGTGGACTGATTGTGCACCCTGATTGTGATAATAATTAGAGAAACCTGGACATGATAAAATTTTGTAGAACCATACGTAACTACCTAGATAAGAGTTTACAAAAACTGGTTAAATTCTAATAAGGAATATATTCAAATTATTAGTATTATACAAACAGTAACTTCCTGGTTTTGGTAACATATTATGGTTATGTAAGATATATCCTTGGGAAGTTGTATAAAGAGTACACAGGAACTTCTGTACTATTTTTGCAATTTCTAGTGAGTCAAAGTATTTCAAAAGAAAAGGCTGGGGAAAGGACATGAAAACAGATATAAAAAATGTTTAGGGTCTCAGGACACAGCTCAGTGGTAGAGCATTTGCTTAATAGGCATAAGGCCCTGTGTTTCATCCCCAGAACCACAGGAGAAAAACGTTTAAAAAGCAATTAGGGTGGCCTGGGTATGTAGCCCAGCTGTACAGTGCTTGCCTAGCATGTATGAGGCCCCGAGTTCAATCCCCAGCACCCCCCAACACACACACACACACACACAAAAGAAGCAGCAAAGAGCGTGGCAGGTACAGTGGTACATGCCTGTAATCCTAGAGATTTGGGAAGCTGAAGCAGGAGAATCTCAAATTGGAGGCCAGCTTTGGCAACTGAGCAAAAACCTGTCTCAAAATTAAAAGGGTGGTGGGGGGACTGGAGATACAACTCAGTAGTAGAGTGCCCCTGTATTCAATCCCAAAAATAAAAAAACAAATAGGATGACATCACTGAGAAAGGCCCTTTGAGGACTCCCAAGAATCTTCTCTTTAAAAGCAATAAAAACAGTGGCTAATAATAATGATAATGTTCTTTTCTAGTACTCTCTTAATCAAAGGCTTCAAACAAACAATTTGAGGAGCACTAAATCAAAAACTCGACTGAGCTGGGCATGGTGGCACAAACCCATCCCAGCAACTCAGGAGGCCAAGGCAAGACGATTCCAAGTTCAAGACCAGCTGCAATAACTTAGCTGTCTTAAAAAAAGGGGAAGGGGGATTGTGGATGTAGCTCAGTGTATCAGAGCACCCTTCAATTCAATACACATTATGCGCGCGCACACACACGCACTCGCACACGCACACGCACACACACACAAGATGGTGAGAGCTACTCAGAAGAGGCCAACAGAAGGGAAGATGGTTTTCATTTTAAACGGACATGTGCAGACTAGCTGGAGTCAGTCTCCAAGGAGATTATCTATGATAACAGATTTCTTTTGAGGAAATCAATTTTGTTGTTTTTGTTTTTCCAAATTTTGCTTCAGTTAGATGTGGGGGAAAAGAAGAGGCTATGGAAATGCATCTGATTTCAGATATGAGATAATGGAAGGGAACCACCAAGATATGAAAAGCTCACCATTGCCAGGCACATAGATTAATATGTGCATCTAAAGAAGAATTGCGGGACTGGGGATGTGGCTCAGGCAGTAGCGTGCTCGCCTGGCATGCATGCGGCCCGGGTTCGATCCTCAGCACCACATACAAACAAAGATGTTGTGTCCGCCGAGAACTAAAAAAAACAAATATTAAAAAATTCCCTCTCTCTCTCTCTCTAAAAAAATAAAATAAAATAAATAAATAAAAATAAAGAAGAATTGCTGTTTTCTCGAAAATAAATCAAGTCATGCTGGGAATTCCCTCTGCAAGGATCTAGCCTGACAGTCCTACAAATGCACATGTTTGTCTCTCTTTTGGTAGAGTTTATTACAGTATTAATATAGTTTTAATAAGCAAGTATGTTTAGGTTGCAAAACTGACAGCTTTATAGAATTAAATCACAAAAATTCTAAATCTGAAGAAAATGAAAGACTGTGTAAAGATAGTTGCATCTTGGTAAGAATAGCAAACTTTGTAGGATTCCTTTTTTTTTTTTTTTTTTTTTTTTTTTGGTACCACGGATTGACCCCAGAGGTGCTTATCCACTGAACCACATCCCCAGGCAAATTGCTGAGGCTGCCTTTGAACATGCAATCCTCCTGCCTCAGCCTTACAGGCCTGAGCCACTGAGCCCAGACAAGCTTTGTAGCATCCTAACTTGCCTCATTCCCACCCTCCTCTCCTCAGCTCCATGGCAGACTTGAAAAGCAACAGCCTTCAAACAGTGGAACAGAGATGCCTAATCACAACTGAAGGGATGAAAAAAGGGTTGCAACTCTTTTAAAGCCCCATTTTCAGGGAATTTTCATTATTTCAGCTGACTGGCAGTTCCCTGAAAATCTCCACTCCCAAAGTTTCCCATTATTTGAGCTGATTCAGACTTTACCCAATGCGAACAGCCTTTTCTCCAAGGTTTTTGTCAAAAACAATCAGCTGCAAGGGTTTAACATCCCAGCTGCCTGAAACTATGGGAGCAAACAACAAGCTAACTAAAAACATAAAAGGAAAACTGGAGGAATAAAATATACACCAGAGGTTTTTAAAAGTTCTGAATATTCCTGAGAATACTGAAGGCCTCATGCCTGTGCCCAAGACTGCAGGCATGCTCAGGAACAACCTTGGAAGGCCTAAAGTAATCACCTCTGACTGAAAACCAGGCTTTGCATAAGCAGAAGAAAAGTTTATGGCAAGAGTTATAAGCCTGGCTGAGTGTTTAAGATGTGCCCCAACAAATACATACAGCCTCTCAGCAAAGACTGGGAGACAATAACAAGTATTAACAAGATAGTGAAGAAACTGGAATCCTCATATATTGCTGCAGGTAATGTAAAATGAAGTACCCACTTTGGGAAATGGTTGGACAGTTTTTCAAAAGAGTAAACATAAAAGTACCATATGACAATCCTACTCCTAGTAAAAATAAAAACATGACAATACAAAAACTCGTATGAGTGTTTACACTACCATATTCGTAATAACCAAAAAGTGATAATAACCCAAATATCTATTAGCTGATAAATGCATAAAATATGGAATATCTGTAAAACGAAATACTAGTTAACCATAATAAGCAATGCAACACTGAGGAACACTGAAAAAATTACACTCAGTGAAAAATGACAAGCACAAATGATCAAATATTACCTAATTTTACTCTTTTTTGGCGGGGAAAGAACGGGGGATTGAACCCAGGGAAGCTTTACAACTAAACTACATAGATCCCCACTCCTTTTTTCCAGTTGTTGATGGACCTTTATTTTATTCATTTATTTATATGCAGTGCTGAGAATCGAACCCAGAGCCTCACACTTTCAAGGCAAGTGCTCTAACACTGAACCACAATCCCAGCCCTACCCCAACCTTAGCCCCCCAGCCCTGCCCCACCCCTAACCCCCCCAGCCCTGTACCACCCCTAGCCCCCCAGCCCTTTTTTTATTTTTCATTTTGAGACAGGGTCTTGCTAAGGTAAGGAAGCCAGCCTTGAACTTGTCATCTTTCTGCCTTATCTTGAGTTGCTAGAACTACAGGTGAGTACCTCCATACCCAGCTACATGATTCTATTCATGAAATGACAAGAAAAGGCAAATGGATGGAGGCAAAAAAGCAGAATAGTGGCTGCCAGAGAACTGGGGGTGACCAGATAGGTAGAGTGACTGCTAACAGTTATGAAGTTTTGTTTTGGAGTGATGCAAATGTTCTGAAATTAAAGGTACTGGTTATCCTACAACATTGTGAGTATAACACAAACTACCAAACTCTCCAGTTTAAAATGGTATATATACTATACACCCCCTGATGACCATGAAATTAAATTGAATAACAATTTTCAAAACTAGAAAAACCCCAAATATTACAAAATTAAACAACGAACATATAAAGGACCTGTGGATCAGAAAAACTACAATGGAAATCGTAAAGTAATTTGAAGTGAATACATTAAAACGTGTTTTGTTTTTTGTATTGTTTGTTGTTTGTGGTACTGGGGATTAACTTGGAGCGCTTTGCCACTGAACTGCATCCCCAGCCCTTTGTATTTTGTATTATTTAAACACAGTCTAAGTTGCCAAGGCTGGCTTTGAACTTGTGATCCTCCTGCCTCAACCTCCTAAATTGCTGGAATTACAGGTGTGTGCCACACACTCTGCTTAGAGAGAAACATTTTTATCTGAACACATATCACAAAATAAGAAAAGTTTAAAATCAGTAAACTTCTAACTCAAGAAAACTAAAACGGTCAAATTAAGCTAAATTCAAATGCTAATACTTACTCAAATCCACACAAAAACATATAAGTATGTTCATAGTAGACAAAAAACAGAAATAACCAATGTCCATCAACAAAATTGATGTTATACACATATACTGGAATATTACTCAGCAATGAAAAAAGACACACTCTGACACACATCAAAATGCCTAAACCTCAAAATTATCATGCTGAACAAAAATAATCAAACACAAATTGTCCTTACCATATGATTCCATCATTTATATGAAGTGCTAGAACAGGTAAAACTAATTAATGATAACAAGTCAGAAAATGGTTGCTTAGGTGGGGAGGGAACATGACTAACTACAATGAGACAGGAAGGAACTTTGTGGGGAGATAAACACACTATATATCCAGAGCTGAGTGTGGTTTACACAAGTAAGTTTATTACCAAAATTCAGTGAGGTGGGCTGAGGACATAGCTTGTAAGTAGGTACTCCTTATCATGTCTGAGGCCCTGGGTTAAATCCCCAGGACCACCAAAAAGAAAAGAAAAAAAAAATCAGTGAGATAAGGATCTATGGTTTATATATATATATATATATATATATATATATATATATATATACACACACACACATATATATATATAAATATATAATATTAATATTTATAATATATAATTATATATAAACACACACACACACACACACACACACACTTTGGGCATTAAAAAATTAAAAAGTGAATAGATAAGAGTAATGTGTATGAAGTCCCTTAACTGGATAAAGCCAATCCTATTTCCATCTGCATCCTAACCACTATCACTTCTTGCATATTCAAATATATTTTATCTTCTCCCTCTGGTTCAGTATATCTTTTCACATTTTATTAGGTCATTTTTTTAGCATACAAACTAGGTTTAGCCAGATGCAGCTATAATACCAGCTACTCAGGAGACTGAGGCAGGAGGATCACAAGTTAGAGGCCAGCCTGGGAAACTCAGTGTGACCTTCTCTCAAAATAAAACATAAAAAAATAAAAAGGACTGGAGATATAACTCAGTGGTAAAGTGCCCTTGGGTTTAATCTCCAGTACTGAAAAATAAAATGTTTAAATTTCAGCCCCTCTGCCCCCAAAATTTCAACCCAACATATAGTTCCAACTACCATTATTTCCCTGCTCTCCTTTAAAGCAATACATCCAAAAAGTTACAAATTCCCACTTAAATAGCAATTTCCCCTAAACTTATTCACTTAAAATTCAACATTCAGGAACAAATGAATGACATGAAGACTAACTCAGCTATTTTCAGCATTTTTATCTGTTCTCTTTTAAATCCTCCCAACAACTGAGTAGGGTAGGTATTGTTGTTATCTCTGTTAACAGACAAGAAAACAACAGAAACAGCAAAGTTATATAACCTTCTAAAAGCAAGATAGCAAATAAATTATTTCAAACTTCAGAATACTGTGCCTTCTTGTACAATATACTAGACACTTAAAACTCCCTCTTAATACAAAAATGTCTGACCAGTGAAAAAAATCCAAATCTAGCCAAAATAGTTTCCTTTTTTTAAGGTCCCTATTTCACATAACAGTTCAACAACTAAAACCTATTATAACAATATGCTATGTAAGTAGGTGGCTAGCTAATTTATTATCTGAATAGGACACTTTTAAGAATAAATGAAGTTATTAATATCATGTCTGGATATCAGGCATGACCAAGACTGTCTGGGGCAAAGAGACATATGGTCATCCCATTTAAAAGCTGGCTTTTCTATTTAAAAATCCATACTTATGTTTTATTACTATATTCTCAAAAATAACAATTTAAAACTAAGATGCCATAAAGAGATAAAGAGGCATGACTACTAACAAATGTTGCAAGAAAGTGTTAACATTCAAACAGTCATTTTGCTTCCAGTTTTATCTTTTAACAGTTCAATTTAAATGTAGCAATACTGTGGATGGAAAAATTTGGAGTTAGAAAACCTTGTATGTGTTTTCAAACAAAGATGACCTATTTATAAATATGAACATTAACAGCTGACAACACTGCACATAAGGATTCCTGTTTTAGTTCTTCAAAATATTTCACAAATGAAATAATTTCATTTATTTTAGAAGCTCAACTAAGAATTTCAAAACATAAAAAAGTTTGTGCAGGGGCTGGGGATGTGGCTCAAGTGGTAGCGCGCTCCCCTGGCATGCCTGCGGCCTGGGTTCGATCCTCAGCACCACATACAAACAAAGATGTTGTGTCCGCTGATAACTAAAAAAATAAATATTAAAAAAATTCTCTCTCTCTCTCTCTCCCTCTCTCACTAAAAAAAAAAAAAAAAAAAAAAAAAAAAAAAAAAAGGTTTGTGCAATAATCCGAAATTTACAATTCTCCAAAAAAAAAAAAAAACCTACAGGTCCTGAAATGAGTTTAAAAAATTTGTTTAAATGCTCCCAAGGAAACAACAAAGAAAGACAGTTTCAAACAGCCTGATTTTAGTCTTCATATAAATGTTCTCCATCTGAGTGGCTTGGCAGAGTCTATTGGACACACCTCAAAAAGTCTTTGACTGTTAGAGGAAAAATACCCCAAGACCCCACCCATGGACCACATAAATTTTCCAGTGTAGGCCTTTTTAAAGGGACCTTTAAAAAACCACACAGAAGTGGTTCCAGAATCATCATGTAGGGCACAGTCATATGCAGAGTCCCAGAATAGTCTTAGAGCAAACCCAACCAGTCTGGGCAGGCCAAAGAGTAGGGCTCTTTAGCTCTATAGCAAACACTCCTTTTCCCAAAAGCATTTGTCCAATCTTCCCTGTCACAACCTGAGCTGTAAGCAATGTCCAAAACCAGTCTAGACACGGATGTTAAGAAAACAAGGTAATATTCAGAGGAAGATTTTTAAATAGTGTTGCTTATTCAAAACTACTCAAAGTAGGAGCCTGATATCTTTTTTTTTTTTTTTTTTTTTTTTTTTTTTGTAGTGGGGATTAAACCCAGGGGTGTTTTACCACTAAGATACATCCCCATCTCTTTTTATATTTTTTTTAAAGAGAGAGAGAGAGAGAGAGAGAGAGAGAGAGAGTTTTTTAATATTTATTTTTTAGTTTTTGGTGGACACAACATCTATTTTTTTTTAATGTGGTGCTGAGGATCGAACCAGTGCCCTGCGCATGCCAGGTAAGCGTGCTACCGTTGGAGCCACATCCCCAGCCCCTTTATATTTTTTTTAATATTTATTTTTTAGTTGTAGTTGGACACAATACCTTTATTTATTTATTTTTATGTGGTGCTGAGGATTGAACCCAGGCCCTTACACGAACTAGGCCACAACCGCTGAGCCACAGCCCCAGCCCATTTTAATATTTTTGAGACAGGGACTTGCTAACTTGCTCAGGCTGCCTTCAAACTTGCAGTTCTCCTGCCTCAGCCTCCCAAGTTGGGAAGATGTAAATTCTATCTTATACTATGTTACTTCCGTTTGGACATAGGTCCAGTATAAAGAAAAAAATTAAAACACTGTTAGATCCTCTTCCAGTCTAATATTCTTTATTTTCCTATGTCTATGAATTTAACTCAAGTTTCAACTTTGTTACTGGGTCAATTAAAAATGACAAAAGTGGGCTGTGAATGTAGTTCAGTGATAAAGGGCTTATTTAGTATTTGGGAGGCCCTAGGTTCAAACCCTGGCATCAAAAAAAAAAAAAAAAAGAAAGAAAGAAAAGAAAAAAAAGCATCAATTTATCAAGCATATTCTATAATCTCCGGAATGAAGACTAGTTGGAATCTGCTTTACATAACAAAGGGCAAAAGTTGTTCATTAGGGTCAGGGCTCAGTGGTAGAGTGCTTGCTTAGCACTCCTACCATATGTGAGGCACCGAGTTCAATCATCAGCACCAAATAAAAATAAATAAAATAAAGGTACCGTGTCCATCTACAATTAAAAAATGTGTTAAAAAAAGTTGTTTACCAAGAATAATTGGTTTTAGAGTCTGGAAATTTAGACTTGTCCATCAATAATAATATAGTAGTGTAAAATACAAATGATAAAGATTATCTCCAGCAAAATTATTCAAAGATCTTCAGTTAAAAAAAAGAAAAAGAAAGGCTGGGGATGTGGCTCAAGTGGTAGCGCGCTCGTCTGGCATGCACGTGGCGCTGGGTTCGATCCTCAGCACCACGTACGAATAAAGATGTTGAGTTCACCGGAAAAAAAATTAAAAATAAATATTAAAAATTCTCTTTCTCTAAAAAAAAAAAAAAGAAAAAGGAAGGAAGGAAGGAAGAAAAAAGTTCTTGTCTAAAATCATCAAGAAGTCTTAGCCCAGTGCAGAGGCACACGCCTGTAATCCCCAGCAGCTTGGGAGGCTAATGCAGGAGGATTGAGAGTTCAAAGCCAGCCTCAGCAACTTAGCAAGGGCCTAAGCAACTTAGCAAGGGCCTAAGCAAATGAGCAAGACCCTGTTTCTAATTAAAAAAGTAAAAAGAGCTAGGGTTGTGGCTCAGTGGTTAAACATTCCTGAGTTCATTCCCAGTACCAAAAAAAAAAAAAAAAGTTTTGATAGTTAAATGCTACACAAGAAAGGATACTGAATGAGGTACCTAGAGATCTATTTCTAGTTAAGATTTCCAACTATTTATGTGAACTTGAACAAAGCACAATATATCTGGGCTTTAGCATCTTCAACTGTAAAGCAAGGGAATTAGGTAAATTTGTTTCCCATTTAAAAACTTACACATTTTTTTTTAAAGTGGGTGTTCTTTTTTTTGTGGGGGGGGGAGAAAGATTTCTTTTAGTTCATAGCTTCAGTCTAAAGTAGGCTAGCTCCACTGCTTTGGGCTTCTGGTGAAGTAGAATGTCATGGTGGAAGGGCATAGCAGAGCATAGCCAATCACCTCAAGGCAGTCAGGAAGCAGAAAGAATCAAAGTGCTTTGGGGGGTGGGGTAGGACATTTATTCTTATGTAAAGTACAAAAAGAAAAACAGCAATCACCCAAGTTCTCACTTTTCAAAATCAATCACTTAATATTTTGACCTATTTGCTTTGATCCTTTTTTCTGTTAGCATCTTCTTGTTGTTGTTGTTTTGTTTTAATTAGTTATACATGACATTAGAAAAGATTTATGCATGAAAATGTTTTTAATAAGACTGACTATATTCCATTTGTAAAATGCCTTAAAACTTAAAAGCATATTTAAACTTACCAAGTAGGATACATGAGTATCACACTAAGTTATTTCATTACAATTTTAAACTTACCCAACAACACTGTAGGATACATGAGTATCACACTAAGTTATCTCATTACAATCTCCAGAGAAGAAAAGAAATGGAATCAATAACACTAAAAAAGGCCCTCAATTATGATCCTAACCCGTTGACAATTGGTGTAATTTCCCATCCTATATTTGTTCATAGTGATTTCATTGCAAAGAGTCGAACATTACTATATTTAGCTACATTTTAAGAGTGGTATAAAAGCAAGAACATTGGACATGAAGTCAGATTCTGATAACTTGTGACTACTATTTTCACCAGTAAAAGGGTTGGTAATATCTAACTTGGGGGCTACTATTAGACTGAGCACAAAATGGGAATATGCCTAACATTATGATTGATAAAACTAAAGATAAGACAAAACTGCATTAAGTACAGTCCATACTGGGAACTTTCAAAACTGTCACTATATAGTCACTTCACGTTGCACAGTCTTCCTTCCTACTCCTAAACCTAAGTTACCAAGTTCCTTGTAGGACCAAAGAAAGGAAAGCAAGAGAGTCACTATTGATCTCTCACAATATATGTTATAATTTTGTTCTTAATAGAAGCATCTTTTTCAGGAAATTTAAGTAATATATTGTTTTTATAAAGGTATCATGCAGAGCACTCGATTACAGAGATCTGGATTTAATTCTTAACCTTACCACTAACTAATTTGCACACAGGACTCAAACTTCTCTTGGTCTCAATTCTTTGGTGAAAAATGTAGTAGATGGTTTAGGTAACTACTGAAAAAGCTCTTTTTCAAGGCACATCACTATAGCTCAAGACTTCATAAAATGCAGATTAACATCAGAAGAAGTAAGCATAAATGAACTTTATTATCAGTTACCTAGCTTTTCAAAATAACTGTTAACTTTTAGATTAGTCTTGAAAAGAACCACCATTCAACCCCTACATTAAAAGATACATACTGCTAGCAAAGCATATTGGCACACACATATAATCTTAGCTACTAAGGAGGCTGATAGGAAATTGCTGATTTTAGGCCAGTCTGGGCAACTTAGAGAGATCCTGTCACAAAATAAAAAATACTGGGGATTGTAGTTCAGTAGTAGAGAGTCCCTGGGTTTAACTCCCAATACCAAGGAGGGGAAAAAAAAAAAAATGAATCCACATAAGAACTGATTCTTTTTTTTTTTTATATTTTATTTATTTTTTAGTTTTTGGCGGACACAACATCTTTGTTTGTATGTGGTGCTGAGGATTGAACCCGGGCCGCACGCATGCCAGGCAAGCGCGCTACTGCTTGAGCCACATCCCCAGCCCAAGAACAGATTCTTAAAAGAGAAAGCATTTGACCAGCACACCTAATTAGCAGCAGTCTGTGTTGATGGAAATGCAAGAAGGAGTAGAGAAAAGGGGTTTTAACTCAGTATAACAGTAATATCCTAATTCATCCTAAAACACTGGTAGATTTAAAAGCTAGATTTACATGCCCCAATGTAACTTACTGTGAAACCTTCCCATATGGGTTTCCAAATTACAGCACCTGAGTTTCCCCTTCTGCATAAAAAGATAAGTATTCCTTGTATATGTTAGTACAGAACTATGCAACTGAAGTAATAGTGTCTAACTTCAATGCCATTAGATCTTGCTTTATCTAACCTGAGGATTAAGTTTTCAGCCATCTCTTAAATATCAGTGTCATCAAAATTACCATTGAGAATCTATTGAATTAATTACCACAACTTACGCCCCTGGATGCTCAAAACCCTCAAATGAACTTATTTCTCTTATTTATGCTGGGCCTCCCTTTCTTTGGGGCAATGAAAGACCAAGGTCTTTCATTAACAGGCAGGTCAAACACTGGGTAGGTAAAGCAATTTATCTCTTTTAGTGAACAGTTGAATTTGCAACAGTTAAACATTAAGTCAAGGCTACATGCAAAAAATGGACAAGCCCGTTATAATATCATTAACCATAAAAAAATCCTCAAAAATTCAAAAGTACGATTGCTTGCGTTATATGCCTATTATCTCACAAAACTCATTTCACTTGTGACTCTCCAATAAAAGTAGGTAAACAGATGGTACCTTCGAGAACCATCCGGTACTAATTCCGGACACAAGCAAACATTTTGGGGACACTCAATTTCGCAACTTGGATGCAACCAACATGCAGAGAGAGGTCAAGTTTGAGGGTCTGCTCATGGCCAACCAATAAGTTCTGTCAGAAGGCATGACACACAGGCAAGGTAACACATTGTGTATGTCAGGTTCCCTCAGGCCCTGGGTTACGGGGGGAGGAGGGGCAAACTACATTTGTCATGAGAAATCCACTGTACATATAAGCAGGCTTCAAACCCTGGAATCTGAGCGAGGGTCACCTCAACCAAGCGGCGACTTTCAGGACACCACCGTGTGCCAGAGACCCAAAAACTTCTGGGGAAAACAGAAATGCACTAATGAAAAGTGCGGAGAAAGCGCCAACAAGAGGGGGGTGGGCGGCAAAAAAAACCTCCAGATCACCCAGGAGAAGGGGCAACTGTTCTCGGGAGGTCGGGATGCTAAAGCCCAGCCAGGACGCAGTTTAAGCAGCCGCCCGCTCATTACCTGACCGACATGACTTCGTCTTCCTGCCCCCACACCACCGCGCTCGCTCCGATGCTCTGCGTCCTCTGGGGCAGCTGCAGGTACCACAGCAACTGCTCCTTTGCTCAGGCACTCCGCGACCCAGAGCGCGTCCTCACACACCCCGCGCGCGGGCGGCCCCAGGCGAGCTGGCCTCGCGCGTTGATTGGCGGCGGGCGGAGGGAGGGCGTATGCTCCGCCCCCGGCCGACGGCTGGAGTCTGTCCCTGGGCGCCGCGGGCCACGGCAGACAGCCCGAGCGGCTCGTGCCGGCTCCCAGGCGCGCGGGCTCGCTGGCTGGCCAGCGGGCTGGCTAGCGGGCGTGGTGGCCATCTTGAGTCCGGGTAACAGCGTCGGCCGCCCCACGGGGCACGAGGTTGGGTGCCCGCCTCAAAAATGGCCGCGCCGCTGGCAAGTGGCTTCGCAGTCACATGGCCATGGTCTACCTCGGCAAGCTCAGGTCTCTTTAACTGTACGGGGGTAAGGGAGGCTGTCAGGGCAAATCGCGATAGGGTTTAACCACCTGAAAAATCCATCTGCAGAAGTAACGTAACCGCCTGGGAAACCTCAACTCTGGGGAAAATCGAACTCATAGCAATAGCAGCAGGACGTACTAAATTCCAATTTGCAGGGTTTAGCGGTCAATTGCTGGTCTGATGGTCGGTCCCGTATGTTCTCGAACTTAAACACGCATTTTAGTTAATATGGAAGTACCTAGGGTTCTAAACTGAATGAGAATCTAGATGGATGAGACCCGAACACATGGTATTCTCAGCGTGTTCCCAGGTGATCCACGTAGGCACATAAAGTTTTACACCCTCTGGTCAAAGTAACACCACTGTACCCTGTTTGCCACACTTTCCTCAAAAGTATGCAGGTTATAAAAACAAGCCATAGATAAAAGATCAGATCAGGAGGTACCCTAACTCCTAACTCTAACCTTAAAATTCAATGCGGCTAAAGGATTAAGAAATTGTTTTTTATTTATTTTTTTTAATTTTTTTAGTTGCAGATGAACAAAATACCTTTATTTATTTACTTATTTATTTTTTTATGTGGTGCTGGGGATCAAACCCAGTGCCTCATGCGTGCTAAGCAAGCGCTCTACCACTGAGTTACAACCCCAGTCCCAGGATTAAGAAATTGTGAACCACTAATAAAAATATTTTTTAAATAGGAAAATTAATTCTAACTTTGGGAATATTAAGAGAGGGGGAAATTAGTAAATGCTTTATGTCCCAAATAGCTTTTCTTTATTTCTTCTTTGTTCTCTAAATTTAAACATTTATATTATTAGCAGTAACATTCATTTACTGATCATAGAGGATAATGATTTATTTCATATCTCTGAAATACATCAAAAATAAACCAAACACCATGATATAGTAAAATGTTGCTGATGGGTCCAGATGCATTGGCAGCATGCCTGAAATCTCACCACCAATTTGTGATGCTGAGGCAGGAGAATCACAAGTTTAAGGCTGCCTCATCAACTTAGGTAGGCCCTAAGCAAATTAGCAACATCCTGTCTCAAAATACAAAATAAGGGTTGGGGTTGTGGCTCAGTTAAAGTGCCTCTGGATTCAATCCAGAGTACTCCCCAAAAAATAAAATTGTTGCTGCTGGAACTGAAAAAGTAAATTATAATATATTTAATGTTAAAACTGAAGCTATGTGCTTTTCTGCTGGGGTTCAAAAAACATACCCAAATGTGAAGGCCTCAGAAGCAAAGTTTCCCTCTGACCTCCTACTTTCTTGATCTACACCCACCCACAATCCCACTTAAGGCAGGAAGCAGAAACTAGAAATTCTCAGGCAGGTCATAGAATCACTTTCCCCAAACAAGCTACAAGCCTAAAAATAAATCTTCCCCTGCCTTTCTGTCTTGGAGTTGGCCACAAAGAAATTCTCTGACCTACCTTGTCTGATAGTAGATTAAAAAGACCACCATTTAAGAAAAGGTGCTGCCCTATCCCCAGGAGGAAGGCAGGCTACAGGGGGAGGACAAGAAGAATCTGGTCAGATCTTGCTAAGTTTTCCCACTTAAGTCTATTAGCATTAAATCATATCCTTTTTGTCCACTTGTATTTCTACACAGTAATTAGACATAAGCATTAAATGGATAGTTCACTCTAGGTCTTTGGGTCTTCATTCTTACGGTTTCCATGTCACCTAAAACTACTATCAAAAATATAAAAAAAAAAATTGTTATGCTCTTCTCTTAACTGTTGTGCAAGAAAAGGATCAACACATTTTCCTTCCCTACATTCCATTAAATACAATTTTATTGTTTTGATTGGACTGTTCCCCCCCACACACTACTAGGGATTAAAACTAGGAGTGCTCTACCACTGAGCCACATCCCCAGCCCTTTTATTTATTTATTTATTTTTATTTTGAGGCAGGATCTTGCTAAATTGCCCAAGCTGTCCTCAAACTTACAATCCTCCTGCCCCAGCTTCTGGAGTCAGTGACTGGGAAGGCATGCACCACCTCACCAGCTATATTTTGCTTTTTAACCATTGAAATTTTAACATCCAAACTAGAATAATGTAAGTATAAACATTTACCAATATTTTCAAGACTTAGAACCAAAAAAAGAACATAAAACATCTCTATAATAAGTTTTCTATTGATTTATGTTGAAATAATATTTTGAATATACTGGATTAGAAAAATATATTAAGGTTAAACTGTTTCTTTTTTAATGTGACTACTAGAAATTTTAAATCATATCTTGCATTATATTTATTCCAGATAGTACTGTTCTGTAGTCTTAAATTATCATTCATTTTTTTAACCTATCATTGCTCCTGTAACAGAATAATTACATTCACATAATGAAATTAGTAAAACGGACAATTTATACAAATCTGCTTTTCCTGGTAGCCATCTAAAAACATCAAATATTCCAAAAGGTTGCAAGTTTCTTTTTTTATTCATCTCAATTAGTTATACATGACAGCAGAATGCATTTCATTTCATTGTACACAAATGGAGCACAACTTTTCATTTCTGATTGTAGTCACACCATTTGTGCAATTATACATGTACCTAGGGTAATGATGTCCTTCTCATTCCACCATTTTTCCTATCCCCATGCCTGCTCCATTCCCTCCCTCCCCTTTGCCCAATCCAAAGTTGCAACTTTCTTTAGAAAGCACTGTTTTTAGGCTTAAGACTTATTCTCTTTAATTTGGGAAATGTCTATCTAGAGTGATTCATGATGTATTCAGTCCACAAGTAAAGTCCATTAAAACACTGGGCTATACTTGCAATCATGAGACTTTGACCAAATGTACAGAAGCAGAAGGAAGGGTTCCTCTGGATTAAACTGAATCCAAAGCACAGATGCAGATGTATAGCAATTTTAAGTGGTGGAGATACCAATTCAATAGATTCCCTCCTCCTCTTGCAGAAAATGTTAATAATTAATCCACATGGACTAAAATCAAGCCAGGAATAATCCTTAGGAGTATAAAATCTAAGTTAAATTTTAATATGGGGCACAGTATAATGTAAAGCAGTGCTTCTCAAACTTTAATATGCACAAAATCATTTGGGGAATCTTGTTAAAATGCAGGTTTGATTCAGTAGGAGTCAGTGGCTAAACTTTTGCTTGTTTTGTTGTTTGTTTTGTACTGCAATTTAAGCCATGGGGGACTCTGACCACTAAGCTACATCAAAGTCCTTTTTTTATTTATTTTGAGACAGGGTCCCTCTAAATTGCTGAAGGTTTTGCTAAGGTCACTGCAGCTGTATTTGAACTACAAACTTCCAGCCTCAGCCTTCTAAATCAATGAGATTACAGGTATGTGGCAGCCTGCCTCCAGCACCACCATATCCACCAAGTTTTGTATTTCTTTATGTTCCAAAGTCTGGCCAACTGCTTCTGATCTGTGGGTCAGAATGAGTAGAAACCTATCAGGGTCTGTGACCCTGATCTGGTTCTTAACCTGTCTGACCCCAAGTTTAACCAGTTTAACCATTATATACTTTTTAGGCCATAGCAAAGATTAAAATTTAATTAACTGAGTAAAGTGTCTGTCTAATGGAGTCCATAGAAAATAACATAATTATTATCACACTAGTTAAAATTACATCTCTGGGAAGCATGATACTAAAACTGACATGAACTTGGTCTTCTGTAAAATCAAATGTGCTTTTGTTCATGCTTAACATACAATGGTAATTCATACTTTTTATTTTTAGCATTAAGATTGAAAAAAATTTGGGCTGGGAATGTAGCTCAGTGGTAGAGCACTTGCCTAGTATCTCAATGCCCTGAGCCAGCATTGGGGGAAAAATAAATAAATAAATTTAAAACCTTAATTTTGCTACCAAACAGCTGATTTTAATTTAGTTTTTTTTTTTAACAAATATACTAAATTCTAACATGTAGGTCTGCAACATTCAAATATTTAATCAAACTGAAGTCAAATCAAAGATTTTTTTTACAAATTCATTTTTGATAAGTGACCCTTTGCATTTAACTTAATCAAAACTTTTTTTTAATTAAAATCACAACATTCAAAAAGCTTATTCTTTTTGTTGTTGTTGTTGTTTTTAAATATTTATTTATTTTAGTTTTCGGAGGACACAACATCTTTGTTTGTATGTGGTGCTGAGGATCGAACCCTGGCCTCACGCATGCCAGGCGAGCGCGCTACCGCTTAAGCCACATCCCCAACCCCAAAAGCTTATTCTTTTAAAAATGCATTTAGATACAAGTCATTTCTGCAAATATAAACACAAAAATATTTCAACAAACAGGACTTGTGTGATTGTTCTTTCAGAGTCAGTGATGTAGGGACCCAAAGTAAAGATACATTTTTCCAGATAAAGGCAGTTCTTTTGATTCACAGAGGCTTCACAGTAATTCTTACTCTTTTTCTAGGTTTTCTGTATTCCTTCTTTCACTTAGTCATTCTCAGTATGAGAAACTGATGTGACTCCCATTTTTGAGAAACCAGTTTCTACCTGACGGCCTGTCCAGAGGGAGGGGACATGACCCTTGTCCTTGGAAAGACCCACAGACTACTCCTAGGCACATATCCACCCTACTGAGTTATTTGTCTGTAAATAACAGGAGAGATCTGTGCGCCAGGTGTCCTGGACTCAGTTACCATAGGTGAGGAACCATAGCAACCCCCTAGCAACCACCAATCAGCATGAAAATATCTGAAATGCCAGGTGACCCACCCAGTAGTTTTGGTAATTGATAACATGATTAGGCAACCCTCCAAGTTTAACCAATCAGTTCAAATGTATCCACCTCTTGAACCAACCAATCACCCTTACCCAACTTGTTCCTGCTAGTGAATGTGCTAATCAATGGTAAGAGGAGTTGTAAGAGGAGTTTCCTGCGATGTGAAATGATTTGCTGTGTGATGTTGTGACACAGAGTATCCCCAAAAAACCTATAAATCCTCACTGAACTAAGGGTCGGTTGGGACTCACTCCCTGGGACTGCTGCTTCAGAAAAGGTTGTGAGTCCAGGCTCAAGCTTGCAATAAAGACCAATTGTGTGACTGCATCGGATTTGGCTCCTGGAGGTCTATTGGGGTCCCATGAATCTGGCATTTCATCTACACACACACACACACACACACACACACACACACACTTGCTGAGTAACTACTACTTTTGATCAATTTTCTAAGCAATTTATTTCAAATGTATTCTTTTCCTAAAGGCCTAGCTTATTCCCCTTTAAGGAAAAGTAGTCAATTGAAATCTTTAACTTCATTAACCTTCTCAATTTGAACAGCTGAATCAAGGAAAATGGGTCAAATAGTTTGCTCTTGGTAAGATTAATAAGCACATATTCTATCTATTATATCTAATCTTGGGTTAATATGCCACTATAAAAGCAAACCAGATTCCAAAATAATAGAAATGTTCTTTTCAAACATAACCAGTTTGCTATAAGGGTACAATAAATAAAGAACTCTCATACATTATTGGTGGGAATATAAATTAGTACATTTCTAGAAAGCTTTTTGGCAATGTGTATCAGAAAACTACATTTTTTCAGGCAACTACGGTTAAAAAAAAAAAGAGAGAGACAGAGACTAACATGCAGGGTGTGCTGACGCAAGCATGTAATCCCAGTTACTCAGGAGGCTGAGACAGGTTTGAGGACTGCCTGAGCAACTTAGTGAGATCCCATCTCAACATAAATTTTTTTAAAAAGGACTGGGATGTAGCTCAGTGGTAGAGCACTTGCACTACATGTGCAAGGCTCTGGGTTCAATACCCAATACTGCAAAATAAAATTTTTTTAAAAGCTAATATGAAAAAAAGATTTGTATATCCACTCATTTCAGCATTAACAATATCAAATTTAAAAAATATATTTAGTTTTTAGTTGTAGTTGGACACAATATCTTTATTTTACTTATTTATTTTTATGTGGTACTGAGGATGAACCCAGGGCCTTGCATGTGCTAGGTGAGCCCTCTACCGCTGAGCCAAAACCCCAGCCTCTCAAATTTTTTTTTTAGTATTTTTTAGTTGTAGTTGGACAAAATATCTTTATTTTTATGTTGTGCTGAGGATCGAACCCAGTGCCTCACACATGCAAGGCAAGCGCTCTACCAATGAGCTATAGCTCCAGCCCTCAAATTTTTATTATATCCTATATTAATTAAATTATAGGGGAATGTTATGGAGCTATTATAAAATGTTTCCACTGATTTTTTTTTCAGGACATAGGAAAATGCTCATGATATAATGTTAAATGAAAAAAAAAACAAAACAAGCAAAGAAAAAGAATGCAGAATGTGATCTTGACCATATTTTTAAAAAATACATGAGATATATATATATATATATATAAAGAAACACATTTAGATGTTGTTGTCATCTCTGGGAAGCAGAATTATATTAACTTTTTACTTTATTTACAGTGATCTACCTTACAAATTTTCTATTATGCATTAATTTTATAGTCATAAAAGTTTTGTAATATTAAATTTTGCAGGGTTTTTGTTTGTTTGTGTGTATAGGGAACTGAACTCTGGGATGCTTAATTACCAAGCCACATTTCCAGCCCTTTTTATTTTATTTTATATTTTTTAGTGTTGACAGACCTTTATTTTATTCATTTATTAATATGCGGTGCTGAGAATTGAACCCAGTGGCTCACACATGTGAGGCAACCACTCTACTACTGAGCCACAACCCTAGCCGCCCTCCCCCCCCCCTTTTTTTTTTAATTTAGTGAGACAGTTCTCACTAAACTGCTGAGGGCCTACTAAATTGTAGAGATGGGTTTCAAACTTATGAACCTCCGGCCTCAGCCTCCTAATTCATTGGGGTTACAGGCATGCACCAACCACATTACCCAGCAAATTGTGTGTTTTATAAATGATTTTAAAATGCAAGCATTCCTACTCTTTTTAAAACTTGGAGGATTTTGATGTTGTTGTTGTTGTTTTGTTTTTGTTTTTGTTTTTGTAGTACTAGGAATTGAACCCAGGATCTTACACATGCTAGGGAAGAGCTCTACCAACTGAGCTACATTCCCAGGCCTAAAACCTTGTATTTTTAAAATAACAACCATCAAAACTACACTTATCTTTACAGGAATTTGATTTACTTTACAAATGCTTTATCTTTTCATGTTTAAAGATTTTTAAGACAGGAATAACAAAAATAAAATGTTACTCTGATTTTCTTGGTTAATTTTAAATTGCAACTTCACAAAAGTTAAAAGTATAAATACCAGTTTCGAATTGTGCTTAAAAGCTCAGCTGTCATCACATGAATGTGGAGAGTTTTTCCTGTATGTTACTTAAAATATATACCCTCATTTAATAATTGATGAAAATAATCTTTTTTAAGCAATCTATATCATACTTCAAAAAGAGAAACTTCTTAAAACTTGTCTCCCTGAAATTAGTATTTTGCCACAGTACATAGTTCAGAAGCCTGTGAATGTGAAGATGGGAATTCTTTTTTTTTAATGTGGTACTAAGGATGAAACCCAGTACCTCACACATTCTAGGCAAGTGCTCTGCAAATTAGCTACAGCCCCAGCCCAAAGATGGGAATTCTGATCTGGCACCTATCATTAACAGTATGACTTTTCACAAATCATTACCTGTTTTAGCATCAGTTTCCTAATCTTCAACACAAAGGAGTGTGTTATAGGTGACATCTCAAGACCTTGTCAATTCTTATTAGACAGTAAAGGAAAAACTGTCTATTTGTGTCTCAACACATATTGCTTTTTTAAGAGCTGATCAATTTTAATTAGTTTCAGAATGGACAAAGTTATTCAAAGAAATGTTGCTAAACATATTAGTTCTCTTCTCCAAAAGGAATCATAAAACTTTATTATCTTCTTTTATTACCTGTATATTCTTATGTCATATTTCACTTTAACATCACACATTTGAATAGAATACAATTTTTAAAGGTAACCTGGCAATTTACTTCCCAGAAGAATTTGAAGACTACAAGAACATTTGATAGATCGAACTTTATTTAGTAGGAGTTTTTAGCAAAACTCCCTTCCCAGGCACACCCACACAGTGCTTCTTTATTTTCAGTGAACTATATAAATTTCTGAAACTCGAAGAAAACCTCCAACCTAAAAGTATAGGACAATTGTGCTTTCCAATTATTCCTGCTGCAAAGAACATATTTTTAAACTATAAAACTAAATATCACTATCATTTAATAATGAAAAGGACATTTTAATATAAAAATATAGAAAGGACATTACAGAATTAAAGACAGTCCTTCCCAAAGGATTGTCTGTAACCTTATATATGTATTATATTAAAGGTTTTCCTTAATTTATTGTAACACCATAGATCAATCTATTTTATTTCACAAACAAGCTTTCAGGAATTATTCATTCAGTCACTGATCAAATGTTGATTTAGCATCTACTCTGTACACTCAAAACTAGAAATTCAGCAAAGATCAAGAACAAGCTCTGGGAGGGTATGGTGGCACACACCTATAATTCCCACAGTTCAGGAGGATCACAAGTTCAAAACCAGTCTCAGTAGGATTAACAAGGCCCTAAACAACCTAGGGAACCCTGTCGCAAAATAAAAAATCAAAAGGGCTGGGGATATCAACCAGTTCAATCCCCAGTACCAAAAACAAACAAAAACCCACGTTCTGCCATTATAGAAATAACATTCTAAAGGAATACAGATGAATAATCAAGTAACAGATAAGAACATCAAGGGATCAAAAGTATTATGCAGGGCTGGGGCTCAACAGTAGCACACTTGCCTGGCATGTATGAGGCACTGGGTTCAATTTTTGGCCCCACATGTAAATAAATAAAATAAAGGTCTATCAACAACTAAAAAATATATTTTTTTTAAATTGCTATACAGAGAATTAAAACCAGCGGATCAATGTAGAGAAAATCTCTTTTACATTAGGTAGTCAGGTTCTCTCTCTACAAGGAGAGAGGTGAAGCAAAGCCAAGTGGGGGAAGGGCAATCAGAACAGCCCCAAAAGGAGAACTAGACTGCCAGTGCAAAAAAAGCAAGTGAGAGAGAAAGAGCTGTATGTGGCCAGTGCAAGCAGCAGATGGGATTGGACTGCATGAGCCTACGAAGTATTGATTTTGTTATAAGCATGGCAGGAAGCCATCACTGTAATCAAGTTTTAAACAGAGGAATAACAAGATCTCATTGTGTGTAAAAGACCATTCTGAGCATAGTATGGAGAATAGAATAGAGGAGCAAGAAAGCAGAAAGACCAAATTAGAAGCCTATTAGAGCAGTTCTGGTAACAGATAACCATAGAGATAGTGATGGCCATGAAGAGAAGTAGATGGTTCCAGGAGACATTTTGGAAGTAGACTGACAGGACTTGCTGGTGGACTAAATATGAGGTATCAAGGAAGAAAGGAATTGAGAGTAACTTCTATATTTGAGACTTGAGAAATTGGGTGAATGGTGCTGCAGTTTTTTCTAGATAAATAGAGAAGACGGGAAAAGCTTACAAGACTGGAGTTCTGGGAAAAGAGAGGGATGAAGAAAAGAGATTTGGAAAACAGGTTTTTCTTTTTAATCTTTCTTTCTTACTCCTAAGTGCCTACTGTTTTCTATTGATAGACTAAAAACAAATGTCTAGAATTTTATATGCAGTTTCATCTGAATAATATCCTAAGAGAGAAACAGTTTTACCTTGGCATCTGCTAGCAGCCATGAGTATATATAAAAGTAGAATGATGCCAGGCACGGTGCTGCATGCCGTAATCCCAGCAATTTGGGAGGCTGAGGCAGGAGGATCATGAATTCAAACCCAGCCTTAGCAACTTAGCAAGACTCTAAGCAACTCAGGGAGACCCTATCTCAAAATAAAATATTAAAAAGGGCTAGGGATGTGGCTCGGCATGTTTTTCAAAATTATTTTACCATAAATGTGACAGATTTTAAATGGCCACAATTTCTTTAAGACAAATCTATGTCCTCTCCACTTAAATCTGGACCAGCCTGGGGCTCCTTTGACCTATACTATTAGTATGTTGGAAGTGATGCTATGCCAGATACTAGGTAGCCTTTAAGAGGACTACAAACTCCTGCCTTGGTCTCTTAAGGCCTCCAACTGTCATGTAAGTCCAACAACCATGAGGCTAAGGTTGTGGCTCAGAGGTAGAGCACTCACCTAGCATGCGTTAGGCACTGGGTTTGATCCTGAGCACCACATGAAAATAAAATAATGGTATTGTGTCTACCTACAACTAA
Source organism: Urocitellus parryii (assembly GCF_045843805.1). Lineage (NCBI taxonomy): Eukaryota > Metazoa > Chordata > Mammalia > Rodentia > Sciuridae > Urocitellus > Urocitellus parryii. The sequence goes on along the minus strand of NC_135535.1, from coordinate 161,344,080 downwards.
AAAATAAATTAAAAAAAAAAAAAAAAAGAAGTTCAACAACCTGACAGAAGAAACTGCACAGAAAAAAGGCTCCCAAACTACAAGAGGGAGAAACGCCCGCTGAGCCAAGCCTTCCAGTCATAATCACTAGAATACCAAACTGTGAAAAATACATTTTACAGCTCAATTTTACCTACATATTCATAACTAAAGTAACATTTAATAAAATAATTACTCTTAAATACTCCAATGCATTCATATTCCCTTATTTCTCTTATATACTGAACTGCACAACACAAGTTGATTTATGGGCTAGTTTGAAAGACATTGTAGTCCGTATTACTCACTCCACAGGTGAATACACAAACCTAGACAGAAATCTTAATAAAACCCAGGTGTCCTGATTACTAATCTAAAATCCTTTTCCTTATACCATCTAACAAGCAATAGGTATTACAGTCCATACCAGAAGTCTCTCACAAACTCATATACATATCCCAGAATTGATCTATGTCCTCCTCCCCCCACACTTTTTTCCTAAGCTTATCAAGCATAATGAAATTGAGGTTTTTAAGTATTATCAGTTGTATTTACTAATCCTATTCTTCAAATAGGCTAATTGTACATTTCATTTTTTCCCCCTAAATTGAACCCATGAGTGCTCTACCAGGAGTGCACAGTACCCCAGTGCCTTTTTATTTTTTTATTTTGAGAGACAGTCCCTAAATTGCTGAGGCTGCTGGCCTGGAACTTCCAGCCTTCTGCTTCAGCTTCCAGAGCCATTGGAGTTTACAGGAGTGTACCACTAAGCTGGCCTTAACATTTTGCTTCTGTACAAAGGTTACTGTTGATAAACTGTATGAGGTCCAAGGCTAATTGTTATCATGAGTCATTTCTAATGGAAAAGACTTCACTGCTACCATCTCAGACATGGTAAATGTTTTTATAGGATTTTAAATTATGAATAGTATTAAAAGATTAACAGCTTTTTAGAAGATTACTAGTAATTGTTCCACGTATTATATAGGAATACTTCTTGAAGCAAAGAGCCTGTTTGATTTTTTTCATCCTATAAGTTACATATTTTTTAAAAATTTTTTCCCAGATTTTTATTTGGTGCAGTAACATTGTACATAATGGTGGGATTTGTTGTTACATATTTGTACATGCACTACAAATCACTGCTGATTGTTATTCATACAAGACCAGAAAATTGCAAGTAATTACTAACAATATTAAAATAAGACAGATTCAGGTCTGATCCTATCTTGGCCACTTAAAACTGTCATCACAGTCACATCATTTAAACTGTCTAAACCTTAGATTTTTCATCTGCAAAAGAGTATGGTTTATCCTACTTTGTTATAATAATAGCAACTTATTATTATTAATAAATGTTAAATAGAATATTAAAACTTCTCTTAACTGGAATATTTTAATTATAAAACACAAGCCAAATTTGTTTCATTAGAAAACACAATCTGCTCAAAATTCAAACTCAACAAGTTAATCCATTTGCAAAGCACGCCATTAATTATATCCTCACAAATTTATTCTTGGGTTCTAAACATTTATTCTTGGGTTAGAAAAAGCTACATTTGTGTGAATGAGAAAACTTTAAAGACAAAAGTCTAAACCAGATTATAAAACACAATGCTACAAGATTTCTTTAAGTAGTGTGCTTATCTAGCATATACAGAATTCACTTTGACAACTTTTCTCCCTCTTCCTCTGTTGTGTGTGTTTACTGTATATATTTTTTTTTTCATAAGGTAATATAAACAGCAATAAAGGGTGAGTCAAAGGTCCTGAGTGTGAAATGAGCACTACTTAACCACTCTGCATCTATTTCCTCAGCTAAAGACATGTTATCTGGTGACCTTGTAAGAATCATTAGAAAATGTAAGTTAAAGTACTTGTCATTTCTCATCTAAAAAGGAGGTGGGGGGGGGTGGGAAGCTCCAAAGAAAATACTTTGTTTCTTGTTCCAGGTTCTAGTATAATGACGTTACAGTTGTAAAACTAGTGAGATTAAGTCTCACCTCAAATAACACAGCTGTAAGTAACTAGCTTTGTTACTAATAAGACTTAATCTCTATGGGCTTGAATTCTCTCAACTTTATGGTTAAGTACTTCATCAACAATAACAATCTAAAGTCTAAAATATGTTAAAATATGTTAAATATGTTAAACCAACAATCACATGAAACTATGAACCACCATTTCAAAGCCATATCTGGATGATTATGAGGTCTGCTGGTGCTTTCACACTCAATTCCATGTTTTGCAGGAAACTCTAGAACCTTTCCCACCATGCCTAGATGCCTCTTAGCCATCTCCTACCCACTACTCCTTCCCCCATTCCCATTAGCATTCCCAAGCAGTCTTTGGAAATATCAAAGTAGTTTTCTAAATGGGAATGGCTGAGAGAGCCTGCCCTAACCTGTTTTATGAGTTAAAGTAATATCTTTAACACAAACAAACATTTAAAGACCTCTACAACTGACTTGATATCTAAGGGATATTAATGAGTCTTCTCAAAAATATGATCAAGCTTCACAGGGAACTGAGGTCAAAGATCTCTGATGTAGTGGTTTTTCTCCAGTGGAAAAATGTACTTATTTGTACTGAATCTAGGGAAGGAATGTTACAGAGAGCTTATATATTTTTCTACAGAATATCCTTGTAATCAAACATAAGAATGAATACATTCAAAGAAGTCAAACTTACCATGTAAAGAAGAATCTACACCCACGCATACACCAAGATCTTTTTTGAGTTATTTTACTAAAACAATATTTTTAATACCAAACATTTAGTATTACTTACTGAATTTAATAATGTAGCAATATTTGATTATAATATCTCAAATTCAAATAATCTATGCAATTCCATACATTTGGATAAATACTTACATAAAACAGACAAGACAAAGTAGAATTTTGTCAGCATATTTTTAACATATGCTTTAATGTGCCCTGTCATGTTATCCCATGCTAAAAAATGTAATAAAATCAGTTCATTCTGAGTGTGTGAGAATGACAAACGTAGGTCTGCATACAACAAATGTAGGTCTGCATCATTTCTATAGCTTAATGGATTAAGTGTTCAACCAAACTAAGGCCTAAGTTCTGTAAGGGAAAAACAATTTCAAAAACTATTTTAGGGGGAACTTAAGACTTCCTCAATCGTGGCCATAAAACAAGCAAATGTTAAAATCCCTAATGTGGTTAACTTCAAAGACAGCACAGTGAATTGTTCACTTGCAAAGGAGATAATTTTTTCATATTTCAATTTGTTTACTTGAAAACGTAGATGGTTTTTCAAGAGCTCTAGGGTTCAGAGAGTAAAACAGAGTTTATTTTGATGTATCAAGCTTAAAGGAATTCAAAAATACCTCAGACATCTGTATTTGATTCCTTTGCTACATTTGTTTTCAACCGACCCCTCCTGGATGAGTCAATAGAGACAAACTTCTAAAAAAGACCATTTGTGGTATTAGCCACTGGTTACAAAGTACCTTACATTACACAGTTTACTATGAAATTCAGAAAAGTATTCTTAACTTTCATTGGTTTGGGAGTTCTAATTACACTGCAAATAGCCTTACTAATTAAGGACTTGCTAACCCTGGGGAAAGAGATTCATCATTCTGATTGAGATCATCTTTTTTTGTAAATTCACTCGTTTAGAAAATCCACTCCTCCACCAAATAAGCAATTCTACTACAAGAGAAAGGACACAAAGGAGACAGGTAAGAGTGCCTGGGCGAGCACAAGGTGTGGTGGTAAAAACCTATAATCCCAGCTACTAGAGAGGCTGAGGCAGAAAGAAAGCAAGTTCAAGCCCAGCCTGGGCAATGTAGCAAGACCCTGTTTCAAAATAAAAATTTTAATGGGGGCTCAGAATGTAGCTCAAAGGTACAATGCTTGCTTACCATATGCAAGGAGGCCCTGGGTTGGATCCCTCATACCCAAAAAAGAAAAGTCAATGCTGACTATAGACCTTTAATAAAATATAACTGTTTATAAGAGAAGCAGAGTTGTGCTGAGGAAATTTTCCCCATGGACAAATACAAAAAAAAAAAAATCATCCCTTTGGTCAAAGCTCACTACAGTCACTAGAAAGAACAGAGATGAAGGTGAGAAATTGATTTCTTGCTTCTACTGCCTCTGCTATCCTCCAGTGTCAGAATGATATTGCATACAAACTTACTCCATGACAAATATTTTAACAAATTTCAAAGGACCAAGACTATTTTAAAGTAAGGTTCTATCAACTGTCATAAATATGTAAGAACTTATACACAATTCCATTTTACACCATCTTTAAAGGGTTAAGAATTCAGGGCTGGGAAGCCAGGCATGGTGGCGCACACCTGTAATCCCAGCAGCTTGGGAGGCTGAGGCAGGAGGATCACTAATTAAAAGCTAGCCTCAGCAAAATCGAGGTGCTAAGCAACTCAGTGAGACCTTACCTCTAAATACAAAAATAATAATAATAATAATAATAATTCGGGGCTGGGAATGTAAAATATCAGTAGAGCACTTGCCTAGCATTCACAAGGCTCTGAGTTCGATCACCAGCAACACAGACACATACAGACACACATACTGAGTTAATTCATTAATTCAACAAAACTTTAGAGCCTGTTACGTTGCAATGAAGTCATAAGTCATAAGGCACTGAGGATTATTCAATAGTTTTCTAAATCAAATAGTAATACGTCAGATTAAAAAAATGCATGTATACTGTACACTGCAGTAATGCAAAATATAAACAACCAGAAGAGCCATTTCCAAACTGGATGAGTAGAAAAGTTTTATAAAGATGATAGATTTTGCCTCACATAGTGACGCCCACCTGTAATCCCAGAAGTTTAGGAGGCTGAGGCAGGAGAATCACAAGTTCAAAGCCAACCTCAGCAACAGAGAGGCACTAAGCAACTCAGTGAGGCCCTGTCTCCAACAAAATACAAAATAGGTCTGGGGATATGGCTCAGTGGCCAAGTGCCCCTGAGTTCAATCCCTGCCCCACTCCCAAAATGATAAGATTTCAACTGAACCTTGAAGAATGAAGTTGGTTTTGTTTTGTTTTGGGGGGTGAGGAGGAAAGTTGTTTTAATGAATATTTTCTATATGTTACAATAGCTTTTTCTCTTGATAGGGGAAAGACACTGCCTCCATTCTCAATGTACAAGATCCTAGTGGAGGTGCTAATTATAGTGTCCCTCTCAACATGGATCCACTTCCCCACAAAAGGAACACCGCTTACACTCCCTGGTTCCCACATGTTCTAGCACCACCTACATACCAAACACCCCAGGCTGGGGATGGGGAGGAGAAGTATTTGGCCATCCAGGGCTGGCCAAAATCCCACATTTGATACAGTAATTGATTTAATGCAATATGTAACCCAGATAGAACCAATCAGAATGCTCCCAAAAGAGATGTAAAAATAATCTCTTCCTGTGGGCTCACCAGAGTTTGGCCTGGAGTTGAGAATTGCCATCTTTCTTCTTACATTGAGATGGCCCCTTTGAGAAATAAATCTAATACCAGAGGAAAATACAAACAACAGATGCACTCCTACTGATGGAGTCATACCTGAATGGACTTCCTTTTAGGCAGGTCAACTGAATGTCTCAGAAACTTCAAAATTATACCACTAGGGATGCACCAAAGACTAGTCCCACCCTCTAGAAGGCAAGTAGCTAAATGACCACTGCAATATAATTTCTGATGATTTCCCTAATTTGGTGAGTGATTAATTATTACAAAAGCTACCTATGCCTGCAGGTAGTAAAATAGCAGGGTGTACTAGTAACTAAATATGGTTTGCTGTCAAAATAGTGAGGCCCCATTAATAATGGTACCCAAACTAATGTGTCTTGAGAAGAATTTCTTACATAGTAAATGATAATATATATATATATATATATATATATATATATCTTAATTCTAAAGAAGGTATGCAAGTCAGCATGCATGCAATGAGAGCCAAAATGCAAAAGAAAACTCGCATGTTCTTATGTTGAAAGTAATTCACTATTTTCGAAATCTGAAGTTTATGAACCAACTTTTTGGCGGGTGGGTGTTGTACAGGGGATTAAACCCCAGGGACTTGCATATGCTAGGCAAGCACTATACCACCAAGCTACATCCCAACCCTGGTTTTAAACTTTATTTTGAGACAGGGTACTGCTAATTTACCCAGGCTGGTATCAAACTTGGCAATCCTCTTGCCTCGGCCTCCAAAGAAGGTAGGATATAGGCATACACTTCCTCACCTAGTTGACCAATTTTTTAAAGAAACTGGATAAAGCCACAAGTACAAACATAAATGTGAAAAGTAATACACTTAAGTGAGAGCAACAACTCCAAATCCACTTTAAAAAGTATTCAGAGTTTCTTCTTCAAGCATCACGTAAACTTCAATTTGTGATACCACTTCTGTGATAGCTTTCCAAATCTTCAAGTTCAGAAGTTGAAGACAAGTCTTTACCTTAGAGACAAAGAAAATCCTAATAAATCAATGACATCAAAAGAACCAATATTATGGTAGAGTCCACCAAAAAAGAGATATTTGAAATCAATCTCACACAGAAGTGCAGAATGGTGACTAGAATTAACATCTAGCAATGGATGAGAAATTATTGTTCCTGCACAATATAAAATTTTTAAAAGCTGACTAAATATTTAATAAAGGTCCACAATCCCTTTCTTGAATCCTTGAGGCCAAGTGTTTTGGAATTCAGACTGTTAAAGACTTCAGGAAGGCCGACAGACTATATACACTACATACTTTTTAAAAACATATTTTCCGGGCTGGGGTTGTGGCTCAAGCGGTAGCGCGCTCGCCTGGCATGCGTGCGGCCCGGGTTCGATCCTCAGCACCACATACCAACAAAGATGTTGTGTCCTCCGAGAACTAAATAAAATAAATATTAAAAATTCTCTCTCTCTCTCCCCTCTCTCCTCTCTCACTCTCTCTTTAAAAAAAAAAAAAACCATATTTTCCAACAGGGATTCATACAACATGCCACTTAGCAAACACTGATATTTCTACAGCAAAGCATACATATTTATGTCAAACAAATACTACAGAGAGCTTCATATCAGCTCAAGTTTTATTGCCAAATTAATTCATTTTAAAAGTTATTTTTTTTAATTTCCAGTTTCCAGAGCTTTGGGATTTCAGAAATATGGATCAAAAGATTACAATCTATAATAAAGTTATAATAATTATTTTACAAAGTTTCTGATGTACTTGGTATCCCATAGGTCCTTTCTATAATGATATTTAGCCACTCAGTTCATAGCCAAATATGTATTCAGTGCATACTGCATTTCTGTAGCTTAAAATGAAGTCCTAATATACATGTTTAACACAGAAAAGTTAGAAAACACAAACACACACACAAAAAAAATCCACAAACCTCCAACTACATATAACCAATATTAATTTTTTAAGAGGTGGGGTCTTGCTTTGTTACCAAAATACTTATAGTCATTTTGAAATGGTTCTAACATTTCCATTATATTTTGAGTAAATTTATGTCTTGATGGTGTATTTATTTTCTAAATAAAGGTCTTCCTCAAGTTTTCACAGGCTCAGACTTTCCAGCTCCTTCCCCAGTATTTTGGGGTATGCCACTCCAATTTATAGAGCCCTTAGGCCCAATTTCAGGGATCAAGTGATCCCATCCCATATTCCCAAGTAGCTGGGGCTACAAGCACATATCAAAGCACATATCACCATATCCAACTATCACTATGTAATTTCTGGTATCCAAATTTTCACTCTTTCTATATACATTAATATAATTAGGATTAAAATCTCTAAATTTTAATGTGAATGTTTATCCTATTCAAATCTAAATGGTATATTCTTTCAACCTGAGGAATTTAGTTTTTCTATAATTCTGATAAATTCTCACTCATTATCTCTTTCAATATGGTTTCTCCAGCATTTACATTATTTCCTCTTCAGAACTCCCAGTTTTACATAAGTTGGTGCTTCTCAACTTAAAATTATATCCTTTAATTTCTCTGATTTCTCTGCATCATATCTGAATAAACTACTTTCTTCCAATTCATTAATTTTCCTTTCAAATACATCTGGTCTAGAGTTAAATATTTTTTGTTTCAATTTCATTAAGTCCCATTTTTTTCTTTTATAGAGCTATCTATTTCAAATCTACCTATTTTTTTGATTCATAAAAATTTTTTTGATGACTTTTTTTTCCTTGAGACAGGGGCTCACTATGTTGCCCAGGTTAGTCTTGAACTCACGGACGGGCCCAAGCAATCCTACTGCCTCAGCCTCCTGAGTGGCTGGAACTACAGACCTATGTGCCACCCCACTCAGCTGGGCACTACTTCTTTTATCTTTTTTGAAAGATCCTTAAAATATTTACAGTCATTTAGAAATGGTTCTACTATTTCCATTACAGTTCTTAGTTACTTTATCTTCTGGTGCATTTATTTTCTAAGTAAAGGTCTTCCTCAGGTTTTCACAGGCTCAGACTTCCCCAGTAATTTAGGGTAGGCCACTCCTATTGTAGAGCCCATGACCAGTGCTCTTGCATTAGGTGATAGTGGGGAAATTTCAGTTCCTGACTCTAAGCCACTTGGCAGCTAGGCCATTTCTTTGTCTTCCATAGCTTTTTAAAGCAATAGCCTGAAGCAAATGAGTTCAGCCTTCTTGCAACCCAAGCCACCGCAGCTCCAAGTTTCATCCAGGATATCTGGCTCCAGTTCCCTGCACAGAGTTATTTCCACCAGCTACTGAACCCAGAATCTTAACTGCATATTTCTTTTTCCATGTTAGTTCCTGGAGATGTTTATCTTGTTGAATATATATCTTTTCCTTTTCTTTTTAACTTCATTATTTCTACATTTGGAGCAGAGTAAACAGCCAAGCAGGATAAACAATACCATAACAATAATAGATAACACTTATTGAACACTTACTACTTGCCAGTTTTACATTTATTTTCTTCATAAATCCCTCTCAATAATCTTATGAGGTAAATACTCTTATCATACCCATTTTATAGGTGAAAAATCAGAGACATGAGGCAAGCAGACAAACTTCCCAAGATCTCCAGCTAATAAGGACCAAGAGTCAAACCACAGGTCTAATTCCAAAGACTGTTCTTAAACACTGGCTTCCATCCTGACTAGAAAGCTCTTTATAACTTTTTTCTTTCCTTCTTTCTTTCTTTCTTTTCTCTCCCACTTAACTGTGAACATTTTTGCACACAAGCAGAATTTTAATTGACAGAAGAAAAGTAGAGCCACATTCCAGGTTGAAAAAAAGCATTTCAGCTTGATGTTTTATTTAGTGTTACGCAGTCTAGGCCTACACCTAAAACCAGAAATAGAGTCTTCAATCCCTAACTTTTTCCTAGAGCCCTTCCCACCTTTCCTGAGCACCAAGCACTTCCATGCCAGTCCATGGGAGGCCCAAACCATCCATGCAAGCTTTCCTCTGGCTTTGTCTCCACTACCCTCACTCTGCCCTAATATATAATACCCAGAAAAGGAACTTAAGACATTCATACAAAGTAACTCAGGTGGCTTTTTTAATTCCTTCACAGCCCAAAACCTTAATGTAATTTGTGAATATAAGGCATGCAATACCATCCAAAAACAGCCATCAATTTTAAGCTTCAGTAATAAAAATATAGGGCTTATAAAAGTGAACATTATCATTTCCATTTCATGCAACAAATATTAAACAAATAGCTCTTAAGGACCAGGCACTGTACAACACACTAGGGACAAAACCATCATACTTTCTCTTTACTAGTCAGCCCTTAGTTTCCTCTTTTAATCCTCACCACTTGGGCCTAGGTTAGTACTTGGATGAGAAGAAGGGATTACTGAAATTGTTGCTAAATCACTTAATACCAGACGGTCCTTAGAATTTTAAAACACAGGGTCCAGAGTGAGGTGAGGGATGAAGGAAATTAATAAAAGAGAGACACAGAAGTGAAACACGTAGGAAGCTGTGTTGGGGGAAAAAAAACTCAGTATTTGCTGATTGAAAATTGTGGCCTGTTTCTTTTTAGTATTATTAAAGAGATATGACTCTTGAACATCATTAATTGCTAATGTCAGAGGTAGTAAGGAAGTAGGCTCTTAGGATTCAATCCTTCCTAATATCAACTTCACAGATCAAAAATATTTGCTATGATGAATAAGTAGAACTGTGCCTAAAGAAAATAAGGCAGGGCTGGGGGTGTGACTCAGTGGTAGAGCACTTGCCTAGCATGTGTGAGACACTGGTTCAATTCTCAGCACCAAATATAAATAAAAAAAGTCTATTGATAACTAAAAAAACTTTTTAAATTTTTTTTTAAAAAAGAAGATAAGGTAGGTTGAGCATCGTGGCACACACCTATAATCCCAGCTACTTGAGAGGCTGAGGCAGGAGGATCACAAATTCAAGGCCGGTCTGGGCAAATTAGTGAGGCCCTATCTCAAAATAATAAATAAAAAAGCTCTGGAAGAGCAGCCCTGGGTTTAATCCCCAGTACCACCAAAAAAATTAAAAGGAAAAGGAGGAGGAGGAGGTGGAGGAAGAAGAGAAAAAGAAGACAGAATTTGAAACTGGAGGTGAAGAGACTAGTTAGAAAGACAGTACAAAATCTAAGCAAAAGATAAAGTCTAAACTCTGGAGAAAAGGAGGCTAATGGTGCCACTAACAAATGCTGAAATCAGGGGAAAAGGTGCAGATTTAAGCTAATAGATGGATTTAGTTGGTTTTGACTTTGAAGGTCAGCAAGTTACTCAGAAGAGCAGTTAAAATTAGGCTGTTCAAGCTAAGAGACACAGAGATAGAAAGATCACATATCAAAATGCCCAATATGAAGCCTAGGCCCTCTACCTTTTCTGCTCCAGTCAGGCCAAAACATCTGCAGTTCCCCAAAGAGGAAACTTTCTACCAGTTCTGTCTCCAAACTAACTTTCCTATAAAGGCAGATACCCTACTTCACACTTAGTTCTAACTTCCAGTCATCTTTAATAATGCTCCAGGAGGCTCAGTTGTAGAACACTCACCTGGCATGCATGAGGCACTGGGTTCAATCATCAGTACCACATAAAAAAGTAAATAAAAAATAAAGGTATTGTGTTAAAAAAAAAATGCTCCAGGAATCAATTTCCCAAACCCCACTTAATTCCAAATAGGAGGGTGGAACCTGGTCTTACTCTTTAAACCCAGTTTTTAGTACCATGCCTAAAATAGCATGTACTTGAAAGACAGAGTGAAAGAACAGATTTGGCATGTGCTCAATAAGCCTTGGAAGGCGCTGTATCCTTGTAGAGGTGACCGCAGAAGAAATGAACTTAGATAGATTTCCAAGGGGAAAAAAAAGAAATCTAAGTAGTCCTAAATATAGGTAATCATCAAGGAGTATCTTCACTTAGGGAGTATTTCCCAAAAATGAATTTTCCCCTTTTTCAGCCTTATCCACTTCACCTGGAACACAAGAACCATTACTCCTATCTCATAATTGTTGGGAAAATTAAATGAAATAACCTACCTAAGACAACTAGTATGTCTGGCACTCCATTACTGAACCCCTCTCCCCAAATCCAGCCGAAAATATATTAAAGTCTTTCTTTGCAATTTTAGCAACTGCTGTACCCTGAAAAGCAACCCAGCCTTTCTAAAACAAAATATATATGAAAAAGAGAGGCTACTCTTATCTGATGCTCTCCCTCAGAGTTTTCTAATCTCAACAATCTTAACAATCTTGGTCAAACAATTCTCTATTGTAAGGGGATGTCCTGTGCATTGTAGATGGCTACCAGCATCCTTAAAATCTACCCACTAACAAGGCACAGTGGCACACATTTGTAGTCCTATCAACTCAGGAGGCTGAGGCAGGAAGATTGTATTTTCAAGGCCAGCCTGAGCAATTTAGCAAGACCCTGTCTCAAAATAAAAAGTAAAAAGGGCTGGGATTATAGCTCAGTGGTAAAGCACCCCTGGTTTCAATTCCTAGTATGGAAAAAAAAACACTAGTAACACTCACCACCAAAAATGTCTTCAGAGGCTGAGGATGTAGCTCAGTGGTAGAACGCTTGCCTAACACATGTGAGGCACTGGCTTCAATCCTCAGCACCACATAAAAATTAATTAATTAATTAATTTAGAAAAGTGTCTTCAGTCTTTGCCAAATTTCCCCTTGGAGACAAAATTTCCCATGGTTGAGAACTATTGCCCTGGAGCTAACTGAAATTCTCACAATACCTAAATTCTTTATCTGACACAAATAAATCTCACTGATTTACTTGTTCCCAGCTGGGCATGGTGGCAAACACTTTTAATCATAGCTACGTGAGAGGCTGGGGCAGGATAATTACATTTGGAGGCCAGCCTGGGCAATTTAGCAAGACCATGCCTCAAAATGAAATAAAAAAGGGCTAGGAATATAACTCAGAGGTAGAGCAGTTGCTTAGCATGTATAAAGCCTTGGATTAATTCCCCAATATCACAAAACAAAAAAGATTCTACACTGACTGACTGAGTCTACACATTAAATTATACCTAGAGGATAGTGGTGGATGCCTGTAATCTGAGATTTGGGAGGCTGTGGCAGGAAGATCACAAATTCTACACCTGCCTCAGCAACTTGATGACCTTGTGTCTCAAAATAAAAAATTTGAAAGGACTGGGGATAAAGCTCAGTGGTAAAGCAACCCCTGGGTTCATCCCCTATACCAAAAATAAATATTATGTTTAGAATGTGTAAGTCATTCTCCTTAACAGTCAAAACTGGTAGCTATCCCTTATCTGTTAAGCAACTTGTCATAGAGTTATTCAGTATAACTCAATGCACTATTACACTGCAAACCTGAAGCCAAACCAATACAGTAAAAAAGAACGGCCAATACCAAATTCAAATTTGTCCCAGTACTCAAAATGTCTAATCACTAGGTTAATATTGTATAAAGTGAATACTTTAGTTGTCTAAAGAATTTTATGAGGGTTATAATAGACACTAAAGACATATCTGTGCTTGTTTTCTTATTGATAAAATGGAGACAATTATAGTGTCTACCTTATAAAGGCTGTCATGGAATTAAGCTAAAATATGTGAAAATGCCAAAACAGTACCTGGTATATACATATTTAAGTATTAAACATTATTATTTATCATTATTTTAAAAGATGCACAAGCAAATACTATCTTGTATATTTAATAAAAGTAGGCACAGTAGAATCAAATAACAAAGATGCCCTGACTTCATATTTGTGTTCTTCAATATTTCATCTGGGCTTCACTATTCTCATATGTAAAATGGGAGTAATTCCTGTCTTATAGTGCTGTCCAACAAGATAATAAATAGGAAAACACTTTGAAGTGGCTCAACATTATATATAAAGTATTGTTTTTACTAAGACAAAATCGAAAGGCTGTATTATTAGTAGAATCATAGGGAAAAGATGCATCTATCTTCCAATTTGGAAGCTTGGTGAAGGAGGTGCCTTTTAAGCAAGCATTCTAATAAAGCACTGAATGGAGAAAGTGCTCGCCTTAAACTCAGGTAGATCTGATTCTAATGCCCTTGCGTTATTCTACCTTAAAATGGTTTGGAAGCTTAAAACAGAAATAGAACATCCTAAGTTATTTTAAAAGTTTTATGGTCTTGATATAAGGTAGGAATACATTAAAAGCACTGATAGGGATTTGGTCATTCTCCATTCAAAACAACATGAACACACAACCAAACCCCTAAGTGACCTTTTCTTTTCAATTGTGAATAATTCATTCTGAGATGAAGAAGAGTGATGCTGGAAGAAATGGATAATCAGCAGTGTCCCCAAGGTTTTAAATGTTTGATGTCTATTTTTGGACCCAGAAAAAAAAAAATCACGGCCTTCCAATGAACATTTCAAAATCACCAAAGATTTGCGTGCTGCGTTTTATTCTTATTAGGAAGAAATGTTTTAACAAAGAATTTTTTATGAGTAAAAGTTGCAACATCAATCACGTAAGAGGCAGGTATTAGGGGCAGAACTGTCTCCGATGCTGCCAAAAGAATGCAAATAAAAAAGAAAAATCAACCTTTCCTATACATTTAGCCAAATGCCGCCCCCGCAAGGCCTGGGAGCTGGGTTCTGGGTCTGGATCCCTGGTAAAGGGTCTGCAAAGGCGCCGACTTTCAGAGTGTGTAACTGCGAAAAAAAAAAATCCCAAGACTTTCCGAAAAGTCCCCAAAAATACTATCTTTGCTCTTAGGTAGGGAAGGCGCTGGCCGTTTCGCCGCTTTCTCCTTGCCAAGAGAAGATAGCAGCGGTGGACAGTGCTCTAGACTGGTACTCTGGGGGCGCACCAGCCCAGTCCGGGCGGACTCGCACGTGGCGCCGGCAGGAGGATAGGCCCCTTGGCCGGCTGCTTTCGATTGGTCAAGGGCTGCCAGAGCAGAGCCGCACCTGAGTAAGAGGCGACAGAGCCAAACGGAGAAGGCACCAGGCGAGAGGTCATGGCCAAAAGAGCAACTCCCAGAGGAGCAGGTCCTGCTTATTGGCCCCATGCTGGGAGAACGATAGAAGCCAGCGTGGGTGCTGGCGCAACCCCACGTGGGTCCTGGCCTGCTGCAAGCGCCGTCACCCTCCTCCCCACGTCAGGCAGCGCTCACCTCAGCGCTTGCGGCGCCTCCACCTTCAGCTTTTTGGGCTTCGGTTCTTCCTCAGCTGCTGCCATGTTCGTACTCCCACCTTACTTAGACTCCACCGCACGCCCCGCCCCTCAGCTATCTAGCTCCGCCCCCTCTCCGCATTACCGCCTCCTCTCTCCTAAACCCCGCCCCCCGACTCCGCCTATTTTGGGACTCTCGGGTTCAAAACCATTGGCTCTACCTTCTCAGCCCCACAGCAAATGCCCCGCCCCTTGTGACCCCATTTAGCCTACTGTAAGGGACCCCAGAGCGCCTTAGGCTGCGGATGAGCGCCTGCATCCAGATGGTGCGAAACTCCTCATTCTTCTAGATCCTGGGTAATTTAGAAGATTTGGATCCTCAACCTCAAGAGACGTGTTTCCGCTCGTTTAAGTCTTTCTGCTGATTTAATCTAATTCTGTAAACGGAATTTGTGTCTTTGGAGCTGTTAATCAGGCAGTCTACGGGGCACTCTAAGTACGGGGTCCTCGCGGCCTTCTCTGCTGCCTCAGCTTCGGTCCGGAGAGGACCTGGCGCCGAATCATTGACTTTCCCAGGTGTCGGGGTGAGTGTGAGTGGCGGGGAGTGTGCAAACTGGGGACTGCTCAAAAAACTAGGGAGTCCGCTGAAGAGCTGGAGCTCGAGACTTCTGCCTGGGCTTCGGGAGCGTCTTTGCTGTTGTGGACCAGGGCCGCGCCTTCCCCGACGCTCGGCCTTCCGGGCTTTCTTGTCAGCTGGGCCCAAAGGGAGAGGTACACCTGCAACCCAGAATTCTCAGACACCTGGCCCCAGTAGGTCAAGCTCACTGGGGTCCCTCTCCGTGCTCCGGCGCGGATAAAATATCCTGCAACCACAGTGAGCTGAAATTCCAACGATTTTAATTTCAGACTCAAGGCTTCCGTTTTAAGGAACAAAACCCCTATGGGTCTGAGCTGACGTTCTGAGAATGCCTCCTAGATGAGCTTGGGGTGGAGAGACTTGCATTTCTTCTGAAGAGAGGTGATATAAACTGAGGAAATGGGAGTGAATACGGAAAAGTGAAGAGTGATGGGCCTGGTTAGATGTGATGGTTAGATGTTTGAACCTGAAGCTTCCAAACTATATGGTTGAGAAGTTGGTACCATGATAAAATAAGTAGCTTTCACAGGAGCGGGAGAAATTTTGTGGAATTTAGATTTCTCGAATTTGAAACGATGGCTTAGGTGGAAATAGGTAGAAAGAATTAATTTTTTAAAAAAGTCTTGAAAATTAAGTCTGCAACTTTCAGGATGAGAAAAGAAACAAACAAATGTATATTATACATGTAAGAAACATCTGTTTTGTTTTGGTGAAAGTTATCAGGGAGTCAAAGAAGAACATTGAAATCAGAATAGATAGTTGATCTGATGACTAGAAAGTCATTGGTTAGTTTTAGAGAACTCGTTTAACAATCAGTGACTGAGGAAAGACAGGAAATGTAGATTAAACCCTGCATGTTTTGAGGCATGAAGCAATATTGCTGGCATGGAGGAAAGGTTTGGGAATTATTCGTTGTAAAAATTGCAAGACATGCTTAGGAGCAAAAAGCAAGTAATCAATGTATAAAGTAAAAATTCAGGAAAGAGGAGATAAGATCCTGGAGGAGATAGAAGGGAGTGGAAAGATTAACTTGGGGGGAGTCCGGATTTTAAGTTGAGACCATAGGAAGAGTGAAGCCAGTGAGGTGAAGGAAGAATTACCTGAAATTCATATGTAGAAATCTTAAATAATTCGTTATTTAAAAATAATTCGCTCTCTTAAAACAGGATTAATTTTTCTTACAGAATCTTGATATTTTTACAATGTTTCTAACAATCCAACCTAATATGCTATTGGTGTTTCTTGTAGATTAGATATTCATAAGTAATTCAGATCTTAATTCATGAGTAGCAAAAGGGCATGTACAGAGAAGAGGAACTCTCTCCTGTTTAAATGACAGTCTTTCCCATTACACAGAGAAAATAGAAGCCCTTATTTTCCTGCAGCCAAACATACATTCTTCCCTTTTTCTTTTAATGTTTTTTAGTTGTTGGACCTTTATTTTATTTATTTATATGTGGTGCTGAGAATCAAACCCAGTACCTCATTATACAAGGCAAGCACTCTTTCACTGAGCCACAACTCCAGCCCCTCTTCCCTTCTTTTTTTGGTGGGAGCTGGGTACTGGAGATTGAACCCAGGGGAGCTCAACTACTGAGCCACATCCCCACCCCTTTTTTGTATTTTATTTAGAGACAGGGTCACTGAGCTGCTTAGGGCCTGGCTAAATTGCTGGACCTGGCTTTGAATCTGCGATCCTCCTGCCTCAGCCTCCCGAGCCACAGGGATTAAGGGCATGTGCCACTGGGCCAATTTTAATTTTTTCCTTCTATTTAAAGGGGAAAAGGTATTTGTTATCCTTAGAGAAGGCAGATCCTTTCACCTAGTCTCTCAATGCCATCCTCTTTTGAATCTCAGAGTCCTCTTTCTTTCAGTGATTTCCTCAGCATTTTCTTCCTTATTACACTTTCCCTTCTTCATTTAAAAATATTCTGATGGGGGGCTGGGATTGTGGCTCAGCGGTAGAGTAGCATGGGCGGGTTCAATCCTCAGCACCACATAAAAATAAAGGCATTGTGTTGTGTCCATCTACACCTAAAAATATTGGCACCTGCCTGTGATCTCAGCTACTCAGTAGGATGAGACAGAAGGATCTCAGGTTCAAGGTCATCCTGGATAACTTAGTGAGATTCTGTCTCAAAATTAAAAATAAAGGGGCTGGGGTTGTAGCTCAGAGGTAGAGTGCTTGCCTACCATGCATGGGGCACTGGGTTCAATCCTCGGCACCACATAAAAATAAAATGTTGTGTTCACCTATAACTAAAAAATAAATATTTTTTTAAAGATTAAAAATAAATAAAAAGGACTGTCTGTGGACATAGCTCAGTGGTAGAATGCATGTCTAATCATGCATGAGGCCCTGGGTTCAATCCCCAGTACCACAGAAGAAAAAAAATATGTGTGTATGTGTTGCTTTATTACTTTAATGTTTTCATTCCCTTCCCAGCTTGACTTCGTGTGTGTGTGTGTGTGTATTTTTAGTGCTGGGGATCAAACCTAGGGCCTCATAGTACCCTAGAAAAGCAGTCTATCACAATGTGTTCCAAAATTAACCATTTGCTTTCTTCTCAGAACTACTTATCCATATTTTTCCTACTTGCTATTTCATTTCTCAGCCTACTAAAATGACTTTTTTCCAGCATTTCACTAAACTACCACTGAAACTATTTTCACCAAGAAATTGAATGTTCTCTGTGTGTTAAGTCATTCATTCTCAGGGCTGGGATTGGGGCTGAGTGGTAGAGTGCTTGTCTAGAATGTGTGAGGCACTAGGTTCAAACCTCAAAACCACATAAAGATAAATAAATAAAGGTATTGTGTTCACCTGCAATTTAAAAAAAAATTTTTTTTTTTTCAAAGTCATGCATTCTTGGGCTGGGGCTATAGCTCAGCAGTAGAGTACTTGCCTAGCACATGTGAGGCCCTGGGTTCAATCCTCGGTACCACATAAAAATAAATAAAAAGAATAAAGGTATTGTGAAAATTTTTTTTTTTCCAAAAAAGTCATTCTCAATGTGGATAGATACTGTATCATGTAAGGCAAAGAAAATTGTATTCTTTTTTGTTTGTTTGTTTGTTTGTTTTAGGGATTGAACTCAGGGGTACTTTACCACTGACCTACATTCCCAGACCTTTTTTATTTATTGTTTTGAGACAAGTTCTCATTATGTTGTTAATTGTTTCACCAAGTTGCTGAGGATAGCCTCAAACTTGGAATTCACCTCAGCTATACTTTTTTTATGTATAAGTAAAATTATACATAAAAAAGTAGGTAAACAGATATACAATATTCTGCCTCATAAAATTTTTCTGGGTATATTGATTAGCTTAATCTAATAATTCCACCTTTTATTCATAAATCATACTATCACTTTATCAATATATACAACTATAATTTGTCAATTTACAATTTAAAAATGAAAATTATTTTTAAATTTATGGTGTAAGGATTTGAGAGTAGATTCTAAAAAGGCTTTTCAGCAGAAAGTAAGGAAAAGAAAATTGCAATACACTATTAAACCTTTGGACATTTTACGTTCTTGTACCCTAACCTCTTTGTGCCATTTAATAGTATTTACTACTCTATTCTTCTAGAAACATACTGTAGTTACTAAAATTATCATCTCCCTCTTCTTTTTTATCTTAAGCAGTATCTTAGTCTTTTTTAAGCTTCTTTTACCCACCTGCTACTCAAATATTGGAGTTCCATCTATCTCTAGAATCTCTTCTTACTATGCACTTTCTTTCTTTGGTTTCAGTTTCTAATTACAGTTCCCATTAACCAAAAAAAAGAAAAAAAAATTGTCTCTTTGAAGTACCAGACTTCTATGTGCAGTAGTTGTTTGAATATATCCCTTTGAGTTAGAAATTCAGCGTTGGGTTAAATTATATAGAATCAGGGCTAAATGCCTCATCTTGCATCTCTTCTACATACACTCACACACACACACCTAAGTATATTTTTATTCAAAGCCTTACTAAGTGTTTGTCGTCTTTTGTCATTTTACTCCATCCCTATTGCCAAAACCCTAGTTCAGGCCACTACCTTCACTCATCTCTCAACCAGTGTCACAGTATCTAGTGTCCTGTTATCCAGTTTCCACAATATAATTAGTGTAATCTTTCTAAATATGTAAATTGGATTGCATGACTCCTCTCCAAAAAAAAAAAATTACCTTACTGAATACTGAAAATAAAGTTCAAACTCTGATCAAGGCTAGCATTGCTCCATAAACCACTCTGTTTACCTCCTTCACTCTCATCGTACAACTTCCCTCCACCTTCCAAAGTTGGTGAATTCATACTGAATATCTCTCTCATGTTCTCTTGTATCTTCAAGCCTTACACATTCCTATAGTACATTGCATTTCCTCTATCATAGTAGGAATTATATCTTACTTGTATTCTTTGCTGAAGTCTGAATTCTGTAACTATAGAAATTCTATTTTGTTCACCCTTGTAGCCCCAAGTGCTTAGTATATAAACATTCAAAACTGTTGAGTAAATAAATGGTCAAGATTCTGGCTAATAATCAGAGGAGATAGATTTGTTTCTGGTCTTACATTTTGCTCACTTTGGATAGAGGCCCATCTGTGCCGCCATTCTCTTTTATATAGAAGGAATACATTTAGTTGGTTGTTAACACCTGCCTTTGTCCAAGCTACTTGGGAAGGTGAGGCAGGAGGATCAGTTGAGCCCAGGAGTTCGAGACCAGCCTATCTCAATAAAAAAGAAGGAAGAAAAAGGAGTCTCATGAAAATAGAAGGGAGACAGGTAGGGGAAAGAAAGAAAACAGGGGAGGGAGGAAAGGATGGTAAAGGGAGATACTATAGAATCAGCTTGATCTAAGTATGTTATGTACATGTATAAATGTGCCACAATTGAAATCCACTATTCTATATAATTATTATGTACAAATTTGTAGAAAAAAAATTTGGGGGCGGGGGGGAAGCTATACCAAGAAGAGACACACCCAGGGCTGGGGTTGTGGCTCAGCTGTAGAGCACTCACCTAGCACATGCAAAGCCCTGGGTTCAATCCTCAGCACCACATAAAAATAAATAAATAAAATAAAGGTATTGTGTCCAACTACCACAAAAAATAAATATCTTAAAAAAAACAAAAAACAAGAAGACATAACAACAAAAAAAAGATCAGTAAGAACACAGGGATGGTTGTGGTGGTGTACAGCTTTCCCATAAAGTTTATTAACCCAGTTTTATCCCTTCAACCCAAATATGGAACACCTACAAAAATTTAAATAATGTTTATAAATAATTACATAATAAGAACATAGTGATAATAATTATGATATAATAATATTAGTTAATATAGTGGCATATATAAGCTCCAAATTTCCCCACCTTTTTTAATGCACTTGTATCAGTTTCATTGAAAATATTCAATGAATTGAACACTTGGGACTTAATCAGTTAAAATAATAAAAGTAACTACAGCTACAAAAGCAAAGACAGACAAATTTTATACTGCTCTGTGTGGCATTATTTAATTTAATTGTTATATGCATTAGGTAATTGGTCATAATATGAATAAAAGAAATAAGCTCTCTTTACCTATTGTAGAAGGTTAAGATGTGTTTTAAAGCTAAGCACTGTCGAGAGCTGCAAATTATATTATGCTTTCGTCTAAGTACTAAGGATAACAACAATAAATCCAATGGTCTGGTTTAACTTACTGTATTCTTCTGAAACCTGAACTACTGCCAATAAAAACAACTGGTGGAAACTTTCCTGAAAAGAATTTTTTACCAGCTTAAGAGAATGAATAGGTATCTGGCCCTAAAAACAAGGAAACTACAAAGTCACTTGCTTTAAGAACAAGCAGCTCTTTTAGAGTGTATTTTGATAAGGGAATAGCATAGATCCGTGTAAACTGTCCTTGCCATAGAATCAATGCTTAAGATAACCAGTGTCAGCCCTATTAAATGTACTTTCTACTCTAATTCTTTAAACTGTCATAGCATAAAAAGTAGAACTTCTAACTACACAAAAAACATTTTTTAATTTTTTTTTAGATGTTGATGAACCTTTATTTTGTTCATTTATTTATATGTGGTACTGAGAATCAAACCTAGTGCCTCACACATGCTAGGCAAGCGCTCTACCACTGAACCACAACCCCAGCCCACAAAAAACATATTTTAACCCTTGCTATTAAAATCATAAGCTGAAACAGTGTTCACTACTCTGTCCAATGTAATAAACTCATGTGGTTATTTAAATTAATTAAAATTAAAACTTCAGTATATTAGTTGCATTAATCATATTTGAGGTGTTCAGTAGCCACATGTGTTTGATGGCTACCATATTGGATAGCACAAAGGATATTTTCTTCACTGCAAAAAATCTTAATCAATATGCATTAGAATGTTTTTTAATAATTTTTTAGTTATAAATGGATGTAATACCTTTATTTTATTTATTTATTTTTATGTGGTTCTGAGAATTGAACCAAGTGCCTCACATGTGCCAGGCAAGTGCTCTAGCAGTGAGCCACAACCCCAGCCCCAGAATATATTTTTAATAATTAGTCTGCAACGGTAAGAGTAGGAGATAATGCTTCAACTATATCTAGTCTTAAATCTGACCAAATGATCTTAGGTAATTGACTTTTATGAGATTTTTATTATCTTATCTGTAAAATAGAGATGAAAGCAGTATTTATAACATGGCATTGTGAAGATTAAATAAGATTATGTAGTTGAAATGACTAGCATAGTGTGTGGCCTGTAGTACATACTGACATTTTAGATATTACTAACTCCATGATCCTTAATGAATAAAATACTTCAGAGTTGAAAGATTAATTTTTGGATTAAAGGATGTCATATTCTATAGTTGATATACCTGAGGTACTCAAATCTGGGTCCACATTTTATAAGATTTTGTTAAAAGAAAAAGGTGAAATAATATAAGTTTGGTTACATATTTTGTCACCGGATATTCCTGCTGCATTTTAAAAATTAAGTTTATCAGCCAAACCAGGCATGGTGGTGCCCACCTGCTATCCCAGGAGCTTGCAAAGCTGAAGTAGGACAATCACAAGTTCTAAGCCAGTCTCAGCAACTCAACCTAGCAAGACTCTGTCTCAAAATAAAAAGGGGCTGGGGATGTGATTAAGTGCCTTTGGGTTCAATCCCCAGTATCAAAAAAAAAGTTTTATCAGCTAAGGTTATAAAGTCACCAGGTTCTATATAGCAAGTCTATATATTCCAATAGAACTTATAATATTAACATTCAAACAGAAATGTAAGGCTGACACAAAGCAAACATGCTAAGCAAAACAGTTGACTAGATAAAATAGACAAATTTCCCAGTTCCCAACCCTGAAGTTAGAATTTATTGCTGCCAACTCAAGTTAATTGCTTGACTAAATAGAAATGGCTTTGAACAAAGGTACATTTTTTTTGTTGTTGTTTCTGATATATAGGAACACTAAACTATTACTAGCATTTTTAGTTTATTAGTACAGTCATTGCTAAAATATATCAATATTATTTACTTGGCAACTATTGAACATGTGTCAAATACAAAGGGGAAATCATAACCAGATAGTCTTTAAATGTCACCTGCTTTCATAAAATAAATGATTTCCTCTGAAAAGAATTGGTCAGGTTGATGTCACTGTTTTCTGTATCTACAGAATTAAATTCATCGATTCTGAATTTCCTTTCCTCTTCTGAATTTATCTTCATGCGTAAGAACTGTATTTATAGATTTAAATTTTTTTCTTATTTGGTAGCATTTATCATACAATACTATTACTTTGAATGATTGACCACTGGGCTAAACACCTGATTCTGATGCTTATCCTACAAAAGATAGAAGTAAACAGAAAAGAAAAATTTTCGGCAAATAGACCATTCCCATATTTTCCATACTACATAGGCAGTACACTTTTACTTGAAGCATAAACAAATCAGAAAATTATACAAATCATAATGTAAAGCACAACAAATTATCACAAAATGAAAATAACTTGTAAACATCATCCAGGTCAAGAGTTAAAACATTACCAGTACTTTAGAAAATTAGCCTTGTCCCCCTATCAGTCACTACCTGATTGTTTTTCAAAAAGGAAACCGTTTGATTTCTTATGCTATTGATTAGTTTTTCCTGTTATAAGACAACATATATATGGAACTATGACATTTATATTCTTTTATATCTGGTTTTCTTCAACATTGTGTTTGTAAAATTCTTCTACATTTCAGGTAGCAATCGTTTATTCAGTTTTATTGCTATATAATATTTTATAAATATTTTTCAATTTATTTTTATTAATATTTGAGTAGCAGATTTTCGCTATTACAAATGTTTTTACACATATTTTGGTGTGCATTTGTGCCAGAAGTAATTAAGACTATTTTTTTAAGAGTCAAGATATAATTAATATACTGTAAAACTCATTATTTTAAAGTGTACAATTTTGTAGTTCTTAGCATAGTCACAAAGTTTTTCCAACATCCTAATTCCAGAATGTTTTTATCACCAAAAAAAGAAATGCCAAATCCATTATCATAACTCCCCATACCTTCCCCTCTACCCATCCTAGAAACCATCAACTTACTTTATGTCTGAATGTATTTACCTATTCTGAACTTTTCCTGCAAATGGAATCATACAGTATGTGACTTTTCGTGTCTGGATTCTTTCACAGGTTATCCATGTTGTAGTATGTGTAAGTACTTAATTCCTTTTTATAGCTGAATAATATTCCATTGTGTAAATATTCCACTTTTAGTTTATCCATTCACTAGTTGATGCACATTTGGATCATTTCCCCTTTTGGGTTATTGTGAATAATGTTTCTTTGAACATTCATGTCCAAATTTTTGTGTGGACATGTCCTTTCAATTCTCTATAGAAATAGAATTTCTGATTCATGCAGTGAGTATATTTAACTTTTTGAAGAATCCAAACTGCTTTCCACAACATCTGCAACATTTTACATTCCTACCAGCAATGTTTTAAGGGTTCCAGTTTCTCTCCATCTTGTCAACAATTGTTATTATCTTTTTTTAATATTTATTTTTTACTTGTAGTTGGGCACAATACATTTATTTATTTTTATGTGGTGCTGAGGATTAAACCCAAGGCCTTGCATGTGCTAGGTGAGCGCTTTGCCACTGAGCCACAACCCCAGCCCATTATCTGTCTTCTTTATTATTACTATTAAAGCTAGCTTAAAAGGATATGAAATATTATCTTATTGTGATTTTGACTTGCATTTCCCTAATGACTTATGGTATTACACATCTCTTCATGTAGCCAATTGTGTGTTTATTTTCTTTGGAGAAATGTCTATCATTTATCCATTTTTTAAAAAATTGGATTCTCTCTTTAATATTACATTATAAGAGTTATTATATATCCTGCAGAGTAGTCCCTTATGAGATATATGGTTTAAAATATTCTTTTTCATTCTCTGGGTTGCCTTTTCACATTCTTGATAATGTCCTTTAGAAGCACAAAAGTTTAATTTTGATGAAGTCCAGATTATCTACTTTTTTCTTTCTTTTATACTTTAGTGTCATCTCTTAAAAAAAAAGCATTGTCTAATTCCACAGTTTAAAGATGGATGCATGTGTTTCCTAATTGTTTTGTAGGTTTAACACTTATATGTAGAGCTTCAATACATTTTTTGTTGCTTTTTGTGTACATTGTAAGGTAGAGATACAATTTTGTTCTTTTCCTGTGTGTAAATTCAATTTTCCCAGCACCATTTAATAAAAAGACTATTCTCTCTCCAACTGAACAGCCTTAGCACCTTGTTGAAAATCAATTGTCCATGAATGTAAGGGTTAATTTTGGAGTTCTCACTTCTGTTCCATTGATATATAAATCTATCCTTGTATCAATATCATGCATTAATTTTATAGTAAGTTTTGAAATTGGTAGCATGAGTTCTTCAACTTTTTCTTCAGTATTGTTGGGGGTTTTTTTTTTTGTTTGTATATTTTTGTTTTGTTTGGCACCAGGGATTGAACCCAGGGCACTTAGCCACTGAGTCACATCCCCAACCCTTTTTTTATTTTCTATTTTGATACAGGGTCTCACTAAACTGCTAAGTTGCTGAAAATAGCCTCAAACTTGCAATCCTCCTGTCTCAGCCTCCAGAACCTCTGGGATTACAGGCATGAGCACTACTACACCCAAAGTTCTGTCTGTTTTGATCTCTTTCATTTTCATATGAATTTGGGGGTTAGCTTACTAATTTTCACCCCCAAAAAATTTTTTTAAATGGCAGCTAGGATTTTAATAGGGACTACATTGAATACATAGTCAATCTGGGGAGTATTGCCATCTTTACAGTACTGTCTTAATGTTTTACCACATTTTAGATTTCTTGATTTCTTTCAGTGATGTTTTGGAGCGTTTAGTATACAAGACTTCTACTTTTTTGTGAAATTTATTTCCTCAGTATTTGAATTTTTCAAGGCTATTGTAAATGAAGTTATTTTCAGATTATTTATTGTAAGTGTATTGATTTTTTTTAATATTTGTAACCTTGTTAAACTCACTTGTTAACTCTATTAGTTTTGTTTTATTTGTGGATTTTCTACATATGATGTCTTCGGCAAATAGAGATAGTTTTACTTCTTCCTTTCCAGTGAACCAGATGTGGTGGCACAAACCTGTAATCCCAGTAACTAGGGAAGAGGAAGCAAAAGGATCACAAATTTGAGATCTACCTCACCAACTTAGCAAGGCCCTAAGCAATTTAGTGAGACCCTGACTCAAAATAAAAAGGGTTGGGGAGTGACTTAGTGATTAAACACCGTTGGGTTCAACCCTTGGTACCACCCTGCACAACGACCATAATACACAATTCAGTGAATGCTTTTGTTTAAATTTTCTTTCTTAATTTTCCTGGCTAGAATCTCTGGTACCAAACTGAATAAAAGTAGTGAGAATGGACATCCTTGTTTGTTCTTGGTTTTAAAGGAGAATCTTTTGATCTTTGACCAGTAAATATGATGTTAACTGTGAAGTTATAATTGATGACTTTATTGGATTGAGAAAGTTTCCTTCTATTCCTACCCGTAAGCATTTTTTTTTTTTCATAAAAGGGTGTTGGGTCTTGTCACATGCTTTTTCTGTTCCTTTTGAAATTACTTGTTTTAATCTTTTATTAATAGTTTACGTTTGTTGGCTTTCCTATGTTAAACTAACCTTGTGTTCTTAGAATCAATTCCGTTTTATTTACATATATTGCTGAATTCAGTTTACTAATGTCTTGTCAAGGACTTTTACATCTGTTCTCTGAAGTGATATTGGTCTATAGTTTCTTGTATTACCTTTGTCTGTTTTTTGTGCTGGGGAATTACAAAGATATTTTTTGATATAATAAATTTAAACCCTTTTTTTTCCCCACAGAAAATGATCCACAGTCTGTTTCTCATAAACTGTTCCGGTGACATATTTCTAGAGAAGCACTGGAAGAGTGTTGTGAGCCAATCTGTCTGTGATTATTTCTTTGAAGCTCAGGAGAAAGCTGCTGATGTTGAAAATGTTCCACCTGTCATTTCAACACCTCACCACTACCTCATCAGTATCTACCGGGATAAGCTCTTCTTTGTGTCTGTCATACAGACTGAAGTGCCACCTCTCTTTGTTATTGAGTTCCTACATCGAGTTGCTGACACTTTTCAGGTTGGCTCTCCATCAAACCTTTCTAATTTAAATTACACAAGGTAGTTAGAGGAGAACACATGATTATATTTTTTAATTACCCAGCTTTTAATGGCTGGTATGTTTCCTCTTTTAAACTAAGCATACATTCATAAACCCTTTTCTGTAGAGTATAAAGTGGCACACACAGCTCCTATGTTCTCTGTTTTTATATGTTTTACAAAATATATCATCAGGAAACAATAATGTCTTCCACATACCGTTCTCTGGATGGTCCCCAAATTTTTATTGTTATGAACTCTTCCATATTCGCATTTCATTGATTTTACTCATCTGGCTGAATATACCATATAATTTAAAACTTACCTGTGTGCTTTGGAGTAGGTTAATCAGGGATAATGAAGTTCATAACTGACCTTCCAGTTTAACATTTCAGTATTTTGGGGAGTAACATGGAATGGAATTCAATCTAAAAATATTAAGAAAATACTGAGAGGGGCTGTTGTTGTAGCTCAGCGGTAGAGCGCTCATCTAGCACATGCGAGGCCCTGAGTTCGATCCTTAGCACCACATAAAAATAAATAAACAAAATAAAGGTATTGTATCCAACTACAACTAAAAAATAAATATTTTTTTTAAATAAATATTTTTTAAAAAAGAAAATACTGAGGAATATTGTTTGGATTATGGAGAGGGTTTGTTTTTGTTTTTTTTTTCCTATTCTCTTTATATCTGACTTCTTAAACAATAAGTTATGGTACTGTAAGTTTATTTTTCAGAACATAAAAGTATTTAACAAGCCTTCATGCCTTCTGTTGTGGAATATTATGAATATTTTGCTAGGACTACTTTGGTGAGTGTTCGGAGGCTGCAATTAAGGATAATGTGGTCATAGTATATGAGCTCTTGGAAGAAATGTTAGACAACGGATTTCCACTGGCAACAGAGTCTAACATTTTGAAAGAACTGATTAAACCACCAACAATTCTACGTTCTGTTGTCAACTCTATTACAGGTAAGATAAAAACATACTCTACTAGGAACTGAGCAATTAAAATGTTATGAACAGCTCATTGTTGCTTATGATCTGACAGACTAAGATAGTCTAGTATGTCCAAAATTAAAATTACTGTAATGTTAAAATGGATATATATTTCTCTTTATTGAAAGAGTCTAGGTCTTAAATGATAAAGAACTTCTCTTGTTATGTAGGGTTTTCTGCAAAACCACAATAATTTTATTTAGCAGTAATTAAGATTGAATAAATTATCCTAGTTAGTCCTTAAATAAAAGCCAGTATATGTGGCCACTTAAAAGAGAATTTAGCCTATTTATTGACTGGCATTTTCATATTTAGAATAGCATTATAGGGGCCAAGAATATAACTTAGTGGTGGAGGCCTGGGTTCAATCCCAGCACTACCAAAATAAATGAAAGTATAAAGAATACCTCTAAGATACATGCCCAGGTTTTTTTATGTTTTTGTTGTTGTTGTTGTTTTGTTTTGATTTGTTTTTTACTTGTATCACCTTTTGTATTGAAATCGGTTTTTTAATTAATTTTTTATATGTATATGACAGCAGAATGCTTTACAATTCATATTATACATATACAGCACAATTTTTCATATCTCTGGTTTATATAAAATATATTCATACCAATTTGTGTCTTCATACATGTACTTTGGATAATGATGTTCATCACATTCCACCATCATTTCTAACCCCATGCCCCTTCCTTTCCCCCTCCCGTCCCTCTGTCCTATTTAGAGTTCATCTATTCCTTCCATGCTCCCCCTCCCTACTCCACTATGAATCAGTTTCCTTATATCAGAGAAAACATTCAACATTTGTTTTGGGGGGATTGGCTGACTTCACTTAGTATTATCTTCTCCAACTCTGTCCATTTACCTGCAAATGCCATGATTTTATTCCCTTTTATTGCTGAGTAATATTCCATTGTGTATATATGCCACTTTTTTTTAATCCATTTCATCTACTGAAGGGCATCTAGATTGGTTCTATAGTTTAGCTATTGTGAATTGTGTTGCTATAAACATTGATGTGGCTGTGTCCCTGTAGTATAGACCAAGGAGAGGGATAGCTGTCAAATGATGGTTCCATTCCCAGCTTTCCAAGGAATCTCCATAGTGCTTTCCATATTGGCTGCATCAATTTGCAGTCCTACCAGCAATATTTGAGTGTACCTTTTTCCCCATATCCTCGCCAACACTTATTGTTTTTTGTTTTCATAATAACTGGAAATCCATATGCAACAAAATGAAATTAAACTTCTATCTCTCACCATGCACAAAACTCAAAGTGGATCAAGGACTTAGGAATTAAACCAGAGACCCTGCATCTAATAGAAGAAAAAGTAGGCCCCATCTCCATCATGTCGTATTAGGCCCCAATTTCCTTAATAAGATTCCTGTATTGCAAGAAGTAAAATCAAGAATCAATAAATGGGATGGATTCAAACTAAAAAGTTTCTTCTCAGCAAAAGAAACAATCTGTGAGGTGAATAGAGAGCCTACATCTTGGGAGCAGATCTTTACCTCTCACACATCAGATAGAGCACTAATCTCTAGAGTATATAAAGAACTCAAAAAGCTAAGAATAAAAAAAAAAACAAATAACCCTATCAATAAGTGAGCCAAGGACCTGAACAGACACTTCTCAGAAAAGAATATATCACCAATCAACAAATATGTGAAAAAATGTTTATCATCTCTAGCAATTAGAAGAATGCAAATTAAAACTACTCTAATTTCATCTCCTGTCAGAATGGCATTTTTTATATTTTGAGACAGGTTCTCTCTAAGTTGCCAAGACTGACCTTGAACTTGGGGTCCTTCTGCGTCAGCCTTCCAAGTTGCTGATATTAACAGGCATGCAACATTATGCCTGGTGATTTTTACTTATTAACTTTCCAAAATGAACATGCATTTTATCGTCAGAAAAACATTAAAAGACAAAATGTAAAAATACAGATTCATAAGGCAGTATATTATAAAGTTTAAAATAATGGTTCAGTGGATGAGAGAATCCTTTAAGAACTGTAGTTGGTACCCCTAGAGAATCAGTGAAGTATAGAAAGAGATGGCACAGGTGACTTGGAAGGCTGAGCAGGGAGGACCATGAGTTCAAGACCAGCCTTAATTAACTTAAAAAGGCCCTAAGCAATTTAGTGAGACCCTATCTCAATATAAAAAAAATAAAAAGGGGATGTGGCTCAGTGGTAAAATTCTCAGTACCAAAAAGAGAGAAAGAGAAAGGAGAATAAGATCATTCTTCATAGATGGAACTAGATGAGGAAAAACAAAATAAGTGAAAAACTTTGAGTTGTATCTACTCGTTTAACAGAAGCAGAGCTATATTTTTAGTTGAGTGAGAAATACATTTGGAAAGTCCTTGAATGCTGGGTTAAATATTTAGCTGTGGGCTGGGGATGTGGCTCAAGTGGTAGCGCGCTCGCCTGGCATGCGTGCGGCCCGGGTTCGATCCTCAGCACCACATACCAACAAAGATGTTGTGTCCGCCGAGAACTAAAAAATAAATATTAAAAATTCTCTCTCTCTCTCTCCTCTCTCACTCTCTTTAAAAAAAAAAAAATATTTAGCTGTGTTTTGTTTTGTTTTGTCTTTTTAGTTTGTGGTACTAGAGACTGAACCCAAGGCCTTGTGCTAGGCAAGTGTTCTACCACTGAGCTTCACCTATAGTGCTAAATAGTTTGCTTTTCTCATAAAGCAAGTGGGGGAAAATTGAGGAGTTTCAAGCAGAAAAATAACATGATTGGAGCACTGTTTTTCAGAAAATCTTCTGAAGGCAACATGTTGGCTGCAGAAATATCAATCATAAATTGACTATACATCTGTAAATACAGTATGATTGCAACTGTATTTTAAAATCAAAGCAAAAAAATCAAAATAGAAACATAATACTGCAACCTATTTGTGGGGGAAATGTCTAAAGAAATGTTAAGGGCCGGGGATGTGGCTCA
The DNA here is from genome assembly GCF_045843805.1 of Urocitellus parryii. Classification (NCBI taxonomy): domain Eukaryota; kingdom Metazoa; phylum Chordata; class Mammalia; order Rodentia; family Sciuridae; genus Urocitellus; species Urocitellus parryii. Next base: position 161,313,149 of record NC_135535.1, on the reverse strand, counting down.
AGCGGTAGTGCGCTCGCCTGGCATGCGTGCGGCCCAGGTTCGATTCTCAGTACCACATACAAACAAAGATGTTGTGTCTGCCGATAAATAATAAATATTAAAAAATTCTCTCTCTCTCTCCCTCTCTCACTCTCTCTTTAAAAAAAAAAGAAATGTTAATATAGTTGTATTTTAGTAGTAAGAAGATAGACTGATTTATTTAAAATTCACTTTTCTGAACTTTTTTTTTAATAAAGCATATACTACTTTTAAATTAATTAGAAGTATTAACCAAAAGTTAAATAAGTCACAGTTCAAGGATATGTGTTTTTGATAATTTTGTTTTCAACATAATTTACCAGGAAATTAGCCAAATATTGAACATTACCCATATTGTAGCTGAATGGGAAATACTAGAATATATTCATCCATGTACTCTGCTGAGTCCTGCTTGGCATTGTCTCATATAGAATTCAGCTGAATACGAAAGAACTGAGTTATCACTGTATTCTCAGTGGAGACATTTTTCAACTGAAGGTTTTCCTCTTGTTTGCTCTGTAGTAGCAGGGTGAGATCATTGTTGGACTACTGGAATTAGCTAGGTTACTGCTAACACACAGGATGCAAAAGATAAGTGAATGCATTTATCCTTGTTTGGCATGTAGACGAAGGACCACATGGCCTATTTCTGTCTTCTGGAAATTTGATAATGTTGGTAAGGATATGTGTTTGACAATCCTGGAGACCATGAAGAAAAATCCAGCATTGAAAAAGCAGCAAAAGCATTCATTTTCTTCTTTCAAATAATAACTTTTCTGATGACCATTTTACACATCCACTTTTTATTCTCCTTTTCCCATTTCTAGGCAGTAGTAATGTTGGGGACACACTCCCCACTGGGCAGCTGTCCAACATTCCATGGCGCCGGGCAGGAGTAAAATACACAAACAATGAAGCCTATTTTGATGTCGTTGAAGAAATAGATGCAATTATAGATAAATCAGGTAATTGTGTGCACATGGCCTTATAGGGAAAAAAACAATTTAGCTGACACAAGCTGAATAGAAAATTGAAGTCCCTTGGCAGTGTGGTTTCAGCAGAAAAGCATTTGTTTTCTAATGATTTATAAATCTGTTTATTTTGCCCAGAGGTTACATATAATTATCATAACCACTAGTTTAGATCTGCCAAACATTTGTAAATCAGAATTCATGATGCCTTACTTTAAGCCAGTTATCCTGTATACCTCACCTCTCCCTCATGCTTATGTATTCATTTTAACATTTATTGTATACCGACTGTATTGTGTACTTTTGCTCTTAATTTCTGTGCAGTATATCTGTTAAAGGAACCATCCCCCCACCCCCAATTTTGTTTGGGTTTTTTTCTTGTATTGTTTACAATAACAAGAATTGAACTCAGGGGCTGGGGATGTGGCTCAAGCGGTAGCACGCTCGCCTGGCATGCGTGCGACCCGGGTTCGATCCTCAGCACCACATACCAACAAAGATGTTGTGTCTGCCGAGAACCAAAAAATAAATATTAAAAATTCTCTCTCTCTCCTCTCTCACTCTCTCTTAAAAAATAAATAAAAAAATGTTTAAAAAAAAAAAAAAAGAATTGAACTCAGAGCCTCACACATGCTAAGCAACCATTCTACCACTGAGGTGCATCTCCAGCTCTTCTTCTTATTGTATTTTGAGACAGGGTCTCATTAAGTTGCCCAGACCAGCCTTGAACTTGTAATCCTCCTGTGTAAAACCCCTTTTCTGATTATTGATTGATTGATTGTACTAGGGATTGAACCCAAGGGCACTTTACCACTAAGCTACATTTCCAGCCCTTTTAATTTTTTTATTTGAGACACAGTCTCACTGTGTTGCTTTGGGTCTCACCAAGTTGCTCAGGCCAGCCTCAAACTTAGAATTGTCCTTGCTCAGCCTCTCAAGTCACTGGGATTATAGGCATGTGCTACCACGCCCAGCTCTGATTATTTTTTAGCAAGATAAAACAGTGGTACTGTGTTAGAATCATAAAATTTATTTATTAAAAATACCTCCTATCCTCACAATTTATACATAAGGAAACTGAGGCTCACAAGACTTAGACGACCTATTCAAGGTGGCACACCTAGTTGATATTGTGATAATGACTCATTGTGAATTATAGCCAATATCTTTTCTCCATGAATTCCCTTCCATTATAACATTAATATGTTCCATTGTACTATATATAGGACACCTATAAAAACTTTAATTGATCAGTGTTATAGGTGTCCTATAAAATTTTTCTACATATATATAGGACAGTGGACATAATGGGTTGAGAATAAAAGATACACAGAAATTTCTGTAGGTATTGGGCTGGGGATATGGCTTTTGGGTAGAGTACTAGCCTGGCATACACAAAGCCCTGGATTGATCCCAGCAGGGGTTTGAGCCGGGGAGAATTCATTACAATAGTTCATTTTACAGAATAATGGATGATGCCCTCTTTCTTAAAAGTTAACAGGTAGTTTAGTCCATTTTATAAGAAACCTGCCTAATTTCTAAATTATATTTAAAATATTTTGGACTTATATCCAGGAGCCTTAAAAGATTGACTATAGGGCTATGGTTGTAGCTCAGTGGTAGAGTACTTGCCCAGCATATGTGAGGCACTGGGGTTCAATCTTTAGCACCACATAAAAATAAGTAAATAAAAGGAAGATATTGTGTCCATCTGCAACTAAAAAAAAAAAAAGATTGACTGTAGCTGGGTATAGTGGCACACACCTAATCCCAGCAACTAGGGAGGCTGAGGCAGGAGGATCACAAGTTCGAGGCCAACCTCAGCAAAGTAGCCACTGGGTTCCATCCTCAGCACCACATAAAAATTAAAAATAAATAAAATACAGGCATTCTATCCATCTACAACTACAAAAAGTGGGGGAGGGGGGATTGGGGATGTAGCTCAATGGTTAAGTGCCCCCTGGTAATAAAAGAAAAAAAGTATGGAATACAGCAGGTGTACAATAAATATTAAAATGAATACATAGCATGAGGGAGAGGAATAGAGAGTAACTGGCTTAAAGTAAGGCATCATGAATTCTGATCTACAAATTTTTTTTGACTCTATAAAGGAGACAGGTTTGATTCTTCCATAGAATTCCTTAGAATTATATTCCACCCAGTTAGGTACAGACAAAGCACTCACTGAAAAAGCTGTCTGGATTGATGTAATGGAACCTCTGATGTGTTTATAAGGATGCAAAGCTTTGGTTAAGTCTGACACCCAGGGTGTATTCCCATTACTCTAGATATAGTGACAGCTCCAGTAAAGACCCAGAGTCCATTGATATTATCACCCTTTTTCTTTCTTTCTTCAGGATCTACAGTCTTTGCAGAAATTCAAGGAGTCATTGATGCTTGCATTAAGCTATCTGGAATGCCCGATCTCTCTCTCTCTTTCATGGTAAGTTTTGTAGTCCTGTTCTGTAGCCTCTTGTGTGCCTAATTCAAATGAAGTACTAAGTAATAAATACTGAGATAAGTTTGTATTTTAGGTTGTAGAAGATTATCTCAAATATTCATAGCACAATGTCCTAACACAGTAGATGATGAGTATAGCCTTTATGGAAAAGCTAAAGAAGAGAGGTTTTTACCTAAGTGTGCTAGAAATGGCTTAAAATTAGCTGATGGCTTCTGCAAATTTGCAGGGTTACTTTTAATGAATAATTAGTTGTTTTGCTGATATGAACAGGCACTGGTCTTTTGTATCACTTTAGATTCAGCATGACACACTGCTAACAATTAAGACAATTGAGTTCTGGTACTGTTTTGTCACCAATTTCTCCATGAGTTTTTTGGGGAGGAGGAGCAGTACTGCGTATTAAACCTAGGGGTGATCTACTACTGAGCTACATCCTTGGCTCTTTTTACTTTTTGAGACAGGATCTCATTAAGTTCTAAGGCTGTCATTGAATTTGTAATCCTCCTGTGTCAGCCTCCCAAGTATCTGGGATTTTAGGTGTATAGATAGCACTGTGCCTGGATGACCTTAAATTCTTTGAAACTCCATTTTTTTCAGCTATGGGAAGGAAATAATAATTGCTTTTTCTCCCTCATAGTTATTAGATTTCAAGTAATATATATAAAATTGTAAAGCTATAAAGTTGTGTTGATGTGGTTATAATAAACTGTTATAATACTGACTGCTTTTTTTTTTAAGGAGCATACTAATTTCTCATAATATCTGAGTAGCATGGCCATACTCATTATATTCTGTATGTATGGTTCTTCTATTTTCTTGGCAGAACCCAAGGCTTCTAGATGATGTCAGTTTCCACCCCTGCATCCGATTCAAGCGTTGGGAATCTGAACGAGTTTTGTCATTTATCCCTCCAGATGGAAATTTCCGACTCATATCATATCGTGTCAGCTCACAAAAGTATGTTGATACATCAACCAAAATCTGCCATCACATATCAGTGTACTGAATTAGAACTCTGCTTTCCCTGTTTCATTCTGACAGTTTGATGTTTGAGTTTATTCTTGCTCGCTTTGACTATGGCTCACCAGGAGACCCAATGAGAACTGGTGAAAATATGTGCCTAAAAAAAAAATAACCAGAGTACTTTGAATATAAGAGTGTAAAAAATAAATGAGACTATAGTAAAATCTGTAGCCAAGAGCAGGCATTTTGGATCAAGTGTAACCTGGGAAAAATCATGAACTAGTGCCATAATTTTACCGTGACTTAGTGACTAAGAGGAGACAGACCCTTCTCAAACTACTACCCAACTTACCAACTTCAAGTCATCCTTCTGTGCACTGAATTTTATTTATTTTTTTTTTCATTTGTTCTTTATTTTTTTATCTCTGTCAGATATTCCTGACAAGTATAGTTTGACATACATACATGGAATATAACTTATTTTAATTAGGATCCCAGTCTTGTGGTTGTACATGATGTAGACTTTCACTGGTGCTGTATTCATATATGAACATAGGAAATTTATGTCTGATTTATTGTACTCTCTTTCCTATTTCCGTCCCCTCTTTCTTCCCTTCATTCTCCTTTGTCTACTCACTGAACGTCCATTCTTTCGTCCCCCCACTTTTATTATGTGTTAGCAACTGCATATCAGAGAGTTGCTAACACACAATGAAAGTGTGTGTTATCAGAGAGAACATTCAGCCTTTGGTTTGGGGGGATTGGGTTATTTCATTTAGCATGATAGTCTCCAGATCCATCCATTTTCCAGCAAAAGTCATGAAATTATTCTTTTTTATGGCTGAGTAATATTTTATTGTGTATATATACCACATTTTCTTTATCCGTTCATCTATTGAAGGGCCCTAGGTTAGTTACATAGCTTAGCTATTGTGAATTGCCTGTTGTAAACATTGATGTGGCTTCATTACTGCAGTATGCTGATTTTAAGTACTTTGGGTATAGACTGAGGAGTGGAATAACTGGGTCAAATGGTGGTTCCATTCCAAGTTTTCTGAGTAATCTCCCTACTGCTTTCCAGGGTGGTTGCACCAACTTGCAGTCCCAGTAGCAATGTGAGTGTACCTTTTCCCCCAAATCCTCGCCAACATTTACTGTTACTTGTTTTCTTGATAATTGTCATTCTGACTGGAATGAGAATCTCAGTGTAGTTTTAATATGCATTTCTCTAATTGCTAGAGATGTTGAACATTTTTTTATATATTTGTTGACCATTCGTATTTCTTGTGTAAAGTGTCTGTTCAGTTCCTTTGACCATTTGTTGATTGGGTTATTTGTTCCTTTGGTGTTGAGTTTTTTAAGTTCTTTTTGTATCCTAGAGATTAAGGCTCTGAGGTGCAGGTGGCAAAAATTTTCTCTCATTCTATAGGCTCTCTCTTCACATTGTTGATTCCTTTGCTGTCTGAACTGAATTTTAAATTAACATTAATTTTAATTTAACATTATAGGTTGTAGTTAGTTTGTCCTTTGAAAATATGACAAGGAGGGGCTGAAGCCAAGCTCCCAGTAACTTGGGAGGTTGAGGCAGGAAGATTCCAAGTTCAAGGCAAGCTTGGGTAACTTAGTGAGACCCTATCTCAAAATTTGAAAATGAAAAGGGCTGGGGATACAGCTCAGTGGTAGAGCACCCTTGAGTTTGGTCCCCATTGAAGCAAAAAAAGAAAAAGCATAGCAGGGGCTAGGGATTAGTGTTCAGTAGTGGAGAACTTGCCTATCCTGTGTGAGGCACTGGGTTCAATCCCCAGGTCTGGGGGATACACACACACACACACACACACATATATGTAATCTGTATGTATACATGTATATGTATATATAGTTAGAAGCATTTGGGTAATGTAAGACTCAAAGGCAGAGGAATTGTTTCTTGACTCTTGTCACTTAGGAACTTTTTGGGTATGTATAACTTCAAATTATTTTTCAGTGGACTCTTAATTTATTTTTTTAAACTAGAACCATTTGCCTAAATTATTTATACAATAATTAAACTTCAGGTTTCTGTCTTGTTTTGTATACTTACAGATGAGAACTCAGTTTCTAGCACACTGGTATGAAAACATGTTGTATCCAACTCTCCCTTGTGCAGATATAGCATCTGCAGTTCTAGAGGTATAAAGCCCTATTGTGGAGTTGGAGGCAGGGTAGAATACTCTGGACTGAAGTTTTTTTCAGTCCATTTCTGGAGCTGCCCCACACCATTAATTGTGTGTATTGTGCTTTCCTGTCTTTTTCTCTTTTTAGTCTAGTGGCAATACCAGTGTATGTGAAACACAGTATCAGCTTTAAGGAGAACAGTTCTTGTGGCAGATTTGATATAACAATTGGACCAAAGCAAAATATGGGAAAAACTATTGAAGGAATTACAGTGACAGTTCACATGCCAAAAGTTGTGCTGAATATGAACCTGACACCAACACAAGGCAGCTATACATTTGATCCAGTCACCAAGGTACAGCCACTTCAAATCAAGAGTGAGCAAGTGTTTCTGCAATCTATTTTGTGATTGGAGATTATAGGGGAAGTGTTTAATGTCTTAATTAAAAGAAAGTTCCTATAAAACCTGGAGATACTGCTGGGGTTGTTACTCAGTGGTAGAGTGCTTGCCTTTCTTATGGAAGGCACTAGGTTCAGTCCTCTGCACCACATAAAAATAAAATAAAGGTATTGTGTCTATCTATAACTAAAAATATATATATATTAAAAAGAAAAATAAACTGGAGATAATATTGTGCTGTGCTTCTGCTGCTAACTATGGAAAGAATCCTGCATCTACCACTGAGTAAATGAACAGAAGAGTTCATCACTTCTGTGCACACTTTCACAGTGTACACTTACTCATCCATTGATAATGCAGAGTCTCACCCCACTATCTAATGAAAAAGAAAAGCTTTTTAAAGAGAGAAAAACATTATGTGGATATAAGAAGATGGGGTTGTAGCTCAGTGGTAGAACACTTGCCTAGCATGTGTTCCTTAGCACTACATAAAAATAAATAAATAAAGGTATTGTATCCATCTACAACAAAAAATACATATATAAAGGAGGAAGATAAGGGCTGGGGTTGGGGCTCATCAGTAGAGTGCTCGCCTAGCCATGTGCAAGGCGCTGGGTTCAATCCTCAGCACCACAAATAAACAAACAAACAAATTAATAAATAAATAAAAGGTATCGTGTCCCAACTACAACTTTTAAAAAATTTAAAAAGAGGAAGATAATATAGTTAGTAATTGTTAGATTTTTCTATAGAAATTGATCATTAAGACCTGTTTCTGCTTTTCTAACTTAAAAGCATCATATATTATTCCATGGGGGATATTGGCTAAGAAAGCTGCTTCCTAATCTACTTACACATTCCTCTAGCGGAATTCCAAAAGATGACTTTTTCTGTCATCTTCCTACTTTGGTAGAAAATGATTGTTTTTAACAGCAGAGTCAATCAGCTGCCTGATGAATTAAAAGGCTTATTTTTTAATAAAGTCAAATAATGTTAAAGATCATCTAACCCTGTGTTCTAAGGATTCAGAGAACCTTCCCAGAAACCATTTAAGACTGAGCAGGGAAGCTCCACATCCCTGGCTCTCCACCCTACAGCTTCAACTCTAAGAGCTTCATTTTTTCATCTGTTATTGAGCTTCCACAAAAACAGTTGCTTTTTAACAAAGGATACTATGGCTACAAGTTTTAACACCAAGATAAGTCTTTTCATTTTATAGTAAAAGAAACTGGCCTAGAGAAAAGCCATGAAAGCAGTATAATGGAAAGAATACTTAAAATCAGATAGGCTTATGTTCAAATACCTGTGTGACCTGTCTTTTAACCTTATCCTTGAGCATTTGTCTTTAATAAATGGTTGAGGGTTTGTTTTTTTGTCTTTTTGTTTTTTTTTCAATGTCCTTTTAAGGTATTAACATGGGATGTGGGGAAAATCACTCCACAAAAGCTCCCAAGTCTTAAAGGACTGGTAAATTTACAGTCTGGAGCACCCAAGCCAGAAGAGAATCCTAGCCTCAACATACAGTTCAAGATCCAGCAGCTTGCTATTTCAGGTAAGAATAAGTTTTACTTGTGTTTAAGTGTAATTAAGTTTTGCTGAGCTCAGTTATTAGGCACTTAGAAAAGTAACAAACATTTCCCACTATAGAAAGAACAGGAATGTCAGTTTGCCTTTTACACAGTACTAGAGGGCCAGCCTCCAGGAATCAAGGACTTTGGAGAGCTCCTATTTCACACAGCAGCCCTTCACCCCCCACCCTCACTTAAGCACCAACAGAGTCATTCATATTCACAGAAGCAGAATTAGCCTTAAAAAAACATTCCCTCCTACATAGTTATCTTAACTAAATCCATACCTTCAAAGTATAGTAATTCACGTATTGTAGAAGAGACATTGCTTCTAAATAGTGAAAGGGATATTTGTTAGTGTCAGATTTACAGTATAATACCTGTTGCTCAACAAATATTGTACTATATTATTGTTGGAATTATAACAATTTTTTGTTTCATTCTTTATGACACAGGCTTAAAAGTAAACCGCTTGGACATGTATGGGGAGAAGTATAAGCCATTTAAAGGAGTCAAATATGTCACGAAAGCTGGAAAGTTTCAAGTGAGGACATGAGAAGAGGCCAAAATTCCTCAACAAGATCAATTTGTTTTCAAGTGTCATTACAATTTACTATTAGGTACCAAATGGGCGGGAATACATATTCTAGTTAAAGCATTTGTGTTGAGCTATACACCACTAACAAAGTTATTTAGAAATTGATGTAGGGTTCTTAAGGAGCTTTAAGCTAAGGAATCTTTTCTAATGACTTAGCTTATTTTGTATCTTTTCACTTAGGAAGATTATGGAGGTGATTTCTTCCATAGGTGGGTACCAGCTGAATGCTGCACACTGTAACAGGAAAGGCAGAAGACTACATTGATAACCTTACTTGCTCTCCTAAAGCCAGTGAATTGGTCTTATTCAGCAGGAACTGTCTCAATCAGTGATGTGACATGTCAGGTGCAGCCAAATGTCACACCTCCTGATCTTAGCCATCCCAGTCCTATCTGTCCTAACAGAGGAAATTCCCCCCACCCAAGAAGTTTACAAAAACTGCCTCTTCAAGTGTTTGCCTTATTCAGCTTTTCACTTGTGCCATTAAGCAAGCACTGTAGCAAAAGCCACTTCCACATGGCCCTGGCAGGGAGCACTACTGCTCCATGCTCCATTCACACTGTACTTGGTATTGTATTTTTTATAATAAGATTTTTATGTAAAGCTCAAGATTTTGATTTACAAGGACCTTGCTGCAGTAAATACCATCTTGACTTTGTGCCACCGGTTCAGCTGTTAGCACAGTAAAAATCATTTGTATCAAAGGGGCAAATGCTTTATTATGGTAATAAAAGGGAACATACTTTTGCTTTCAGGAAGTTATTACAAGCATAAGTGTTCGTGCTTTTTAAGCAAATTAAGGTAGAAAAGAGAAACTTAGGTGAAACTTTAGCCATCTTCATGCTTTATACAGCTTTATCCAACATCACTTGTCCCACAGTTAACCTAAATGCCTCATGCCCTAGTTCAGCAAGAGGAGGAAAATGTATCTGCCTCATTATCATTTTTTTTTCTTTTTAAATCTTTTATCTTTTGTTGAATATGCGTGCATCCCTTTTCTTTAGAGGGAACTCCATTTCATACCATGTGCATTTCAAGGCTATTATGATGACTCCCTCCTAAAACTGTTGCACAATTGTCAGTGCAGTAACTTAATAACTCTGCCATACTGACAACAGTACGTGGAAGAACCTTATTGAGGCAGAAACAAAATTCTTAGTAACATTTATGATACCATATTGATCATCATGATTAGAAAGTCAGTCTGTAGTTTCATCAACTTCATTGGTTTTGTAGTCCTTGCCCAATTATTTTGCCTCGTTAGACATGAAAAAATGAAAGGAGGCTAGAAGTTAAAACTTAAGTACTGAAGTACTCTTCCTGTTTCTTTGTTGTTACTTGTGCTATTAAGTTTTCTTCTCCTTGTGGCTCCATTCTTTTTTCTTTTATTGTTTCAGCTTATAACTCTCTTTTCCCTGCCACTTTAGGGTTATCTTACAGTCATCTCATTTATTTTGTCAAGCGCTGGTGGTTGGTGCACCCATTGTACAGTAGCATTCTTACCTTTGCTTGCCTAGGGCATCCAGTCTGCCTTTCACATAGTAACAATGGCACTTTTTACAACTTATAAATTTGTATAGTAACCAATCTCAGATTGGCAGCTAGAGTCAAAATGTTGCCAAATATTTATTCCCTTTATCTAATATTGCTTTATTCAATTGCTTGTCCTATTTTTATTATCTTAGAGTTCTTTCCTCAAAAGAGCAATCAGAACATTTCCTTTTCTTCAGAATCCCTAATCTCAACTGTCCATATTGCACTGTACAATTTTCTTCCTGTGCTGTCTTATATTCAAGTAGAATGTATGCCAAGAGTCCCTTGCCTCTATAAATTTCTGCTAAAATGTCCAAGTAGACTTTTTCCTTCTACAATTAAATTATTGTATTTATTAATTTGATAGAGTCCAATAAATTCTTTCAATAGCTCTGGCTATACTGTCAATAAAAAAATGAAAGCAACAGGTTGATTTTTTATTATTATTATTTTTTTGTTGTTGTTAAGCTTAACTGTTAATTAAATGTTCCCAGATGGGCACTGTTCAATGTCAACAGGCTGAACATGATCAGAATTTCTTCTGTATCACATATATGATGTAAAGTTTGCTGCAAAACACTTTCAAATGCTCTTTTCCTTAACTTAGTATGTTCACAGCCATTCAAAATTCCCTTCTTTATCACTACCATCTACTAATATATACATGAATATTCAGTAATATTAGAATACTTACTAAGCACAGAGGTCCAGCTAATCCTATAATATTCCCTTTTTCCAAGTTGTGAAGGGAGTATATCCTAAGAGCAAATGAAAGTAGATGTTTAGTTTCTGCGTGATGAAGTCCCCATCATTGTATTCAGAGGGCATTCATCTGGTAGGTACATTCCTTAAATAGTGTTATAGAAGAACCCTTAGAATGTGCTGATCTTATTGTCCTTAGAGGCGACTGATTTGTGAAAACAACTAACTGCATTGCAGCAGTGAACATAAGGTAAATAGCAGAAATAGGGCAATGTTAGAGATTGCTGCCCTAATTAATAGCCTTGGACATTTCTCTTTAATTCAAGCAGGCTAGAATCCGCCTGTATGGTTAGAAGCTTTTGTAGGTAGGTGATAAAAGCAGTGATAAATGCAGTTAGCAACACTTTTAAGTATCACTTTTTTTTTTTTTTTTTTTTTTTTAGTAGTTGTAGATGGACCGCATGACTTTATATTTCTATATGTGGTACCAAGGATCGAACCCAGTGCCTCACACGTGCTAGGCAAGCAGTCTATCAGTGAGCTACAGCCTCAGCCCACGTTTCAACCTTTAATGATATTTAACCTTTGCAGATCTAGAAAAATCAGGCAAAAACTGTTATGTCCAAGAATCTCCTAGTGTGGGCTGAGATTGTGGCTCAGTGGTAGAGCACTTGCCTAGCATGTATGAGGCACTGAGTTCAATTCTCAGTACCATATTAAAAAAATAAAGATGTTGTGTCCATCTACAATTAAAAATATTTTTTAAAAATCTCCTCGTACTGTTCTAGTCGGGGCTCAAGAAGAGGAATATGTCTCCAAAAGCTAGTTCTGCTCCGGAGCCCTGGTAGGTCCTTGAGAAACTTCCTATGCTGAATTTTAGAATATAAAAAAATGGATTTGTGGTTCTGCACATTTAATAACTTAGGCTTTTTAAGGGATAGTGATGGTCATTCCTATTAAATAGAAAGACTTCTTCAACCAGTGGGTGATCTGTATCATCTGGCTGCTTTCTGCCTTCTGTTAACCTTTGTCACTGCTACTTCTAGTATATAATCCCCAAAGTTGTCCTTTATCACACAGATCCTTGTTAAGTTAAAATACTACTGTCGATTTCTACATCTTTAGTTTCCAGGTCTTAAGGATTAGTTTAATTGGCTATTCTTCAAAAATAAAGGAAAAACTTGACCTAAAAGTTCTTACTAAAATAACATCCAACTTTAGAGCATTATTTATACAAATGCATTTTATTGTTTTAAACAGAAAAAAGAGGAAGCAGAAAATATTTGCATATAACAAATCCTAGCTTACAAATGTATTTTTTTTTAAGTGGTGACACCTCTACCATTCAGGGATTTGTTTTGTTTTGTTTGCTTCACTGTGTCTTGAGCACTGTTGTTAGAGAAAAGCACATCTGGCATAAAGTGTAAAACCAGTGTCTCAACACCGGAAGAACTTGAAGAACAGAAATTTTTCTTATTTCTTCTAAGTAATCTTCAGTAAAACAAAAGGTGATCTTTGGCATAGATTCATACTTTAAAGGCATTAATATTGCATTTATATCAGGTAAGCAATTATACAAATATGCTGAGGGCCTTAAAATAATCTTTTATCAGTTAAAAGGAAATAGAGGTAGCCTGAGTGTGCAGGACCACCTTAAGACAAGTGCTATACATTTGATGATGGGATCTAACACACATTGGGGGTGAAAGGAAAGCATATTTAGACCAAGGGTCTCACTCCTTTACTTTTTTCATTTTGGGTTTGGAAAGAAATATGGTTTACGTGCTGGAGAATGCTTACGCAGTAGTGATAAGTGTCGGGGGGAGGGGAGGGAAAATTGCCTTTTAACATTGCGTAATAGGAAATTTACTATGGTGATGATTAAATATTATGCTCATTATTTTCAATTATATTTAGGAGAGTATAAAGGGGCTTGGTTTAGTTGGTTGAAGGGAAATAGGAATTCCAGGAGTATTTACCATTGATTTAGTCCCAGAAGCATTCAAATTCTAGTCTGCAAATACCACTCTCCCTTAGATAGAAGTGTCCTTTAACAGGATTGCCTTTTCATTAGACAATCTCAGAGGTCTAGTACTAATTCTTATGAACTGAATTTCAAAAGGATAAAAAAGGATCTTTTGAAATTACATACAAACCAAAGTATAGTGACATATGCCTGTAGTCCCATCTATTCAGGAGGTCAAGACAGTAGTATCCCTTGAACCCAGGAGTTTGAGACCAGGCTTGGCAACATAGTGAGACTCCAATTTCCCAAAAAAGAAAAGAAAGAACACCTACATATATTTAAAAATCTTATTTAGGAAGGGTTTAGGGGAAGACTACAAAAGCCAGAACATGATTTGGTTAAAAATTAAATGCAGCATTTCAGCTTAAAAAAGAACAATAAAGAGCTAAGAATGAATGATAAGTCCTCAGCACAGACCTTTGCAGGCAGTGACAAAGCTTGGAACGCCTGAGCATGACCCCCTTGGGAAGATGGGCAGGGCCACACCCTGGCTACTCTGCCCCTCTAGTGACAGAGAGCACCAGGGCACACAGTGTATTCATGGGATGGTTACCTTGGCAGGCTGAGGACTGCCATGGGACAAGAAGTTTCCCTAGCACAGACATTGCTCAGGGGCATAGTAAAGACAGAATCATGATTCTGTGATTTCCTCTTGACAGTGAAGTTTGCTAGTGTGTGGAAACTTGAATTAAATTGGGGAGAGGCAGGAAATGAATCCAGGCCTATATGTTGGGGCTCCCAAAGGCTACCTTTTCCTGCAGCAGCAAAGCTCACTTCTGAAAAGGACCCAGGTAGCACAACCCAGGGCAGGCGGGGTCAGTAGCAACATGGAAAGCCCAAACAATTTTTTGGAAGCAGAGAGATTTTCTTAACTGGCTGGTGAAAAGGAAACAAGAGGGAAATGTCCCCTAGGGTGTCTGGCTAGTGTTTTCACTCTTAAATTCTGAGCTTATGTGAAGTCCATGGGCTAGAAACCCAGTCCACCTATTGAGACAGAGTATACATGAGTTTAACTGTGTTTGAGAATACAGAATTTATATGGAGACATATTTCAAAGTGTCCATGACAAAGAGTATAAATGTTTTGTAATGTGAAGAGACCCCATTCCTTTCTGATATGTCAGGCTGGGATGTGGCTTTCAACCCCCAGCAACTTCAGATGGCTTCTGGAACTCGGATTATTCTTCTTTTCAGTAGGGGTTTCCGTACCAGCCAGGTTTGGCTGGGTACCTACTGGTACCAGGGAGTCTTTCTGACCCAGCGCAGTGTAAATCCAGCATCTGTTCGAATTTTGATTGAAGCAGCTTCTGCTTCTCTTACAGTCTCCTTCACGGACTGCATGAGGTTCTGGGCATTGTGAACTAGCATCTCTGTGGCCTGTCAAGAAAGAAGAACTCTCCATTACAGTAGTCCCTGATGCAATCCTGTCTCCAAAATAGGGTTAAGCCAAGAATGGACTGCAACCATTCCCTGTACTCACTTTCATCACTGATGGATTAGCTGTATTAACCAAAAAGGACCCCATACTAGACCATCATGATCTTGTACTGTGCCTTCAGATGGCGTATAGTCTGTACCTCTTGATCTTCAAGTGCATTCCTCCCCCTCCAGACTCTTGATATTTATCCCCTCTACCTGGAATAATCTTCCCCTAGGTAAATGTTGGTTTCCCCTCCCATGTCCTTCAGATCTTTTAGCTCAACTGTCACCACAGTGAGGCCTTCCTTTCTCCCATTATTTTACATCACAAACCACCTCCCAACTTGCAATAGTCCTCACCTCCAATTCTTTCATTTTTTTCCATAGAATCCATCATCACTCGTTGAAACATTTTAAGTTTTATCTAGATTATTGTGCTCTGAGATAGGTTGTTTGTCCATACAAAATTTAAGTTCCATAATGGAGGACAGATTTTTGTCATGTTTTTTGTTTGTTTTGTTGAGTTTTTTTGTTTTGCTTTTGTAACAGGGATTGAACCCAGGGGTGCTTAACCACTGAGCCACATCCCCAGCCCTTTTTCATATTTTATTTAGAGACACAGGGTCTCACTGAGTTGCTTAGGGCCTCACTAAGTTGCTGGGGCTGGCTTTGAACTTGCAGTTCTCTTGCCTCAGTCTCCCAAGTCGCTGGGATTACAGGTGTGCGCCATCACACCCAGCCCTGGTGTGTGTGTGTGTGTGTGCGCGCGCGTGCACATGGCACCAAAGATTGAACCCAAGGCCTTGCACGTGCTAAGCAAGCACTGAGCTACATCCTCAGCCCCTTTTATCAGTTTTTGTTCACAGCTGTTCTCCAGTTCTTGGCACATTAGGAGGCATTTCATAAATATTCAATTAATGAATAAACCAACCACCTGATCAATCTATGGAAATCCAAAGTTTATCTTCCAAACACAACGATATAGGAATGGAATGTTGGTACTCTGCTCACATAAAGTCAGAAACCTTAATGATTGTTTAGCTGAGTTATTCGTAACTATTTAAATGGAGGTTGTAGGTTCTCCCGAGAAAAATGTCCATGTGTATTAAATTTATGCACGAAACTTCAGAGGGATCACAGTTCTGGGAGAAATAACTATGGGCTTGAATTTCTGATTAGTAAATCTTTGCACTTATCAACAAAAGGACTTCAGAGCAGAGAGGTCTAGAGATTGCCATCCAAACTTTCATCCTGACAGAGTCAGGATGAAAACTCATGACTTCTCACTTATAGTCGTGTATTTATTCCATTCTACCACACTGTCATTTTCTACCTTTTTTCCTTGGATTTTTTTTTTTGGGGGGGGGGGTGCATGGGTTCAACTGGGAATTGAATTCAGGAGTACTCTACCACTGAGCTACAACCCTGGCCCTTTTTATTTTTTTCCTCTTGTAACAGGGTCTCACTAAGTTGTTGGGCTGGCCTGGAACTCATGATCCTCCTGCCTCAGCCTCTCAAGTAGCTGGGATTACAGGCATATGCCACCACACCTGGACTACTAGACAGTTTAATGGAACAGAGTAGATATTCCCAGGACAAATTTTTGTTGGTTAAATGAATAAGTCCTGAATCTCTCGAAACTTATCCTTATTTCTCCAATTTTTCCCACCTTTAGGCAGAAGAGATCACATGACAGGAAAACAGCCCAATGCCCAAATGCTACCTAGAATACATGAGAGTTAGGGGTGAAGATCCAATTCCCTTGTTTTGGGAGAAGAGAAGGTTAGGTGAGAGCTGTTGGATTAGAATATGGTAGTGGAAGCAGCAATAATGAAACCAAGAAAAGTAGCCTTCTTGTATCTTCTACAGTGCTCCTACCCCCTGTTTTCTGGCCTAGAGACCTAAATTATTTGTGAGTTCTCCAAGAGGAAGGATTGTGTCTTTTTGTTCTGTTTTGCTTTTGGTACTGGGGATTAGACCCAGGGATACTCTACCACTGAGCTACATCCCTAGCCCTTTTTACTATTTATTTTGACAGTCTCACTGAGTTGCTGTGGGCCTTGCTGAGTTGCTGAGGCTGGCCCCAAACTTATAATCCTCCTACCTCAGCCTCCCAAACTGCTGGGATTACAGGCATGCGCCACCATACCTGGCAACATGGTGTCTCTTATTTTCTTAACTCCCACAGCACCTGATATATATTGCCTCATACTCCATGTATGAGCCCTGTCTGGGCAGTCCAACAAAGATGTATTCTTTATCAAAAGAAGAAAAGGGGATTGTGGCTCACAGCAGGATCTTCCAGAGGGGAAATAAGAAGAGGAAGGGGTGCTCAAATGAGGATGGATTGTTTTGTTTTGTTTTAGGTACTGGGGATTAAATCCAGAGGCACTCTATCAGAGCCATACCCCCAGCCCTTTTTATTTTGAGACAGGGTCTTAATAAATTGCTGGGGTTGATCTTAAATCTTGCTATCCTCCTGTCTCAGCCTCCTGAGCTTCTGGGATTACAGGCACCCACCACCAATCCCAGCAAATGAGAGTTTTCTGAAAGATCTGGGCCACAGTTCCACAACGGAGAGAAACAGGACAAACTGTTAAGAACCCTCCCCTCATCGTTCTTTCTCTGTGAGAAGACTAAAGAAAATGCAAAAGAAGCACCACCTTGAGCTGTCACTTAAGTCTCAGAACAGGCCTAACCACCTCATACTCCTGCACACTCTGCATGATTCATTCCCTCAAGGCTGTAAAATCACCCCGAGAACGGAAGGCAGACAGTCTTCTCTCCAGCCAAAAAAGACAGAGTGCGTGGGAGTGGACAGGCAGCAGAAGCCTTAAGAGAGCCAAGCCTTTTGTAGGAGGGAAAAGAACTGAGTAGAAGCCTAACTGGCACAGATTCGTGGTGCTACCTCAACCGTTTAACCTCCCTATGCCTCATTTTCCCATCTGTAAAGTAACACAAATTGCCCAAGTGCTTTACTTTCAATCCCAAATTTCTTTTTTTTTTTAAATATATTTTTTAGTTGTAGATGGACACAATACCTTTATTTGATTTACTTACTTTGTATGTGGTGCTGAGGATCGAACTCGGTGCCTCACTCATGCCAGGCAAGCACTGTACCACTGAGCCACAATCCCAACCCCCCAGTCCCAAATTTCTGATGCAGCTCTATAACAAAAGACTCTCCTCCTGAGAAAGTGAGTCATAAGACTCCATCCCCCATGCTGAATATTTCATTCAGAGCTAAAATGTCTTTAAAACAGAATTAAAGTGAATAGCACAGAAGCTACTAGCAAGAAACCAAAAGCCGCAAATACATACCTGCTCAGATTCCTCGTCACTGATGTTGGTCCGGCCCAGCATGGTGGCCTTTACAGTAGACAGGATTTTGAGCTGGGTGCTTATAGTTGGGATTCGCTCACATACCTAAAGAGAAAGTTTAATTTGGTATGTGTCCATATTTGTCTTGCCCACACGTTCCTTAAGGGGAGGACTTCCACTTCTTTACTTCCAGTAGCTAGCATGCAGAAGGCACTCAAATTACAACAAAACACTTTTTTTTCTTCTTGGGGTTAGTCCAGTCCCTTTATACAGAAGGCAACACATTCACATTCTTTCCTTTGACTAAGAAATAAACTTTCTTGAGTCTGTCTTTCCCAAACTCACATGAATATTTCCCCTTTCTTCCATTTCCCCTACTCACCCAGTTTTCTCTCTGCTGCTTCTCTCCCTCATTATCCTCATATTCCTCCCAACTCTCCCCACCCAACCTGCCAAACACACACCCTCTTTTCCCAGGTACCTGTAAGAGGTTGGTTCTAATCCGCTTATCTGTGCACTGCTTGGCAACTTCCTTAGCCAACCGAGTCACTTCATCTGAGGCCTTGGCAATGTCCTTGGCACACTGAATGAGTGCCCGCTTGGTACCACTGCCCCCTCTTACCAGCCGAGACATCTCAGCCATCAGCAGAGCCATGCGCTTGGCTGCTGCAATGATATCATTGCCCTAGAGAGAAGCAAACATACAGTGTGAGCTCTGCCCACACTCTGCCAAGTTAAGGGAGGAGCAGAAAAACAGGAGAGGAGAGAGCCTGCTGCTCTAGCAGCCCTCTGGAAGGATGAGAAGAAGATTAAAAGGACGGTTCATGAATGATATGGATAGCACTGGAGAAACAGAGAAGGATGAGGCAGGGCACTTGATCAGAGACAGACAAAGAATCTCCTGACTGAAAAAGGAAGACCTGGATATAAGTCAGAAAGGGCAACATGTGCACTGCAGGCATAGCACTGAACAAGCACTTAAGCATCTCCAGGTTAATAGGGTCAATAAAATGGGGCCATGGCCAAGGAGTTGGTGAAACAGGCATTTTCATTCTGTAATAGGAGAAAAAGCAGTAGAACTGGCCAGAGAGGAAAAATACAGAGGAGCCTTTCCAGATGCTGAAATCATCCTCTTCATTCTTACCCTGGCTGCAAATAGCAGCCAAAATTCTCACTACTTCACTAGAATGTAAAACCTAAAGTAACTGTTCACAGCTGGTGAAAGGGGAGCATAATTTTCTGATCCAATCTGCTCTTGCCTTTCCTCAAGTGTCTCATTTGTCCTGTCAGTCTGAAATATAACATCATTTTAATCTTTCACATGTAAAAACATCAAGAATCAATTCTTCAGCCCCTTCAGTTAAAGTGAAGCCTCCAATTAATGGAATCTTCAGCTAAGAGGATGCTGGAGAAGGAATCAGAACCCCATTCTATTTAACAGCAGTTTATTTTAGATTTGGCATTTGGTTCACTAAAACCTTCATGGGTCATAATAAAGATATATACAAGTAATTTATTTTATGCCCATAAAACAACCTAAAATCACAGCAACTACATTATTTTCAAAAGGCCAGGCCCCACTCATTTCTCCCCTCTTGCTTTTCAATTTATAAACAATGCAGTGAGGCATATGCAAATCATGCCACTACAGGGTGCTCTGTGAGAGACTTCCACAGACACCATGAAATGGCTAATTGTTTATGCTGGTAGGTGTGTGATGTCTCAGGCAGTAAACTGAGGTTGAAGAGAACATGTACAGGAAGAAGCCAGGAGGTGAGGGTATATTAGATGAGGCCCTCTGAACCACCTCTTTCAGCACAGACCTAGAATCATTCCAAATTTCAAGACTTTGGTTAGGAAATAGTGTAGCGCCAGGGTTAGTTGTTATCCATCACTCTTCAAACCTTTCTTCTTGCAACATGCCACCTTCAAAGGAAATAACGTGACCAGTACCAACCCCTTTTTTCCCCAAACTAGCTTTGGTTCAGTCCCAAAACCTCAGCTTAGAGAATGCTGGAGAAGGAAACAGAAACCCCATTCTAATTAATAGCAGTTTATTTTAGATTTGGCATTTGGTTAACTAAATCCCCTCTGTTGCTATCTATCCCTCCTCCCACTGAGAAACCTGAACAAGCAGTCAGTGACGTCCCTTCCCTGTGGGCTCCCATCAAGGCCAACATCTGCCACACAGGGAAGTGCAAGGGAGCAAGTAGTCCTCCCCACAGACCCTGCAATATAAAGCTGCTTCTCATCCTGATCAATATGCCTGAACCATCCATCAGTGAGCAGTCGGAGGCAGGAGGTAGGGGCCAAAGCTCAATGGTCAGGCCAGGGGACCTCTTAATGGTAGAGAATGGTTCCTGACCTAGAAGTCATTGAGAGGTACATCCACAGCTTCTCAAGAGATTTAAAGTTGAGCAAGGGCCACAAAGTTGGTAAGAAAAAGAATCCTTTCAAAAAGTGACCCCATTTCTCTTCATCTCCCAAACATAAGTGCAATCCAATTAATCTGGCATTAGCAGACCTACCAAACTTGTGAAGCCAGTCCTAACAACAAGGTGCAGACAAACAGATACCCACCCTGCTCAGACTCACAGGACCCGCACAGATCATGAGTGATGCAATGTGTCAAGGCTGCACATGGCCGGATGCATTTGGAGCAGTCCCCAACTGGGAGTGCTATCAGTACCTTACTAGACCACTTGGTAGCTTCCCGATGCAAGGACTGAGCCGCGGCCAGAATGGGCTGGTTGACAGGCTGATTGGATGGCATTAACAGTAGCTCAGGTTCGTAATCGTCTTCCATGTCAGAGGGGACAGAGAACCCAACAGCATCAACCGCATCTGCCTCAGCTACAACTCCTATACCCACCTCAGCAGCTGGGATACCCGGCTTTGTCGATGGCGGGAAGGATGAGAAACAGGGATAGTGTTAGTACGAGCAGTAGGACTTGGGAAACTGAGTTTCAGCTAGTTTAGTAACCAAAGCTTGCCTAGGATGGGAAAGAAAATGGCATACTCCAGGAGCTAGAGGAACCAGGGTCCACAGAAGGGGGAACTCCAGCAGCACTCAGCCCAAGTCACCCTGTGGTGAAGGAAGAAAAGGGTCTTGATCTACTAGCAAAGGGTTTCCAGAGATATTTATATTAAGAAAGCAAGTTACATTTTTTATACACTTAACTACTAAAATTAAACTTGACACATGTAATTCTCATGTCAGAACAATTTTGAGGAGCAAAACCCAATTGTAGTTTATTACCTTTAAAAGGAATTAGAAGGGAAAAGTAAACACAGCCACACAAATTGCTTTGAACAGAAGAAAATGAACACTTTTCTGGATTGTATGGTCACAACATTGTTCTGGGACACAAGAAGTGACAGGTCAGCTCTGCAGCTAAAAGATCCAAAATTTAAAAAAATATGTCAAAGGTAAGAAACACCAAACCAGGAAAGAGGTAGGAAATCAATGATGGGTGAAGAGGATTCATTAAGTACCCCTCAATGGTCCGGCTATAGGAACCTCAAGAAAATACCCTATCTGGATTGCAGGGAAAACCACGTGCGCACAGGCACTCACTCACTCACTCTCTCTCTCTCTCTCCCACCCCCCAAAGTCTTTAGAGAGAAAGCTTCCACAATATCTTATTACATCTGTTTCTAATACCAACCTCAAAAGCTTCTCCTTGAATACAACCTAAATCTCTCTCCTATTGCAAAATAGATTCTTTCATCTCAAACTTGACTTATCTAATTCACAGATTGGACAACACATGGACTTGACCAATGAATGAGGCTCAGCTCAGAAGACCCTCACAGGAGCTCAAAATGGGTGCCTATGAAAAGAACAGGGACCATGAGAGGAAGAACATGAATTTAGTAAAAGAGGCGGGTACTGTAAGAGATCAAGGGAAGAAACGGGGGGATCAGATGCTGAAAAACAGGTTGAGGGGAAAAGAAAACAAAATGAATTGCTTCAATGAAGTCAAACCATTCACATGAAGGACAGTGACCACAGGTCCTATACATCAAACATCTGTAACCAAAAGGAAGTAGGAGTTTGTATGGAATTGTATTTGAGATTGCTATCAATCTTTATACATAAAGTACCAATCAACTTATATATAAAATCTGTCTCACCAAAAGGTGAAAATTAAGTTGGAGGATTCAGGGCCAAAAAGGGGTTCAGGTACCATCTAAATCCTTTCACCTAAACTCTGTCTCAACAAGACTCAACCCCATTCTGTAGTGAGCAGAAAGGCTAACTCACTGCAGCTAGGGATGAGTGACAAAGTATAAAAAGACAAACACACACACACAAATACATATTCCTCCCCAACACCTACACCGTTCAAGTTGTTCCTGACTTCACATAACTCAAAGTCGGCAAACCCCTAATGCTTAGACCTCAGGAGACACTCAGACCTCAAGTTTTCTGGTCACAAATGGCAGAGTGGGGAAAATATGTAGGCCAGTACTGTCTGCCCCTTTTATGTTTTATCTTCATAATTTATTAATATTTTGTTTCACTGTACAATGTATCTAAATTTAATGAAATTTCCATTTCCTTTGAGTAAAATCAACCCTCACTGTCACATTCCTCACTCTCTTTATACACAAGGGAATCTACCACACGGTCAACAGGGTATGTGTGCCCCAGTTGGAAAGCTATCATTATAAATAATTGCACAGATCAAGTCCAACACTTACAAAGTCTTCATTCCTTCTTAGAACCTGAGTGCACAGATAAGCATTTTGAAAAACACAGTTAAAAACCAAAGTTAAGGGCTAGGTGTAGCTCAATGCTAAAGTGCTTGCCTAGCATGCACAAAGCCCTGAGTTCAATCCCCAGCACCACAAAAACAAAACAAAACAAAAACCAAGATTAATTTCCCAGCCTGAAAAAAAAAATAATAATAATCCAAGGTCAGCTACAGGTGTAGGCAGTCCCGGGGACTACATTCAATGTAAAAGTTAAAAGACAAAAGGATATGAAAAGAATAAAGGTAAATAGATGGTGAAAATAAAGATCTAGGATTAAAACAGTTTAGAACTAAGAAACAGTTTAGAACTAAGAACTATATTTCATTGCTTTTATCTAGAAAAGCTACCACTCATTATCATATAGGAGGAAACAGGTAAGTTATTCATGGGGCATAACTGCTGCGGCATCCAAGTTTTCATCCCCCACATTAACATTTACACTGAGCTGGAATGAGCCTGGAGATGTCTAGAGTTGAGAGGTAGAATGATTCTGAGAAAAGACAAAGCACACGGCTTCTAACACCAATCTATGCAAACATTTCATCTAGTTGTAGCACAGCCCACAAAAGACAGTTTGGCATTTGGAGATCCAACAATTAACAATGGAACATCTAAAAACATTTTAAAAGAAAGATAAGCAAATTCTAAAAGACCCTAAATATCCAGGGTCAGTGCAGCTGACATTCTAATGGACAAAGAAGAAAGGAACCTTCTTCTCAAACCACAGGCATCCCAAATTTCATTTGAGCTGCAAGAAGGAGAAACTATCAAACACCAGAAATATCTCACTAAATCACAGGTAATGGCAGGAACATGCTATTGGCAACACAGTAACCGAAGCAGAGGGACAGAGTGACTCCATCTGGACTCTTCTTCCTGGGCTTTGTGCATAGTTCTTCATCTTTTCTCAAAAGACATCCTTTCTTGACAAGAAAAGCTTCATTACTTACCTTGCTGGACCATTTGCGAGCTTCATCATGGAGCTGCCTGGCAGCCATCATCATTGGCTGATTAATCACCTCCCCGGCTTTCTGCTCAGGAAATTCTTCATCCTTTTCCTCTGGTGGTGGGGGCCTGGGTGGAGGGACCTCACCCTCAGGCAGAGGTGGTTTGGGAGGAGCAAGCTCATCTGTTAGCTAAGAAAGAGAATAAACAGGTTTGTAAGTAAAACCCTAGGAACTACTCCCCCTTAAGATTTTTTCCTTTCCTCTAAAAAGCATCTCTAGAAAAGCCACCCACATTGACTTCAAATAAGACCACCCACACTGAGCCACAGGGACCACCTGCTGCAATCTCAACAGAAGCATTTTTTTTTCCCTCTACAAATAGCTAACAGTTACTGTGTTGGTCATATCCCAGAGGGGCATACACAACACTACGGGATCAAGGATTCTCAAAGATGATCCCCACACAAGATCGAAGTTCTGGGTTCTAGGTCAAGTTCTATGAAGGGGCAGCTGAAAGGCAAATAACTTCTCACTTAGGCCTTAGGTTCTTCATCTCTCAAATTACCTTTAAGATCCTGATTCCTTTTTTATAACCTTTTTAGTGAACCTACTTGTTGTTCTGTTTTTTAAATTAGAAGAACTTTTATTAATTTATTTTGTGGTGCTGGAGATTGAACCCTGGGCCTTGTGCATGCTAGGAAAGCATTCTACTACTGAGCCACAGCCCCAGTCCAAGATCCTGATTCTGAATGTCATGACTACCTAATGTCATGAATATCTCCCTCTGTCTGCCCCAACTACTCACCAAGAGCTCAGGTGTGGGGGTGGAAAAAAAAATCAAAGAACTGTTGGAGATTAGGGAAGCAATATTTACTTCTCAGTTATGAGCACAATGATCCAATTCTGTCTTTGACCAATTTAACATATTCTACTGATATTAAATATGGGAAAATAAGTCAAAGAAATAAATAAATTACTGTTTTGATAAATTATTCCCTATATCAAGGTATTCCCAATAATGTTAGTTGTAGTAAGTATCTAAATATAATCACTATTTTTATTTCTTGGATTTGTATTTGCAAGATATTGCCCATTGAACTTGCTGCTAAATCATGGATTCAAGGTACTTTGATACTCCTCGCCAGTATCAAATGATTTTAAACTAAGGTTTGATAAAACTTTTTTAGAAAAGCATATATTACTTTTTTCTAACAAGAAAAAATAACAGTCAAGTAAAGGAAAGAACCTATATAAGATTCTAAACACCATTAGCAATTGGGAACACATGAAATTTCCTCCTCACAAGCTATGCAAGGATTTTACCATAGCTCACTACCTCATCATTCATTACATCCACACTTACCAAAGCCAGCTTCTCTGTTCCAGGCACACCCCATCACAGGAGGCCAATAGCACAGATACCTACCATATATAAGCACTGGATTTTGACTCTAATAAATTTGGGAATAAAAATCAAGATCAGCCTCTGACTTAAGTTCAAGTAAAAGCTAAACCAAGCCACTTGATTCTTAAAATCTAAAATACAGTTTACTTCTCTCTCGTTATATTCTCAACACCCTGCTGCTCAACACTCCCCATCTCTCTGAATTTACTTACTCGGAGCTGTTCAAGGTCAGGTGGAGGAGGTGGGAAGTCAGGTTCCTGAGGTTGGAAGGCTTCTCTGACCTTGGCCACAGCTCCCAGGATCCGATATCCAGAGTCCAGGAAGCTCTTTTGCAGGCCTAAACACAAGATACTCTCATTTTCAGCTGGGTAGGTCAGTGCCCCAAAGCACTGTCTGTCCAGCAGAAGAACTGGTTTCTATCAACAAAAGCTGAATGTGAAGCTGCCAGTAAGCATCATAGGCAGTGGCTAAAGGGGAAGGGAGGTAGGGTAAGTCAGATGCCCTGAGGCCTGAAAAGAGTAGGAAGTCTCACAAACCAGCTGTTCCTAGTGTTTAGCGTGCCTGCTCACTGGACAACAAATAAGTAATCAAGAGATTCTTAGGCATGAACACTCTGGCCTCAGGTGGTACCCATCACCTCTCTGATGATTGCACAGTCAAGAGTTATCTGCTCAATGCAGAATGTGGGACATGTCAGTTTCAGATTGGGCATACATTCCCCAGAGTACTTCCCACCTTTCTCCCTACTCCTTTGCTCTATTTGGCATTCAGCATGTTAGCCATTTATGCTGAGCTGGAATTCAGGAATCTTCAAAATATGAGAAACTCCAATTAGTGAACCAACTATGTCCTTTATGATGGTGGGTTAAGAACATCAGAAAGATTCTGCCTGAGTCAGGGGTGGATAAACCAGCGCTTCCTTTCCACTCTCTCACTGGATTCTACTCACAAATGAGAATAGAAATATTGGGTGTTCAAAACAGGAAGGAATTCAGATGATTCCAACCAAAGGAGTGGCTCCAATTACACTCTCCTTCAGTGATACTAAAAATATGATCAAAATTCAGCTGAAAAAAAACCATATTCTTTAGGGCCTAAGAGACGAGAGGTTAACTTTAGCCCTCCATATTTGACAGAAAAATAAAATGCTTTATAGAGAAAAATATACAAGAAGTTACAACAGTATCATATAAGCTTATAAACATAAGCTTATATATTATATATATGGCAAACTGATTAGTCATCTTTTGAGAAATTTTCAAAATAATGATTAAACAGGGTTAAGAACTGTTTAGCCAGACAACATTAAGAAAGCATAGTGAAGCTGAACCAGTATATCTACACACCTGCCAATACTGCAAAGGTGTGGACAGAAAATGATTAGCCTAGTATTCTCAGACTAAGTGTGTGTAGACTTTGTATGTGGCGGTTGTGAGGTGCACCTTATCTCACCACCATGCTTTGTTGCTTACCAGGGTCAGAAATGTTTCCAGCCACAGCCTTTGCATCCATCACCATAGGGGAGATTGTTTTGCTCAATTCATCAGAGGCAGCTTTCACAGCCTCACGGAACTTGGGATCCTCAGAGTTCTCCACCTCCCTCTTCGCCACCAGCAGGATTCGGTTGGCCCGACGAGCAATGCTTGTTGCCC
Organism: Urocitellus parryii; assembly: GCF_045843805.1. Classification (NCBI taxonomy): domain Eukaryota; kingdom Metazoa; phylum Chordata; class Mammalia; order Rodentia; family Sciuridae; genus Urocitellus; species Urocitellus parryii. The sequence continues at coordinate 161,286,251 of NC_135535.1, read as the reverse complement.
CAGCAACCAGCATCTGAGGCTGAATGTTGGCCATAGCTACCTTACACTTGTCCAGATCTTTTTTAATTGCTTCTTCAGAAGCATCCAACAGAGATTTGGTATCAATGGCTTCGTCCACCAGCCCTGTCAAGAGACCAAAAATGGAATTTAATTTCTGTTTTAGAAGAATAAGAGACTCCAAAATATTCATTTCTATTTGTTTCTCATGATAAACTACAATACTCTCTCTTTCAGCTAAAAGTTATCCCTACACAACCGTAAGCTTCCAGGTAAACACCACTGAAGAAAAAAGTGAAGACACAAATCAGGTAGGCTATATGGATTTGCAATATTTATACCAACCGTGGTCGCTGGTCTTGTATCCACCACAGACAACCAGAAATGCAAAGACATCAGGAGGAAACCAAGATCATGTCTGAAACCTTCACCACATCACCACATTATCTGTTAATAACATTTTCTCTCTTCCCGTCTCACTCCCAAGCCATCTGTTGGTTGTTGGCAGCATGCAGTGCCCAAGATGAGCCACGCAGAGGATTCCAATAACCCTAAAAGCCTGTTTCTTGTTTCTGTTACCTCTCTTCAGACACTGCGGGAGCTCCACTTTCATCTCTGGCTGCTATAGACCCCTGTCAGCGGGTTCTGCAGGGACAACGAAGAGCCTACACTCTTCATTTCGTCCCTTCTCTCCTATCTCTCCCTCCACAGAGAATGAAGAAGATTCAGAAGTGCTACTTGCTACTTCAGTCGTACAGACACAGGTTTGTTGGTGGTTGGTTTCTTCTGTTCTTTTTTTAAACTACGTAGTTGATAAGTTGGAGGAAACTCTGAGACAAGTTCTATTAAATAGTAGCTATTGTGGTTCCTTGAAATGTGAACCCACTGAAAATGACAGGGACACCCACTGTATCCACGAACACCGCCTCCTAGCCTCTGAAACTGAACTCTGCCTCAGACTGGGCAAAGACACTATTCAAAGTGAAGATAGGAGCTGTAACAATAAACATCACACTGGGAGGGTGGCACTGAAATAAAAGAGACTCAAACAGTCTCTCTTCAGACAAAGTTGCAAGGCTTGAATGAGAAGCCGCCACTGCTCAGCAGCCTTAATCAGGGCCAAGAACACTGTTGAGCACATGACTGTCCCTTTATCCAATTATAGCTGAGTAACAGACCCAGTCCCGCTTGGGGCTCTCAGAACTCATTCCTCATGGATCAGACAAGAACTTTACAAAAACTCTACCTGTCATTTTTTCAACATTATCAATCCACTGGTTCTTCATGGTTTCAAAATGTTCATAAGCGGCTTGATTTCCAGGGTTCCTCAGTAAGATGCGAGCAGCTGAGATGACCTGACAATGACAAAACAACTTTTCAACACCAGCAGAGTACCCTCATACTCAAATTACAAATCTGCAATGAAGCCTTCTCATCTTCACCAAGAGATGGCACCATAAAGCCAAAAACTGACAGGTCTCTTTAGGGTGAACACACTAGGTTTGGCTCCCCAGAGTAGACTCTTTGCAGAGAGGGGGAAAAAATGTCAAAGGCCGTGTGTGTGTGTGTGTGTGTGTGTGTGTGTGTGTAATGAAAAATGTCAATGGCCGTGTGTGTGTGTAATGAAAAATGTCAATGGCCGTGTGTGTGTGTGTGTGTGTGTGTGTGTGTGTGTGTGTGTGTGTAATGAAAACCAGGACCTTATGCATGCCAGGTAAGCACTCTACTACAGGCCACAGCCATAGCTCCTATAGTCTGATTTTAAGGAGATAAGAAAATTACAAAGTGCTTTCACATCCATTTCTTACTTAATCCTGACAACAACAACCTGTGCAATATCTCACTTTGTAGATGCAAAAACCAACACTCAGAAAATTTAAGTGGGTTGGGGCTGAGGCTGTGGCTCAGAGGTAGAGTGCTCATCTAGCATGTGCGAGGGCCTGGGTTCAATCCTCAGCACCACATAAAAATAAATAAAATAAAGATATTGTGTCTGGTTACTACTAAAAAATAAGTATTAAGAAAAAAAATTGTTTAGAAAAGAAAAGAAAATTTAAGTGGGTTGCTCAAGAGGTCCTGACTAGTCAGTGACAGTTTTGGGGATAGAAGGAAATAACATAAGTATCTGGTAAAAAAAAGAAATCTGGTAAAAAGTATCTGGTAAAAAAAAGAGCAATCCATTAGATTTGTTAGTTTCATTTTTCTAAGGTGAGAAAACCAAGCTTCAAGGTCTTAGAGGATTCAAGTTCGGTTCTCATTTTTTCCAAAGTTAGTAACTTTTACACAATACCTTTATTTTATTTATTTATTTTTATGTGGTGCTGAGGATTGAACCCAGTGCCTCACACATGCAAGGCAAATGCTGTACCACTGAGCCACAACCCCAGTCTCTAAAGTTAATAATGTAAAGCCTAGTTTTCTTTTTCTCTTTTTTAGAAATCTGTTCTATACTCAAAGTTTGTTTTATGTTCCATTTTTATGGAGTTTTTCAAGAAAGTTAGACATATATGTATTTTATGATTTTTTTAATTGGATGAATGTAATCTTTCAGGAAGGTCTAATTTGTGGTGGGCATGTAGTTCAGTGGTAGAATACTTGCCTAGCACATGCAAAGCTCTGGGTTTGATCTCCAGCACCACAAATATGGAGAGAAGGAGACAGAATGTATGAATTTAATTTGCTAACATGTGACATAGGCAAAAGCTGAATAATTAATAAGATATGCTCTCTTCCCACAAGTTCCTATGAAATTCAGTATTATAGATTTATAAAGCCTAATATGGTTCCCTGTGTATTTCAAGCCCTTAATAAATATCTGCTGAATAAATGAATGAAAAAAATAAATTTTCTATAATCTGAATAGAAGTTGCACAAACATCAAGCTAAATCACATTGAACTGATTTTTAAAGAAAATCTATTACCTGTTACGACTTTAATTCCTGTGCAATTTTTTTTCTTTTTTTCTCAATTTTCTTTGCTCCCAAATGTACTAGCTATACTTTGATTATATAATTCATTGTATACCTTGGTTAAACAATTAAGTAAAAAAAAGAAAACACACTATGGAAACAACTGGGCTTTTTTTCTTTTCATTTTTAATTCCCTCAAAGAGATGTCAGGGAAAAGATATAAACTCTAAAATATAAGCAAACTAACCTCTCAAGATCATCTAAGAATTTTCCTAAGTATATATGTGTGTTCATTAGAAGAGCTGCTTTACTAGTTTTTTCTACTTCTATTTTGGGAGAGTGGGCAGGGAAGCACTGGGGCTTAAGCCAAGAGGATTTACCACTGAGCTTTTTACTTCCCCAGCCCTTTTTACTTTTTATTTTGAGACAAGGTCTCACTAAGTTGCCTAGGGTCTCACTAAGTTGCTAAGGCTGGCCTCAAATTTGCAATTCTCCTGCCTCAGCCTCCCCAGTTGCTGGAATTACAGGTATGTTTCACCACACCCAGCTTTATTTTTACTTTCAAAACTAATATATGGCCATTATTTAAAAATTCAAACAATACATAAATGGATAAAGTTAAAAGTCCCATAAAATACTAATTCTAGAAATCACTAAGTTTCACATTATGAATATTTTTTAATGTGATCATACAGTTGGTATTCACAATTGTATAGAAAGTGTTCTGTAATTAACTTTCTTTACTGAACACTGTATAATGAGTATTGAAATAAAGAGCAAGCAAAACTCAACCTGGGGTGTGAGTTCTCGAGCAGTCTTCACCGATGCCTGAATGCCTTCCACTGTTGATTTATTAGCGGTACCAACAGCAGCCGCCTTCTCTGCTGTAGCTCCAAGCCTTCCTGAATGGTTTTCAAAATTTGCTGCCCTCTCATCAAATACCTTGAGGAAAATACAAAGACATTAAGAATATTTATTTCATGAAAAGCTGTGCTCCAAGATCTGCTGTCATATATAACTAATTAAAATAAAAAGAAGATTTATTTCAATAAAATGGCTCAGGCCACCTAAGAAAAACTCCTTCTTTAAAGCAAATGTAGCACCTTCTCTAATGAAGATGTTAAGAGATGACATCAAACTACTGCTGAAACTATAGTCAAATGCAAAATCTTGACCACAATATACCTCCTCAGAGGTTTAGCCTTAGCCACAAGCATCCTGTATACACACTTACGCACACACGCATGCACGCACACACGTGCATCCCTAAAGATAAAGACTAAGGCCAGTTTCCAAAAGGTTTATCCTCTAATCTGAAGAAGACATACAAACCTACTCAGCTACTATAGGTAGTTGAAAGCATCACAAGCTTAGGACTAAAAGTCCTAAACTGAGTTCTAGCTTCCAAAAAAAAGTATCCCTCATATATCCCATTACCATTAATGTTGTAAAAACTCTTCCCTTGACCTTCATAGAAAAAAATGAAACCTGGTGCTCATACTCTGGACCTGACATAGGGTAAGGATAGCTGACTTTTATTAATCCCAAATGCAAAATTATCTACTTATTTGTTATTCAGCTCTCAAATTATAAAAAGTTAACTTTTCCTTCAATGTGAATACCATGCAAGGTTATATACCACAAATAGGGCTATTTAACCTACTTGAAATGACAAGTTCTTCCATCATTTATTTGGATAACATTTTTAGAAGTGACACTTGAAAAAGCAAGGCATACCAAATAGCACAGAAGATGTCAGGAACTCCCTACAGAATACATCCTCTTTATTTACCTCCTCCTGAGGGTCTGCCCACCCAGTTCAAACTCAAGGCAGATAATCTCTAAAGGTTTCTTGGCTCAAACAAGTTCCGATCTCATTGCCAATGTTCTGGGATTTATGTGGGTTTTTTTGCGGGGGGCGGGAGGGTTGTTCTTGTTTTTGTTAAATTTTTGAGACAATCTTGCTAAATTGATCTTGAACTTGACCAGGTTGGCCTTGAACTTGCAATCCTCCTGCCTTAGCTTCCTATTTTGCTGGGACTACAGGCCTATACCACCATACCCAGCCTGTGTCTATCCTCTTGAGTCTCTTACCTATCCTGGTCTCTTGGTTAGAATTAGTTTTCTAAATTCCTGCCATTTCATGCTCAAAACTTCTGCCTGAAATCTCTGATCTCCTAGTCCCCTTTTCCTGGTCTCAGTCCTTGTTTCTTTTTCTTTCTTTCTTTTTTTATTTTTTATTTATTTATTTATTTATTTATTTATTTATTTATTTAGTGTTTTATTTTTTGGTGGTGGTGGTACTGGGTATTGAACCCAAAGCCTTGCACATCCTATGCTAGGCAAGTGCTCTATCACTGAACTGCAGCTGGGAATACAGGCATGAGCCACTACAACTGGCTCAACCCTTGTTTGTGTATACATGATGCTAGTGGCTAAGGCTAAACTTATGAGGAGGTATATTATGGCCAATATTTTGCATTTGACTAGATTTTCAGCAGTAGTTTGATGTCATCTCTTAACATCTTCATTAGAGAAATTGCTATATTTACTTTTTAAAGGAGAAGTTTTTCCTAGCCGGCCTGAGCCATTTTATTGAAATAAATAACTGGTCTTTTGGCATCTCCTCCCAAACCATATATCATGCTCCCTCTGATTTAACTGACTGTTTAGTATAATTTTCTTGGCACTCAACCAAAGATTACTGACCATCTACTACATAACAAATTTTGGGATAGGTGCTGAAGATACCAAAGTAAATGAAACAATATCTGCATCTTAAGGAGATCACAGCCTAGTGGGGGAAAAAGAGCCAATAGATACTTGCAATATGGTATTCTATGTGCAAAAATAGAGCTAAACACTGATATTAATGGAGCAAAGGAAAAGGTAATTAACTCTCCAGGAAGTAAAGTATAATAAAGAGGGAAAAGGTAGAAAAAAAGAAGGGGTAGACAAAACAAAGACATAGAAAGGGCAGAATATTCAAGAAACTACAAGCAACTATGTATTTCTGGGGCATAAACTGAGAATTAAGGGTTTGTAGGAAATTGACATAGAAAGGATATTAAAAGCCAGATCAGAGAGCTCCGTTTTTATCCTATGTTGAAGATAAGTCTCACTGATGCATTTAACCAGGAGAACAGCAGGATCAGATTTGGTTTTGTTTTTAATTGGTGGGCTAGTGACAGATTCAAAGAAGACCAGTCAGAGTTATGCAGGCATGCAGGAAGTGAGGAATAAGCATCAGAATCAGAGCTGTGACAACACCAATGGAAAACAGAAAGGATTTAAGAAATATTTGTGAGATCAACTTAAGATGCCTGAGTTATTTATTGATATGAGAAGATGGGGAGAAGGAAAGTCCATGGTGACATGCAAATTACCAAGGGATAACAGAAGGTCAACATATGCTAAGGAACTAATGAAGCATCTAGCTGGAAAGGATGAGCAAATAGTTGGATCTACTAGTCCAAAAATCAAAGAAGGCTGGAACAAAAGAGTAGTAAATCCTCCTAGCCTGAGGATTGAACTGCCTAGTAATTGAGGCCAGAGAAAGAAAATAGGGGTCAGTAGCAAATAAGAGTAACACAAACCTTCATCTTTGGATTAGTTTGCATGACCCAAAAATCTCTTCTTTGCTGCCAGTACTATAAAGACTGAAAAACCAAATACTTGCTTTGCCAGATTCTTTTGCAGCTGAGGTAACCATGCAACAGAGTTCTAAACAAGGAGACATAAGTGAAGGTCTCCTGGAGGATTTCTGGGAAAGCCTTTACTTTCTTTCATTCAGCATTAACTGTGTGTCAGGTATTACACTAGGAACTGGCAATAAAGCAATGACAAAATGAAGTCTCTGCCCACGTGGAGCTTTCGTGCTAATTTGAGTGACACAGACAATAAAAATAAACTATATCAAATGTTGATAAATGCTATAGAGAAAAGTAAGATAAGGAGATAAAGAAATCCCTGGGATTGGAGTTGCTATTTTAGGTAGTAATCCAAAAATGATATTTCAATAGAAAACTGAAGAAAGTGAGTGAATAATAAAATCTGTGGGGAAAACAAGTGCAAAGTCCTCAAGATTAGAACATATACAAAAGAAGCTCTGTTCTCATAGAGAGGAATATGCAGGGGGAGAATAATAATACCAACATGAAGTCAGAAAAGTAGACAAGGAACCAGATTCAGTGGTGTGATGAAGCCATTTTTGCCAAATATGTAAAATATGCCTATCTCTTCCCAACTTTGCTTTCAATGACTTCATGTTAAAACAGCCATGCTGGGAGTATTTACATCATGAATTCTACAAATATTACAAGTCAGATTTTTTTGTTTTTCGTTTTACTGGAGAGTTGGTTTACCAGCACATCACTGGCCTTACTGTTCACTGTAAGGACTCTGATTTCACTTTGGGACAGGGAGAAACTACTGGAAGGTTTAGAGTAGAATAACGACATCAAATGATTTAAAATGCCTGTCCTGATTTCTGTGTTGAGAACAAAATGTCCTAATAAACAGTTGAAACTGGAGTACCCCAATTCTTTATATCTTCCTGCCTTGAACATGACACCTGGGGCAGTAAAAGTCATCACATACCCTAAGGAAAATACCAAGAAAACCATAAGAGATGCCAGTTTTCATGATTTTTAGCTTCTGAATCAAGCAAGGCCAGGGCTACCTACTTCCATGTTTCTTGTGATGTCACTAAACTCTCTGATGGTCAAGTCTTCTACTGTTTGCAATTAAAAACGTTCATAACTAATATACTTCATGGATTAAAAGATCCCCCTTCTACTCTTCCACCTACAACTTCCCAGCCACTGCTGCTTGTGTACCCTGTAACATTTTACCTTTACAAAGAGTTGCCCAACAGAAGAAATGGAAGCTCTTAGATACCTACCTCTTCCCTATTGGGTGCATCAGGAGGGGCAGTAGCCGCCACTGCCAATAGCTTGATGGGAGTTGTGGTATCACTGAAAACATCTGACACCTCCTGAGTCATAGCCTCCTGCATCCTGGCTTTCAGATCCTTAAAAAATAAAAATTTATTTTATTTTTTATTGTTTAAAAATGAAAATTTCCAGAAACATCCCCAAAGCATATATGTTAATGTCCTTATTTCACTAAAATATTCATTCTCTGAGTTTAATTCAATAAATATTTATTAATATCTGTGTACAAAACACTGAGCTAGCACAGGTCAAAATTATGAACTCTATCCTCTAAGAGATTAATGTTTAGTGAAACAGATAGGACCCCCAAGGAATTTTACTTTTTTTATTGGTGGGAGAGGAGGACTTACTGAGGATTAAAATTAAGGGGTGCTTTAACTGAGCTCCATCCTCAGTTCTTTTTAATTTTTTTTTATGTATTTAGTTGTAGATGGACATAACACCCTTCCTTATTTATTTATTTATTTACTTACTTACTTATTTAATGTGGTGCTGAGGATGAAACCCAGTGCCTCACACACGCCAGGCAAGCGCTCTAAAACTGAGCCATAACCCTAGCCCAGTTCTTTTTAATTTTGAGACAGGGTCTCACTAAATTGTTGAGGCTAGTCCCAAACTTGCCGTTCTCTGCCTCAGTCTCCTATAGCTGGGGTTACAGGCATGTGCCACTGCACCTAGCACTTTTGCTTCTTTTCTTGGTGGTCTTCTTGAAATGACACTGAAAATCATGGGGTTGAGCCCAAAAAGGTCTTGAGTTCTTGAAGACAGAATTCCTCACTGTTCCCACTGCTGGAGAGGCCTGATGATGACCATGGTAACTATCTGGTGGATGCAATGTTAAATTTCTAAGCAATTTATTATTTTAGGAAGTATTAAATCAAGAATGGGAAATTAAGAAATCTCAAAAACAAAGTATATATGTATAGATTTCTTAACATGAGTCTAAAAATCTCCATCACCCATTTTTCAAGGTAGGTGACAAATACTGACTGGTGATACTGGAGATGATTTTAGGTGTTATGTAGACAAATTATTTTAATAATTATGTATTTCTTTTTAAAATAGTAGGGAAAAAATACAACCAGCTCATCAAGCATAAGATTTCAGAATTATTACAAGGTTTTTTTTTTAATTTAAGTTTTAAAAAGAAGTCCATTTTAAGAAAATTGTTAAATAAATAAAAGTACAAGTGAAACATGAACAGAGCAAAATTCATAAAAGAGTTCATTGAGTGAAATTTGGAAAACAACTTAAGTCATTACACACACTGGTAAGCTTTTTCCTAATAATTAGCTCTAGATTTCCTTATATCTTTGGTCACACTCTTTGTTTTCCTAAACTCCAGAAATTATGTATTTTTTAATTATTTTCTCTCCCATCAATCATTTTTTAGTAATGATAAGCATAAAACGAGTAATGACATGTGCTCCTAAATTCTACCTTTAAGGAGTCTTGGAGCTGTGATGCAAGTGCTCTGGCCTGAGGACTTTCCCCTTCCCCTCTGGCAGCCAGGTCAGCCAGCTGAGCTGTCAACTGGTCCACACGGTCACACTTGGCAAGAAGATCTTGACGATAAGGCCCCATCATGACATTAGCCAGACGATGTCCTTCAGCCACAAGCCCCCGGATGGCAGCCTGACCTGGACCAAGAAGAAAACACTAAAACTCACATAGACCTAGAAAAGGTAACCACAATGGCATTCCAGTTGTTTGTTCTTTAAATAATATTTTGTAGAGTGATCGTTTCCAGACAAAAGAAAACATTTTGGAAATACAAAAAAGCATAAGTAAGAACAGATAAATTATGCTTTCTTCCAAAGGGGGGGGTTTGCAGAGGATTGAAGCCAGGCCTTCATACATGCTAAGTACAGGCTGTATGCCACTAAACCACATCACCAGCCCCTATATGTTAACTTTTATTCTTTTTTTTTCTTTCTTTCTTTTTGTGGTCTTCAAGATCCAACTTGGGGCCTTATACATGCTACATAAGGGCTTTATCACTGAGCTACACCCCAAGCCCAACTTTGATTCCCTGATTCTTTTCTTTAACCCAAGTGTTTTCTCACTGAACTAAATATCTTTTTAAAACATGATCTAGTAGTAGCAGATGTAGTTCACTGGTAGAGCCTTGCCTAGCATGTGCAAGGCCCTGGGTCTGAATCCCAGCACTGCAAACAGTAACAAACATAATCTAAAAATCTATGTACCATTTTATCATATTGACATACTTAGTATTAAACATTCAAACTATTAACAAATATTCTTGTTTAGACTCCTTAGAAAAAAGTTACTTCTTAGGAAAAATTCCTACAAATTGAATTGCTGAGTCAATAAATATGAACTTTTTAAAAGTTTTTGACATAATACCAAACCTAGAAAGTCTATACTAATTTATTCCTATATCTGTAAGATATGTGCCTGCCCAATTCCTTAGCCCCTTATTGACACTAGACATCACCAATTTAAAAATTTATCTGTTGATCCAACAAATATGGCAAATGGAGTAAATAGATCTTTCAGTTTTAGCAGACTTGCTATCACAAAATAAATTTATACAAAACCATTCTTAAAATATCCCCAAAGTCAAAATTTTAAGTTAAAAATTTTTCAGGTTGATTGTGTGATGAAAGAGACTTCAAACTAAAATAATGTTAAGTGCCTTTCACTATTTTCAAAAATTATATTTATCTGGATACTTGGCAAGGACTGTGAACACAGAAATACTATAAAATAGAAGTATACATAGAACTGATATTAATTCAAAGTTTCACTTTTGATATGAATATCTCTCCTGTGTGTGTGTGCACATGTGTGTGCATGTGCAAATGTGCACAAATGCATGTGTCCATTTTGGGGAAAAGAAGGGGGGTTATATTGGGGATTGGGGGCCTCTTATATGTTACACTATGTAACACTCTACCACTGAGCACTTTTTTGTTTTGTTTTGTTTGGGTTTTGAGATAGGGTCTCACTAAGTTACTGAGGCTGGCCTTGAATTTGTAATCCTCCTACCTCAGCCTCCCAAGTTGCTGGGATTACAGGTGGGCACCACCATTCCTTGCTGCCATGAGTATTCTTCTATTTGCATATATCAAAATCATTCTTTCTTTAATGCTTCTTTGCTAAACCATAGGGATTATATTGGCTATATTTGGAAATGGAATCACACTGAAAAATGCTTGACTCACCAATGACTGAAGAACCCTTTCAGCACCTTATTACAAATGTTACAAGACCCCTATCAACAACCTGCTTATTTGTGCTAAGGTCCTTACCGACTCCCCGGTCATCCACTGTAGGATTATCAATCCATCGCTGTGCTTGCTCGATTTTGCCCTCAAGGTGGACAGCTGCTTTGGCAGGTCTGCTGTTTGCCACAGCCCTGTTGGTTTTGGTCTGCAGGTTCTGAAGGGCCGTGGCCACCTGTTTGGCCAATGCTCGAGCCTCCGGGGAATCTCCTTTCCCCCTACAGAGAAAAGAACAGCCATTCTGTTAAAACAGACTGTTTACATTGAGATGACTTCGTTGCTAATGAAAATGGTAATGAGATGACAAATTGCTAATGATTATTATTAACTTTGGTTGAAAATAGTGGCTTATTTGGATCTTAAATAAGAAATTATTAATTTAAATTCAAAATTTTTGTCCTGGTTAAGGCATTAATTGTGAGTTTGAGTCAATTTAACCCAACCAAGTTCAATCATTTGGTTACCTGAGCTCAATCAAAAACCAGTAGGTTACCTGCATACTCAGTCTGCCAGTCCTGAAAACACTAGTTACTCGTGGAACTAGAAGTGCTTAGATAGCCATATTTGCTGATGTTGTAGTAGAAGCAGTAGTAATAGTAGTTGAAGTAGTTATAGTAGAACCAGCAATACTATCTTTTGAGTCCTAATCCTGCAAGGTTACTGTTGCAATCACATTTCTTTTATTATCTTATCCTCACCACAACTCTATAAGATAAATACCAATATTATTTTTTTAAAAAAAAGAGACACAAAGTTAAAAAACTTGTCCTACTTACTTTGATGGAGTCAGTCAGGGTTCAAACATGGCTCTCTGACTTTAGAGTGCTCACTATTAAAAGTATTATCTGTATTACCTTATGTCATTACTAATAATACCCAATGATTGAACTGAGTGGTTATTTAACTCAAAGACAACTAACCATTGTCAGTAAACCATTGACTCAATTGGTTCTCAAAGTATAGTATAAATAAAAGTCATCTGGAGGGCTGGGGATATTAGCTCATTGGTAGAGTGCTTACCTTGTATGCACTAAGGCCCTGGGTTCAATCCCCAGCACCTCCCAAAAAAGAGTCATCTGGGATCTAACTTTAAATACAGATAATGACTACCATCAAAAGAGATTCTGATTAAGTATGTCTGGTGATGGAGTCCACATTTTTAAACAACCTCAGATAATCCTTGGTCCATGCTGCAAAAACATCACATGGCCAACCTGTGGTAGGATCTGGAGCTAAAAATTTATTTTAAGTCTGGGCCATGGTAGGTCAAAGCCAGAAAAAGAACCTCCAAATAAATAAAGACAGCACCCAGAGTTCAGCAGACTTAGAAGACACGATAGAGCTTCCAGGATACTAAGAGGTAGAGGGAGGCGCTTTTAGTTATCTAAAAAAAGTCTAATAAGGTATAGCCACAGTTCAAGCTGTTAGATTCTATTAGATACCTTTATATATTTTCAATAATCATCCACTTTTTTACTTGAGCTAGTTCCTTGCAACCAAGGAACCTCAACAGAGTATCAACACAAAAATTAAAAGACAACCACAAAATTATGTCACAATGAGCAATAACTACCTATTAAAACCTACTCCAAAGATTTCAGATTCTTACCAAGAAAATATAAAGAATTTGATTAATTTTATATATCAAGGGCTGGATATATAGCTCAATAAAAGAGTGCTCACTATTAAAAGTACTATCTGCCTAGCATGTGTGAGGCCTTGAATTCAATTCCCAGCAACAAAAACCCAACATTTTTTACATATCAGACTACTCAGGCATAGAAAAGTAACCTTAAGACTAATCTCACCTGTAAAAATATTAACCCATCTGCTTAAAAGATACTTTTTAAGAGTTCCTTTATAATTTTAAGATTTTATAGCCTTCCCCATGACAAAACTAGACAAAGAAGTTATTTGCCATGTTCTGATCATGGCTACTCCTATGCCTGGTGGTTATGTATATGTATGTTATAAAAAGTGTAATAATGGCACAAGTGACCACACATGAAGATCTACTGTTACCACTCTACCATTAATTATCTCTTCATCACTCAGAAACATTAATGAGTGCCTACTATGTATATAGACTTGTATTAGCTCCCAAAATACAGTTTCTCCATTTGAGTATTCTAAAATCTAATAAATTATAAACAGTGGGCACAGTGGGCACAGTGGGCACAGTGATATGTACCTATAATTCCAGTGACTCAGATTGAGAGATGGGGCTGAGGCAGGAAGATAGCAAGATTGAGGCCAGCCTTAGTGAGACTTCTAATTTAGCAAGACTCAATATCAACTTAAAAACTAAAAAGGACTGGGCTGGGACTATAGCTCAGTGGCAGAGAATTTGCTTGGCATGCATGAGGCACTGGGTTCAATCCTCAGTACCATATAAAAATAAACAAATAAAATAAAAACATTGTGTCCATCTACAACTACAAAAAAAAAATTAAATACTATAAAAAGGACTAAAGATAGAGAACACCCCCGGGTTCAATCTCCAGTACAAAAAAAAAAAAAAAAAAAACAAAGTAACACATTATTTTAATGAATTAACATTGAACAAAAGACCTTTGTGAACATTATATTTTAAAATTGGTAAAATGCCATTTTTCCTGACACACAATCAAGATTTGGGGCATAAGACAATGGTGTTCAAATGACTGACCTTGATATATAATCAAATTTGAGCTGTTATTCAAGTTGGTCTCTGTCAACACAACCTCCTGCCTAAAGTATGTCTACAAACTTATTTTGTAGCACTAGGCAGGAGTTTGTTTTCTTAGCCAACACTATCCTTTCAGTCAACATAAAACTTCAAAGAACTCTAAAGTATCTCTCACTAGGGAAAAAAATTAGGCATTGTCTCATGGAAGGACAGAAAATGAAACATGCAGGTTAAATGAAAAGCAAAATATCCTCAGAGACTAGGGATGGAGGACTTAAGTAGAATAGAATTATTCTATGGCATTATACCCTTCATTACCATGTGTTGCAAACAGGAACAAATTTATCAGAACAAAGGAATGCCTCTTTTCCATATAATCAAAGTAAGTACACGAAAGCCTTTAAGAAAGGAATCTATGATAAGACTGGTGTTAAAGGAACAATCACCCAGAAAAAGATCTTTAATAATTGCTACCTAAGAAATAACACTGTTAAGAAAGGAAGAAAGTACTTTCTTATGATTCTCCCCTTCTCCACATATACACATAAACACATGGGGGTTTTATTCATAGCTAGCTAAAAAATTATTTTCCTCATATATCTGAGAAACATACATGTCATAAACATGATGTAGCAGGAATATCCTAGCTTAGAAATTAGAAAAACTTAACTTTAAAAAGGAGTTCTTGGGCTGGGGTTGTGGCTCAGTGGTAGAGCACTTGCCTAGCAAATTGAACTGGGTTCAATTCTCAGCACCACATTAATAAATATTTTTTTAAGGAGTTCTTAGCACACTAAAAATATTACTTTAAAAACTATGTGATCGGTAATAAATTAATAAGCCTCATGTCACAGATACAATAAAGGTAATATCTGATCTGGCCAATACTACAGTGGAGGAGTATCATACATGCATTTAACCTATGGGGATTCAACTTACATGTTCATAGGGGAAAAGGAATAGGAAAGAGAGAAAGATATTAAAGGACAATTAAAAGGGTTGAATACATACTGCCTTCGTAAATCTGCTAATTTAGAAGTCAGAGCAGATATTTCTCCAAGGGAACGAAGAATGTCATCTCTCTCTTTAGGATCATCACACAATTCTGCTATTTTCCGAGCTTCAGCCAAAGCCCCTCGGATCTGTTCTTCTCCTTCAGGTCCACCATTTGGATCTGCAAGCCAATTCTACAGACAGACAGAGAGAATACTGCAGTCTACTCATGAACCACATTTAATTAACCTTAACAAAGCCATCAGAAAAAAAAAATCTAAATCCCATAGCATACCAGTAATTGTTTTCTAGAGTGATAATTATTATTGTTTTATAGAGGTGTTTGGCTTCATTGTAAGATTGAATCAATCTCTCATCTTTTTTTTTTTCCTTTGGGAGCTGGAACTCAAACCCAAGGCCTTGTGCATGCTAAGTATGTGATTTACCTCTGAGCTATATCCCCAACCCCTCCTTCATCTTTTTAAAAACAACTTTGTTCCTATCTATTAGTATAAAATATCTTCATAAACCTTTATCTCATCCTTACTCAGAAACATTTAAGTTTATCAAACATTTGTTTGTGACATACTTGAAAATGATTTTATATAAGAGTAGATCTAGCATGTGTAAAGTACTGGGTTCAATTCTCAGTACAACATATAAATAAATAAATAAACAAACAAACAAATAAATAAATAAAAATAAAGGTGCATTGATAACTTAAAAATGAGTAGAATCAGAAAACTTTGACTCTTTACACTTCTATGACGAAATACAGTTGAGAATTCTGAGAAAAGGAACAGTTTCAATGTACTATAATCTATAATAGGAATTAGGATTCTCTTGGAAGTCAGAGTGCTCACTTTTAACTAGTCAAAATATTCAAAATGAAGACCTTCATTTCAAATTATAGATAAATATTAGTGTAAACTGTGATGGTAGGGGATGTGTTAACATTGGTAACTGCTGGGAACAAGTCAGTCAGTCATCACTTAGGAACACCCATTATCTACTCACACTAAATGATGAGAGGCGTAGAGAGAAAGAAAAGGAAGAAGGGGAAAGGAAGAGCTTGGGGATATTTGTGGAATGCTTCTCTTTCTCTTTTACTTCCCACCCCTCCTGAAAATCATTACATTTACCTGAGCAGCATCAATCTTCTTTGCTATGCTCTGCTTTGAGTTTGTCATGGCTTCCAACTTTCGAGCTGCATTCTCCACCTTTGCTGTGAGCACATCTAGACCTTGAGATACCTGCTGGGCTTTCTGCATGGCCACTGGTGAAGCTCCTTGACCTCTATTCAGACAAAGATACTGTCATTGCACCTTCTCAAATACTTAATAACAAAATATTCCTTAACACCACAGTACATGCCATTTTTGTTAGCATGCTTGTCTTTTTTCATTTTCCCCAGTAATCTAGGATAACACAAGAAAACAGAGCTAACCAAAGCAAGATACCCAAACCATCTTTCTCTTTTGCTTTTAAAAATACACATGAGCTTTATGGAACTGCATAACCACTTTGAAGTCAGGCCAGCAAATTTTGATAATCATTATTCGCCTCTAGGTAGTGATTATATAACCAAATCTAAACTTCAGTGGGAAAATGTACTGGGGATCTCATTGCTATGGAGGACTTTGTTACCATAGTAATGTGTGCTTTAGAAATAAGTAGCCATTGAATTGTCTTATTTATGGGCGAGAATACACTGAGAAGGCAATACATACAGAGTAATTGAAAACGCATCACAATGACAAATTTAATCTGTTTGAATCCTAATTTTTGGTGCCTCAGGGACTTCATGATGTTTAACCTCCTTTGGCTTCAGTTTTTTTTTCTTATAAAATAAAACTAATATAAAATGAAAGAAAGCAATAATTCAGTACTTGCCCTGCTTACTTAACAGAGTATCAAGCATCAAGATAATATACTTGAAAACACTTTGACAACAAAGCAATATAAATATCACAATATACTATTATGACTGAATTATCATTTGTGTAACAAACCTAATGACCTAATGATGATCTTAATTACCTTAATCCATTTGTAGACAAAACTAGTTAGAACTGAGCAGGGAAGTACATGGTGACAAGTATATCATTTTCCTATAAAGTTCCTAAAGAACCATTTTCACTATTTTCCTCTCTCAGAAATGGAATGGTATTACTACAAACAAATAATGTGTTTGCAGAAACTTGTTCTCCTTTGTACATGTCTTTCTTTCTTTCTTTCTTTCTTCTTCTTCTTTTTTTTTTTTTGCGGGTTCAATCCCTAGTACCACAATCTAAGCACTCTACCACTGAGCTACATCCCCAGCCCTGAAACTTATTTTCCTTAACAGACTTTCCCAGTCATAAAGGAAGATTTGCCGTCTTTTTACAAGTTCAGATTTTTTTAATTAACCCAGTTTGGTTAGCTCAGTCATAGGAATGGCAACTTTATCATTCAGTAGAATGGCATGGTTCATCCTAATCTGAACTTCTAACTTTAGAATGAATTCTAAAACATCTTTGCTTCCCTTAATAATAATATGCACCTATCATTGAATTATCTACCCTCTTTAAAAAAATACATCTGTTTTTCATCTATACCAATACTTGAAGTAATAAACTCCATAAATTCATTGCCAGGTATATAAAAGGTATACACACACACACTCTCTCTCTCCATTTTCGTGTACTTGAAGACTTCCTTTACCTTCCAGAAGAATGAAGACTTAGGAAACATAATATTTATGATTTAATTTGCTATTTCCCCCTTCAAATTTAGTAATTCATGATGAGGAATCTTTAGCATGTGAATACAACTGCAAAAAAAAAGTAAAAATAAGTATAGGCTACATTAAAAATAAAAAGTTTGCCAAGTGTGGTGGCTCACACTTGTAATTTCACTGACTTGGGAGGCTGAGACAGAGGATTCCAAATTCGAGGACGGCCTCAGCAATTTAGCAAGGTTCTAAGCAACTTAGCAAGACTCTGTCACAAAATAAAAATGAAAAAGTCTGGGGATGTGGCTCCGTGGTTAAAATGCCCCTGGATTCCAGTGCCAAAAAAAAAAAAAAAAAGTTAATTAAGGAAGACATTCGAGGCCAGCCTCAGCAACTTAGACCCTCAGCAACTTAGACCCTCAGCAACTTAGCAAGGTCCTATTTCAAATTTAAAAATTAAAAAGGGCTGAGAATATAGCTCATGGAAAAGCACTCTTGCTCCTGGTTTAAAAAAAAAAAACTCATTAAGTCCCATGAGGATAAAATTATATTCTTACAATCTAGAAACTCTTCATGACCAGAAGAATATCAATGGTGGAAAAAAAAAGGTCACTGTGTTTCAGTCATTAAAATGATAAATAGTTGAGTAGTTATGTTTAAGAAAGAACAACAGGAAGATAGCTTTCCAATCTTTCCTCATGAAAGGATACTGTAGGCTCCACTGTGAAACAGGCCCAAAGCCACTCATCACTGTTCTAGCCTTTTTGCTTTAAAGACTAATAGTTGATCCCATACAATTACCTCATTCTCTTGCTCATATTCATCTCTCTAAACACATACAATTGTGTATTTGAGAATTCCAAGTGAAAACTGTCTACCACACTGTGAAAAGGCTGTAAACAAAAGAGCCAGAAATGAGAAATTAAAAGAGCCAAGAATCTTGTCAAATTGCATTGGCATTTCTCTGAATAGGAACAAAACTTCTTTTTGTCCCTTCAGCAAAGTTAGTGCCATGCTCATGACAAGGGAGACTGCTTCTCAGCAGGAGAAAGGCTCCCTGAACTCAATGAGATCACATTTATTTAAGCTGTTTCTTCTCCTTGTCAAGATAGGGACACAATCTGAAGGCCCCAAGCTTCCAGGACGATGGTCAATCCACGAATCCCTGGAAACCATAGGAAACATTGAATGGGAATGTTCATTGGCATCTTTTTAGGTAGGGATAAATGCTTTCATCAGATTATAAAAAGTGATCTTGGTCCAAAAAAGATTAAGAACTACTCCTTTAAGGGACTGGGGTTGTGGCTCGGTGATAGAGCGCTCGCCTAGCACGTGCGAGGCCCTGGGTTTAATCCTCAGCACTACATAAAAATAATAAAGATATTGTTGTGTCCAACTAAAAAATAAATATTTTTAAAAAAGAATCACTCCTTTTTAGATGTGTATTCTTCAGGGTGACTACTTTGAAATCAAGTATAATGGAGCCCCTTTGTATGTGAATGATTTTATGAGGTTTCACAACATTCTCAAAGCAAAATTAATTTTCATGTACACTAGTGTCTTGGAACACTTCTACTTTCTAAAAGCCCATAGCATAAAATTCCATAAAAATGAGGAACTTTTTGAACTTTAGTAATTACGTCGAAGAATTCCAAATAAATCTATATCATACTGATTTGTCTCAACAATAAATTATACATTTATTTGAGTTATGAGGGGGAAAATTCCAAAAGTCAAGACTTACTGAGGGTAAAAGGTAGTTAAAAAAATTAAAAACCAAAAACTAGTGCGGAAATACAAACTCATAAAGAACCCAGAAATAGCTGGGCATGGTGACACACCAGTAATCCTAGGGATTTGGGAGGCTCTGGCAGGAGGATTGCAAGCGTGAGACCAGCCTCAACTTAGCAAGGCCTTAAGCAGTTCAGCAAGATCCTGTCTCAAAATGAAAAATAAAATGGGCGACTAGGGTTGTGGATTAGTAGTAGAGTGCTTGCCTAGCATGTGTGAGGCACTGGGTTTGATCCTCAGCACTACATAAAAGTAAGTAAATAGTTATTGTGTCCATTTATAACTAAAAATTTTTAAATTTTTAAAAATAAATAAATAAACAAATAGGGCTGGGGATGTAGCTCAGTGGTAAAGCACTCCTGGGTTCAATTCCTAGAACCCACTCTGCCAAAAAGAAAAAAAGAGCCCAGAAATTACCAGCTTAAAGGATGATCTATTTGATTTCTAAAATGATGTGAAATAATTTCAATGTTTTCACTCTTTATATTTCTTTCTACCCATCTTTCTTAATATATACCTAAACAAGCCAGACTTCAACAATGCCCCTTATTTTTCAAAAATCTATGGCTACAAACTAAAAATCCAATTTCTAATTTATTTCAATTATAGAATAAGTTACAACTTTATTAGGTATACACTTGCATATATTAAAAGTTTAGAAAAAGGAAAGTTCACCTCAATTTCAGAAAAACTAATATAATGAAATATCTGTTTTATCTACTAGCCAAAGATAACTCAGTAAAACTGGCACAGACTTGCTTTCTGTGTGAATTACTTACTACAAGTCTGTTAAGAGCAGAAAAACTTTACCTAGCTCGGAGGTCAGCCACTTGATCAGTCATCTGCCCTAGCATTTTGCAGGTTCCCAGGATCTCCCTGCGTTCCTTGCCTGCACAAAGTTCACCAACTTTTCCAGCTTCATCTAAGATCTGCCTGATGGCCTGTTCACCAGCATCCCCTAAAATAAAAAGATAGTTAATACCTGCATTGTAGACCCATTAAACATTTAGAGAGGATACTTTACACATCATTTCATTCCTGAAGGAATAGATGATTTTAAATGACAAGTGAACAGAAGACAATCCATCTGATAGCTAATAGCCAAGCAATGCCCTTACAGCTGAGGTTTCAACCACAGATACTGCCAAAATAGATACTTAGAACCATATCCATTTGGAGATACTAAGCAGCTTGTGGTAATAATGTGGATGATGAAAATAGGCCGTCCTAATTTAATAGTACTTAGCACCTCCAAACTCCATTAAGCTTTTCGCTCATTCGAATGTTAATCTAAAACTGAATAAATATTAAATTAGAGAGTACACAAAGCCAAACTCAATAACATACTTGGATCTTATCTTTATATAGTCAACTTCACTTTCCAATTTTTATTGACATTACTATTTAATCTACTTAATTAAGTACTCTGTTGACATAAATGGAAGTTTACCCAATGGGAATTAGCAGAGAAGAGCTTTTATTCAAAATAATTACCTTTCCAATTTGGGGAATGGGTGAAAAAATAATTTTGCAAAGAATGCCCAGTTTTGCTTTGTTTATTCCTCCACAGTAAGAGGTGATATGGCTTATGCCCTTCATTCTTTTAAGGTCCAATAACGCTTCCACTAGTTAAAACTATCAGAAGATGTGCTATGTTCCAAATGTTATAGTAGTAATCTCAGGATTGCAAAATTCTGAAGGATTTATTCTATTCTTTTATTTGCTTCAATTTTAGATTTTTATTCTAT
Organism: Urocitellus parryii; assembly: GCF_045843805.1. NCBI lineage: Eukaryota > Metazoa > Chordata > Mammalia > Rodentia > Sciuridae > Urocitellus > Urocitellus parryii. The sequence continues at coordinate 161,265,228 of NC_135535.1, read as the reverse complement.
GTATCAGAAAAGCAAAACTAAAGGGTTACCTGGGGAGGCACTGGGGTCACGGAGCCAACCTTTGGCCTGGTTCAGTTTGGAGTCTATGGAGGCCAATGCTCTCTTCATGGCTTCAGTGTCCTTTTGAAGAGAAATCCCACAATTATTTTCTTTGCAATCACTGAGGTACCATAAAACAAAGGAGTAGTTACAGCACTAACATACAAAAGCTAAGGTAGTCCTACAATGGTCTTAATAATCTCATCACAACACAATTCTTACTGCTATTAAAATGCAGCATCTTGCATGCAAATCTTCAGTTAATTCTATTCTGTTTCCTTGTGTCTATTGCTAAAACTGTGAAAACTGGTAAAATTGCTCAAGCCAAAAGATGTTTAATGTCTTCAACAGAAAAAAGCTCTGTTGTCACATGCCTCATTATCAGCCTTTCTACTAGTCAACATCCATCTACTGCAGCCTTGCCAGAGCCCTCCCCGCTTCAGGGAAGCCTCATTAGTGTGTGGTGCCACAAATCACAATTCTTTTACATCTTGTTTTGAAATATACGCCCAAACTGGATGATGTTTCACTTTAATTAATCTGAAAAACTTGGAATTACTGGTTGGAAAAAGATATTTTAAAAGTTAATGTAGCAGTTTTGTTTTAATTCTCAAAAAAAAAACATTTAAAGTTATACAAGAAAAAAATTTTTTGCAGCTCTTCCTTACTACATCTCATCCTTACTTTCTTTATAATCCCTAATCTGGAACAAGAGGCAACATATAATAAATGGGTCTTGATTGTTTACAAACAGGATTCATGATGATAAGCATAAAATCTCCCAGGATACAGCTGGGAGACAACATATTAATTCCTCTAAAAATGTGAGTATTCATAAAATTTGTTTGAACAGAGAAAAATGCAGAGAACAGCACAACAAATACCCATGTACACATTCTCAGAATTGATAGGCTGGCCACCTCTTCAGGATCTATTTAACATCTCAAAAGAAAGTCTATCTCATTCTTGCTCCAAGGAATTGACTACAATGGAGTCAATCCATCAAAGCACAGAGTTAACCTCTAAAATTCTAGCCAATGTCCTATTATCCTAACTTTTCTCTATTTCTAATCCTAAAGAACTGAGGTTCTTAGTGGTGTTATACCAAGAATTTTCCACAAGGGGGCATGAGGAGCACTCCCACTTTCAATGTAAAGGAGACCAGCCCTAGCACAAATAAAAAGCACTGGGTGCATTCATAATCAGGCTTAAAGTTAGCAGCCTGACCCCAGGTTTTTCAAAGTCCCTATTCAAATGATGGGGCTCCCAATGTTAGGATTCCCTCCTTCCCCATCTAAACAGATAGACTGTTCTGTTCTAACCTTATTTCTCAGCCACAGCACCAAAAAAGAGGTTAACTAAATTACTAAAAAAAGGACGTAAAATATTTTTATTATCAAGTTATATGAGATTATGGTAGCTATCCATAAAATGTAGCATTGTGAGATTTGAAAATCCATTTGTAACTAGTACAAATAGACAAGTTGTATTTCTGAGTGCTTTGATTTTAAGTGGTTTAAATATCTGTTCTTCTCTTTCACCTTGTTTTATATTAATTTGTACAGCAAACCTTGCCTCCAAAAGTAATGCAACACTTAATTCCAAATTAGCAAGACCCAAAACAATATCTTCTTAAAAGAAAATCTCAGGTAACTCCTAACCTCAGGGAGACAGATAGCCTTCAGGGTTTAACACAAGTTATTAGGTATAATACACAAATTATTTAGGTACAGATTAAAACACAAACACACATGTACACAAGCTCTTACTTAGAAAGTATGTGAACACTCTGGAGAGGAGAAATTGTGTCAATGTAAAAATATTTAATTTAAAACCTGTTAATAGCATTTCCTTAACACATTTTCATTTTCAGTGAGAAAACCAATAGATACCAAGTATTACATTTCAAAACCTAAATTCAAAAGGGAGGGAAAGCCCTCCATGTTAGATGTTGTTTTTGCCACTTTCCCCCTCAATTATTTCAATGAATCTCAAATTTAAATATAATTTGATTTTACAAATTAAGAAACAGGGAATCACTCGGGTTTGTTGGGCTTGGTCTTGTTTTGCTATAGTCCTGGGAATCAAAGCCAGAGCCTTAAGCATGCTAGGCAAGCACTCTACCACTAAGCTACAGCCCCAATCCTTGTTTTATTTTGCAACAAGGTGTCACTAAGTTGCCCGGGCCAGCCTTGAACCCACCATCCTCTTGCCTTATCCTCCCAAGCAGCAGGGATTACAGATGTATCCCACCATACCCAGCCATCTCTGGCTTGTTCACTCCAGATTTCATTCTTTTATTTCAGATAAAACTTGATAATTTTTTTCTTTTACCAAAGAGAGTTGCCAATGATGTCATTAAGCTTCTACAACAGTCGCAAATCTCTTTTTTCAACTTTGGCTTTGGTTGATACTGACCAGAAAATAAAATGTAGACATCAAATTCATAATCCTCACTAACATAAATAGCTGCTTTTATCCTCCAATGCTCCAAAATGATTTGAAACACAATGGAAAAATAAGCTTTGCTCTATTCAGCATCCTCAAAAATCATTTCTTTTTTCTCCCCAATAAAGCTCAAAAGGCTTCTATATACTACCAAAAAAAAAAAAAAAAAGAATATGATTCTCAGGAATTGAGTAATTTACTCCTGAATAGTAGATCTGACACCACCAAGAAGTTAAAATTAAGAGATACTCTTTTTCCCTAAATAAAAACAAGGGAAATTTTGAAATTAAGCCACATTTTACAACTGGGAATTTCAACTAGTTAGCAGGTTTTTCTTTGCTCTTGTTTTTGTTTTCCTTCTGTGCTGGGGATTAAATATCCCAAGCCTTTTTTTATTTTTTACTTTTGAGACAGGGTCCCAGTAAATTGATGAGAGTCTTGATAAATTGCCCTTGAATTTACAATCTTCTTGCCTCAATCTCCTCAGTAGCCTCTGCACCTGACAGTTACCAGTTTTTAATAATGAATTTTAGACCATTTTGGAGGTTTAAAACTTATCATTGAAAAGGCCACATTAAATTCTTTCTGGAAGGTTATAAACAATAATTTAAACACAATGCAGTGCAATGTCGCATCTATTAAAAACAAGAGTGTTTATGGGAACAAATATTTTGGTCTCCTAAGAATCTCATATTTCTTTTGCAGGACAGATGAAACTGATAAAATTCTGTCATAAGAAATATAAGTATACTAACTTTAGGATATAATATAAACAAATTCACCAAACACTAAGCATTAGAACTCAATTTGCAGATATATTTATAAAAGATAAAAATAATTATAATCTTGTGGTTAACCATAATATGTGCCCCGAGCACTTTGTTAAACTCTGTCACATAAGTCTAAGTACCCAGAGTACAATCTGAGTATGAAATAGAAGGAAAAAAATACAACAATCTTTTGAGAATTCTTCTCTATAAAAATTCAAATTTAGGAAAAAAGTCTCCACCAATCTTCTGTTTTTTATTTGTTTGTTTTGTTTGTTGTTTTTTCAAAGAGTGAGAGTAAAAAAAGACCAGATCTAGTCATGCAGCTAGCAGGTAGTATTCTGCCCTCCTCTATAACCCCTTTTATTATAAAAATCTTATCAGATCAAGTTTTAAATGAAAAAATGCAGCCTTGGCACTGTCCCCCACAAACCAAAAGATGGAAGGTCATCCTAAGAGAATACTGATTTACATGATTTTCCAGGAACTGAAACACTCCTAAAATTCAATATATGTTTAGGCCTCAAAAATACCTGTGAATAATACTGAGATCCTCTATACAGGATCAAGAAGAGCTATCATTAGGAAAGTGATGTCCTGCAATCCCAGGAATTTAAAATTGGAAATTTTAAATATGGGGAATAAGGACCTCTCTATATCACTCCCCAAGCTGCTTTTCCCTTCTTCCACTAACACCTCCCTTCCCACCGCATTCCATTTCTGATAACATTTTCACTATCATAACTTATCTAGTCCTGAGACTTCAGACAAGTTATCTTCTCTGGACCTTGGTTTCTCATTTCTCATCTCTACGAATACCTTCCCAGCTCTAAAAATCTAGGCCACCTATGAGCACACAACCAGATGAATCAGCTAGCTGAAGATAACAGATCAGAAAGGAAACAAACTCCTTTGACATTTTGGGGGATTTTCTCCTTATTGGGGGAGGGGAAAGAATAACACATCATAAATACCTGAATTAACTATTTATCCTGAACAGAAAAATCTTTCATTCTATTAGCTGCTAAAACAAAACACTAAAACACTCTTTAAAAGTTCATATACAACCTCTTTTTAAAAATAATCAAATAGGGGCAGGGGCTGTAGCTCAGTGGTACAGCATTTGCCTAGCATGTGTGAGGCACTGGGTTCAATCCTCAGTACCACATAAAAATAAATAAAATAAAGGCATTTTAAAAAAGTTGTATCTGTTTAAAGAAAAGGAAAAATAAAATAAAATCCTTAAATCTCAATGGTTTGCAGTAAGGGATAGTATTACAGGATGGCATGTTCTAACCAATATTTCCTTCTTTGGTAAAGTATATGCAGGACCTCTGAGTCAGTCACTACTTTTACTCATCACCAGTTTAGGACCACAGTGGGAGGAAACTCCCCACAACTCATTTTGAATAACCATATTTAATGACTCAAGTTATCTTAGCAGTGAAATGCTTTTCAAATTTTTGTCTCATTTTTTCTTAATTTCCAACATGCAACAAAATACAAGTACTATTAATACAAAAAAATAATATTGAGTATTAAATTTATAAAGAGTAGTATTAGAATTATGTTTAACTTAAATTATTTTGGCTCATAATGTATTCCTAAGAAAAAATATTAACTTGACTTTCAATGATCACTATGATTGTTGATTTAAGAAAGGGACACTTTTTATTTTTAAAAGAAATAGTGTTTAAAGTCAAAGATCCTTTTAAATTTGTAAATTTGCAATTTGAATATAGGTATAAAATGTCAAATAGCCATTGCATTGCCTCTTCAAAACCTGAACTTAATTGGCAAGACACACTTTTTATCAAGAATTCATTCCACTTACTTTCTTCCCCCATTTTTCTAGAGGAACCATCACTTTCCAGAAGAATACTGCACCAATGGGGAAGCATGAAACAAGTATGGTAAGACAAAGTTAATTATATATTAGTAGGGCCAAGAGGAGGCGAAAGACACTGTATGCATTGAACAGAATGGGAACTCAGTGATAACAGACACAAGGTCTGATTAATTCACTGCTTACAGTTGAGCAATGAAAGATGCATAACCCTAATAAACAGAAAAACAGCCCAAATCCTAGTTACCAATGTCAGTTTTAAGGTAATTTTTTTGCTAAATATTCTTGTAACTAATAAAAATTATTTTTTAGGGAGTGAGCAGAGGTAAGAGTGGATGGGGACAGGGTTGGGAGGAAGAGTTGTCTTGTATCTCTTTTTACAGTATTTTTATTTTTTTGAACCAGTTAAATGTAAAACAAAAGTAAACAGGTTTAAAAATTTCTTGTTCATTCTGATGTCATGTATTTGAGCTTCTTTTTGCTTGAACTCACTGATTTTACTTTCTTTCACTCCTGATAAAGTTAGTTTTGCAGCATCCTAGCCAACTTACTTTCTCCTAGATGAACATAAAACTGGGACAGCTTTAAGAGCACACATGGTGAGGAACAGGTCTATTCCTTATATATCCTCCCAAGTCCTGAAAAACTCAATGGAAGTTGTTTTATTTTGTTAAAGATGTAGCACTGGATCACAGTACAAAATAAAGCTGAGCACTTATTCACTTACTCACATTAGCACTTATTCACTAAATGATGAATGACTTTCCTCTCAAAAATAGAGAAACATTAAAATTAAATGCCTGTTCCTCCTTACTACTTTCTCATCCACTAAAAGCAAAGGAAAGAGATTAGGGGAACATGAATTCAGAAAATTATGGCTGATTCACAGCTTAGACAGTTCACATAGTAAGCCATGGACTGAAGTTAGGAAAACCACTAGGTATACATAGTTTGCTTCTTTTGTCCTTTGGATTTTGACAAATCAAAGGATTACTACGCAGGACAGGTGCCTCATCTAAGCTATCTATCCTACTCATTTTCATTTTGACTTAAAAGTTCCAATTACACAACTCCAAAAGCAAAATTTCAGAGCCCGTCAAGAAGACTGGTGGGAGATGGCATCAGCTGGAAGTATCCTTTCCTTAGAGCAGGGTCTACATACAGGTAACTCAAAGGTTACCCAGCTACCTGGGGAAAACTGCTTCACATGAAGTCAGTGGGAATGACCAGGCAAAATAAGTCCTAAGGATCCTACTGAAAACAGATTTAAAAAAGCACCTACCAAATACAGAAATCCTGATGGCCCATAGTAATGTGTTTCCTTTTGTTTCTCCCCAAAGAAATAGCTCAATATGAGCAGAGTCAAACAGTATGTGCAGCACAGCCAGAGTCCCATATTAAATCACATTCTAACGCATAGTCAAGCACAGTGTTACACACCGGCATACAGAATAAGGCACAGCACACAGCACAAGAAAACCCCACGGACATGCTTTTTCTGTTTTTAAGCAAAAAAGAAACTAAAGGGCAAGAGAAAGCTTACCTTCTAAACGTGAGAAAAAGAATAAAACAAACAAGAGAACAACAACAAAAAAGATGCATAAAGAAGTCACAACAGGGAAGTAAAAGTCAAGTATGCAAAAGCAAAATTAAATCAATATCAAAGATTTAAAATGATTTTACCATGTAAATTTAAAATATAATCTTAGAACCAGTTGAAGAACTGCACATCAATGAGAAAATGCCTGTTAAACAAATCCATAGTTGAAGTAAACTAATGTAATATCCATTGTTAAATTACCTTTCTGGGTAAAAGAGAAAGGGCTGGTGGTTTTTTAGGTCCCTGCTTTGACCCTACCTTTTACGTGTCCTGGAGGAAAAACATATATATCTCTACTAAACAACCAACAAAAGTCTAACTGTAAAATCCCCTCTTTAGTCAGCTACCAGCCTGCTAGGTGACCCTGGAAACATTTGGGTCTAGATCCTAGAGAAAGCAGTATATTCCCCAAACTGCCTGCATCTTGGGCTCTTAAGTATAAACACAAATGTCTCTGCTCTTCCAGATGTGGAAGCTTTGTTCATAGTCATTACATAGGAAAAAGTGGACCAGAGTGGCAGTAACACAAAACCACTGCTGACAGACTCTAAAAGGACTCCACCAATCCCGTTAAGCCCAAGAAGAGATTCTAGACAGGGTGAAAGGGACTTCACAAACTAACTGACAAATGTAAAGACAAATATTTTAAATTAAATTTCCTTAGAGAAAAGGGAATAATGAAGAGACACATGTACAAATGCTAAGATGTTCCTCTGTATATTCCTCTGAATCAAAGGTTGGGTAAAGGAAATTTTTCCATAAAGTTTAAAATTATAGGCATATTCTGTGTCTTTCTTAGTCACCTGGCTACAATCACCCACATACAAGGAAGAGATCCCACCCAGGAGACTAACATTCCTCATCAGCCAACCTGAAAGAAAGGCTACCCACCTCAGCCTTCAACCAATATTCATTCCACATGACTGTTTATTTATTCTACCTTGGAACAAAGAAATTTGCAAAGGTAGCAAGTAACCCATGAAACAAAAGTAAAGAAGAAATTACATTCACAATACCTAAGTACTCTTATGCTATACACAATTACAAGATAAAATCTGCAACAGGTAACAATCAAAATCACCTAGGAAGGGAGAATTCAGGATTTTGCTTATTTCTCCTCCAATAACACTTACTTTGCTGGCCCAGGCATCTTCATCCCAAGAAGTGAGTTGTAATACACGGATGATCTCATTAATTTCAGCACTCATCTTTTCTACAGTAAAATTGCGATTTTTCAAAGCTTCTTCTATTCCTTGGTTTTTTGAATTTTTAGTTGTTACAAAAATCTTCATAGCTATAAAAATAAACAAAAGATCAGCAATTAAATCTTGTTGTGTGACAATATTCATACAAGATGTTCTACACTTTGAACACATATTCTGAATTTCTAAAGTCTTAGAAATATACAAAAACAAACACTACAAATCTGCCAATAAAGTTCCAATATTACAACTTTCATTGCAAAGAAATCTAAAGGTACAAAACATCACCACTACATGATTAGGGAACTAATTAACATGCATATACTGATGAGTTATAATCATAAAATATCTAATATTCTTAATATCCTTCTAAATAAGCTATTATCCTGTACCCTAAAACTGGTTCCACCCACTGCAAACCTAATGGGATAAGATGAAAACCATCAATAATACTATGGAGTATCCTGCTGCCTCCAATCTCAATAGAAGACCCCAAAGAATCAATTTATCTTCCGGGACTTCTCTCACTATGGAGCAGGGTAAAATAGAAGTAAAATAGAAAAAATTAAGAATGATATTTTCCCAGAAGTAAAATAGAAAAAATTAAGAATGATAATAAGGAGCATTAGAGAAAGAATATCTTCCCATCAAATTATTAAAAATTTCATAAGCAAAGATTAATTAACACTTTATTGAGTTACCCAGATTAGAAAGAAACCATCTTCCAATGCACATAGAACACATGGCCTCAAAACATATTCCTAGAGCTAGGGCGATCACTCAGTGGTAGAGTACTTGGGTCACAGAGGCAAGGCCCTAGATTCAATCCTTCCCCAAGTCCCCTCCTTTTGTCTGTGTGTGTATGTGTGGTACTGGGGTTTGAACACAGGACCTTGCTCATACTAAGCACATACTCTACCACTGAGCTACATCCCCAACCCTCCTGGATTCAATCCCTAGCAAAATATGCATGCTCACACAACACAAATCACCACCACCACCACCCCACAAATACTTTCCACATAGATCCTATCTACAAATTTTTGTTTTGTAGTGCATGTAAGAGCATTTTGAACTCTTACATTCATATCTCCTTTTTTAGCTTCTATCTAAACCATCAGAGCAGGTAACTAGGGTCACAGTGATATGCCTCATAACATTTTAAAAATGAAGCTGACCTCTTAGAGCTAAACTAAGTAACTAACAATCAGATTAAGATAATTATGTAAACCAAGCATGGCTGGACACAGTGGTACACCCATGTAATCCCAGTCACTCTGGAGCCTGAAGCAGGAGAATCATGAGTTCAAAGCCAGCCTCAGAAACTTAGCAAGGCCCTAAGCAACTCAGTGAGACCCTGTCTCTAAATTTTTTTTAAAAAGGGGGTGGGGAGTGGGTGGGCTGGGGTTGTGCCTCAGTGGTTAAGTGCTCTGGGTTCAATCCCTGATACCAAAAAATAAATAAATAAAAGAAGGACTGGCACATACTAAACACTCAGTAAGTACAAATCCCTTTTGCTAGGTGAGAAAGCAGCCATCATGTTTGCATTTGGGGGCTATGCTCAAAGTGAAAGTGGTCCCAGCTGGTAGCCAAAGAGCTGATCTATTCACAGTACAGAAAACAGTTAAATATCTTTTTAGGAAAATTGTGCTAACACTGAAAAGGGCTCTGAGTTCATTTCTTTATTATACAGTGCTCTATATAGCCATTCTAGTTTCTAATTATTTTTCTATAACACAAGTAAAGGTGTGAAAAAATCAATGTCCATGATTACAGGAGATTCCACCTCTCAAGGAAAAGGTCCTGTTAGAGTTTTAGGAGAACAGACTAGGCCACAGAAAGGGCAAGTTCAAATAAAGTACAGGAGAAGGAGAGCATTTGAGATGACTCCTCTTTTTTAGCATCATGCACCATCATGTAACACCCAATCAATCAGATCTCACTTTTACCCAAGCTAAAGGACATCAAAGGAAGCAGGAAAAAAAAAAAAAATGAACTTCAGAGTTCAGAACATACTAACATTTATTTTCCTTACAAACTAAAGTGCAAGCAGGAAATACCTGAAATGAGAACTGGAAGCAACTCTTTCACAGTGTTCATTGAGTTCACCAACATTACTCGGTGCTCCTGGTGAGTCAACTCCTGCTGTCTCTCATCAATCATCTTGGCCATCTTAGTCATTCCTGGGGCACAAGGAAGAAATTTTGCAGGATGAGTAGTAAAACAAGCATGGATCTGGCTCTCTAAGCCTAAATCCATTATGAATTACTATCAAAGTCCAAACCACTAATCACTGAACCCTAGCATTTATGCAAGTTTATTCCTTTTAATGAAAGTAATTTATTATATGAAAACTCTAAATACAATATAATTTTCATGTTTGACAAAAATATACTCACAAATATTAGAAACAGAAACAAATTAATACCTATTTGTAAAAAAAAATAAATGGACAAATGGGATAAAAATATTTTACCAGATTACTACACATACAGGTATCACACCATATATCTGGCCACCATGATGTGCTATGTAAGAATCCCATGTGAGCCTAGTGCTGAATACAGTGACTAAAAAAGTTCTAAGAATTTCAGTGATGTGTTTTGTCTTCATCTTCATATATATTTTTTTTACTTTCCAATTTGTTCAAAATAAGCATATACTACTTTTTTTGTTTTTTAATAAGTTTTTAGTTATAGATGGATACTTTATTTTATTTGTTTGTTTTTATGTGGTGCTAAGGATCGAAACTAGTGCCTCACACATACTAGGCAAGCATTCTACCACTGAGCCACAACCCCAGCATATACTACTTTTATAAGTAGAAACAAATAGAAATATTATAAAAATAATCACAGTTATGATAGTGCTTGAAAGCATCTGGTGTTTTGCAATCAGTCTGCTAGAACTTTTGGTTATTATTCAAAGGTGCTATGTGATTTTCTAAAGCTTTGATTTTCAAATTGCTCCTAGGACTTCAGGGGTGCTTTACTTCTGAGCTACATCTCCAGTCATTTTTATTTTTATTTTGAGATAGGGTCTAGTAAGGTGCTGAGGCTGGCCTTGAACTTTCAGTCCTCCTGTCTCAGTCTCCCAAGTGACTGGGATTATGCCAGGCTACTCCGAGGATTTCTTAAATTGTCTCACAGACCATCCAAAAAGAAGCAGGAAGGTGGGGCTGCCTCTTTTTCATCCATAATAGTTTCCTTTTGTCTGTTATGCATAAAATTCCACTTGAGGAAATAGAAAAATTTTACAGTATAAGAAAGTTTAGAATACAGCTCTGAAGAAAAAAAAACAAAACATTTCCAGGTGATCTTCTTAAATTTCATTAAAGTGACTATACTGGCCAGCATGGTGGCTCACGCCTGTAATCCCAGTGGCTCGGGAGGCTGAGGCAGGAGGATTGTGATTTTAAAGCCAGCCTCAGCAAAAGCGAGGCACTGAACAACTCAGTGAGACCCTAAATAAAATAAAATACAAAATAGGGCTGGAGAATATTGCCCCTGAGTTCGATCCCTGGAACCCCCCCCCCAAAAAAAATGACTATACTGGAACCTAAAATACTGTAAGTATCAGGGCATGGTGGCACATGCCTATAATCAGGAGGCTAAGGCAGGAGGATCATAAATTCAAAGCCAGCTTGAGCAACTTATCGAGACTCTTGTCTCAAAATAAAAAAATTAAGAGTCAGGCACAGTGGCACATCCCTATAATCCAGGTGACTTTGGAGGTAAAGGCAGGAGAATCACAAATTCAAGACCAGCCTCCACAACATAACAAGATCAGTTTCAAACAACAACAACCAAAAAAAAAAAAAAAAAAAACTTAGTGTGGTGGCATAGGCCTGTAATCCCAATGACTCAGGAGTCAGGAAGATCGCAAGTTTAAAGCTGGCCCGAACACTGCTACATCGATGTTCATAGCAGCACAATTCACGATAGCAAGATTGTGGAATCAGCCTAGATGCCCTTCAATAGATGAATGGATAAAAAAAATGTGGCATTTATACACAATGGAGTATTACTCTGCATTTAAAAATGACAAAATCATAGAATTTGGAGGGAAATGGATGGCATTAGAGCAGATTATGCTAAGCGAAGCTAGTCAATCTTTAAAAAACAAATACCAAATGACCCCTTTGATATAAGGGGAGTAAACAAGGACAGGGTAGGCACGAAGAGCTTCAGAAGAAGATGTACATTAAACAGGGATGAGAGGTGGGAGGGAAAGGGAGTGAGAAGGGAAATCGCATGGAAATGGAAGGCGATCCTCAGGGTTATACATAAGGACATATAAGAGGAAAGGAGGGGTAAGACAAGATAATACAAATCGAAGAAATGATTTACAGTAGAAAGGGTAGAGAGAGAAAAGGGGAGGGGAGGGGAGGGGAGGGGAGGGGGGATAGTAGAGAATAGGACAGACAGCAGAATACATCAGACACTAGAAAGACAATTTGTCAATCAATGGAAGGGTAACTGATGTGATTAAGCAATCTATATATGGGGTATAATTGGGAGTTCATAACCCACTTGAATCAAATTGTGAAATATGATGTATTAAGAACTATGTAATGTTTTGAACGACCAACAATAAAAAAAAAAAACATAAAAAAAAAAGAAAGAAAAGAAAAACATAAAAAAAAAAAAAAAAGCTGGCCCGAAGCAACTCATTGACAACCTTTCTCAAATAAAAAATAAAGATCTGGGGATGTTACCCAGTGGTAGAACATCTGTGGATTCAATCCCCAGTACATCAATCAATAACATTTAATAATAGGACTACAGAAATAGCTCTGTGGTATAGCATATTCCAGTCCTGGGTTCAATCCCTAGTACAGAAGGAAAAAATACTGTTTGCAAAATCCAACATTTTACATAAAACAGAAGAATTTTATAAGGTGATAAATATCAAGTTTATGATTTCTTCTTTAATGATTCTCAAGGTCATGTTACCTGTCTGTAACATCAAAAGCTGGTATCTATGTGTGTATTTTGAATATTAAATACTCAGATGCTTAAACAATCATTTCAAAATGAGATTTAACCACACAGCTCTTCTCTCCTAGATCTGATTATATTAGGCAGCCTTGGGCTAGGGCATTAATCCACAATAGTAGGCAGGCTAATTAGCAAGTTAAGAGATCAGAAAAAGCTAAAAGCCAGCTGGCAGACAGTGAAGGAATGCTGTGTAATGTGAAATGAAGAGGTCAGGATTCAGGGTGACCCTCAGCATTACAGTAATAGAAAAGTATTTTCTACGTTCTCCAGCAACATTTGCAATGTTGGTTTAATTTATTCCACAAGGCCAGAATTTGTAGAAAGCAGATTCAGATTTCATAGACAAAGACATCTCCTCAGCAGAAGCTCCATCAACAGAACAGACACACCTGAAAGCCCAGTGCGTGACCACCTATCTTCTGCAAAAAGACAAGTATCCTTTCCTCGTGATCCAACATGGACAACCCACAAACACACAAAAAAAATATTATTATAAAAACTCAATATGACTAACCTGGCCCAAGATTCTTTGTATAAGTGACCAAATCTTCCATAGTCTCCACGACCTCTGCCACTGTAAGATATTCCAAAATTCCTTTGCAAACTCGGATAATTTTACGAACCTGAAAACATATTTCAGAGTATTCAGTCAAGTGCGAGAATTATACATAGAAAACATGGTAATGCGAATGTGTAGCCACCAAACAATTATCAGTGTTCCATTATTATTTGTAAAACTAATTTATTTTTCTGGGAGAATCAGCATGGGCCTCAGATTGCCTACCTCAGCCTCATCGAAGGTAAGGAGTAGATCTGATGTGCCAGAGAGGATGCCCCTTGACCCATCAATTAGATAATCTCGAGCAGGCACTGAGTAAGGGTCAGACTGAAGCATCTGGGCTGCTTGGACAAGCTTGGTGCAAGCATTCTCAACCCTGGGAGAAAGAACATGGGTTAACTGGCAGAACCAAGCAGAAGACTATCATGAAGAATTTAAATATATGTAAATTCACATTTTTTTTCTACATGAAAAATATCCAAGACCACTGATAATCTGATTAGGTTTCTAGATTATTTGCAGTTAATGAGAGAACACTCGTTCATTCATTCTTTCATTCAGTGCACCAAATCTTTGTTCTTTGTTTTTTCTTGGCAACAAAAAAATGTTGAGAACACATGTAGGACCTTTTACATTATGTTGTTATCTCTCTGTAACTCCTTGTTTCTTTACTCCTTCCTCTCCATTCTATACATACTGTCATCAAAAGGCACTGCATAAAGAACTGAAATCCTTGATAGTATTTTCAGATTTAACAGGATACAAATTTTTCACTCATGAGCTAAACAGACTTGTTTGACAAATCCATTGGCCCACTTACAAACAGCCTATAAAACTATGTTGTTAAAAAGATCAGTAAACCAGTTATTAATAGCAATATAGTTTAATACAGACCACAAGATCAGCCAAGGGTTTGAATGGTGGGTTAGGGTGGGATAAATTAGTTTAAAAGAAGAATCCAAAATGCAAAAAAAAAAAAAAAAAAAGTATTTCTCCTGGATCCTCCTGCACTACTGAAATGTACTCATTCATTCAATTAACCATCCATACAGAGAGCCTAAAAGATCCTCTAATCTCATATTCAATGTACCCACAGTTATCACTGAGTAACTTATAAAGATAAGGAATAAATTGCTTAAAGTTAAAATGCTTAGCCAAAATTACACATTCTCATTTGAAAACACAATAAATGTCACATGCAAAAAAAAAAAAAAATACTACCACACAAGGTTATTTTGAGGATCAAATGAAATAACACAAAACTCTACAAGTATAAAGTAGGGTTGCCTTATTAATAAAAAGAATTAAACCAGCATAAGAATTTCAACTACATAAAAAGCACTGGGCTACAGAAATGGCAGGTATGTATATAAAGATATAAAAAGCATTATTCTAACTCTCAAAAAGCATACCTTCCTAAGCTAAAACACAAATATTGGTGCCATAAGATAGTAACTAACAAATATCAGTGAAGAACAAGATTTATTTGATATGGCTTTTGGTCAGTCTCAAGGGCCTGAGTAGTTTGTTATTATTACTTTTTCTTTTAGTTGTAGATGGGCAAAATACCTTTATTTTATTTATTTATGTAGTGCTGAGGATCAAACACAGTGTCTCACACATGCGAGACAAGTGCTCTACCACTGAGCTACACCCCCAGCTCATATTGTTTTTAATTTTTAAATTAAAATTTTGGTTTAATTTTAAATTGTGTAAAATGTATATTCAGATATATTACACAAACGTATACACATTTAAAACTAAAAGGGCATAGGGTGAAAAATCTTCCCTCCTTTATCTATCTTCTAAGCACTCAAAGTCAATTCCACTTGCAATCAATGTTGAGTTTCCTTCAATGCTGCATTTCCTCTGTATGTCTTCATAAGACATTTTTGGTATATGAAAACATTTTCCCTTTTTACACAAATAGGATCACACTAAGCACACTCTGCTTTCTGTTTTGTTTTTTTTTTTTTAACTTGGAAATGTTCTATTAAAAGTACATAAAGAGTTGCTTCATTCTTTTATACAGCTACATAATAGTTCATAATTTATTAGCCTGCCTCAATGAATCATCTTGGATACTCATCATTTTACCCTATATTATCTGTAGGATACATTCTAGAAATGGAATTGCTAAATCAAAGGTTCTGTCTCACCAATTAAGTATATAATCAAACTTTTAGATCTTCACTAGTGATACACAAAGATTGGATCCCAATATAGTTTGTGTGTTTGTTTCAATTAAAGGGAAAGTCACATAACATAAAACCATTCAAATAATCATCTTAATGGTACAACTCAATAGCATTTAGTACTCACAATGTTGTTCAATTACCACCTCTCTCTGGCACCAAAATGCTTTATCATCTCAGTAAATACCAAGCACTCATTAAGTAATCATTCCCCCATCCCTTGATAATCACTAATCTGCTTTCCATCTCTGTAGATTTGCTTATATATTTATAAAAGAATTCGTATACCATGTAACCTTTATTGTCTATTTTCTCTTATATAGCCTAATGTTTTCAAGATTCATCCAAGTTGTAGCTTTTATCCATACCTCATTTCTTTTTTTTTAATTGGTTCTTTTTAGTTATACATACATTAGGATTGTTTTTTGAGAGAGAGAGAATTTTTTAACATTTATTTTTTAGTTTTCGGTGGACACAACATCTTTATTTTAGTTTTATGTGGTGCTGAGGATTGAACCCAGTGCCCCGCGCATGCCAGGCAAGCGTGTTACCGCTTGAGCCACATCCCCAGCCCAATACATTAGGATTTTGACATAATTATAAAGCATAGGATACAATTTACTCTAATTCAGTCTCCAATATTTGCCTTTTCTCTTCCCTCCTTTCCCTCTATTTCCCTTCCCTATACTCTGCTGATCTTTCTGCTATATACTCTTTTCTATTTTGCATATATATGTCACAATTAGCTTTATCCATTCATGCACTGATGGACATCTGATTTATTTCTATCTCTTGGCAATCATAAATAATGCTGTAAAACTTTCTGTATGGATATGTTTTCATTTTTCTTGGATATTGCATCTATTAAGGGAATTCTAGGTAATATATTAATTCCATGTTCAACTTTTTTGAGAAATTGTAAAACTGTTTACCAGCTCTGCACCATTTTACATTCTCACCAGTAATAAAGGAGTTCCTAATCCTGTACATCCTCACTGACACTTGTTATTTTTCATTTTGTTTTTATTAAAGCCAGCCAAGGGCTGGGGTTGTGGCTCAGTGGTAGAGTGCTTGCCTAACACATGTGAGGCACTGGGTTCAATCCTCACTACCACATAAAAATTTAAAAAAAAAAATTGCCAGACAAACGGTATCTCATGGTTTCTATTTGCATTTCTTTAATGACAAATGATGGTGGACATCTTTTGATATGCTTGCCCATTTTGACATCTTTTGGAAGAAATGTCTATTCAAGTCCTTTGCCTATTTTTTCAATTTGGTTGTCTTAATATATGTTAGATATTAAACCCTCATCAGATATACAATTTGCAAATACCTTTTCCTATTTTGTTGGTTGTCTTTTTATTCAACATAGTTTTAACTTCCATTCCTCTTATTATGAATCAAGCTGAAGAGATTTTCATATTTTTAAAATTATAAAAGCTTTGTGAATAGCATATGCCTGTGATACCAGATATCCAGGAGGCTGAGGTGCAACTCAGACACTGTTATCAGAGTTCTAGAACAGAGGCCCAACTCTGGGAGTGTCAATTATCAAGTATAACAACTCATCCCAAAAACCAAAGAGAAAAAAGTAATGGTGAAAAGCAGGAAAGGAACTTTAATCAGTATAACTATACTAGAAAGACAACAGAGAACCGTGTTTCCAACTCTGACTTCAGCGGTACTGACATGAGCTTCCAGATTAGGGAGACAAGGGGGAGCCAGAAATATGCACAGTCAAGCAGTCTTGGTATCATTTTCTCAGGATTGGTCAGGCAGGACCTTGCTGGAATCCATAAGAAAGTTGCTATGCCTGGTGGGTAGTTTTGACTTATCATAAGAAATTTATAGATTAGATCCGTTTTTTTTCTGGAATACAAGGTAACTGACTCAGAAAGCAAAGGAGACAGATTTCAAAATGCAAACAGATACCAAGTTTTTTTACATTTTCAGGCCAAATGAAGAGTCAGTGGTTCTAGAAAAAGCAACCTTTGAGTCCTTGTTATAACATTAACAATCCAAAGTTAGTGTTGACTCCATAGTCTAAGGGCTCAGGCCCAAGACAACATTCACTTCAGACACTAATCACAAGTATTGGGTGCCTAAGGTACCTATACTTCTGTCTGACTTGACTACTTTTATGAACAAGCCCTGTTGTTAACATAATCCAAATGTTTATGTCTTTTCACAATGAAGCTTCTGTCCTAGGACCCAGTTATACCAGGTATTCAAAAAGACATGAAAATAACACCTGTAATGAAAAATAAAACAATCATTCAAAACCAACTCAGAAATTCAAAGATGACAGAATCACTAGACAAGAATATTTAAAAGTTATTACAGCTGTAGTCTATATTTAAGATTGAGGCCGGGCATGGTGGTGGACGCCTATAATCCCAGCAGCTCAGGAGGCTGAGACAGGAGGATCTTGAGTTCAAAGCCACTCTCGGCAATGGCGAGGCACTAAGCAACTCAGTGAGACCCTGTCTCTAAATAAAATACAAAAGAAGGCTAGGGATGTGGCTCAGTGGTTAGTGCCCCGACTTCAATCCCTGGTACAAAAAAAAAAAAAAAAGATTGAGTACCTTAGATAGATAAATTAAATGCATAAAAAGACCCAAACAGAACAAGTAGATGTAAAAATAAACTGAGATACAAAAATACAATGTGAATTAGTAGCAGATTAGATAACACACACACACACACACACAAAAAAAAAAAAAACATTACTGAAGTTGAAGTCATAACAATAGAAACTATCCAAGATCAAATGGGGTCAAAACATAATTTTTTTAATTAAACCATCAGTAAACTATGGAACAACTCCAAAGAACCTCATATCTGTACAAATGAAGCCTCAAAGGAAAGAAGGTGGCAGGGGTAAAGGGAATTACTTGAAGAAATAAAGGCTAAAATATTTCCAAATTTGAAGAAAACTATAAAGTCCTAGGTCCAAAAAGCTCAATAAATCCCAAATATAACAATATCAAGAACTAACTACACTAAGGCAAATCATAATGAAGTTCATTAAAACCCATAATAAGAGAAACTCTTAAAGAAACAAAGAACAGCAGACTTCTCACTGGCAAGAGTGCAAGCCAGGAGACAATGAAGCAATATCTTTAAACTTCTATAAAATGTGGAGAGGCAGGAAAGGATGGAGGTATAACTCATTGGTAAAGTGCTTGCCTACCATTGTGCTAGGTTCCTGGGTTCAATTCTCAGCACTGACCGTCCCCCACCCCACCCCAAAAAAAACACCCTAATATATATCAACCTAAAGATCTATATCCAGTGAAAATATACTTCAAAATTGAAAATATACTTCACTTTTTCAGATACATAAATGCTGAAAGAATTCTTCACCAGCAGAACTATATAAGAGACTTTAAACGAAGTCCCTCAGGAAAAAAGAAATAATGCCAGGTGAAAATCTAGAATTACACAAAAGGATGAAAGCTCTGTAAATATATAGGTAAAATATAAAAGACTATTTTTTTCTATTTAAATATCTTTAAAATACAATTAATAGTCATACATGGTGGCACATGCCTGACTCAGGAGCTGTGGGAGGATCATAAGTTTGAGGCTAGCCTGGACAACTTAGCAAAACTCTGTTTCAAAAAAAAAAAAAAAAAAAATTAAAAGGCTGGGGAAATAGTCCAGTGGTAAAGTGCCCCTGGGTTCAACCCCAAGTACTGCTGAATAAATAAAATATAACTGACAGATTAGGAAAAAAAAAAAAAAAAAAAAACATTTTAAAAAGTAACCTGACTTGGCTGACATTGGACAATCAAAGACTGGCTTTCCCAATAATTATGGCAGACATTTTCCAAATATTAAATAAGTTAAATTTATATGAAAATATATTTTAGATATGTATATAATATACAATATGGCAGAAAACACACATTTAGCAACTTGTTAAACTTAATCTAAAATGTTTCAATGAAAAAAATGTTCAAGAGGAATTTTTTATTAGTCCTGTAGGGATAGACATTCACTCAGTTGAAGACCACTAGCTGTGAAGACCATTGATACCATGGCTTCAGGCTTTCTACAGTCATTTCCTCCATCTAAAGAGCCTGTCCTCCACCCCTCTTTTGTTTGATTAGTTTCCCTTCCTGTTCTTAAGACTCCATTTTTAGGGGCTGGAGATGTGGCTCAGCGGTAGCGCGCTCGCCTGGCATGCGTGCGGCCCGCGTTCGATCCTCAGCACCACATACCAACAAAGATGTTGTGTCCGCCGAGAACTAAAAAATAAATATTAAAATTTCTCTCTCTCTGTCTCTCCTCTCTCACTCTCTTTAAAAAAAAAAAAAAAGACTCCATTTTTAAATGCCTCTTCCTTTAGGAAGTTATAACTCGTCTCCCCAATCTATGAATACCTATGTGTTCCTAAAGAATTTATCAGTTTCTCAGTTTAGCTGTCTCTCTCACAAGACTGAAAGTTCAACAAAGCCAATGATCCTGTCTTTTTAATTAATATATTCATAGAGTTCACAGCCTAACACATAATTAATGCTCAAGTCTATTTCAAATGAAATAATTTATTCCATAGAAATTTTTAACTATAGAGTCCCAAACTTGATTTTATTTCTAAGAAACTTAAACGTAGATGAAATTATAGCAAATAAACATAAGCATCACAGAATGCAACTCCTGTGCTACATCTATTCACAAGGATCCAGTTACTATATAAGCTTTTTAAATTTGAAAAAAAAAAAGTTTAAAACATTAGGAATAATCATTAGAGAAAAAGGAAACTGGAAAAAGTGGAATGAAATGGAAAAGGTTTGCAGGAATCAAATTGATTCTACACTAATGGTTCCCTTGTGTGGTAAAATGATAAGGCCAGAACAGACACTGCACCATTTTTCGTACAATAAGACATCTGATCTGTACATTAAAATTTAATGGCATTCATAAAAGCCAAAAAAATCCCACTATGACTAACCAGCAATCAGAAACAGGAAGGAGTCTGTCTTGTCTATGGAAAATGTGATTTTATTTAAACATTCAAGCTGCTGGCTTCTTAAAGTGATCTTTAAAATAGAAATCTAAATTTTTAGAGAATAACTAGGGATGTGGTCAAATTACTAAATAATTTGTATCTTGACCATATGCTAATAATATTGATTTAGAGACTTAAAATCAATTACCTGGGGCCAGAGATGTAGCTCAGTGGTAGAGAACTTGCCTAGAATGTTTCAAACCTTGGGTTTAATCCCCAGCAACCACATATATGCATGTACACACACACACACAAAAAAAAAAAAAAAAAAAAAATCAAACAACTAGATTAAGGCTTCTCTCTGCCTTTCCATTTTCAACCTAAAAGTACCAGAAAATTCTTATGCTTTATACAAAATGACAGCCTCATAGAATCCCTAAGCATACTCACTCATGACTTGCTTCCCAGACATTGTGTGAACCAATTTGAGAAGCTTCCAAATTTCACAGTTCCATGTGATTTATTATTTGTTTGCTTGTTTGTTTGTTTATTATTGGTTGTAGATGGGCACAATACCTTTATTTTATTTATTTATTTAAATATGGTACTGAGGATCGAACCCAGTGCCTCACACATGCCAGGCAAGCACTCTATACCACTGAGCCACAACCGCAGCCCGATGTGATTTTAATTATCACCAATTAAGAAGTTCAAACTTGAGGGTTGGGGATGTGGCTCAAGCGGTAGCACGCTTGCCTAGCATGCATGCGGCCAGGGTTTGATCCTCAGCACCACATACAAACAAAGATGTTGTGTCCGCCGAAAACTGAAAAATAAAAATTAAAAAAAAAAAGAAGCTCAAACTTGAGCTCAGTTTTTGTTTTTGTTTTATGCAGTGCTGGAAATTAAACCATGTATCTAGTCAAGTGCTCTACCACTGAACTATATACCACAGCCCTAAATTTTTTATTAAAAAATAAAAAACAGATTCAGAGATTATAAAAAGATTGCCACAAGTCTCTCCCCCAAGGAAAACAAATGATAACCTAAACTCCCCCTTACTCACTGTGTGTTTGAACATATTTATGTATATATACAGGTACATACATATATATGTATATTCTCTCTCTTTTTGAAAATTTTCCCTTAGGACAAGTTCATAGAATCCAAAATGAAGCAAAGTGTATGCTTTCCAAGATTATTTAAGTTGGATGTTGGGAAGCTACCGATACTTTTATATTGTTTCTGAGCATGCAAATCAGCATATTCATTTCTTAGTGTCATATGGATTAATTTCATCCTATACATACAGTGTCTGGTTGTAAACCATTCATCCCCACAGTGACCATATCCAAAGGCAGAAACCTCAAACATAGAGCAAGCAAGATTAGACAGTGTCCTCACCCCCACTAGAATAAAATAACCCACTAGTCTTTTTTAAAGACTTTTTCTTTCAGACTATGCTCAGAAAAAGTGAAGTACTAATCTTAAATTCCTTTTATTGAATTCTTTCATATATATTCTACTGATTCATCTAATTTATTGAGGACCTACATACTATGATTCCTAGAAATAAGAAGATTTTAAAAAACCCACTTTTTAAGGGGCAACCACCTTGGTAGGATGAGATAGATATACAAACAAGTACCTATTAGTATTTATAAGTATGTCCAGCAAAAATTGAGAGGGCATAAAAGCAGGAATGGTCATTTTTATTTGAGCTGTTACAAAAGTAATGGAGAAAGTAAAGACACTGCTCTTGTTTCACAAACTTGCCACTATTTATAAAAATGATAGTTATCACCATATCTCTTTGAGTTCTTTTTCTAGTAGGTATATCTCCTCTAACACCCTCCCCCCCCACACACACACACACACTGTCTTTTTTGTGAAAAAAATAACATACAATGAGCCTGGTTCAACTGACTACAGAGGACAGTCTACCATCATAAAGAGTAGGTAGCACACTCACCAGGAAGCCAAACAATCTCAATTTGATTCTGTAAAAATCAATCATCATATCTCAGCTCACTGGTTTAGCAATGGAAATGAGAGAGAAAGCATTAGAGAAAATAACATAAAGGAGATAGTATAATAGATCTATTTAGACATATACTGGTCCATAATTTAAAACTAAAAGGCTCTCTAAAGCATTCAACAAGTTAAGCTTTCCACCTACTCCTCCAGAAAAACAAAACATGTCAGGGAAGGATAGATGCAACTCATCCTATATCAAATTCACTGTTTTAATAAAAACACAAACTGACCTTAGACAGTACAGATACTTAGGTTATAAATATTGTCACAAAAAAAGTATTGTTCATTAAAGACTGAAGTGCTATGGAGCAGACGCTGAAAATGTAATTTCATGGACATCAAAGTACTCAAAGACCACAAACGTTTGACATACAAAGCACTAACAGCACCAAAGAGAGGAGAAGGAAACAGGTAGAAGGAAGTTGGAAATGCAATCAGCTGATAAGTAAGGTCTTCTCCACTGTGGCTACCACACCCAGCACCTCCCTTGCTGCCATTTCCAACCAGTCAGGCCCTTACATAATTATTCAGCCAGCAAAACTGACTAACTATTATTCTTGCTCTCTTGTGAACCCTTTTGAAACTTTCCTTCTCTTTCCATCTAGTCAGGGATTACAAAAGGCCCTGATCATTTCCAAGTTTGAGTAACCCATCATATTTAAGAGTGAAGAAATGCTGAGAGAGTCATAAAATTAGTGGTGGAATATTTAATTCTTACATTTAACAATTTTTATTGCATGATAAACAATCTTATTATGCATGATAACCTTTTAAGATTCCTTTTTTTTCCTCTGTGATTACATACATGGCCTCAATTGAAGATAATATTAAAGTCCTTCATAGTATAAGGATTGAGTGAGAACTGAGGCTTGGGAGAAGCAGGGCAGGCACTCACACTCCCTCTGCTTTCTTACCTATCAGATAAGAAAAAATAACTGTTAAGGCTGAAGGAATTCTCCCTTCATTAGGTATTTAAGATTTACATTGTTAATCTGAAGAATGAGCTCCAGTGAGATTTCAGGCATCATAAATTGGTTTGGCCATTCTAGTATCCCTTAAATAGAAAGTTTTGCCTTTATAATCAATTCACTCACTCCTCAAACCTTTTTGTGTATATGCACATGATTTTAAAAAATAAAACTGAAGATTTCAAAAGACTCCAAGAAATGCATAAAAATAAAAGTTTTATGTCACATACTGGCCATTTGGCACAAATTTAACTATAAAACAGCAGATATAGACTTGTTCTGTGACATCACAGTAATAGCTAATATGCTTTGCTCATGGCATTGATATTTTGAGAAAGGTCAAGGATCCTCAGCCATTAGTCATCTAGAAACCTGAGTGAAGGCCACAGGCATAGCTTTTAGGAGGCAGTCGGGAACACAGAGTACAATGACATATTTTAATCTAGTTCAAGTAGCAAGTGCACAGGACCAACTCACCCACTGCATGATAATACCAAAACAAGCTGTTCCAACCTTGTGCTCCTAGACTTAAAGATCCCACAGACTCATCCACAAATTATTCCTTTCCCTGTCCCTACTCTCTTAAATTACAACACAGTGCAAAGTGGCCTTCTCATTCTTATCAAACAGTCGTATTACAGACACTGCATGTATATACTTAAAATGAAAATTAGAAACACAATAATATGCCTTAAGTATATACAGTTTTCATTTGTCAACTGTACCTCAGTAAAGCTGAGAGGAAAATAAATTTTTTAAAAACCACAATGACCCACTGAAAATAATCAAAACTCTTAAAGGGCAACACCAAACCCTACTTTGCTAGAGCATATATATTGAGATAACAAAACTAAAACACAAATACACAAACACACACACACACACACACACACACACACACACAGGCTCACTAACTTATTTTAGATGAGATTAAGAGGGCTTGAAGTCAGTTTTGACTTCATCTTCAAACATACCAGGATTCTGCCCAAGTCAAGAGATAAGGATCATTAGGTTCAAAGCCAGCCTCAGCAACTTGGTAAGGCCCTAAGCAACTTAGGGAGACTCTGTTTCAAAATAAATAATAAATAGGGCTGAGGATGTGTCTCTATGGTTAATCACCCTGGGTTCAATTCCCAGTGCCTCCCTACCCTCGACCCCCCCCCAAAAAAAGATAACTAAATTGAAGCAGTATGTTGGAGTTGGAGTGTTTCAAATGTTCCAGAAGCTCAAGTTGAATGCACGTCCAGTTTTGGTAAGCAGATAATTTGAAAGACAAGAATATGAGTCACAACCTTAGAATCCTTAAAGTCTTGAAATACTACTCCTGTTCTTTCTCCCTCCTTTCTTCACCTGCTTTTTCAAATCTGGCATCAGGTCAAGGAGAGGAGATTCTGATGAGACTGCGGCTTACAGGTCTGTGGGCTCCTGTGGTTCTTCTCCATATAACGCCAGGGTTATGGAAGAAACAGATCAAGCACAGAGCCAATGTGTTGTACAGATACTAGTAGTTTTCAAACATATGTTGATGTTATTGATGCTATTGTAAATTTAAAATTTTAAATATTACTAAACTCATGTTATCTTCCTGTTCTCAACTAATAATTAAAAATCTATCTGCTATTATCAAAGGCCCTTATGCTGAAAAAAATCACTATTCTATAGCAGAATGTAATCAGTGAGTTAGAGATTTGGATATCTAAATACAAAATGAAATGGAATAGAAACAAGAGCATATTTTCACTTATGAAGGAAATTGCCAATAACGAGCCTGTGGATTTAAAAAAAAAAAAAAAGAATAAAGTCTGGACATGCAAGCCAACAACAGGGTAACAACAATCAATAGTTGTTCTTAAAAACCAAAGGGTAATAAACAAATCATTAAGAGAATTTGAAACCCAGGAGAATTACCAATTTATAACTATCTAATAACATTACTTTAAATTTTGAAGCTAACATCAACAATTAAGAGAAAAATTAACAAATCTAAAATTAGCATAGGAAATTTTAACATTTATTTTTTATAATAACTTTATTTTATTTATTTTTGTATGTGGTGCTGAGGATTGAATCCAGTGCTTGCTGTGTGCTAGGCAAGTACACTGCAATTGAGCCATAATCCCAGTCCTTAACATCTTATTTTTAAAAATATTTTTAATTTGTTGCTGAACATTTATTTATTTATTTATTTATTTATTTTTTATGCAGTGCTGAGAATAGAACCCAGTGCCTCACACACGCCAGGCAAGTGCTCTACCACTGCTACAACCCCAGCCCACAACATATCTTAATCATAAACTGATAGTTCATTGACAAGTGTTAAGCCTATAAAAATTTTGACCAGTAATATTGATATATGGACCTAATCAATATAAATAGGACCCCATACCCAAAAAGAGAATATACTTTCTTTTGAAGAGTTCATAGTACACTTACCAAAACTGACCATTAATCATGTCACAAAAGAATTTCCAATAATTGGGGGCTGGGGTTATAGTTCAGTGGTAGAGTGCTTGCCTCACACTTGTGAGGTACTGGGTTCTATCCTCAGCACAACATAAAAAATAAATAAAATAAATAAAGATATTGTGTCCATTTTTTTAAAAAAAGAATTTCCAATAATTGATATCCTACCAACCCTATCTTGTAGGCATGTGCAATTGAATTTGAAATATAACAAAAAGATAGTGAAGAGAGTTTTGAAACCTTAAAATGCACTCCTGGTTAAAGAGCAATTCCTAATCAAAATTACAAAATACTTAAGTGTCTGCAGCTATAGCCTAACTTGTAGTAGGACTTAAGCAAAATTTAAAAAAAACTTAAATATGTTCATTTAAAAAGAGCTAGATATGGTGGCACATGCATGTAATCCCACATTTGAGGTCAGCCTGGGCAACTTAGTGAGACGCTTGTCTCAAAAAATAAAAAAGGCTGGGAATGTAGCTCAGTGTGGGCCACTAGGTTCAACCCTGGTAACACAAAAATAAAAAATAATATATATACATATACATTATAAATTACATGTATATGAAAGATTAAACATAAAGACTGAAGTATTGACAAACAATTAAAATAAGAAACTTTGTAAAGTACAAGTCCTTTGGTTCAATTCCCAACATCACTTTAAAACAAAGGTAGACAGGGGTTGGGGTTGTGGCTCAGTGGTAGAGCGCTCGCCTAGCACGTGTGAGGCCTTAGGTAAGATCCTCAGCACCGCATAAAAATAAATAAATAAAATAAAAGGTTTAAAAAAATGTGATAAAACTAGAGATTCGGGGCTAACCGTAGAGCACTTGCCTAGCATATGTGAGGCCTGGGTTCAATTCTCAGCACCACATAAAATAAATAAAAAAGATATTGTGTCCATCTACAACTAAAATTTTTTAAAAAAACTAGAGATACAAGAGAGACGAAAATGATAATAACAGATAACTATGAATGTTTTACTAATAAATTTGGGGGTTTAGATGAAATGGATAATTTCTTAGAAAAGTATCATATTATTAAAAGTAACTTATAACACTCTTAAAATATGAATTAGATAATAAAAAGAAACTGAATGAGGAATCAAGTCTCTCCTTCCAAAAGACTCATGGAGTTGTTTTTTTTTTAACCTTTTTCTTTGGGGTCCTGTGAAGGCTCCTCTGACCTTAAAGGTCCGCAGGAAGAAAGAGAGGGAGGGCATGCTGTGCTGACCCCTTTTATTAAGAAGAAGCTATTCAAATGAGGCACGGGGTCAGGTTTCAGGGGGCTGAGTCTATCTTCATGATGTCCACTGTCAGCAGGTTGACTGACACCTGGGTAGGCCACACCCAAGGGCACAGTAAGAGAAGAGGATACACACAAGGCACTTCCATGGAAGATTCTATCCTAAACAGGGCAAGGGGTTATATTACAAAGGAACAGGTGATCATAGCTTCACCCATGGGACTGTAGCAAGACACACCCATGCACGAGACACCTATCCTTGAACCCAAGAAGGGTGGGGAAAGCTCTGTCACATTTCTGTGACTGAGCACCTCAGCACCCAGCCGGGGAGTATGACTCAGTCATGTGCAGGGTTGGAAAAAGACTCATGGAGTTTTAAGTACAAGTTATGCCAAACTTTTGAGAGCAGATAATCTTTATTGTATATAAATAAACTGTTTCAGAGACCAGGAAAAGGCCTCATTTTATGAAGCTAAAATAACCTTGGTAGCAAAACAAAACACAAAAAATACAAGAAAAGGAAATTATAGATCAAGGTCTCTCATGGACAAAGAAACAAAAATCCTTTCAAAATGTAAGCAAAATTAATTCAGCACTGTAGTTTTTAAAAAATCAGAACCACATAGGGTTACACTAGAAATACAAGAATAATCCACTATCAGAAAATCTACTTATGTATAAGACCACAGACCATGTTAACAGAAAAAAAAGATAAAAATTACGTGTATCAATAGATACAGAAAGGGCATTTAACAAAAATAAGTAATCATGGCAAAAATAAGTCCGTCTATAAGGTATAGCTGATGCTCAATTCATCTAAAAATAAAGCAGTTGGTTAAATAATCTCCATGATTCTTTAAATCTTTAAAATTTTATTACTTCAACCTCTTTCTAGTTTTTAAAACAATGTGATACATGGCAAATTTTATTTGTACTATTCCTTCTTTGGAAATAGTGAGTGAAAGTATAAATTGTTATCTCATCTAAAACTGATACAAAGTTCTGCCTGGAGGGCTAGGGATGGACTATACAATTCTCTGAAGATCAGATGGCAGAAAGAATATAAACTTGGAAGCCATGAGACCACCAATAAAGACACTTGTCTTGCCACTTATCTAGTTGACTGATGTTGAATAGGTTAAATAAGTTTGTCGAACTTCAGTCTTCTTATCTGGAAAAGGAGTTTATTATTATCTTGAAATTGGTATTCTTAGAATTACATAAGAAAATACAAACATATCTACCTTGCTCAATAGTAAGTGTACAATAAATGAGTTCCCTTGGCACCTTGAGTTCTTTTCACTCATATGATTTTGTTTACTCTGCAGAAAATGGAAATTGAAGTATTACATGTTTATAGTTTTATATGCTTATTTCTTTTTAAAAATTTTAAAATATATTTTTAGTTTTTGATGGATCTTTATTTTTTTATCTATCTATCTATTTATATATAGTGCCGAGACTCAAACCCAGTGCCTCGCACATGCTAGGCAAGCTCTCCACCACTGAGCTACAACCCCAGCCTGTTATATGCTTATTTCTTAATCATGAATAGTTTACAAAGTAAACCAAAGATTCAATCTCTGTCAAGCTATTCAAAACTTGTCTACAAACTTGGAAAACGACTTGGTTCTTTTTAAAAAGATTCAAAACTTCACAAATCATTTTGTTTGAGAAAGTCTGTGCAAAACAGTAGTACCCAACTACATTTAATTGTGACAAGTCCAAAGGTGAACTATTTAAAGTTTGAGTGCTTGCCCTAGGTCAAAAATGCAGCAAGACAACTGGCAGATGTGAATGATTACCTTGCAGACACTTGGTCATCCACATTGATAGACAAAAATCTTCTTGTATAATGACAATGGAAAGGATCACAAAAAACTCAAGTTAACCAAAACATTAGAAGCATGCATTAGCCCCTGATAAACAGAAACCAATGAGTGATATGATCAAAAAATCAATTCAAAATAAAGATATTCTGGGCACTTCCACCCACAAGTGTTTAAAAATAGAATTACATCACAATTAGTTTGAGTGCTCAAGATCAAAAGCAAAGAAAAAGCTAAATGTAAGTGCTGGTGATCTAAAAATGTGACAATATTATTTCAGGTCTAAGAGGTCAAAATTAAGTATAAGCAAGTTTTGATCATCTTAAAGGTTTTTTCTTTGTACAATAATACAAATCATGGTAAAATTTTACAAGTATATACCATTATTGTGCTTAGCTAAAGTTTAAGGATTAAAATAAGGTAATTATGCAGGAAACATGATTAAAGACAATCATGTAGCAATAGTGTACCTTTTCATATACTATTTTTGGAACATTATTTTATTCACTAGGCCTAGACATTTCAATATGTTTTAAAAATAATCCAAGCTAGTGAATCAATCCAAGTTTTGATGATTTCAAGCAGACTGTTCAAAACAGCACTGAGGCAGAATGTGACAACACTTTAGAGTTCTAAATAAAACTGTCATTTGCCTGCCAACAGACAACACATACTATGCCCTTTTCAAGGAGTTTATATCACAAGACCACCGCCTTTTGATATGTTCAGATACTGAATAATCCTGGCCAGGATCCAAGAATTGCCTTCTTTATTCATTCCTGCTCTATTGCAGAAATAAGGATGAAATTCATTGAAGAGAGCGTAGGCAATTTTTCAAAGGCAAATAAAATTGCCATAAATATTTCCCACAGAATCAATTAAAAGCAAATCCACATTGACAGAAATGATTCTGGTAGGTTTGACATATAACTTATTTTCCTTCATTACAGCACTAGCACCAATTATTCATTCTGTATTTGGCTATGAATCTTCCTGAAAAATCACTTACATGTTGTCATTCAACAGCTCACAAACTGCAAAGCTTCTCTGCTGCTCAATTCTAAAGAGCTTTACCAAGCTTTCAAGGACCTTCATCAGTTGGCCCAACTTACCTTCAAAGCTTATTTCCTAGCACCCCATCATGACTAGTTCTAGATTCACAGGCCCCCATGACTTGCTCATGCCATCCTTTCTACCTTCTCTGTCCTCCTGAATCCTACTTCCTACATGAGACTTTTTCTATTATTCCTACCTCTAATGTTGGTCTTTTTCTCTGTATTCCTATTACAAAGTCAGTCTGTATTACAGCTTTTGATTTGAAACTTAAAGTATTTCTTTTAAAAAAATTCCTCTGCAGCCACAATTTCCACCTTTATTTCTCCATAATACATAGAAAAATAAAATTCATATGTATGACATGCCCCATATACTCCCATATATGTATCTGGGACTGTATATAATTCCCAGCCATAGTAAGTGTAATTTCACAGCCACTAAAGAAAGCATAATAAAAAACAAGAGAATATATTATACTTCAATGAGAGGGATATTAGTAAACATGTGACTTTTGAACATGCTCAATTTACTTTTTAAAATGAAGCACTAGTAAACTTTGGTTCTTTATTACTATTAATAAATTACTTGTACAGATCTCGTAAGTGATCATTCATTATACATAGGTAAGAACTGCTATTCTACATAGCATTTACCAAGCTAGACAAATAGAAAGCAATCAATAAAAATTAACCAATAAGTGTGTCTAGCCCATTGATCAATCAATATACATAAATATTAATTAATGCTGTAGTTGATGATGATGATGACACTGACAACTGACAATGATGATTCAGATGCAAACATGGAGTACATGGGCTAACTCTCCTGCTAACAGTCTCTAAGGGAACAAATGACTTCTCATGGGATGAGCCTAACTAATATTTTAATAGTAGAGCATGGCTATTGCACTCCTGAAGTTTATGATCATCACAGAAGTTTCTATGGCAATCATCATGCAACAGTATACCTCTTGTGCAACACTGTAGCTATCATTGCAATCTTGGTAAAGTTAGTAAACTGTGTATTTTATCTGCCTGTGAAGTCAGAGATAAAATAACTTCTGCTCCACCCAAGCTTTCCGATGACAATGTAAATCTTGTTCTATATTAAAATGGTTCTCTTTTACAATAAGGCATCTTTTGAGCATTATAAGTCCCTCATGGAAAATTACCATTCAAATACAGGTTGAATATCCTATATCCCAAAATGTTCAGGATCAGATACGTTTCACATTTCAGAGTGTTTTAGATTTTGGATTTGTGGATTAGGGATGCTCAATCATTTTTAACTGATATTAACACATTTTCCAAAACGCCCTTAATTGCCAGTCATACAAATATGACTGTTCTTTGATTTTGAAAACCCTATTCTTGAAAATGTCATATCTTTTCTGAAAAATCTTTAAATATGTATCAGTTGGTTTAGGTATAAATCTATCTGCAGGCCAAGAATCTTCTGTTTTCACTAACCCTGACATCCTAATATTCTAGGAAAAGACTGATTTAAAACAATAAATTTGTAAAACATTTTTTTGTTACTGCTGCCTTAAGCAGTCACTATTTAGAAATCCTTGTAAAAGAAAACTACAGAGGAAGCTTAGGTCAGCCATGCCCTGGAAACATCTAAACATCAAGCAAACAGTCCAAAAGAATGTCCTACTCAACAGTTCCAAAGATGTCATTAATTATTTCCATCTGTTTCCCTCTATGTCCCCTCCCCACTACAAGTCCAGTCATCTACTGTGTTCGCTTCATTTGCATTCTAAGAAAAGCAAGAAAAACATAAAGAACCATCATGTTTTAAACTGTACAATGTTTATTTGCCTCTAAGTCTGTTTGATTACCACAACTATATTGTTGTTCGTACTCTAGGCTATTTTTCAAGTAACATTTCAGAATGTGGCATATTAAGTTATATATTTTTTAAGTAAACAGCCTAGTAAATTTTTTAGTTGTTTATAATACCCTATTTTTCCCAGATTGCCCATGGGGGCCAAAGATTTTCCCCCATGGCACAACAGAGGTTCAAACCTCTGAATGGTTTTATCCACTAAATATCTCTACCTAAACCAACTCTATCAAGAAAAGTTATACAATGATGACTTTCTAATCCTGTCTTCCTTCCATATTTATTGAATGGTATTCTCCTTATCAACTAGGGCTATTGGGCTACTCTGAAATAAAGTTTATATAGGAAAGGAGAATAAATGCATAATTCTTTTCTTTAAATTACCAATTAACAGAGGAAGGGGTTGGTGTCCCAGTTGCCACCAAGGGTGATCAAAGAAAATTTTGTTTTGTTTTATAGCTACCTATTCCTTTGAAGATTTTATCACAACTACAGCATACACTTCTTTAATTTTTCTAAATCTCCAAGGAAGCCTATGAGAATACATAGCATATTTCAAGGATATATCTTTGAGAATGAGCAGAAAATGAGTTTCCTGACAAAAATCCATTTTCCAAATTATATTTATAAACTTGGATGTCAATATTAATGAAAGGGTAAGATTTTTTCCTTTTTTTTTTTCTTGCAGCATCTGAAATCTTTGTAATAGCAAAGTAAGACCAGGCATAGTAGCCTGCATCTATAATTCCAGCTACTAGGAAGTCTGAGGAAGGAGGATTGCAAGTTTGAGCCAGCCTGGACATTTAGCAAGATTCTATCTCAAAATAAAAATTAAGGGCCAGGGATGTAGCTCAGTGATAAAGTACCCCTGAACTCAATTCCCAATACCACAAAAAGGGGAAAACAGTAAGTTTTTTTCTTCCAGCATCCAAAATCTTTTTAATAGCAGGTAAGTGTCTTATTAAAAGAAACTTTTTGGAAGGTTATCTAATGCAACCACCTACTTGATATTGAAACTCTCTGTTCAGAGTCTCACGCTCTGCCGAAGTCTGGCTGGGCAAAATAGCCGGGGTGTGGGGGGGCGGTGACAAGCAACTTGTGAAGGTTGATACAGTGGGAGCCGCTTTATTGTAGGACAGAAGGGGTATATATACATAACTGAATACACAGCTTCTTCTTAATTAACATAAACTAGATACAGCAGTCAACCAATAAGGAATCCTCATCATCTTAATGATTACACACAGCTTAACTTAATTGACATAATCTAGACACAGCAGTCAATCAGTAAGGAATCTCTATCATCTTAATGGCTCGCTGGCGTTACTTCTCAAACCACTCCTCTTGGCAAAGTGCCAGGCGCCATCTTGACTTGTCTGTGGCTCTCAACAACATTCTTTATCTTCCAGTGGGTTAGTAGCAACTTGGTATAAGCTACAGTTATTTTTAACGTAAGGCAAATGCAAGTTTAATTATATGTTTAACAGCATACTATTCATCTTAATATTATCATGGTGATGGAATGGCAGATAAACAAAGTAGGCCCATACAGGGTATAGCTGGAAGAAACACTGGAGATCATCAAGTCCAATGAAGGAAGAAAAAGATGCACAGAGTAAAATTTACAAAAAATAGATGCTGCCAGTACCTTATTCCCTGACACATGAATTGGAAGAAATATAGTTCCATAGAAACACCCACTCAAGTTAGAAATAAGACATCAATGACTAAAACTTTTGCATCTATTCAATGAAAATAATAAAACACAAGGAAGATTAAAAATAGAAACATCTTATTTTTATTCAAAATTGTGATATATAACCTAAATACAGAAAATTACATAAAACTATAATGACAAATAATTATAAAACAACTATCATTGTAAGCTCATCACTTAAGTCAAGAAATAGAATATTATTACCGCTTTAGAAGCTTCTGTATGCCTCTCCCTAAATATAAACCTCTTCATCCATCAGAGGTACCACTACCCTGACTTTATTGACAGTTAATTCCTTACTCACCTTTGTCTTTTGACCATATAAATAGGCATCCCTAACCGAAGTTTTTTTTTTCTGCATGTTTTTGAACTTTAAATAAATGAACTATCACTAACCTCCTTCAAAAAATTTTTTTAAACTTTTTATTTGTTCTAATTAGAACAGTAGAATGTCCTTCAAAAAATTTAAGATTCATTCACTGCTCTTTAAAAACAAAACATTTTAATACTTTAGATATTTTAAAGTAAAAAATTCTCATTCCTTATTATTAATACCATTAATATTCCAATTTATGACAATACCATGATTGTTTTAATCCATTCTCCTATAGACAGATCAGTGAGGTCATCTTGACAAATGACATAAATATTTTTATGTGAATTCTATTGTGCATATATGCCTGAGTATCTCCAGAGAACACTTTCAAGCTGCCTGTCTTGTACTTTACTAACACCAAAATGTTTTCCAAAGTTTCCATACCAATTTATATTTCCAACCAACAGAGATCCAGTTGACTGTTCCACAACCTTATCCATAACTGATGTTATCAGACTTTCTAACTCAGAGATTTAAATAATTTGCACTTCCTCAATAGCTACTTAGATGGATAACCTTTTTATGTTTTGGGCCATTTGAATTTACTCTCTTTTTAAGTGCTTATTCTAATCATGGGGGTGCACTGCTTTATTAAGTTTGTTTAACAGTCTTGTCTTCAAGAAGTTCTACTCTTTTTAGGGGATGGGGGAAGTGTCTCTTTCATCAGTCTTCACTTTTACTTAGGACTTGACTAAAGTGCCTGACACCAATGACTAAAATCAACATAATAGGAAAAGAAGGGTTGAAAGACCAAAACTTGACATTTCAATTGTAAACATAAGTTTTATATTTAAAAAAAAAAGTTATTCCTGGAATCAGTTACTTTTCCTAACAAGATTTTTCTGTCAAGCAACAAAATATTTTAATTACTCACTTAATAAATGCGGGTGGCATATCTCTCTTCAATATCTGATCCTCGGTAGTTTGAACAGTCTCTTTTCCAACCTACAAGAGGGAAAGATTCATAATTCAAATACAAATTTTCAAACTTTTACAAACTATTATTTAAATATATTTGAAACTTATACTTTAAGACATAATCAATCATTGAAATTTCTGAATCCAAAGACAATTTCTGCATTTTTTGAATTATTAAGATTGTTCCCATAATATGCTTCCACAACATACTTAAATAACATAAATGGAATTATTCCTTCTACAGAGTAACTAATTTGAAGACACCACTGAGCATAGTGAGAATAAAAGAGAAATTCATCATCATGAATATATATGGGGCTGGGGATGTGGCTCAAGCGGTAGCGCGCTCGCCTGCCATGCATGCGGCCAGGGTTCGATCCCCAGCACCACGTACAAACAAAGAAGTGTGTCCGCCGAAAACTAAAAAATAAATATTAAAAAATTCTCTCTTTCTCTCTCTCAAAAAAAAAAAAAAAAAGAATATATATGTACAGGGTCTGGGGCTGTGTGGTAGAGCACTTGCCTGGCACGTGTAAGGCACTGGGTTTGATCCTCATAAAAATAAATAGGTAGATAGATAGATAAAGGTATTATGTTCATCTACAACTTAAAAAAAATAAGAAGAATATATATGTATATGTTTTTGTCATCCCCTCATGCTTGAGACTGAACCCAGTATCACTCTACTACTAAGCCACATCCCCAGCCATTTTTATATTTATTTTTTATTGTTTTTTTAATTAGAGCTTTATGACTATACATGGTACTTGGGTTCATCCCAACATGTTTTTATTTTGAGACAGGGTCTTGCTATATTGCTGACGCTGATCTCAAACTTGCAATCCTCCTGCCTCAGCCTCCCAGGTCACTAGGATATATACCACCATGGCCTGACTTATACATATGTATAATGCTATATCTCTAAAAGATTACAGGAAATATATAAATTAAAGTGTGGTAGTTTAAAATGCCTATACAGAAAAAAAAATAGAAGTTATTGGAACTGAGGGGAAAATATTTAAAATGACTCTGACATTAGAAATCAAACATAAAAATATGCACCTTCATACTAATTTTTTTTTTAGTTAAAGTTGAACACAATACCTTTATTTTATTTATTTATTTTTTTTATGTGGTGCTGAGAATCAAACCCAGTGCCTCACACATGCTAGGCAAGTGCTCTACCACTGAGTGACAACCCTAGCCCCCTTCACAATAATTTTAAAAAGTGAAATTAAAATATGTTGTCCCTTAACTATAGGTCAACTTAAAAAGTAAAATACATAATCTGAATGCAACAACAGAACAAGTAGTTTTAAACCCTGTGAGTGGCAATATCAACTAACATATTCTCTTTAGATTTGCTAGTGTATATTAGAAAAGGCAAAAAAAGGTCACATTTAGGAATTCCACTTATGAGAATATACCCTATAAGCAATAATATAAAAAATGTGGTAATAACAATATTCACAAAAGTATTCACAATGATATTGATTAATTAATTATATTAGCTAAAACACTTTTTTAATAACTTATCCAACAAAAAGGAAAAGTTAAAAAATTAAGATACAGTTTCCGATTGAGTATTATGGGGACCATTAAAGCAATGGTCAAAGACTCAGCTCTATGAGAAAAATCTTTATGACATATTTCATTTAAAAGAAGACATATAGGAAGAAGAAGAGGCGAGAACGACCCTCCCATCATCCCCCCACCCCCGCACTGACCAAAGTGCGCGCTGCTGCATCCCCGTGTCCAGCGCCGTGGCCACCGTGCCCAAGAGAAAAGCTGAAAGGGATGCTAAAGGAGATAAAGCCAAGGTGAAAGACGAACCACAGAGAAGATCTGCAAGGTTGTCTGCCAAACCTGCTCCTCCAAAGCCAGAGCCCAAGCCTAAAAAGGCCCCTTCAAAGAAGGGAGAGAAGGTACCCAAAAGGAAAAAGGGAAAAGCTGACACTGGCAAGGATGGGAATAACCCTGCGGAAAATGGAGATGCCAAAACAGACCAGGCACAGAAAGCTGAAGGTGCTGGAGATGCCAAGTGAAGTGTGTGCGGTTTTGATAACTGTGTACTTCTGGTGACTGTACAGTTTGAAATACTATTTTTTATCAAGTTTTATAAAAATGCAGAATTTTGTTTTACTTTTTTTTTTTTTTAAGCTATGTTGTTAGCACACAGAACACTTCATTGTTGTTTTGGGGGTGGGGGGAAGGAGCATATGTCACCAGTAGAATGTCTCCAAAGCTGGATTGCTGTGGGGGGAAAACACCTTTCCCTTCTAGTTTTGAGAGACTTCCTCTTTGTTCCCAAGAGGAAGGGACTCCCTGATGTTGGCACACATAGCCACCTTGGCACAAATGCCTTGTGGTATGGAAAAACTCAAACTCATCTGTATGTCCTCCTGTCCCTCTCTGCCATCGGCATAGACTTATCTCCCCTAAACTCAGACCTGTTGGGACCTGATTCCCAACGATTGGTTTTACCAGTGTGTGGGGCAATCTGGACTTTCCAGTGATGTCATTGAGAATATGTCCCTCAGAAGAGCAGCAGTTCCTTTTCTAGATTGTGGATCTTCAGATTAATAATTTTTGCCATTTTCCTTTCATTTCCTGAAAGTCAGGGTCGGCTTGTGAAAAGTTGTTAAACAACATGCTAAATGTGAAATGTCAACCCTCACTCTAAACTTTCCCTATTCAGAGCATCAAATGAAGACTTCATTGGGTTTTATAATGGCTTTCTGATTTTGGTAGTCCATTCAAGAAGGGAGTTTGAAAGTTGTTGTATACTGTTAACGACTGTCTGCCCATGTCCTGCCTGAAATACCATGATTGTTTATGAAAAGTATCTTTAATAAAGCTGGATACAGTTTGAAAAAAAATAAAACATATAAAAATGAATATACTATCATTACAAAAACAACAAAATTTATATATATACAACACTGAAAGAATAGAAAATAAAATGTTAACAGTAGTTGTATTAATGCTTAGGAAGTTTTGAGTAAATTTGGATTTGCACTGTTTATTTCTAAATTTTTTAAAATGTAGCAATATAATTTTTTAATTTTAAGAGTAATATTAAGGTGTTCTCTAAGCTATTTAGGTGTAATTATTTCCTACTTGAAAGTTAAGAAATTATCTGTCATTTTACATAAATCTTCTAAATAGTAATAGTAAAAATTTTTTTTAAATATTCACACTCAGCACCAGAAACATGAAGTTAAATATTGTCAAAATATTAAAAGTCACACTAAACAAATTATATATGTGAATGCATTATACCACAAATGATACACTGCCTCACTTTCTTCACCTCCTGTGTAGGGCTTGGATACCAATCTCTCTCCCATTCTGTCATGATTATAAAGTACTCTATGAAAAGTAAACTTTAACATAGTAAATGATGAAATTTACCAATTTTTATCAATATACAGCTACCTAGAAATACTGAGTTATAAATTTAAATGACATTTGAATGCAGAAACCCATGGAGAAAGAAAATTGGTTACTCCTGTAAAATTTTTTAAATGAAGATTGGAAAGTATCTCAATCCTATTTGCCACTTAACTTTTGAGTCCAAAGAAGAAAAAATGGAGTAAGAAAAATTCCTAAATGCACAGTAAATCAGCTAAATAGAACAGCACAATAAACCATTCTTAGAGACTACAAGTCATGCATAAATTAGTGAATACAAGTTTTTTCTCTCAAGCTAATAGCTCAGAAAAAGCAACACACACACTACTGTGCAATAGCCAGTACTTCTGTAGACAATAGACTATCTGTATCGTAATAAAAGCCTTTCAAATCAGCAGCTGGTTCTCTACAGTTTCTCAGATCAAGCATGACAGAATATTTCCAGATGTATTGTTCACTATGTTTTCCAGCTGAAACTAACCATTCAAAAAAAACTGTGGATCACAACTTCATGAAGTAAAAAAGATGAGGTTCAGCCTAGAAATCACTGGTTCATATTAAGTATGAACAGCCTAAAAGGATGTTCACATATAAGACACATGGAGCTTCCTTTCATGTGCAGGCAGGGAGACAGAGACACAGTGAACAAGGAGGGAAGAGAGAGAGATAAGTTCTTCTTAAATCTCCTTTGGAAAGTTGTTAGTTTTTCAGTATTATGAAACTTTTATTGAGAAAACTACACCAGTGCCAGGCACTGTTCTAGATACTGGGAATAGAGCAGAAAATAAAAAAAGGTTTCCTGCTCTCATAGAACTTATATTCTAGTAGGAGTAGTCAGAATACATGGGGAGGAAGAAAATTGTAGCAATATAATTTTTTTTAATTTTAAGAGTAATATTAAGGTATTCTCTAAACAAATGATAGAACTCCAGATAATGATCAGGGTGATGCTATAGAGTAAGGGGTGGACGTAGTGGGAGTCTACTTTAGAAAGAATAGACAAAGCAATCTTTCCTCAAGAAATAACCTCAGAGTTGAGACTTTGAAGCTAAGAAGAAAGCACTCATGCAAGAGCTGGGCTAGAGCAGTTCAGAGGAAGCAGCAAGAAAAAGGCCCTGAGGCAGGAAAGATGGGGTGTACTTAGAAAATCTAAAGGAGGCCAAAGAAGCTTAGGGAAAAAAGGAAGCGCCATGTGGTGATGAGATCAGGTTAGAAGGCCAGGGCCAGGTCATAAGGAGCCTTTCAGGCCAGGATGAGGTGTTGGAATCCTTTTTAAGGACAACAGCAAGAGAAGTCCTAAACAAGAAATTGTTATGATGTGATTTTGTTTGTAAAAGATGGCTTTGCCTTTTATGTGGAGAACTTAGGGGGCAATTAACAGGCTACTGCAATCATCCAGGAGAGAAAGAGTTACTTAAAACAAGATGTGAAAATGGAAATGGAAAAAAAAAGAACAGAATTATTATATCTTTTGGGGGAAAGAACCATTATTAGAACTTGTTCTTGGACTGGGTAGGATGGAGGATATGGAGTAAACTATGGAGTAGACTAAGATGAAGAAAAATTAGAAATGACTTCTAGGTCAATTAAATGAAATGTTTTCAAAAGCAGCAACATTGAGCCAAGTGTGTTAGTGCACACTTGTAATCCCAGTGGCTGGGGAGGCTGAGGTAGGAGGATTGCAAGTTCAATGCCGGCCTCAGCAACTTAGTGAGGCCCTAAGCAACTTAGCAACACCCTGCCTCTAAATAAAATATAAAAGAAGGGTTGGGGATGGGTCTTAGTGGTTAAGCGCCCCTGGGTTCAATCTCTGGTACAAAAAAAAAAAAAAAAAATAGCAGCAATACTGGAAGATTGATATATAGGAAAGATTTATCATAAGAAAAAACAATCATGATCACACCAGGCAAAATCACTAAAACAATTTTGCAAATAGAAAATACTCTGCCCCTAGTAGAAGTAAGTAGAAAGGAACTATATTTAATTAGTTTGTGCCTCTTTTGCAAGGAGAGGAATAGGTGGGGAAAGAGAAGAGAATAATAATAGTATGCTCAAGTGTTACTTATTTAGAAGCTAGTCTTAAGTATTTAAGTGATGGACACTAAATTTTACTTTGTTATTCTAAGCTGCATTTATACTTGTAGTGATAGTATCCACAATCTCTCTAACTCTGAAAACACCCAGCCTAGAATTGGGTTAGGTATGACAAACGGCCCAGTTTTTAAGGTATAACACATAAAATATAACTATGAAGAACGAATGTGATTTTCACTTAGGGAGTTGATTTTTGGCAGTAATGTTCAATAGAACTTTCTGTTAGGATGGAAATGGTTCTATTTAATCTCTATTGCCCAACACAATGGCCATTAGCCACATGTGGCTAGTGCAAACAATGAACTGAATTTTCAATTTTATCCAAACTGATACATGTAACTATTATACTGGACAACTCAGATCCATGGAAACTTCACTATCTCCAAAATTAGTATTCTTGTCTCCACAATCTTCCTTATTCTAATTCATTCTTCACAGTTGCTTTATCAACCTTCTATTATGCTTTTCTTATAGTCTCATCACAGGACTACCTCCTATCAGAAAAAAATGGAAAGGGTTAAGTCAGATGTGTTTGAGTACATGGTTTACTGAACAGGCTGGAGTCGCTTCAGCAAAGGAAATGAGGCTAGAAAGAAAAGTCCAGTGTGCTGGGAAAGGCTCTGTATACGAAGTGAATGTATACTAAGAATTATGTTTGCTTGACCTACCCATTTATTGAAGGATTGTCATATTCTGTTCTTGATCTTG
Organism: Urocitellus parryii; assembly: GCF_045843805.1. Classification (NCBI taxonomy): domain Eukaryota; kingdom Metazoa; phylum Chordata; class Mammalia; order Rodentia; family Sciuridae; genus Urocitellus; species Urocitellus parryii. Next base: position 161,223,945 of record NC_135535.1, on the reverse strand, counting down.
CCAATTCAGTGTTCTATCACTGAAATATCACATCAAGAGCTTCTAAAGTCCTTGCATGCACAAGGCCCTGGGTTCAATCCCCAGCACCCCCCACACACACACACATACACACACACACACACACAAAAAAAAAAAAAGGTTCTAAAGATATACAAGAAATATGTCTCCTAATTTCTGAACAAGTGGCAAAGCCTGCCTAGGAAAACCAGGCAAAGCTTCCAGTTTCAAAGCCATCAATCAGGAGATGACAGGAAATACATTTTCCACCTCTCTCCTCACATCCTCAAAACAGAAAGTTTCTATAGCACCTATATTTTCCAAATAAAAATAGAGTAGAACAAACAATTAATAAAGGGATAATTCACAAAATGCTCTGCTAACTGGGAAAACATTATTCCTTCAGGTCAACTTAGTATGGTGAAGTATGATTCCTAATACAGGCTACAACTTTACAAACAAACAGATCAGTAATAATCTTAACTAATCTGTCTCAAACCTGTGTAGCAAAAATACCTGGCCTATTAAGCCAAATGTTCATACATGCCAGAATTTGTTATTTTGGTTTCTTATTCTAGTTTAGCTAATAAATAACCATGTGATCTCAAATAGTCACATAATTACTCAAATATTTCTCCTACTACTATGTGATCTCCCTAGGTGTCTCCTTACTTACCTATAATGGGTTGACCCTTTAGCTCTGTGGTGAAGGAAATTGACCCTTTAGCTCTGTGGTAAAGGAAATATACCTTTATACCTATATACCTCTGTGGTGAAGGAAATTGACCCTTTAGCTCTGTGGTGAAGGAAATTGACCCTTTAGCTCTGTGGTGAAGGAAATATACCTTTAAACTTGTCTCCTCTATTTTAAGTTCCCATTTACTACCTCAAGTTCTTTTTGGAATAAGCAATGTAAAAAATTATTAATGTGGGGACTAGTAGTAGAATACTTGCGTAACATGAAAAGGTCCTGGGTTCTGATCCCCTGCACCACAAAATTTAAAAAAAAATTAATAAATATAAAATTTAAAAGTTCTTGATTCCTATATGTTTTATATTATATTTTACAATTATGGATTCCACTAAAGTTAATGTTTGAATTTTTTATCCTTAAATCTTATCCCTCTGAAAAAGACCTATATGTTAAAGGGTTAAAAAAAATGCAGAGAAACAACAAATAAGTCTGAGTTATAATCTAAGTTCTGACCAAGTTTTCCATTTAAAACTAATCCTTTCAGAATAATCTAATTACTTTTAAATTTCATTCAACTGCAGAGAATTCAGATTTGTTGTTTCTATTCCTGGACAAAATTATTTCTCTTTTAGTTTCTTCTTCAGAGAATAAACTAACTCCAGAGACCCAATTCCATTCAATTCAATGAACAGCACTAAGTGCCAACTATGTGCCCACTAGGTGGTAGGAAGAGAATGAGATAAGAAATAAAATATCTTAGACATATAAACTGAAATAATAGTAGAGAATGAGAAAGAGGCCTAGGGGCATTTTCAGAGGACTTGGCAGGGAACCCTGTTTCTTTTGAAGAGTTCTTACTTTGTTCAACAGTTAATTTAAATATCTTTTGTTCAACGTGTGACTTCAGTTCAAAACTCTTAAGTAGAAGGGCTTTTGTCTTCTGCTGTTTTTATTTTTACTCCTTTCATCACAATCTACTCAGTTTGATTCAGAAATGTAGAGAAATTTGGTTTCTTTCCAGAAAAAAAAAAAATAGCACCACTCCAGCTCAAGTTACTACCTGGACTAAAAAATATGTTAATGTAAATGTCTTTCTTAGCTAGACTAAATTTAAGGAAACATTAAGACAAAACACAGCAAGGAGGACTTCTGTTACTATTCCGTACAGTATAAGTGGTAACTATTAGAAATTACATTAAAAAGCAGCAGGGCAATTTCATAATGTATTTAAACAAAAGGTTATTAGGAAATTTAAGTAAGAGAATACATGTAATAAAAATGTAAGCCTTTACAATGTGACAATCTACAAGGCCTATTAATTATGACCAGTTGGTTGTGATCAGACATGGAAATGTGTACCTATATGCCTGTATTTACTTTGGGTTCAAATCATCATCTTATGGCATTAGTCTTAGGCTGATCAATTCATTACACTAAAGGTCATTTTCACACACAGATGTGTCCATTACTAGGCACAAGCCATTCAAAGATAATAGTGGGTAAGTCCTACCATCAAATTATTTTCTTACAGGAATAATGGATTTATAATTCATCTGCTCCTTTGCTGATATCCTTTTTATATGATTTTCAAATGGCCAGCCAGAGTCAAGTGTTTAAGAGGCCAAATATCAAGAAAATCTGGGACTCCAATCCACTCTTATTTCCAACTTATTCATTTAATCAAGTATTTTCTGAGTACTTTCCTATGTGGTAGGCATTGTATCTTCACTATGGGATACACATAAAAAGTGAATGATACTGTTCTTGCCCTTTGTTGACAATGTTTAAAAAATAATTGTAATGTATACTCAAAACGAGTTATTCCCAAGTTTCAAACATTTATCAGTGAAGTACAAGAGATTTCACAGAAGAAATTCCAATAAAGCTGAATGAGAATTCTCCAGGAGAAAAGGGATTTGAGGTTAAAAGGAGGGCTTTCTAATTAATGCAACAGCATATGTGAAAGCATGACCAGTTTAAGGAACATAGATCCACATGGTAAGAACACAGAGAGAGGAGGTATAGAGAGGAAATGAAGTTGGACAAGCAGAAAGGGGTCACATCATAGAGAGCCTTTCATACAATACAATGGGCTTAGACTTTATCTGCTAAGCAATGAGAAAATATTTAATCTGTATCAGCAAAAGACAGTATTAAGTTTGAATTTCAAACAGAAAAATCCAACAGCAAGAAAGGACCAGGGGCTGTGGTTGTCGCTCATTGGTAGAGCCTTGCCTACCACTTGAGAGGCACTGGGTTCGATCCTCGATTCATGTGAAAAATAAAGGCATAAAAAAATGTTGAAAAAAAAATAGACCAGAGTGAAGAAAACTAGAAACACAAGTTAATCTAGTTTATTTACTCAACCAACAAAGAATTTATATAACATACAAATTATAGTCAGTGATGAATAAAACACATATGGCCCCTGATCTCAAGGAGTTTGGAGTCTTAATGAAAGATAAAGATGAACTAAGCAGCAGCAATGTGGATGGAGATTAAGAGGACAGAGAAAGAGATGCATCTACATGATACTCACACCATATGGAGGGTAAAGAGAAATCTAGGTTGACTCCCTGGCTCCTTACTCAAGTGATTTGGTCAGTAGGTCATAAAGGGAGGAAAGGAATTAACACCAGGACATTCCAATGAAGATGTTCAATAAATAACTGAGTTGATGGTTCCTCGGTTCACTCCTGACTGGAAAAAATGGATTTGAAAGTAAAAATCAGATGGTTCTAAAATCCATGGACAATAAATGAGGTCAAAACCCAACAACAACAAAAAGCAAAACCAACCAACAAAGAAAAAAAAATAGATGAGTAACTGGTTAAAGAACAAGCTGGTAGCCAGGCATGGTGGCAGCACCTTTGTAATGCTGGCTACGAGTACTGGGTTCAGGGTTCAATTCCCAGTTCTAGGGAAAAGAAAAAAAAAAAACTGGTGACAAGAGCCAAGAAGGAAATGTCTGAGATGGGGGTAGGAGGAAGGAATAGTGGAGTTATGTCACAAAAGTCAAGGAATAGGCCAGGTGCAGTGGCATATGCCTGTAATCCCAGCGGCTTGGGAGGTAGAGGCAGGAGGATTTTGAGTTCAAAGCCAGCCTCAGTAAAAGTAAGGCACTAAGCAACTCAGTGAGATTCCATCTCTAAATAAAATACACAATAGGGCTGAGGATATGGCTCAGTGGTTAAGTGCCCCTGAGTTCAATCCCTGTTGGGGGGTTGGGGGGCGAAGCCAAGGAATAGAGTTTCAAGAACAGTCAATAGTATTAACTGCTAGAGAGAGGTTAATGGGTTTTAGTATATGCATATGCCCAGGTATGCAACCATCACCACAATCAATTTTGAACATTTTCACCACCCCCAAAGAAACCCAGTAACCGTCATCATTACTGCCCCTCAACCTAAACCTTTCTCCACCTCCACCCAATATAAGGTAATCATTAATCCACTGTCACTATAGATTTGCCTATTCTGGACACTTGATATAAATGGAATCACACAATATCTGCTCTTTAGTGACAAGGCTTCTTTCATGCTGTAGCATCTATCAGTATTTCATTTATTTTTATTGCCAAATAACATGCCATTGTACGGTTATACCATATTTTGTCTATCCATTCATCAGTTCATAGACATCTAAAGTGTTTTCATGTATTGGCTCTTATGAATATGCTGCTATTAGTGTCCAAGATTTTGTATAGACATGTTTCCATTTGCCTTGGTCAATATACCCAGGTATTGAATTGGTGGGTCATATGGTGCTATTGTTTGGATGTGGTTTGCCCTGGTAGGTTTCATGTGTTCAAAGCTTGCTCCCCATTATGATTATGAAAGATGGCACAGAATCTGGTTTTCAGTGCTGGTGATTGAACCTAAGGCTTTAAGCATACTGAGCAGGGACTCTACCACTCGGCTACACCCCCAGCCTCAGTGGTGTATAAGAGGTGGGACCTCCTGGAAGATTCTTGGATCATTGGAGGCACTGCCCTCAGAAGAGAAGATTAGTCTAAGCATGAGTTCTCTCCAGAGCATGTTATAAAAACCTGAGCCTGACTAAGGTCTCTCTCTCCCTGCCTTTCTATACTGAAATGGGATCTTTTGCTCCCTGACATGCTCACCTTGTTCTGCCTCACCTCACCAGAACCTGAACAAATGAGACCTTCCAATCTTGGACTTTGAGTCTCTAAAACTGTTAACTAAATAAGCCTCTTTTTCTTCTTAAATAATATGCCTCACATATTTCATTATAGCAACAAAAAACTAATGCATATGGACGTGATAGTTCTATGTTTTAACAAAGAAATGCTAGACTATTTTCCAAAAAGGCTGCATTATTTAACATTCCCACCAGTAAATGTATGCGGGTTCTAATTTTTCTACATACTCAGCAACACTTGTTATTATCTGTCTTTTTTATTATAGCCATCTAGTGGATGGTGTCTCACTATGGTCTTTATTTACATATTCCTGATGGCTAACAGTATAGGGCATTGTTATATGTGCTTATTGATCAATTGTACATCTTCTTTGGGAAAATGTCTAATTGAATTCTTTGCCTACATTTTAAATGATTTATCTGTTTCTGCAAATATTTTCCCAAGTTGCAAGTTGTCTTTACATTTTCTTTTCCTTTTTTTTTAATTTTTTAGTTGTTATTTTCAGATATACATTACGTTTTCTTGATGATGGCCTCTGTAGCACCAAAGTTCTTAATTTTTATGAAGTCAAATTCTGTTTTTTTTTTATTTTGTTGCTTATGTTTTTGGTGTAGGAACTAAGAAGGTTTTGCCTGACCCAAAGTCATAAAGACTTACACCTAGGTTTGATTCTAAGAAGTTTCTTGTTTTAGCTCTTACATTTAGATCTATGTTCCATTTGGGGTTAATTTTTATGTCTGGCATAAGAAATTATATTTACTTTAATAGAGAAAACCAAGCATTAAAGTAAAGTGTGTTTACTTTATTAGGACAAAACCAAGCATGTTGATAGACTAAAGGAAAAGAAGAAACCAGAAATTGGTTCTGAAGCAAGGACCATTGATAGGAACAAAATCTGGAGAGACTAACCTTCACCAGGAAGAAGTTCACCTCCACCTCAAAATAAAAGAGGTAATGGGAGAAATGAGTGGAGACAGAAATATAACTCTGGGTGATGGGCATATCTACTGCGGAATTTGGATCTAAGATAAACATTAGTCAGGAAATCTGTTTCATTTTGTTTAATCTACCATTTCCAAATTCTTTATCAATGTATATTAATTTATAATGAAATTAGAATTTGTAGGGCTTACTTAGGAAACAGTAATCAAGGCCAAAAGCTGCAAATTATATGTCCATTGAATAGAATGGGACAGGGGTGATTTTTGTTTGATCCAGACTGTTTTTTAAAATCAAGATGTTTCACAGGGATCCAAATTCCTGATATTTCTTGAAATATCAGAAGATCAGGCCACACTGAATCTGCATTGCAGCAGGAAAAAATAATCGTTGTAATTCAAATATTCCTTATGGGGAATATAATTCCTGTATGACTCATTCTCTTAACATCCAGCCCATTTCAGTTAGCTATCTCATCATCTGATCCCTTTATCTGGGTTTACCATTTCCATACTAAGCAACTCTCTTAGTGTCTCTACAGAATGAAAATTTGCAGTTCAGAAACTCCTTCTCCAACTCTTCTCTAAAATATTTTATTTAATAAAAGTTTCTATGAGAAACTGAGAAGTATTTATGTCAGGAGTGACAAAATGGAGTACAAAGGCCAAGTGTAACACCCAGACCTATTTTGTTTGACCTGCAGTATTTTCTTAAATGAGAAGTTTCATATTTAAAAGGAAATCAAAATTACTGGACTTCCTTAAAAATTAGGAAGATCTGATAACATTAGGCTCAAGTATCTCCAAATGAAAGCAATTAGCTAGAGATAGTAACTTCTCCAGCTAAAGCCTCAGTTTTAACTTACCACAGTCTTCCCAGAGTCTTGATTCACTCATTGCCTATTTGGCTCCTGCAGGCATCCAAGTTTGTGCCCTCTGATTCAACAAGCAAAATTCAATCTTTCTGGGGCTGGGGCAGGGCTGTGGTTCAGTGGTAGAGCACTTGCCTAGCGAGTGTGAGGCACTGGGTTTGATTTTTAGCACCACATAAAAATAAACAAATAAAATAAAGGCATTCTGTCCATCTACAACTACAAAAAAAATTTTTTTTAATTTAAAAATTCAATCTTTCTCTTTTCACCCCTCTGCAACAGGTACCAGAGATGGAACTCAGGAACACTCTACCACAGAGCTGCACCCCCACCCCCACCTTGTGGTTTTTTTTCCCTCCAACTTTGAGAGAGGATCTCACTAAGTTGCCAGAGCTGGCCTCAAATTCACCATCCTCCTCCTGCCTCAACCTTCTGAATAAAAAAGATTTACTTATTTATTTGTTTATTTATTTATTTGTGTGTGTGTGTGTGTGTGTGTGTGTGTGTGTTTTACTGGGGATTAAACCCAGATCTCACATCTCACATGTTAAGCAAGCTCTCTACCACTGAGCAATATCCCAGCCCAACAAGATTGAATCTTAATTAACACAGTGCATTAGCCAAGCTCCCCAATATCATAAATGTTAACTGAAATTTTACTTAACCCTCAGTTATTTCACTAATGACAAAATATCCTAGTATTCTCCAAATATACATTCACAGAAAACAATGACTGAAACATAGGAAAATATCATGCATATAATTTTTGTTTTCTTTTTAATCCTTCTCTGTACTTTCCAAATTAAAAAAAAAGTATACATTACCTTCATAATCAGAAAAATACAGGAAAGATTCTAATCTGTAGCAATAATATTCTTGGTAAATAACAATTTATAAGGCAATGAGAAACCACCAGTGCCTGAAGATTCAAATTTTGACCAATTCCAAAAAATTAATCTCTGTGTACATCAATGAGAACAAAATCACATGGGTTCAACAGATGAACCATGTTGGTGACAAGTTCTAATGTCAACAAGCTGATTTGGATTTAATGCCACCTCATTTCCCTAGAACTAAAGTTGAGCTGACTTTGCAGCAGCTGTTTGTTCTAACTGACCTCTGAGATTGAGTGTATCAATTAAGGCTAGATAAATGTTAGCAGAGCAGTCTTGCTTACCAGATCCCTATTTAGGAAGGTACTGTGAAAGGCTTCCAGTCTACAAATACTTTCTTCCTCAACTCAAGATTTTTCTGTAGACTTTACAACCACTTTACAATTGTCTTCTGGAGAACCAACAAATAACAGGAAAGCAGGTCCTCAGCACAGAGAATGCCCCCTCACTACTCAACTTTCTCCCAAATTCCCTCAAAGAAACACAAGATGAGTTCCTTCCATTTCAGACTGAAAACTATTGAATGAAAAAGAATGTGGCAATCTACTCCAAAGTCTTCATTTTAGAAATGAAACTTAGAGATATTATTTCTCTAAGATTTACAGAATTTGAATTTGAATCTGGGCTTCTTGGTTCCATTTCCTGTGTTTCAAGCACACTACTAATTTGCAAGCAAGATATTTAAGTGACTAACATTCCCATACTTAAGAGTAATGTATCGAATCCTATTTAAAGTGACTTAAACTTACTTAAACCAATTTCCATATCAGTTTCAAACACACATAAGCAAATGCTACATAACATAAATATCCCCCAACTCCCACCCTTTACTCCTGCTTTTACTGATAGGAAATTAAGCAGTTTTCATGGGAACATAAAAGTAGTGTTTTTCATTCCTAATCTCCTTTAGTTATTTCCAACTTATTTAGTTATTGGAATAATTACTTAAATGAGAATTCAGTATTATTCTCACTAGTTATAACTAAATAACCATTGCATATTTATAAATACTGGTAGGGAGAAAAAGATCATTGGATGAGCTAAATATAATCTCAGTAAATGCTTCAAATTGTTGATGTTTAGAGAACATTCAGTTTGAGAATAATTTTTAAGTTCAAATTAACACCATCATCTGGTTTAGTGATCCATCAATATGAAATTCCAGCTTGTTTTTCACAATCTCTAACTCTTTTTTTTTAATTATTTTGAGACAAGATCTTGATAAGTTGCCCATGCTAGCCTTGAACTTGTATGTTTTTTTGTTTGTTTTTTTAAGAGAGAGAGAGAGAATTTTTCAATATTGACTCTTTAGTTTTCGGCGGACACAACATCTTTGTATGTGGTGCTGAGAATCGAACCCAGGCCGCACGCATGCCAGGCGAGCGCGCTACCACTTGAGCCACATCCCCAGCCCCAGCAATCTCTAACTCTTTATTGACGTGATCTTTCACTTCCTGTGTTTTCTCTTTGATTTTATTCCTTACACTATCCTTTACTTCACAGATCAGTTTACTCACATTCTAAACTCCTTCTCTGACATTACTTCTACTATGTTTTCAGTGGATTCGGTTATTGGAGCATCTTGATTTGTTTGGGGTGTTTTATTCCCTTGTTTTTTCATGTTGTTCATATGTTTTCCCATCTAGCAGTATGGATCTGAGGCAAAACAGATGGATTTCTATACATAACAAATGCTCAGAAAATAAGTGCCCACTGAAATAAGGAAAATGATATAGACAAGTAGCAAAGTAAGTTAACATTTAACTAACTTCATATCTGCCCACACACTTTCTTTAACTTCTCCATTCCTTCTAATTGCTGAACAATTAACTCAGGAAAACCATCATTATTTTATTTTCATTATATTTTCAATACACCTACGAATTCTAATACTACTCTCATGACTATATTAAGATGACCAGCTAGACTCCCATATGCCATTAAAAAAATTGATGAAAACAACAACAAAAAGGGAAAGCTAAATATTGCTGAGAGCAATCACAATGACCCTACCACTGTGTGATTATAAATAAAGGGAAATAATAGCTGTGGATATGCTACAAAGGTCTAGACCAGTAAAGTATCATGGAAATCCCACCAGAATCAAAACAGCATAAACCTTTTTCACTGCCCTCAAAGCAAATCTGCTTTTTTCAAAGTATTATTCCATAAAAATGTTAAATATAATTGATTTTTGTGGGGTTTTTTCTCTTGTTTTAATAGATAGATTGCAAACATGTTTTTTAAAAAGTTTTAGTTCCCAAATGTCAAAAATGCAATTACATTGTAACTTTTATAGATAAATCCAGACATGTACCCACCATTTAAAACATTATTTCTATGGGAAAATAACTCCAAACAACTCATTTGTAAATGAACTTTTGAATAGCAACCCATTTTCATGTTAGGAAAACTCCTTTTCCCCATTCTGGTAGGTAACAGTAATGGAAAAACAATTGGGGCTTTGGAATAAGGCAGTCTCAATCTCACCTCACCCTGTTATTACTAGGCTCTATGTCCTTAGCTAAGTAACAATCTCTTTGAGCCTCAGTCTCCTTACCAGTAAAGTGGAAAAAGTAATATTGCTTTGGGCTAAAGGATGTAATACACATGTAAATCGCCTGGAACTGAGCCTGGTGGATGACAGGTGCCAAATAAACATAAGTCCCTTTTTCTTTCTTCTGCCTTTGCAGTAGTCATTTGATTTCATTCAGTTTTCTCCTTAAAATTTTTTTAATTTTAATTGAGTACATGCTACAAGTCAGGTACTCTTTATTATCTCATTTAATTCTTATAACAACTTCAGGAGACAGCTACCATTTGCTATTCCATTTTACAGACCAGGATCAGAGGCACAGGAGATTAACTAATTTGCTTAAAAATCACTCAGAGGTGTTTGCCACAGCAAACTCATGTTTAATCCTAAACTGAGAGAAGCCCCAGTAAATTAAACCTTTTCACTAAACTATCTTTTTAAACAAGGGAACCTTTTCACTAAACTATCTTTTTAAACAAGGGAATGAGATTCAACGATGTCTAATTTTTTAAAAAAATATATTTTATTAGATATTGACGGACCTTTATTTATTTATTTGTTTATATGCAGTGCTGAGACTCGAACCCAGTGCCTCACACATTCGAGGCAAGGATGCTACCACTGAACCACAACCTCAGCCCCTGATGTCTAATTTTTTAAATATATTTTTTAGGGGCTGGGATTGTGGCTCAGCAGTAGAGTGCTCGCCTAGCACGGGTGGGACCCAGGTTTGATCCTCAGCACCACATAAAAACAAAGGCACCGTGTTAAAAAAATATATATTAAAAAATCATATAAATAAATATATTTTTTAGTTGTTGATGGATCTTTATTTTATTCATTTATTTATATGCAGTGTTGAGAATCGAATCCAGTGTTTCACACATGCGAGGCAAGAGCTCTACCACTGAGGCACAACCCCAACCCCTGTCTAATGTTTTTTGCTGTTATTTTGCATTATTCTGTAATTCTACAAAGCTATCAGATGGCAAGAAGGACAAGAAAACTTCAAGTTCTCATTGGGCAAAAAGGATGCAGGATCAGAATGAAGCCTGACCAACAAATAAACAATTGTCCTGGTTTTCATTCCCAGAGTTTCCACAAATCATTTTTTAATCATTCTTAATCATTATTCCCTTAGGAAAGAATAACTGAATCCTCCTGGTATCAACAAGCTCTTAAAATTAAACCAGGATTAATTAACAATGTAGCCTTTATTTTTTATTTTTAAAAATTTTTAATTACAGGCATTGTCAAAATTTGAAATACTAACCCGGTGGCAATAGTCTTTAAATGTCTTCATTAATGTTGGGAGCCATCCTGCTTGCTAATTGGAGATTATTCAGAGCCTCTTTTACAATATAATAATTGAATTTGGCTCCAGGCCATCATAAACACCCTGACCCATTAAATTAGAGCCACAAGCAACACTGCACTATTTCTTTGTTAAAAAAAAAAAAAAAATGCAGCATTCAAACTAGAATTTCTCACAGGCAGCCAGAACTGGAAATTCTGTTCTATAATACCCATGTGTCAAACGGCAAAGCTTCTGAGTAAAATGTTCATAGAAAAAAAAAAAAAACTTTTATGATGCCTCTACTAAATACACTTCCAGAGGTGTACTTTTCAGCTTTTCTTCTAGAGATTTTTATCTTTTCTTTTTTGACAACTGCAAACACAATTCGCTATGACTACATATGGGCTGTGCACAGACTCAGTTCTAAACTTGCCCAAAAGTGAAATAAGAGAACAGCTGCTGCACTTCAGGCCACTCTGGCCAAGATGTACTGATAGAAATAAGCTGTAAACCATCTCCAGTAATACTATTTGTGTTTGTGCCTTTTGCAGATGTTATTTCATCACTGTTCTTCATGTAACATTAATAGATTAGATACAGCCCTGGTCTAAAACAAGAGAAAGATTTTATAGTAATACTAAATTTCCTTTTGTTTCACTTGCTTACCAATACTACAGCCTAGATGTTGAATAGGTGTTACAGACTCCTTAGGAAATATCAGCCCTACCACTTCAGGAAACATATTCCAGGCTGGGCAAATAAAAAGGACAGAATTAATCAGAATTGAGAGAATTACACTGTAATGAGAGTCCATTAATCTATTTAGTTTTGGTTTTTGTTGTTTTGTTTGTTTGTTTGTTTGGTACCAGGGATTGAACCCAAGGGAGCTTAACCACTAAACCACAGTCCCAGCCCTTTTTATATTTTATTTTGAGACAGGGTCTCACCAGGTTGCGTAACAGCCTTGCTAAATATCTTAGGCTGGCTTTTAACCTGTCTTCCTCCTGCCTCCATCTCCTGAGCTGCTGGGATTACAGGCACACACCACCACACCCAGCTAATTTGTTGTTTTTGTTGTTGTTGTTAGGTTTTTTTGGTTTTAGGTTTTTGTTTTTGCTTTTGTTTTGGTACCAGGGATTGAACCCAGGGGCGCTTTACCACTGAGCCATATTCCCAGACCTTTTTTGGGGGGGTCTCACTGAGTTGCTTAGGGTCTCCCTAAATTGCTGAGGCTGGCTTTGAACTCACTTGCAATCCTCCTGCTTTATCCTCCCAAGATGATGGGATTACAAACGTGCACCACCAGACCCAACTAGTTTGTGGTTTTAAGAAAAGTGTTAGATAGTGCTGGCAAAGCACCTATACATTATGCATTAAACTACAATGTATCTTCAGTCCTTATAAAATATCAAATTCATTCCTAATTGTTTATCAAAGAACAACATTAAGTCTATATTTGGTTCATAAACAGAACCATCTCAAACTGAGTTTAAGAAGATATATAACAACAGAACCTCTGTACATCAAGAACAAGTCAGGGACTACAGTAGTAGCTCAGTGGCAGAGTGCTTCCCTAGCATTTGTGAGGCACTAGGTTCGAACCTCAGCACCACATAAAAGTAAATCAAATAAAGATATAAAAAATACAGTAAGTTTGGGGCTGTAGCTCAGTGGCAGAGTGCTTCCCTAGCATGTGTGAGGCACTGGGTTCGATCCACAGCACACATAAAAATGACCAAATAAAGGCATTCCATCCATTTACAACTACTACTACTAATAATAATAATAATAATTTTTAAAAATCAGGTTTTCTTTGTTGAATTTGATTTTAACATGTGAATTCCTACCTTAGCAGCAGATTTCTGTAAGCCTAGTAATCAACAAATACACTAAAGACTGAAATAATTACCACACAATTAAGTAATCCTCTTTAGGAGAAATCAAAGTTCTCTGTTCAGGGTGAATATAACTCAATTGATCAATTACTAAGTAGGTGTAATGTAGATAACTCTCTGAATTCTCCTAAATAGCTGATCTCATTAACAATATCACTCAGTGATGCCATATTTTCTTTTCCTTTTTTAATATAAAAAAAGTAGCTGGGCACAGTGGTGCATGTCTGTAATCCCAATGACTCAGAAGGCTGAGATAGGAGGATCACAACTTCAAGGCCAGTCTCAGCTTCAAGGCACAAATAACTTAGCAAGACCCTATCTCAAAATAAAAAATAAAAAGGGCTGAGGACATAGTGGTTCAATCCTCAGAACCAAGAAAAAATTAAACCAGAAATGTTTAAGGCATATTTTATATCCAGCTAGTTTTATATTAATTCATTTTTTTTATTTAAGTCCCAAGAGTTCTGTACGTAAGGCACTATACAGGTGATACTTCATGAGACACAAAGATGTACAGATAGGGAGCTTACAGTCTAGAACAGAAATAGGATTATGTCAATGTCTACAGTTTGTAAATACAAAAGAGAGGTATAACTCAGCACTACTAGAGTCAGTGGTTAGAGAATTTATACAGGTATTGGGTTAAGAAGAGTCATTGTTTAAACTGAGTCTTACACTGGTATAATTTCTGGAAAAAACAAAGGCATCTTAGATGCAAGAAAGTGTAACATGTGCAAAGAAGAATACAGGAGTTTATTATTAAAACCCCAGCAGTCTCAATGAGCTAGTCCAAATTTCATGGTAGGGGCATATGGTGGGGCAGGATTACCACTGGATTCTGATTTTGGCTTCTCCACTGCCCAAAGAATGTTCTTTAGATACATTGGTTATGTCTGGTTGGTTATGTCTGGGAATGTTTTCTTATTTTTTAAATGAGCATGTTGGATCAGAATATCTCTGAGGTCTATTTCCAACTCTATTTCCAAACCATGACTTGAGATTGATTGCAGCTGGCAATTTCTTTCTTTTTTTGGCAATTTTTTCCTATAAATTTTAGACTTTAATATTTGAGTAATATTTGGGACAATATGGTTTCTATTACTATTGGGGACCGCAAAACAAGTCAAGATGGCCCCTGGCAGTTTGCCAGGAGGAGTGGTTTGTTAGGCAACACCACCAAGCCATTAAGATGGTAAGGATTCCTTATTGGCTGACTGCTATATCTAGATGATGTTAATTGAGTCAAGCTGTGTGTAATCAGTTAGGTACATATACCTCTGCTTTCCCGCAATAAAGCGGCTCCTGCTACCTTGGGTGCCCGCTACCTTGAGTTCCCGCTCAGTTCCTGCTGAGTTTCCCCAAAATAAAGCAGTTCCCGCTTCAACCTTCAAGTTGCTTGTCACCTCCCGGTTATTTTGCCCAGCCGGACTGCAGCATATTACAACTTCGCAACTCTGTCATTGCAAGTGTGAAAACAGACACACACAATACATGAAGGAATGAACACATCTGTGTTCCAATAAAACTTTATTTACGGACAATGAAATTTTAATTTTGCATAATTTCATGTGTCATGAAATAATTCCTTTGATTTTATTCCCAAACATTAAAAAATATAAACACTATTCTTAGCCCCTGGGCAAGAAAAGTTTGCCACAGAAGCCAAAATTTTGCTGAATCCTGCTCTCCACAGAGAAATAAGATCAGAAGGAGTTAGGAGTATGATAGCCCTTGAGAGCTATAATAATATTAATCTAGAAGACAAAGTAGAGGAGGCTTAGAAGGTTTCTGAGCAAGAAGGTGTTAAGAACAGAGCTGTACTAAAGGAAGATTTACTTGGCAGTAACGGATGAGAGGGAGGGATTAGAAGATAATCAGCCTAATAGAGTCTGGTAGCTTTGAGGAAGGAAAAGAAGAAAAAAGTTATTTATGGAAGGAAAAATCAATAGAACATGACTTTGAAAAAAAGAGGAACAGGTTTATTTACCTCTTAATCATACATAGAAGAGATCAATTTCAAGACAAAAAGGGGTGAAGAGGAAATTTTGCATTTTCATTTCCCAGTGTCATCAGAATAGCCTGACTGCAGTAGATGAATTGAGGAATCTGCCTTTCATAGAAGCTTTAGAATAGTCTGAGTTGGAGCTTCCAGTTCAAAGAGTCTTCTAGTATATATCAGGGAAAATGTAACATTCAAGTTTTGGTTTTAGAGATGAGATAGATATGGCAGTTTTAGAGATGATGCTTACTTATTTATAGGTCCCTTTACTCTAGAGATGTCCCAAATTAGGAAAGAATATTTATCTGGTATACAAAGCTGTATCATTGCCCTAAAATTTAAAAAATCACTCTACTGACTATGACTCAGAAATTTTATCTCTTTTTTTATTCTGACAGGAAATTAAAAAAAACTGCAGTACTACAAATGCAACCAGTTCAACATTAAAGTAAGTATTGTGCAAGTAATCCCCCTGCAAGGGAATACTAGATGCCTTCTAAAACTCAAATTTGGAAGCTGGATGAGGATCAAAAAAAGAGGAGTGGAAACAGACATGAACACAGGTAGTTATAATTCATAAATGGTTTGAGGGGCTGCGGTTGTAGCTCAGTGGTAGAGTGCTTGCCTAGCATGTGTGAGGCACTGGCTTTAATCCTCAGCACCACATAAAAATAAGTAAATAGATAAATAGATAGATAGATAGATAGAATAAAGGTATTATTATATCCATCTACAACCTAAAAATTTTTTTCTAAATAAATAAATAAATGGTTTGATAAGAACCATAGTCTAGTCTTAAATGAATATACCAAAGGGAAAAGGTAATTTCAACTAAGAAGCCTAAGAGCTTCACAGGAAATGGCAACTGCACTGGGCCCACTCTAATAAGAGAGGAAAGGTAATTCTACACAGTGGGAAAAGTACAAACAGTAATAACAAAAAGATAGGGAAAATTATAGACTTACCTTTCTTATAATATAAAATCAGACTATTCTAAACATATCACCCTACTGTTTTTGCTTAACATCTTTTTTTTTTTTTTTTTTTTGGTACTGGGGGTTGAACCCAGGGCCACATCCCTAGTCCTTTTTTTATATTTTACTTAGAGCCAGGGTCTCGATAAATTGCTGAGGCTGGCTTTGAATCGAAGTCCTCCTGCCTCAGCCTCCAGAGCCGTTGGGATTACAGGCATGTGCCACCACCCTCTGCTTCCTTAACATCATACTAGCACATGTAAGGCCCTGGGCTCCATCTATAGCACTGTGAAACAACAAAAAAAATCTTACCAGCAAAAATATCTGTCCATGCTTGCTTGAAATACATACTAGAGTGATTGATCAAAAATCGCAGCATACTTCAGTTCAAGGTCAAGTAGCCATTCCCTTATTGACCTTCCTTTGAGCTCTTGCTTCAACTTGATCTTTTCTGGTTTTTTTCCAGTATCTCTATAAATGGATCTACGTTACAACTGTACTCAGTTTTTCTGTCTTTCACATGTGATCAAAAAGGTATGAGCATGACTTATTTCATATACAATTTCAAAAAATCATTGTTGAGATCTTTTATATTTGATAAGGATTCCTGATTTTCTGCCCTGCATTTCTAAGTAAGCTCATTTATACAATTAAAATTCTTAAACTTAGGCACTGCCACTTAATAGCTCTGGACTGTGGAAGAATTACTCAAATGCTATGAGTCTTTGTTTCCTCATCCATAAAATAGGGATAATAACTACACAGTATTGTCCTTAGGATAAATAAATTACTAATTTTAAAAATCATTTGAGGGGCTGGAGTTATAGCTCAGTGGTAGAATGCCTGCCTCACCCATGAGGCCCTGGTTCGATCTTCAGCACCACATTAAAAATAAATAAATAAATAAAGATTATATTCATCTACAACTTTGGAGGGGTGGGGGTAACCAGGGATTGAACTCAGGAGCACTCAATCACTAAGCCACATACCCAGCCCTATTTTGTACTTTTTTAATATTTATTTTTTAGTTGGACACAATAGCTTTATTTGTTTATTTTTATGTGGTGCTGAGGATCGAACTCAGGGCCTCAAATGTGCTAGGCAAGCGCTCTACAGCTGAGCCACAACCCCTATTTTGCATTTTATTTCAAGACAGGGTCTCATTGAGTTGCTTACTTGTCTCACTTTTGCTGAGGCTGGCTTTGAACTCAAGATCCTTCTGCCTCAGCCTCCTGAGGATTACAGTTATGCACCACTGTGCCCAGCTGATTCGTTTTTGAAATTGAGAATACTATATATTTATATGTAAGTTAAGTTAGGAAGAGGCTGTCTTTGTCCCTTTTTGTACTCCTTTCACTGCTTGAAGGCAACCTTTACTATCCTATCTCTTGCTTAGATGGATGGCTGTTCCAATTCCACTGTCTTACCAATGCTCCAATCAATCTTCTTCACCACTACCAGGCTTACCTTCTCAAAACCTTATACCTCAGTTTAAAAATCTATTGCAGAATATCCAGCGCTCAGTATGCTCCACTTCTAGGAAAGATCCTATAAATAAAAGCATTTGCATACATGCATAAAATGACATCTGCATTAGTCTTTACCATACTGTCTGAAACAACAAAAGATCACAAATAGCCTACAATTACTCTATTAATTCTAGTTCAATAAAATATGTTTTAATCATCAAGGGATGTCAAGTACTCCTCCCTATCCACAGTTTCACTTTCTGAGGTTTCTGTTACCTGTGGTTAACTCACTCTAATTCATGAACCACTTATCCCAAGAAAGTGAATATAGTACAATAAGATATTTTAAGAGAAAGATCATAATTATATAACTTTTATTATAGTACATTGTTATTATTCTATTTTATTATTGTTAATCTCTTTCTGTACCTAATTTATAAATCAAACTTTATGACAGATGTGTATGTGTTTTATAGGAAAACATAGTACATGCACAGTTCATTACTTTCTGTGGTTTCAGGCATCCACTATGGGTCTTAGAACATATCTCCATGTCTCTCATGGATGGGGGCGGAGGAGAACTATTGTATTATTTAACTATTAAAAGAAGAGAAAGCTCTGTATGTACTGATAAGAAATATTCACCAAAACATATGGGGGTGGGGATCAGAAATAGGACAGGATAAGAAGTTACCATTTGTTTAAAAAGGGAATGAATACATATTACCTAGATATGTATAAACTATCTCTAGAAGCATACCTAAGACATTGGGTTTCTTTTTCCTTCTTTCTTTTTTTAAATTGTAAATAGACACAATACCTTTATTTTATTTATTTATTTATTTATTTATGTTTTCTATGTGGTGCTGAGGATTGAACCCAGTGCCTCACATTTGTTAGGCAAGCACTTTACCACTGAGCCACATAACACTAGCCCCAAGACATTGAGTTTCTTATGTCACTGTTTTCCAATGAAAAGGAAAACCAGTTAGCTGGAATTCCAAAAGAGAAAAGGACACTTTTCCCTGTATACCTCTTACCTTTTACATTTTGAACTATGATTTTTTTTTACATATTCAAACATTAAAATTAGTGTTTTCTTTTTCAAAACTGATTTATAGCCTGGCACAGTAGCATACACCTGGAATCCCAGTGCCTCAGGAGGCTGCGGCAGGAAGATTACAAGTTCAAAGACAGCCTAGGCAACTTCGTGAGGCCCTAAGCAACTCAATGAGACCCTGTCTCAAAATAAAACACAAAAAGGGATGGGGATGTGGCTTAAGTGCCTCCCCACCCCACCCCACCCCCCGCAACAACAACAAAAAACTGATTTATATGGCAAGTAAGTACCTTCATAAGCAAGCACACAACCTACCTTGTTACTAAAGCTCCCATTCCCTAACTGCACATTTTAACCCTTTTATATTTCTATTCACTCTGTATAAAGTCTTTCCATTTTCTTTGGCTAGAAAACTTTCTCATGCTTCAAACGCTGCCCCTCTAAGAATGAATGTCCCTTCTTGTCTTCCCACCATATCCTGAAAAGGGGCCTTAAGCCTGATTTGATTATATGTTTCTTCCTAGCATCAGAGGCTGGGTACATCATCCTGGCCCAACCACATCAGAAGCTTATGTTCTTCAGGGACAGAGTCCAGGCCTCAGGCATTAAAAGTACAATGAAACTGCAGCATTATTCACAATAGCCAAAAGGTAGAAGAAACCCAAAAACAGATGCTGGATAAGTAACATGTGGCACACACATATATAATTCAACCTCCAAAACAAAGGACACTTTGATATATGCTACAAAATGGACGAAACTTGAGACATTAGACTAAGTGAAATAAGCCCAGCAGTCAAGGGCAAATACTGTATAATTCCAAAGTGATGTAGAATAGTCAAATTCATAGAGACAAAAAGTAATGGTGGTTGTCAGGGCATGGAGAGAAGGAGAAATGCATAGTTTTAGTTGGGAAAAAATGAAAAGATTTCTGGAAATATGTGGTAGTAATGATTGTAGAACAATTCGAAGTTCTTGATGCCACAGAACTATATGCTTTACAATGGTAAAATTGCTGGGCATGGTGGTGCACACCTGTAATCCCAGGGATTTGGGAAGCTGAGGCAGGAGAATTGTAAGTTCAAATCCAACCTCATCAATTTAGTAAGATCCTGTCTCAAAATAAAAAATAAAAAGGGCAGGTGATGTAGCTCAGTGGTGGAATGCCACTGGACTCAATCCCCAGTACCACACATACACACAAAAAATTAAACCAGTGCATGCCTATAGTCCCAGATATCTGGGAAGCTGAGGCAGAAGAAATGTTTGAGTCCAGGAGTTCAAGGCCAGCCTTGGTAATGTATCAAGAACCCATATACAAAAGAAAATTAGATGGTTGGGCTGGGAATTATAGCTCAGTGGCTGAGTATTTGCCTGGTATGCCTGAGACTCGGGGTTCCATCCTCAGCAGAGAAAAAAAAAAATCAGATAATTGTCCTTAATCATGGGAAACTGGCAATCAAAGGTTCAGGAATCTAAAACTGTGAGTGATATTTTCCCCACAGTTGGTAGAACTGTGTATTCCACAACATATGGAATTCTACTGAAAGCTTTCATTGGCACTTTGCCTTGTTGAGTAGAAGTTAGAATCTATGCTTAGACATTAAAAAAAAGAAAAAAGAAAAAAAAACTCTGCCTTTTCATTAGATTAACATTTAAAACATGACTTTAAAATCATGGGAAAGAATATTAGTGATAATATCTAACACTGCGCTCTTAACTATGTGACAGAAATAGTTCTAAACATTTTAATGAACTCATTCAATACAATAACATTATGAGTCATGTACTATCTTTAGTTCAGTTTTACTATTTTACAGAGGAGGACCATAAGAATTAGGGATTAAATAATTTTTCCAATGGCATCTTTCTCAAAGGTGTCAATGGTGAGCTTTGAATGTAAGGAGTTAAACTCTTAATTGTTAAACTCTAATACATCCCCAAATTCTTGTTATGCTTCTATACTGATTTACCTGATCTGTCTAAAAAGTATGACTTTTGATATGTGCTAACTCATACTAGATGCGTTTTGCTAAAGTGGGTTATTCTGTTCATTTGCAAAGGATCAAAACTAACAGTGAATTTCAAATCCACTTTTTGTTTTTAATCTTCTTACATATCCCCCATAATCTTGTGTTGGACTGAGCAGGATCATCTTCATATGCACCTGAGGGCTGTGCCTAGAATTTATTCAACATGAGTTGGATGGTCTTATTGCATGCAATGATTTACACCTACTTTCCTAATTGGCAGTTAAATTTTTTCAAAATTCACTGATAGCAATGATATATACTGTATTTCTCCAGAAAATGTTTCTTTGTTTTGGGGGTTTGTGTGTGTGTGTTGGGAATCAAACCCAGGGCCTCAAGCTGGGCAAGTGTTTTACCACTGGGCTACATCCCCATTTTACTTATTTACTTACTTACTTACTTACTTATTTATTTATTTGGATACCGCTGGGCTACATCCCCATTTTACTTATTTATTTATTTATTTGGATACCACTGGGCTACATCCCCATTTTACTTATTTATTTATTTATTTATTTGGATTTATTGAACTCAGAGGTGCTTTACCACTGAGCTAAATCCCCAGTCCATTTTATTTTTTTATTCTAAGACAGCCTCACTAAGTTGCTGAGACTGTCCTCAAACTTGCAGTCCTCCTGACTTAGCCTCCCAAATTGCTGGGATTACAGGTATGATGTGCTACCACATCTGATTTATTTTTTATTTTGACATAGGGTCTTGCTAAATTGCCCAGATTAGCCTCAAACTTGGAATCCTCCTTAGCCTCACAATAGGTGAGATTACAGTATGGCTTATCCTCCCATTTTTCACTTAACAAATATTACTCAAGACCCTACTATGAGCCAGGCACCATGATGGGTGCTAAAAATTCAGAGGCAAACAGCAGAGCTCTGGTAGGGAGAAAGATGTTAAACAAGTAAAAATCACATAATTAATTATAATTGTAATAAGTATAATAAAGAAAAATAATAGAAAGTATATAATATAGAAGGGCCTGATCTAGAATAGAGGTAGTCCAAGAATGCACCCCTAAAAAATAGACATTCAATACGGAATTGGAGGATTGGTAGAAATTATCCAAAGACGTATAGGCAGAAGGAACAGCCCACATAAAAAGTCCACAAGAAGCACTGTGCTTTAGAAGAAATAAAAATTCAATGAGCCGGGGGTATCATAGGCAGAGAGTAGTTGAGCCCAGTACTTAAAAGATCTTTTCCTAACTATGGGGCCCACCAACTGTTCACTCCTTTCCATTTGCTGCTGGCCCACTGTGTATTTGTTACTTCACATTTTCTCCATGATTCCAAAGAATAAAAACCACTGTATTCATAGTACTAACACATAACCCTTTGAGAGGAATAACTTAAATCCAACAATTTCATTAGTGGAGAATAAGTAGGAAAATCCTTTATAAATTTATATATATATATATACACACACACACACACACACCAGGGATTGAACCCAAGGGAGCTTAACCACTGAGCCACATCCCCAGCCCTTTTTTTTTCTTTTTTTTTTTTTATTGGTTGTTCAAAACATTACAAAGCTCTTGACATATCATATTTCATACATTTGATTCAAGTGGGTTATGAACTCCCATTTTTACCCCGTATACAGATTGCAGAATCACATCAGTTACACATCCACGTTTTTACATATTGCCATACTAGTGACTGTTGTATTCTGCTACCTTTCCTATCCTCTACTATCCCCACCCTTTTTATTTTTTATTTTGAGACAGGATCTCACTAGGTCGCCTACAGCCTTACTGAGGCTGACCTTGAACCTGCGATCTTCCTACCTCAGCCTCCCAAGCCACTGGGATTACAGGCATGTGCAACGACTCTCGGCCCTTTATAAAATTTTAATCTCATCTGTATTTTAAGCAAATTGAAGCTATAAATCATATCTTATAAAGTCTAGGATCATTCATGACACTGAACAATATACATAGCTAGAGTCCAATAAATAATTTTACTATTTGGGATGAAGAATAGTAGGACAAGAAATTTAAGTGTTGCTGATATATTTTTCTATGTAAAGTTTCATGTATCTTCATCTATTTTTAACTGCATGAATAAAAACATGTTGTTTACCTGATAGATTATAAAAAACCAGCCAGTTCCCCAGAGATGTGGTGAAGATGGAGAGAAAACTGGAAACATTGGGAAATTAGATAATAGAGGTCCCTCAACTTTCAACTTTAAGAACAAATATGCCATTTCTCTTTCTTCACAGAAAGCTTACTCATGGGAATACTAAAGATTTTTTCAAAAGAAAGAACGACTTTAACTTGGATTTTGGCCCACTGTGGTAAGAATTGCAATGAAATTCAGCCACTTTCCCCTGAAAAGTAATTCAAGTGGAAATTTTATCAGTGGGAAATTTTCTAAGGGCCAAAGACTCCATTTTCTGCAACTTAACATTATCTGTGAAACATTTTTAGTTCTAAGATTCACCAATTCTCTCATCTAGCATACATCTACACTCCACCCACACTCACACCAATCCAATGAGCTGACTACTAATAGAAAAGATAGAATTGGAAGGCACAGTGGTGTTCGCCTGTAATCCCAGTGGCTTGGGAGGCTGAGGCAGGAGGATCGCAAGTTCAAAGCTAATCTCAGCAAAAGTGAGGCAGTAACTCTGTGAGACTCTATCTCTAAATAAAATACAAAATAGGGCTAGGGATGTGGCTCAGTGGTTGAGTACCTTTGAGTTCAATCCCAGGTACACGCCCCCCTTCCCCCAAAAAAGAAACCAACAATCTAAAGGGAGACACTCTAGGAGTCTGGGGAGGAAGAGAAAAGAAACATTGCACGTAAATCAATCATCCAAGAACTGATGATCCAGCATATGAGTATACAAAATCTACAAAGTTTTTACCAAGGAAAAAAAAACAACAAACCCCCAATTTCCTGTTTAATTATAAAAGTCACCTTTTACTCAATACTCTATCATACTATACCTCTATACATAGTGCCAACAAAAATGCAACAAATTTAACAAATTTAACCAATGGTTACTTAACAAAATTCTATTTCAACAATGAAAAACTAATTTTTTTAAAAAAATTTAACTTTATTATTTATTTATTATTTGTATTTGGTGCTGAAGATCAAACCCAGGACCTTGCACGTGCGAGGCGAGCGCTCTACCGCTGAACCACAACCCCAGCCCCTGAAAAATTAATTTTAACAAGAAAAAATGTTATTTTTCAAAGACTATCTAAAGACTAAGCATAATAAAAAACTTGTTACTAATAGTATACTACAAATGAACAAAATTCCCATATATATTAATCTAAACCTTGCTTAACCACTGAGCCACATTCCCAACCCTTTTTATCTTTTATTTTAAGACAGGGTCTTGTTAAGTTGCTGAGGCTGGCTTTGAACTTGTGATCCTCCTGCCTCTGCCTCTCAAGCCACTGGGATTACAGGCATTAACAAATCTTTTTGTAACTTCTTTTTATTTTTATTTTTTGTAGTTGTAGATGGACAGCATGCCTTTTTACATTTTTTATTAATTTATTCATTTTAATTAGGTATTATGTGACAGCAGAATGCATTTTGATTCATTGTACACAACTTCAGCACAACTTTTCATTTCTCTGGTTGTACATGATATAGTGTTGCACCATGTGTGCAGTCATACATGTACCTAGGGTAATGATGTCCATCTCATTCCACCATCTTTCCTGCCCCCATGCACCCTCCCCAACCCTCCCTCCCCTTTGCCCAATCAAAGTTCCTCCATTTGTCGTCCCATGCCACTCCCATGTTATGGATTAGCATCCACTTATCAGAGAGAACATTCGGCCTTTGGTTTTTTGGAATTGGCTTAATTCGCTTAGCATGATATTCTCCAACTCCATCCATTTACCTGCAAATGCAATAATTTTATTATCTTTTAATGCTGACCAATATTCCATTGTGTATATATGCCACAGTTTCTTTATCCATTCATCTATTGAAGGGCATCTAGGTTGCTTCCACAGTTTAGCTATCGTGAATTGAGCTGCTATAAACATTGATGTGGCTGTGCTAATGTAGCAAGCTGATGTTAAGTCCTTTAGGTATAGACTGAGGAGTGGGATAGCTGGGTCAAATGGTGGTTCCATTCCAGGTTTTCTAAGAAATCTCCATACTGCTTTCCAGAGTGGTTGCACCAATTTGCAGTCTCACCAGCAATGTATCAGTGTGCCTTTCCCCCCCACATCCTTGCTAACACCTATCGTTTGTATTGCTGATAGCTGACATTCTGACTGGTATGAGGTGAGATCTTAAGAGTAGTTTTGATTTGCATTTCTCTAATTACTAGAGATGTTGGAGATTTTTCATATATTTGTTGATCAAATATTTGATCAAATATTTGATCAAATATTTGAAGTCTGTCTCTTCAGCTCCTTAGCCCATTTATTGACCGGGTTATTTGTCTTTTTCGTGTTAAGTTTTTTGAGTTCTTTATATATCCTGGATATTGGCACCAAAATAGACATGTAGACCAATGGTACAGAATAGAAGACACAGAGACAAACCCACATAAATACAGTTATCCCATTCTAGACAAAGGCACCAAAAACATACACTGGAGAAAAGATAACCTCTTCAACAAATGGAGAACAGAAAATCCATATGTAGCAAAATGAAAATAAGCCCCTATCTCTCACCATGCACAAAACTTAACTCAAAGTGGATCAAGGACCTAGGAATTAGTCCAGAGACTCTGCACCTAACAGAAGAAAAAGTAGGCCCAAATCTTTATCACATCAAATTAGGCCCCAACTTCCTTAACAAAATTCCTTAAGCACAAGAAATAAAATCAAGAATTAATAAGTGGAATGGACTCAAACTAAAAAGCTGCTTCTCAGCAAAAGAAACAACCAATGAGGTGAATAGAGAGCCTACATTTGGGGAGCAAATTTTTGCCACACGCACATCAGATAGAGCACTAATCTCCAGGATATATAAAGAACTCAAAAAACTTAACACCAGAAAAACAAAAAACCCACTCAATAAATGGGCTACACAGCTGAACAGCATGCCTTTATTTTATTTCTTTATTTATCTTAATGTGGTGCTAAGGATCAAACCCAGTGCCTCACACACGATAGGCAATCTACCACTAAGCTATAGTCCCAGCCCCTTTTTGTAACTTCTTGAGAAGGAAAAGGCAAGAGACATCTTTCTTTCCATATGGATTCCCAAATGGAAACCTTAGTATTAAAAATGTTTGAAAAAATAAAGAATCAGCCAGTAGATAACTCAAAATTCATCTTATCTGAATTAATGTGGTCCAAGAGATTCAAACACATTGCAGAAATTCTCTAAGTCCATTGTACAAGGAATAGAAACACAAGTTAAAGCCTCCAACAGGAAGTCCTTCCTCTAATGTATCAACATCTTCCTTGGTATCCCAGGCTTAGACTTTCCTCCTAAAAGCTCACTCTGAAGAATTTATGCTCTATAGTACTAAAAGTTGCTGAAGCTTAAAAAAAAATGCTAAGGCAGAAGTTTGTGGTCTTTTTAGTCCCATTCATACAGGATGGTTTAAGGTCAGACCTGCCTGAAAGCTAGATGACCTGACTGAATCTGAGCACAGACCATTATTCTAGAAAATCTCTAGATAGAAACCAGCTGAGAGAGAAGGTATACACCTGTAATCCCAGTTACATGGGAGGCTGAAGCAGAAGGAATTGCAAGTTTGAGGCCAGCCTTGGAAACTCAGTGAGACCCTATCTCAAAAATAAAAAGTAAAACAAGGACTAGGGATGTAGCTCAGTGGGTTCAATCTTTAGTACATATGTGCACAAAAAGAAACCAGCTAATCTCTGATAGTTGTTCATTAAAGGATTGCTGCTTCTTTTAAGATTTCCCTAACACTGGTTTATTATGTAAAAAATATATGCCACTTTCATGACCATGGCATAAGGTTTAATAAAAAGGCTGGGTCCAAATCAGCCAAAAAGCAAAAATCCAGCAGAACAACTTTATGATCTTTGTCTCTTGCCATATGGTTCAAGGAAATAATGAGGAATTTATGACTCATAGTATGAGGCTGCATAACCAGCAGGTTCCAAATAATATATCAACACCTGGTCTAAATCATTAAATTTTAAAAAGGCACTCCCAGAGACAGAATGCAAAATCCAAATGCCACTTCCAAAGAGGAGGCAATATAGCTAGCTGCATGTTATGAATTTAGTAAGTGGCCCGCATAGTTGAAATGACTCTGAAACAGAGAAACCACAACCCAAAATAACCTGAACACTTTTGTTATCTCAAACAATGGGCAGTTAGCTATTCATTCCTCTCTCTCAGTATATATTCTACTTTTTCAGTCAAAACCTTATAAATTTGATGGGACTCTCCAAATTTGGCTTTGAAATTTGGGGATGGGAAATATTGGTTGCACAATAATTCCTAGTATTGTATACATAAAAACAAATGCTATTCATATATTCATTTAAGTTTAAAATTTATATTGCACATCTATGACCAGAACAGATCTGGTCTCTATCACCAAGGAACCAACAATCTACAGGAGAAGACAAACAATGAACAGCATAATGAGTGTCACACTGGAGCACACACATGCTCTACTGGAATACAGGCTGTGGATAATGAGAATATTCTCATCTACCCCTTTCCTGGGCAGGACTGAAAGACTAGAAGGTTGCCAGAAGACTTCTAAAATGATAACCCTCAGTTCAGATATAAAAAGAAGTAAACATTTTATAATGATATAAGTGATTAGTAATTAAATAAGTATGCTAAATGATCAAAATACTTTGTTTTTAAACAAATATATAATAAATATTAAAACCCAAATGAGTCCTGGCTCCAAATATTTTCCTTAATGCTCTCCTTACTCTATGACTATAACTGGGGCATCAAATCTAAGTTACTGTTGTTGATTCCTATTTTGCCCATTTAAAATTATACCAATGAAATCAGGGATAGTGGTGCACACCTGTACTCCCAGCAGCTCGGGAAGCTGAGGCAGGAAGAACATGAGTTCAAAACCAGCCTTAGCAACCTAGTGAGGCCCAAAGAAACTCAGTAAGACCCTGTCTCTAAATAAAATATTAAAAAGGGGATGGGGATGTGGTTTAGTGGTTAAATACCCCTGGGTTCAAGCCCCAGTACCAATAAATAAATAAATAAATTTTTAAAGTTATATGAATATTTAAAAAACAACTTTAGAAAAGACTAAATTTCCATTGTATGGATATAAACAAACAAATTGGAGCTCTATTAAAATTATATACATAGTTGTAGAAAATGACACAATTTTCAGGATGGTGATATAGCTCAGTGGTGGAGTACTCACCTATCATGCACAAGGCCCTGGGTTCAATCCCTGGTACAGCAAAAGAGAAAGAAAGGAACATACACAATTTCCAAAAATCTTTTGTTCTCTTACAAGAGTAAATATTAAACTGTTTTGGAATATAATGTCTATGTATTCCTTTCTCGATTTTTTTTTTTTGAAAGGTATGATACTCAGGCCCTTGGACAAATTAGGTAAGCACTCTATTCCATTAATCACATCTCCAGTTCTTCTATTTTATTTTATTTTTGAGACAGGGTCCCCCTAAATCACCCAGGCTGGGCTGGAACCTGAAATGCCTCCTGCCTCAGCCTCCCAAGTGGCTGGGATAAGCATGCACATTGCACCCAGCATATGGATTCTTATTTCTAAAAAAAAGAAGAAAAGAAAAAAAAAAAACTTTGAAATTGAGTGGGGCTATGATGAAACAGAAGTCTACCTTCACATCATTCTCATGTAGACCCTTCAAGCAGGCAAGACAGTTGTCAGGCCCAGGACAAATGGAAACTTTATGACTAACAGCATTCTTGTTGCTTCTGATTTTAGGTGGAAAACCTCAACCAAAAGAATTTTGCTCCAAGTGGATACTGAATGGTGGAGTAAAAAAAGCAGAGGACCTGGAATAAGAGTCAGAGCTTGAGTCTAGGCAGCTATGGGCAGACTACTTCATTTCTCTGAACTACAGTTCCCTCATCTATAAAATGGTGAGCACACAATATCTACCCACAAGATTGCAATGAGATTGTCAATAAGAAGATATTTCATGAATTCTAAAGCATTAAACAAATGCTTTATTAATTTTTGCTTAATATAGTAAGTATATGTACATTTTAAAAGTTAGGAAATACAGAAAAATATTAATAAGAAAAAAATTACCCACAGGCCTATCACTCAAAGATTATTACTTATTTTAACTGAAATAAGTTTGACCCCAACCAAAAAAAAAGTAAAATAATTTCAGATGTTAATGTTAAAATTGATAATTAAAAGTGACATAATTAATTGCTGATCTCTTTTTAAGAGCAGAATATGTGGCCCCTGTCCATAATTCCAGCTAATTGGGAGGCTGAAGCCAGCCTGGGCAACTGAGCAAGAACTGTCTCAAAAAATAAAAAGCGATGGGTATATAGCTTAATGATCCAGCACTTGCCTAGCATGTACAAAGCCTAGGCTTCCAAGATTGGTGGTTGGGGGGAAATCACACAGCCTTTCCCATCTATCAGTTTAAAGCAAAGACAATGTTACTATTTGTACCAAAACTAGTCCCAATAGCATATGATATATGGGTAAAACCCATAAAAGTCAAGGCCACAAAAACTCCCAAAATAAATATTTCATGAGCCCAAGGATGCAATGAGGAAAGCAAATTATCTGAAGCCCCATTAATAAAACTGACTTGACTATAATCTGCACATGAAAGACTGACAGTTTTCTATAGGTCACTTTAATGAGAAAGAAAAAAAAATTATAAAGCATGGTATAAGATGGGCAGTCTAAGACTTACTTTCTCACACTGCTTACTGAATCCCACCCTTCTTAGAACTTCTCTACTCTGCTTTTTCTTTTTACACTTCCCTTTCCTACCTCACTCTTGCTTTAGTATTGCATTGAACTTGTTGTGTTTAGAAGGGTCTTATTCAATACAATGAACAATTATGCAACAATAAAAAGGAATGAAATTTTCATACATGCCATACCACATTAAACCTTGTTGAACCTTGAAAACATTAGGTTACATGAAAGAAATCAAACACAAAGGCAACATGTTATATACCTATATGAAATGTCCAAAACAGGCAGATCCACAGAGAAGGAAGATTGGTGGTTACTAGGGACAAGGGAGGTGAAGGTGTTGGGGAGATATTGAGTAATGGCTAAGGAATGTGGGGTTTCTTTTTGAGTGGCCAAAAATGTTCTAAAATTAGATTGCAAATTCACAATAAGGGGGACAGGGAAGAACAGAGGTATTTTGGACTAGACAGAGGGGAGTGAAGGGAGAGGAGGGGGCATGAGGGTAGGAATAATAGTGGAATGAATTATTACCCTATGTGCATATATGATTACATAACCTGGGTAACTCTATATCATGTATAACCAGACAAATAAGAAATTATACTCTATTTATATATGATGTGTCAAAAATGCATTCTACTGTAATAACAAATTGGAATTTTAAATATATAAAAAAAGAAAAGAAAATTAGATTGCAGTGATGGTTGTACAACACTAAATATACCAAAAACTATTGAATTGTATTGTATACTTTAATTAGGCTAATTATATGGTATGTGAATTTTATTTCAATAAAACTAGTCCAAAAATGGTCTCATTCAGGATTCTGAGTAGGAAAAAAGACATGAAAATAAATATTCCCATTTTACCCTGCACAAGTATGAAGTAAAAGTGATGACTTAATTGTAATATATAGATATACATAGATGAGATGGTAGATGATTTTTTTAAATATTTATTTTTTTAGTTGTGGTTGGACACAATGCCTTTATTTAGTTTGTTTATTTTTATGTGGTGCTGAGGATCCAACCCAGGGCCTCACATATGCTAGCGCTCACCTAGCATGCATGAGGCCCTGGGTTCGATCCTCAGCACGACATAAAAAAATAAAATAAAAGTATTGTGTCCAACTACAACTAAAAAATAAATGTTAAAAAAAAAGCAGTTATCTTAATGATGTTCCAATTCAAAACCTGCTCCTCAGATTCTTGAAAATCCTGCACCTTTGCCTGGATAAAGTTTCTTCCACTTGTGAGGCCTTCTTTTTTAAATGTTCAAGTCCCATGTGCCTTATACGCCCAGCTCAAATGTTATATTCTCTACAAAGCCTCCCTGCCCCACGCCACCAAAAGGGAAAAAAAAAAAAAAGTCATCTCATCTTTCTCTGAACTTCCAAAGTACTTTAATTCCTCAGTGCCACTTGGAACTTTTCAATCTAGTATCACACTTATTCTGCCCAGTACCATACTTACTGCTTTGACATTCAAAAGGGTCTCAATAAATATCTCCTTTAGAGGTAGGGCATATAGCTTAGTGGTAGAACATTTGTCTAGCCATGCCTGAAGCCCTAGGTTTGATTCTCAGCACCAAATAAATAAATACCTATTTCAACAATCAAAAATTTCATCTTCATCTAGTAAATTTTAATTTTGGAAGTATCTAAATTTCATTTAGACCAAGAATGATGAATAAAGTAGTGGGCTCAGGAAGGCTTACTTCAGTCAAAATGTATATTTTATCGACCAAAATAAGACTAATTTAGCATACAGATGTAAATATCTGAAAGAAATTCCCAAAGAGGAATATCAGAATAAGGATAGAACCTCCCAAGTAACTCCTAAGAAACACTTGCTCAGATTATATAAATTCCAGAATATTTACTCAAAAATCAGTTTTGTTATTTTTATTACACCATATGGTTCTTTCAAACTCAAGGTTCTATTATCAAGTTCTATTATTTCTTCTTCTAATATATTTCTACTTAATTCCTTTTTCATTTTCCTTGCAACATCCAAGGTTCAAACCTTCATTTTTTCCATGATCAAACAATTTTTAAAGGCTTCTAATTTATCTCCCTCCCCATAGTTCCTTTTCCTTCAGCAATATTTATTGAGCCATCTGTGTGCCAATGTTGAGAAAAGGACCTGGGAAGCATATAAAAAAAAATATTAATTAAGGCCAATTCTCTATACACAATCTACTTGGGAACTTGAAGCATGTAGAGGATTCATATATTTAAGAGCCATAATTGGCACTGTGATTTTAAAACAATAGATAGGTTCTATGGACTACCCAGAACACAACCCATGCAGTCTTCTGCACACACCATTCTCATCCTCCCCCCCCCCCACTCTCTTTGTTCATTTTGTTGGATAAGGCCTTCTGTTAAACTGACCATATGTCATGCACTGACTTCATCTCCAATTTCTCTCCAATTTGCCTCCTGAGCTGCAATCAAGACAGTCTACTTACTGAAATCTGGAAGCAACTTACTCACAAGTATGTTTGTTCATGATTATTTATCAGCACAATCCTTTCTACTTTCTCTCTGCCTATACACCAATCTCAAATTGCTTCTTTTGTATGTGTGGGAAGTATGTAACTTTATATAATTTTTTTTCATCTTATGACGAAGCTTATTTCTTTGCATTCTCAGTGCTTATTTACAATCTTTCCTAACCAAAGGTTGTATATCACAATCATCTATGGAACTTCTTAAAAAGACAAAGCCCTTGACCCTCCCCCTGGAGAATTCTTCAGCAAGTCTGGGATGGAAACTAAACATCTTTACATCTAAAAAGCCCCAGTGGTGATTCTCATGCACACTCTAAGCTGAGAACCACTGATTTATTACAATGCTCTTTATACTACAGGCATTAATGCTTATTAATTCATGGCATGGAAGCTCATAAATAACTTTTCTCTAAATAGCCTAACCAGATATCAACCCCTTGACTACACTAACTCTGTTCCAAGTGCAACATGTGGTTTTAAGATTTCATTTCCTGAAGTACTACATGGAAGGACACTATTACCTTGTCTCTTTACATTGTTTCCCATTTGTTGAAAAATGGAGGTCTGGAATGCAGCCATGTTAGACAACACTACATAAGAATGCACTCTGGAGCCTTAGATTAAAATTAGTTACAAAGAGAACAATGTAGAACTAGACATTTTGAATAAATACAGTATTCTTCTTTAAAAGATGCTTACTAAATTTTTTTGAATTTGTTTTTTAGTTGTAGGTAGACACAATACCTTCATTTTATTTATATATTTTATTTTATTTTATATGTGGTGCTGAGGTTAGAACTCAGGACTTCACACAAGCGAGGCCACCTCTCTAGGGGGGAGCCACAACTCCCCCTACCCCGCCTTAATAAATCTTTATAGACAAAAGATCAGAATTTTGGTCTATGATATGTCCCTGTCTTCCTAGCTACCAGTCTTCTGAACTGCTGGAGGCAGTCCAAGGCCACTGAAGATGGAGGAAAACTTTCAGCTGCTAGAATGCCTTTAAGTGCAGTAAAGTAGCTAATCAGATAACCCAAGCCCCACCCAGACACAGTTACCTCCCAACCTTCCAACCTTCCAACTACCCTGACACACGCTATTTACCAGCTCAGTGAGGGAGCAGTAAAAACTTTTTCCAGAGTTGTTCCTCACAGACAGGAGCAGTCTGAGTCACCCAACCAGAGTGGGGCACAAAGTGTGACATTAGTCAGGGGAGTGTTAAGATACTGGGCTCAGGACCTTTTGTCCCATTTCAGAAGCGAACTTCATCTCCTCCAGGAATCACTTCTGTTATTAATCACCTGTTATTAGACTCTGTAGGTTACAGGGGTCTGCTGAGCCACTAGCCTGGAGAAAAGTGTGGACCTGGGAAGGGATGCCCCAGCCTTCTCCTGGGTAGGGGCCCGCGGATGCCGGATTCCACAGGCCTCACCCAGCAGCTCCATCTTGCTTCCTGGCAGAAGGAGGGGCCGAGGAGGAGGGCCCAAGAGTCTGGAAAGGCCCCATCGGGAGGAAGCCGTTTGACAGCAGGTAAAGCCAGGTGGACCTCTCCACAGGCGGGAACAAAATAAAAGGCTGCAGGGGTGAGGAAGAGGCAAAATGGGCTCCTGGTCGTGAATTACTGCATAAAGGTGTTAGAATGCCTGAGGTGTGAGAAGTACAATGCCCCGGGGTGAAGGAGGCCACCGCAGGAAGACGAAGGGTCAGTTTAGACGAATGGAAAACAGGGTCAGACAGGGAGCCCTGTTGAGGGGTGGGTGACTGAAGCAAGTCTCATAGTGAGCGGCGGAAAAATTCGTTAGAAAGGAGAGCAGTGTGGCTCAAATATGAATCCCTGGAAGGAAAGGCAGGGAATCAGTAAGAGAACCCGCCCCACCAGCACCACCCACAAGCCAGATTGGGGAGGCCTAAAAAGGAACTGGGAGCAAGGTAGTCAACGTGAGGACCGCCTGTACAAGGGAAGTGGCCACCAGATAGACTCACAACTATCATTTACTATTGACATATGCCACTCTAGGCACTTTACAAATAATACCTCGTTGAATCTTACCATACCCGCAAGACAAGCTTTATTGTGACTGCCCCCATTTTATGGATGAGGAAACTGAGGCCCCGGCGGCTCAGGAGCTTGCTCAAGGTCAGAGTGGGGAAATCAGCATTAGAACCCACGGTATCTGGCATAAGAGTCCACGCGCAAAGCCACAGGCAGCCCACCCGAGAAACGAAGCCGCGAAGTGGACCAGGACGCCAGGGACATCTCCCGCACCGACTCCCGTCCCTGGCCCAGCAAGCTCACCCGGACGAGGTTGCTGACGGCCGCTTGCACGGCGGCCACGGGCGCGGTGAGGTCAGGGATGGCTTTGCCGTCCACCTCGCCCTCCTCGTGCATAATCACCAGGTGCGAGATCTGCTGCGCCACCGGCTCCAGAATGCTCTCAATCGTGCGTGTATGAAACACCGGCATCGTGGCGGCTTGCGGGGCGGCGAACCGCGGGTCACAGAGAACTGGGATCAGCGGGGCCGGGAGCCGGCGGAGAGACTGAGTAGGAGCAGCGACTAGAGTCCGGGCTTCCCTTGGCGTAACCAGCCTCACGGGCGCCCCGCCCCCTCACGTCGCCGCACCCAATGGCTGAGCAGCTCGGGCCCAGGCCATTAGTCTTATTGGCCCCTCTTCAAGATACTCCACCCTCACCACCGCGCCGCCAAACTCCCGCCCCGCCCCCATTCCCAAGGGAGGGGCCTGGGAATGGGGCTGCGCTTCGGGGACTGCGACCGGATTCCCGAGCCCTAACGCGGGGCGCTCCTTATAAGGGCATGGTGGGAGCGGAGCGTGCGGCTGGAGTCTGATGGTCCCGCCCTCCGGGGACGCCTCCCGCCTCGGATCTGCAGAGCTCCGCCCCTCTGCAGAATCACCTCAGCGGGGCGGGGTCTTCTCACCTAGGGCGGCGCTAGAGTCTGATTAAACTCGGGGCCTTAGGTCTCCCCGCCCCCTCCTCAACTTTTAACCAGAGACCGTCACAATATCCTCCATTCCCTCTCAGTAATACACAGAAACGTAAAAGAGTCAAACAACAGGAAATGCACCGAGAAACGTGAGTGTCCCGTTGATTTATACACACTCCACCCACTGGCCTCGAGATATTCCCAGTTAACAATTTGGTGTGTAACCTTCGACACCTTTGCCTGTATTTTCTAAATACACGAGATTAAACATTTTCCTAGAACGAGCGATTTTTCCCGCCTTCATCAAAATGCCCGAGTTATCTTTTACAGTTATTAGAAGTCTACCTCATTCTTTTGAAGGACTGCATTCCGTTGTATAAAATAAAACGATTTATGTAACAAATTTCCTAGGGATGGGCTCAGGTTCTAGTTTTCACTGTTAAAAAACAAACCTGAGACCAGGTGTGGTGGCTCGCACCTAGGGTCCCAGCACATGTGTGGCCGAGGTGAGAGAACCACTTGAAAAATGTTCTGCTTGGACGTCATTGTGCTTTGCCCCTGTATTGTTCACCTGTGTACTTATTGAGGACAGATGCCTTCAAAGTAAAGGGAAAATACAAAAGAGTGTACGTTTTACTTGTTGATAGGTAAGAACACATTACCCAATCCCCTCACAGCCTGTTTTGCTTACGACATCTTTTGTGTGTCTTCCTAACCTCAAATTCTCCTTTGCCCAAGCTTCCCCATTCTGAGAGGAAACGCTTTCATAAAAACCTCCACATAAAAGAGGCTCAAATCAAATGAAAATAGCTTCTCAAGGGACCACAAGAGGCTGAACTATACCTTGTCCTACCCAATTTTTAAAAGCTATTTTTGTCTAGTAGTATAATGCCCTCTGTTTCTAATGTGCTTATTGTCAAATCCT
The DNA here is from genome assembly GCF_045843805.1 of Urocitellus parryii. Classification (NCBI taxonomy): domain Eukaryota; kingdom Metazoa; phylum Chordata; class Mammalia; order Rodentia; family Sciuridae; genus Urocitellus; species Urocitellus parryii. The sequence goes on along the minus strand of NC_135535.1, from coordinate 161,187,897 downwards.
GAACAGTTTTTTTTTGGAGGTGGGTGTTTACTGGAGGTAGAACCCTGGGGTGCTTTACCACACAGCTACATCCCCAACGGCAACCCCCCCCCCTTTTTTTTTTTTTTTTTAGTTTTGAGACAGGGTCCTATTAAGTGGCTTCTGACCTCACTAAGTTGCTGATGCTGACCTTAAACTTGGAATCCTCTTGAGTCAGCCTCCCTAGTGGCTGAGACTTCAGGTATGTCCACCACATCTGGCCTAAACTCTTCCTTCTTATATGTTTTTTTGAGGGAAGGTGGGGACTGTGCTGGGAATTGAATTTAGAGTCTTGGGCATCCTAAGAAAGCACTTTACTACTAAGCTATATCCCCAGCCATTTTTGTTAATTTAATTTGAGACAGGGACTGGCTAAATTGCCAAGGCTAACCTTGAATTTACAATCCTTCTGCCTCAGCCTCCCAAGTGGCTGAAATTACAGGTGTGCACCACCACACCCTGCTGATATCTTCACATTGTTATTACTGTTTCCCAATCTTTATAGTCAGTGAACTTCTGTATCAATTTTAAGATAGTAATTATTTGGTACAAAGTGTGCATAAGTCCTTACTTAAATTCAGATGTATGCAGCATTTATCATTTTATTCCCCCCATTTTATAGATGAGAAAAAAATTTTGGAATTTGTCTTACATTACACATAGGGACAGCTACTAAATTTGTGGGGCCCATTACAAAATGAAAATGTGGGATACTGCAATGTGAAAGCTTTTTCCTTCCTTTGGTGGTTTCTCAACTTATACTTCTATTTTTTTATGTGCTATTTAATGTTGCACTTGTCCTGGGCAAGGGACACCTTTGGGATAAGTAGAGACCCTCACAGGAACTTGGGCCTATGCAGCCCACTGGGTCCCAGGATCTTCCTCTTGCTAACTGATGGACTGATTCTCTATTCCCCAGTGAGGGGAAAGGAAGCCAAACCAGGCATCTCCCCTTCCCATAGACCTGCATCTCCAATTATAGCAGAAAGGCTGATATTGCAGCCTTTCCTGAGACTGAATAACTTTCTCCCACTGAGTCAGCTACAATGCTGTTGCATTGTAGCTCCAATTGAGAATGGCTACCATAGTATCTCATCTCTAGACACTGTAGGGAGCACACATTGAACCCTGACCAAGGTGGAGCAGGAAACTGTAATCACTGGGCAAGAGTAGGGAGAGGGAGGCTGGGCAGGGTCAGATGGACAGAGGATGTGGAAGCAGACATCTGAAATCCCATCCAAAGCAGGTGACAGAAAGTGGGTCCATGCATAAACTGAGGCTTCAAGTCCTAGGGCATGCTCCATTGTCCCATTAGACTTTCTTCCTATAATGCAAACTGAAAGATAAAATTAATTAGAATTAGGATAGCAACCACAATGTGAAGTCCTTCTGAGTGAAGAGCCCTTCCATCAACACATGGCCCATGAGCCAGGCTATGCTGGTAACCTAGGTCTGATCATGACTGACTTTAAATAAACAAGCTCCTTTTGAACTTCCTTTCCCCATGGAAATTCTTATGAAAACTAATAAAACTTTTGTTTAGTCCCTACCATAGCTAGCAAAGCTATTTTATCTGCCCATTGTTTTGTATTGCTAATAGTAATACATTGGTGATAGAACTATGTGTGATTGTTTCTCTGTAATTTCCGTTCTGTTCCCACTTTGTTAGTTGTATGGTTGTGAGCTTTTTAGCATGTTCTTCCATCTGATGTATTTCCTAAAAATTGTCAGCAAGATTCAGTACTAGTACTAGTCTTTTAACTGTATCATCCTTGACTCCAATCTTGTAATCCAGGCTGCTCATTACTGGCCATATTAACCTACCAAAGATACCATTCTTCATAATCCTCCATCCATATCCTTGTGCTCTTCTCCATCTATATCCATTTCTATTCCTCTCTTTCCTCAACATTCACACACACTCTAAAATCTTTCTTGATACCTGTTAACACATGTTAATGCAAATACCCTCCACAGTCTGGGCCCAGACCAACCTTATTACATTCTGCTTCACCACCCAGACCCACAGATAGGTGAGTTAAACAACATAATGTGCACAAACTCAGAGTCAGCCAGTATTCAAACTGTAATCCCAGCTTTATAATTAGATTGAGATTTAAATCTGGCAAGTAGCTTTTCTTCACTCTACTTAAATTTCTTTCTTTGTAAAAGTAGGATAATACCACCTTGTTTTGTTTTGTTTTGTTTTTGTTTTCTTTGTTTGTTTAGTGGTGCTGGAGATTGAACCCAAGGCCTTGCACATACTAGGCAAACATTAGACAACTGAGCTCTACCCACCCCAGTCCATAATAGAGATGATCTTAAGGATCAGTGAATGAATTTATGTAAAGCACTCAGGAGACCTTCAGTAAAAGGAGTCATTGTTGTTATTGACACAATCACAAATGACATATTCACAGTCTTCAAAAACCCCTGGTGAAGTTTCACTTTTGAGTTTTTGTCCTTTCCTACCCAGACAGCTTTCTAAGCTTGTAGAAGTTTTACCCATTGTGGTCAGTAAAAATTCTAAGATGTCCTTGAAGATTTCTCAGCCCTGGTGTATACACTGTGAATATAATACATTTTACTACTATGATTAGTAGCACAGTTGGCCTTAAAATAGGAAAATTACCCAGATAGGCTTGACTTAATCACATGAGCCTTTTATTATTATTATTATTATTAATGTGGTGCTAAGGATCAAACCCAGTGCCTTACATGTGCTAGGCAAGTGCTCTTCAAGTCCAGTCCCTCACGTGAGCCTTTTAAAACAGAGTTCTCTCTAGCTGGTTACAGAGAGTATGCACTGTTCAAATTCCTAGCTTGAGAATATCACCCAAAGATTGTGTAGTGCTCAAATTCCAAGCAGGAGGAGATCACCATGGGCCTGAGGATAAGAAAGAGACAATAGGGCAATGGAACTAAATCTGCCCTCAAAGGAAGAATAATGTTTGGTTAGGCAGGCAAGAGGGCAGACATTCCAGATTGAGCAAGCTTCAAGATGGGTGCATGTTCCAGTTCGATGGAATAAACTGGCCAGACTGAAGTGAATGTTCATACAACTCAAAGATAAAGATGAAAAAGTAAATTTCCACAAGATTAAAACCTATTGGGGGGGGGGGCTGGGTAGTGGCTCAGTGGTAGAGCATTCGCCTAGCACGTTCGAGGCCCTGGGTTCGATCCTCAGCACCACATTAAAAAATAAATAAATAAAAAATGTGCAAAAAAAAACCTATAGTGGTTAAGGACTATGTGGCATTTACTCTTGTTGTGACTAGCTAAATGTTACTCTTGGCCATATAATTAGTTTGAAGACTAGTAGTAATAAGGAACATTTTAAATACATAAAAATTTAGCATTCTGTTATAAATAATTATGGAAGGATTTAAAAAAAATTTGTAGTTGAAGATGGACAGAATGCCTTTATTTTATTTGTTCATTTTTATGTGGTATTAAGGATTCCATCCAGTGCCTCACACATACTATGAAAGTGCTCTGCCACTGAGATACAGCACCAGCCCATGGAAGGATTTTTGATGGTGGCAATTATATTACACACTGTTCTATGGTATGGAAACTTCTGATTCTTTGAGGTCCATAGGAATTCTGAGGTAGTTGGAAATAAGTACAGCTCTCTTTGTATAGAGACTGGGAAATTGAGACATAGTAACTGTCAGTTGTGAGTACAATTTGTGGAAATCTAAGTCAAGAATAGAGCAGAATATAAAACCTGAGTCTTCTATATTTAATTAGGATGCTCATTTTATCTCCAGGTTTTTGTACATTCCTCCTGATTAACTTTTGGACTTCTGTGTATCAGTTATGTATCTAAGGATTTACTAAGCTATACTGAGTATAGCTCAGTATAGATAGCTCTTCCCAATATACTCTAATTCAGTTTGTGCCCACATGAGTGAACTTACAACTTACACATAGAAAAACACACACATACAACTTACACACACACACAAACACACATACACACTGCATTCCCCAGCTTACCTCAAATGTATCTTTTCTCTCTAGACCACCTCACCAGCCCTTTCCCCACACATCCCCACAAGAGAACCACATAGTGGCTTAGTGACTCCTCCTTCCCTTCTGCAAATGCTGACACGTACACCACACCCCACTTCCACCCCCAACCCCAAACCACAACCACTTCCCCCATCATTTAACACACGGTCATTCTTTTCTTTTCTTGACCAATTTTTAAAAATTCAATGTGGATTGATGGCATTTTCAATTTTGCATATTTTCCAATTTTCACATTTTTAATTGCACTTCATTCTTCGATATTGTGTGAGAAAACTACAAAGAAGGATATTAAATTATGAAAAATTCCAGTTGTTAAAGATAACTGTTATTAACATTTTAATATATTCTTTTAGCCTTACTCTATTCATATATATTTTTATGTGTGTGTTTGATTTTTTCTCATACAAAATTTTTACTGAGATCATTTGTATACCATAAAACTCACCCCTTTTATAAATGTTCAATTTTTATTCCTGCTATTTTCACCTTACCATTATTATATTAAGAACATATATCCTTGGGCTAGGGTTATAGATCAGTGGTGGAGTACTTGCCTCACACAGGTGAGCACCGGGTTCAACCCTTAGTACCACATAAAAATAAATAAATAAAGGTATTGTGTCCACCTACAACTAAAATTTTTTTTAAAAAAGCATATGTCTTTGACATTGAATATTCTTCAAAAATTTGATTTTTCTTTCCAGATATGGTAGTGTATGCCTGCAGTCCCTACAACTCAGGAGGCTGAGACAGCAGAATCACAAGTTTGAAGCCAGCCTCAGCAACTTAGCAAAACCCTGTCTCAAAACATTAAAAAGGGCTGGGAGCATATCTCAGTGATAAAGTGTTAGGGGGTTCAATCTCCAGTACCAAAATATATGTATATTTATAACATTCAAACTGTAAAAGACCATAATTTATTTGACTTATCTCCCTATTATTTGACATTTAGGTGTATCTAATCTTTTATTAGTGTAAGTAATTCTTTAAAATGTCTTTGAGATTTAATACAAGCGCAATGGCACACACCTGTAATTCCAGCAACTGGGGAGGCTGAGGTAGGAGAATCATAAATTTAAGGCCAGCCTCAGCAATTTAGCAAGACCCTCAACAACCTAGAGAGACCATATCTCAGAATAAAAAATAAGAAGGGACTGTGGATGCAGCTGGATTTAATCCTTAGTACATGCGCACACGAAAACACACACACAGGTGTGTGTGTGTATGTATGTATGTATAGATACATATGTACACACACATATATAAATTCAAATATATATTCAATGCCTATAAGTATAAAAACTCAAAAAAATTCAAAGATATCTTTGATATAGGCATCAAATTGTTGTTTTAAAACATTTATTATTATGAGAACTGCAAACACCATTGGTTACCTATCCAGTATTCATTTTCTTCTTTACCCTATCCAGTAGTGTATAGAGTTGTATTAGTTATCTGTTGCTACATATATATCACTCCAAAATAATAATCCTTTATAGCTTTCAAGTTTTCTGTAGCTCAGGAATTTGGAAGTGACTTAGCTAGTATGTTCCAACTTAGAGTCTCTCATGAGGTTGTAGTGAGATGGTATCTACAGCTAGAGACATCTCAAGTGGTTTTTTACTCACATGTCTGATACCTGGACAGGGATGAGTTGAAAAGCTGGGAGTCTTGAACAGATGGAGCCTCTCAAGAATCTTTATTTCTTTCTTTCTTTTTGGTCATAGGGATACTTTTTGAACCCAGGGGTGCTTAACCACTGAGCAACATCGCCAGCCCTGTTATACATTTTATTTAGAGACAGGGCCTTACTAAGTTGCTTAGGGCTTCCCTAAGTTGCTGGGGCTGGCTTTGAACTCTCAATACTCCTGCCTCAGCCTCCTGAGCCACTAGAATTATAGGCATGCGCCACTGTACCTGGTTTAAGAATCTTTATTTCTATGTGGTCCTCTACATGATGTCCCAAGCATGGTAGCTTCTTGGTAGCTGGATTTTATATGGGGCTCAGAATTCTGAAGGTACATCTTCCAAGAAATCAAGAGCTAGGCAGAAGCTGCTTTACCTTTTTCTATCAAAGGCTTGCAAGTCACAGATGACTTCTACCTAGTTGTACATAGATTTAACTGAGATTCTGAGGAGGAAACATAGACCCCACTCCTTGATGGAGAAGTATCAATGTCATATCATAAAGAGAATATTTGGAAAACACAATCTACCACAGGAGGCAAATATGCTAGACAAGGTAGGCCCCTACCAAACCCTAAGGAATAATTGTCTAACTAGTTTTCCACCCCAAATTTATATCTCCTTCCTCCTATCAGAACCTGGTTAAATAACTAAACTACCCAGCCTTCCTTGCAAGTATGGTAGCCAAGTGACAAATTCTGCCCAAAGAACTAAGCTAAAGCTGGGCATAGTGGTGCACTTGTATTTTTAAAAGCACTCCCTTAACTGATTTTAACATGTAGTCAGCAACTCAGCAACTCAGGAGGCTGAGGCAGGAGGATTGCAAGTTCAGAGCCAACCTCAGCAACTTAGCAAAGCCCTGAGCAACTCAGCAAAACCCTGTCTCTCAGTAAAATATTTTTTAAAAAGGGCTGGGGATGTGGCCCCTGGGCTCAATCCTTGGTTAAAAAAAAAAAAAAAACTAAGCTAAGAAATCAAAGAAAACTTTTCCTTTCCTAATTTCCTGATATAAGTGCTTGTCCCTTTCTGACACATAGGAATATAGCTTCCAGGGTGGTCCTAGAAAAGCATAAGCCAAACAATAATGTTTGTTCACCAAGTCATAGTGATTGGTTCAGGAATGACCAGTTTGATTCAGTGCAAGAAAGAGTGACTCCCTAATATGGAAGTTACCAAAGTCATGCTTTCTTTTCCCACATATGTGACAATGGGGAGTATCCACAGTCACTTAGATTTCATGATGGAATGCCTAGAGCTCTGTGAAACACCATAAGGAGCTTCAACTGGAAGGCAATACTATGGAGAGAGAAAGGGACCAGGAGACAGACAGAGGCCAGACTGATCTTAGAATTTTTCAGTTTCTGAATATATTAGAGTTCTCAAGAAAAACAGTACCAATGAGTGATATGTGTGTGTGTGTGTGTGTGTGTATGCCAACTGATGTCCGTATCTATGTATGTATGTATATATATATATATTGAAATTCATATTTATATATTTATAGACACAATATATAGATGTGTCTATATATAAATATATATTTATAACTCTATATAGATAAATATAGATATCCAATAGGTATATAGAGAGATAAATACATAAACAAAGAGTGAGCTTCTAAGAAAAGGAAAGACTCAGGGATGGGGATATAACTCAGTGGTAGATGCTTGCCTAACATGTGTAAGGCTCTGGATTTGATCCCCAGTACTACAAAAAGGAAAAGAAAAGAAAAAAAATAGAAAGACTTATGAATGAAAAATCTTGCCTCCCTTTTCTCAATTAGGTTAGCCAGTTTTCTTAAATTGGGTTCCTGTCACACTCTATTGAAGGAGCCTAGATTACTACACATCACTAACATTTGCACATCAACCATAACCTTCAATACTAAGAGTAATATAAAATTTCAGGTATTGTTGCAAGAGAACAGGAAAAACATTTAAGAGTATAGAATCTTCCAGACATCTAAATCAATAGTTCTAAAATCTGACTGCACGTTAAAATCAGTTAAGGGAGTGCTTTTAAAATACAAATATCTAGGCACTTCTCAGGATGATCTGATTCAGAATGTCTATGGTAGGGCCAAAGAATTTGTATTAATTAGTAAATTTCCTTGGTGATTCTTTTTTAATAAATATTTATTTTTTAGTTGTAGTTGTACACAATATGCTGAGCCATAATCCCAGCCCCTCCTTATTGATTCTAATGCAGTTAATTCAAGAATTGGCTTTCAGTAAACACTAACCTAGCAGGTTGCCAATTCCATCCATAAGAACAGTTTTTGCTACAGTGTGAATTTCTGGGTCTCTATACAGAAAACTTGCTTGGCTGAAATAGGAATGCCAGTACTTTCAGAAATTCACTCAAAAGAAATACATAAATAATTTAATTTAGCAAAATAGTCCCATAAGGCCCACCACCCACTTACTTCTTGTCCCATTTCAGCCTACATTATTCAGGAGATCCTAGATAATCATCTTTAACTTTATTCTTGTCCACAGCTTTGCCAACTAAATTGTTAATTGTCTGGGTCACATGATGTGACTCTACATAGCATCTGGTAACTCAGCATTTTGCCAACTGCAATAGACTTCATTCAAATGTGCTAATAGCTACTGGTGAGAACATCAAATTGAACCCCACTATGCTGAGAACCAAAGAAAAATACAGGAAACCCAGTCACAACTTTTTAACTAATTGATTACTATCAGGCTTTAGCTGATCAATTTTGTGGTTGGGTGGATTTTTTTTTCTTTTGTTACCAGAGATTGAACTCAGGGGCACTCGACCACTGAGCCACATCCCCAGCCCTATTTTGTATTTTATTTAGAGACATGGACTCACTGAATTGCTTAGCACCTCACTTTTGCAGAGGCTGGCTTTGAACTCATGATCCTCCTGCCTTAGCCTCCTGCCTTAGCCTCCCAACCTGCAGGAATTATAGGCACATACCATTGCACCAGGTGGTTGGGTGGATTTTGAGAGAAAATCTTCAAGACGTCTCCTTCAGAAATATTTGGAAATGGGGTTCCTAAATATGGATCTTTTTTTAACTTTTATTTTATTCATTTATTTTTATGTGGTGCTGAGGATCGAACCCAGAGTCTTGCACATGCGAGGCGAGCCCTCTACCGCTGGGCCACAATCCCAGCCCCCAAATATGGATCTTATATATAATGATTACAAAGATTTTTTGTGTGTGTGCTCTGTCAGTCAAATGTATTCTTTTTCCGTTAGAAATCTCTTTCTCTTATTTCTAGGTATCTGTAGTTTGTTGATAACTGAAATGACTTTTTTTCCAGGAACTTATTTCTTATTTAAAGAAATTGTTATCATAAGATAAAGCCTCTTATTAATTATAAATAAGGTTTACTTTTGGTAGAATCTCTTGAGTTTTCTTATTATGCAATTACATCATTTGAAAAAAATAAGACTTATTTACCTCTTTATTTCCAATATTTATCCCCATGTGTTGTTTTCTTATTGCAGTAGCTACATTCTTCAGTATGTCCAATATACTAATGATAATAATCTCCTTTTATAATGATGATTTTAGTAATGTTGCCATTTTATACTTTGTTTTTTTAAAATATTTTTTTATTTTGTGTATCTTTATGTGATGCTGAGGATTGAACCCAGTGCCTCACATGTGCGAGGCAAGCGCTCTGCCACTGAGCCCCAGCCCCAGCCCTTATTCTTTGTTTTGATAAACAGTAAAGATTATGTTTTAGCCAAAATATATGAGTCACCTAAATTATTAAAGACAGCATACATCCTTTAAGAATGCTTTTAGCTCCGAGTGACAGAAAACCTAACTAAGAATGGGATAAACAAATGGGAATTTGACTTCCAATTTTGTTGAAGAAGGTCAGAAAACAGAGACTAGCTTTACCCTTGTTGTAGTCAGATTTTCATCACTGACAAAATACCTGACAAGAACAACTTAAAGGATGGAAAGTTTATTTTGGCTCACAGTTTCAGAAGTTTAGTCCATGGTCCATTGCTCTGAGCCCAAGGTAAGGCAGAACATTATGGTGGAAGGCATGGTTCGGGAATGTGACTCCACTCATGGTGGCCAGGAAGGAGGAGAGATAAGGGGAGAAAGGGAGAGAGAGGGAGAGGGAGCACATGCCAGTTTAAGAAGGCACAAGGAAGAGTTGGGGCTGTAGTTCAGTGGCAGAGTGCTTGCCTAGCATGTGTGAGGCACTGGGTTCGATCTTCAACATCACAAAAATAAATAAAGGTATTCTGTCCATTTACAACTGCAAAAAAAGAAAAAGAAAAAAAGAAGACATAGGGAAGATAAATCCCTCTAGGGAATGCCCTCGTTACCCACCTCTTCCAGCCATGCCCCACCTGCCTACAGTTAACACCCAATTAGTCCATTTAAAACCATGATTAACTAATTAGGTTATAGCTCTCACAGTCCAATAATTTCACCTCTGAATATTCTTCCATTAGCATAGGAGCTATTGGAGAGACACCTCATATTCAAACCATAACAACTCTCTTGCCTAAAATTTTAAAAAACCAGGATCTAGGGTGATAGAGTGTTTGTCTTTGGTTCAATCACCAACAATGAAAAGACAACAACAATAATAATAATTATAATAAAACAAGAAAATATATGAAACAGTTATGTTCAAACATTGGACCACAGTAGCAGTTCATAGCAGTAGCTATGACAGTGATCCCTAAAAGTGAAATGAGTTTAAAATTTGTTCTTACTGCCTGTGCAGGGAGGAAGAACTCAAAGAGTCCACAGACTCCCTGAGTTGAGGTGTTACTGGAATTACTAGGAGATCAATAAGGCTATAATCTGCAATAAAAATACCAGAAAAGAGGTGGGCACAATGGCGCATGCCTGTAATCCCAGCAGCTCGGCAGGCTGAGGCAGGAAGATCATTAGTTCAAAGCCAGCCTCAACAACTTATCGAGGCACTAAGCAACTCAGTCTGTAAATAAAATACAAAATAGGAGTGGGGATGTGGCTCAGTGGTTGAGTGCCCCTGAGTTCAATCTCTGGTACCAAAAAACAAATAATACCAGAAAAGAGATCTGCCTGGGAAGAGCACTCTGAATATTTTCAGAGGATTACCTTTAGGTCTTTGATTACTGTTCAGAACATGCATTTGAGAAAAATACCCAAGGCTGAAGGGTACCCATCTGAAAGGTAAGGTGGAACAATTCAGCTCACCTTTGATCTCATAAAAATCAGATGGGCCAGAATGGAAATGTGTACTTGTATTAGAGGTCTCCAGAGAAACAGAACCAATGGAATATGTACATATTTATATTTATATATGTATATTTATGAAACACTCATATGAAATATATAATTATATGCTATAATGCATGTTATATATCATAATATATAAGATATTGTCACATATATTTATGTATTATCACATGAGGTATATCATATGTAATGTGTATAATGTATATTACATATTTCTTATGTCATATATTATGTATTATATATTACCTTATATGATATATAATTATATATTATGTATATTATACACATTGCATGTGATATATCCTATAATTCTATATTACATATCATAACTATATAGATTGTATATATAATATGGAGAGAGACACAGAGAGAGGAAGATATTTTGGGAATTGGCCGATATGATTACAGAAGCTGAGAAGACAGGAATAACAGCAGACTTCTCCTTAGAAAGAATGAAAGACAGAAGTCAGTGGAGTAAATCTTTAATATACTGAAAGGGGAGAAAAAACTGTCAACTTAGAATTCATGCCTAGGGAAAACACTTTTTTAAAATGAAAGCAAAATAAAATTTTCTTTATAACAGAAAGTTTAAAAAACTGGGCTGTGGTTGTGCTCAGTGGTAGAGCACTTGCCTAGCATATGTGAGGCATTGGGTTCCATCCTCAGTACCACATAAAAATAAATAAATTAAATAAAGGTATTTTTTTTTTAAAAAAAGAAAGAAACTTGAAAAACTTTGCCACTAGTAGACCTGTATCATAAGAATTGTTCTTTCAGACAGAGAAATGAAGAATACTATAAATTGTAAATATGTGAAGAAGTATGAACAGATAAGTACTTATTTTCCTTACATAATCAAAAGGTAGAAATTATCAGTAGGTAACTTTAATTCAGTTGATTAATCTTCAAAGATTATATTTTTATTCTTTTTTTTAAAGAGAGAGTGAGGAGAGAGAGAGAGAGAGAGAGAGAGAGAGAGAGAGAGAGAGAATTTTCAATATTTATTTTTTAGTTTTTGGTGGACACAACATCTTTGTTTGTATGTGGTGCTGAGGATCGAACCCGGGCCGCACGCATGCCAGGCGAGCGCGCTACCGCTTGAGCCACATCCCCAGCCCTATTTTTAACTCTGCCAAATTGAGTTTTTAAAAACATTTTGTTTTTGTTTTTTTAGTTGTAGGTGGACATAATACCTTTATTTATATGTGGTGCTGAGGATCGAACCCAGGGCCTCACACATGCTAGCAAGTGCTCTACCGCTAAGCCACAATCCCAGCCTTGAGTTGTTTTTTTTTTATTTTATTTATTTTTATGTGGTGCTGAGGATTGAACCCAGGGTCTTGCATGTGCAAGGCAAGCACTCTACCACTGAGCCATAACCCCAGCCCTGAGATTTTTTTTTTTAAATCAGAAATACTCATCTTCACCTGGTACAGTGGTACATGCCTGTAATCCCAGCGGCTCAGGAGGCTGAGGCAGGAGAATTGCAAGTTCAAAATCAGCCTCAGCAAAAAGTGAGATCCTCACTGAATTGCTAAGCAAATAAATACAAATAAAATACAAAATAGAGATGGGGATGTGGCTCAGTGGTCAAGTGCCCCTGAGTTCAATCCCTGGTACCACCACCACCACCACCCAAAAAAAGAATACTCATCTTCAGCCAACATTCTCTTTACCATGTTAAGGGGAATGCCCCTGATAGAGATGGGGTCCCTTAGTGCAAGCCTCAAGCTCTTGGTTTAAAAAATGCATTTTAGATTCAAACTGGGTTTTTTATCTTCGTAATTGTTGCCTCAGAGAAACTGCTATATGTTGATGTGATTTGTCTCCAACAAAATTCATGTTGAAGCCTGTAATGGCATTAAAAAGTGACATTTAAGAGGTGGGACCTACTAGGAGGTGATTAGGTCCTGACCTCCCTCATGAAGGGATTAATGCTGGTCTTGAGGAATGGGTTTGGTCTCATAGGAGTGGATTAGTTCCTGTGAGAGTGGGGTTCTTATACAAGGACACCTATACATGCTCTCTGGCTCTTCTCTTGCATTGTGGTCTCTCTCCCATGCACTCCCACCATGGGATGCTATCCACCACATTATAATGTAGCCCAAAGGATCTCATAAGAAACTAAGGAGACAGAGCCACTCAATCTTGGATTTTCAGTCCCCAAAACTGTGAGACAAACAAACCATTTATTGTTTCCCCTAATGCCGCAGTCCGGCTGCAGCAAAATAACCCGGGGGGGGGGGGGTTGACGAGCAACTTGTGTACATTGATACAGCAGGAGTGGGAGCCGTTTATTGTAGGACCGGAGGGGTATATATACATTCCACACAGCTTATCTTAATTAACATAAACTAGATACAGCAGTCAACCAATAAGGAATCTGCACACTTAATGGCTCCCTGGCATTACTTCACAAACCACTCCTTCTGGCAAAATGCCAGGCGCCATCCTGACTTGTTTACAGACTCTAACACCCTAAGGTACTAGAGATTGAACCCAGGGCCTTGTGCATGCTAGCATGCTAGTACTCTATCACTGAGCTACATCTCAGCTCATTTTTATTTATGTATTTGTTTGTTTGTTTGTTTTTTTAAAATAGGGTCTCACTAAATTGGCAGAGATTGCCCTCAAACTTGCAATTGTGCTGCCTCACCCTCCTTAGTAACTGGAATCATAGGCATGTACCAGTGCACTAGGCTACATCTTTATAAAGTACCCAGCCTCAAATATTTTGTTATAGCAACACAAAATGAGAGGCCTCATCTCAAAATGTTTCTATTCAGGTACCAGTGAGTTGTATATATAAATATAATATTTCTTTAAATATTATTAAGCAAAAGGGGTGAAAGAGAGCACTGAGTTCAAATGGTGTGAGAAGAAAAAAGAAGATGTAATGAGATTTGTGCTAACAAAAAATATCAGGTTAAGCAAATTATAGTTGTTACAGGAAACTAAAACATGGAGAAAATCAAAGGTAGAAAATTTTAGATTGAGCTCTGTCTTACCCTCCAGTTATCACTTAATACTAACCATGATATGTCGTTGTGGAGCTTTTCATTATACTGATCTCTTTTCTCTAACCATCTCCCCTCTCCTTTACCAAAGTGGAATGAATATGACCCAGAACTAGTCAATCATTGTATCCTGCCTCCCTGATACAGTCAGCCATTAAATATTAGACATATAATCTTCACAAAGCCAATAAAAATCCTTCCCTAAAATTAATATGTGGGTATTGACAGAGATTAATTCTCTCTTGGAGGTACTATGCTTGAAAGATGTAAAATTAGAGTTAGAGAAGTCTATCTGGCATAGAAAAATGAGGCCAAACCACTGAGAAAAGGAAGGTGCAGAGACATGGAAAGAAAGAAAGATTTGATTTATTGAGACTATAATCCAGTTATGCTTAAAGCCATAGTCTTCCCTAAGCCACTCAAATACAGGAACCAATAAATTCCCTTTGGATTTAGCCAAATTAAATTAGTATTTTCTCATCTGCAGTCGAAAGATCTCAGGTTAATGGACACTGCTATTCCCCAGTCTTTTCTATGTTCCTAGCCTTAGAAAAGGAAATATAGAGTATATGAAATGGTTTGTACCAGATTAAGAAGAAGATAAAGGTATTAAAATCATCCAAAGAAGAGGAGCACTGCATGGTTTTATTCACAGTCCCCAACATACACCCTCCAGCATTAGGTACACATCCAGTTTTGTTTGTTTTGTGATAGTGCTGGAGATTAAACCCATTGCTTCATACATGCAAGGCAATCACACTGCTGATGAGCTTTGCCCCCAGTCCATATCTAGAATTTTTATTTAGGGACCTATTTTTAAGAATAGCATAGTACTATAATTTGGGGTATTATGGATAATTATATACTATATTTTCCAAGGGAGTTCTCATTTTCCCTTCAGTATGTGATCTATTTAAACAAACCCTGCTTTTAAAAAAAGAGATGTTTTTAAATTTTTTATTACATTTTCTAGAGATACTTATGATTTGAGTATTTTAGAATTCTTGACCTGGTGATTTTTATGGAAGTTGATGAAAGAATGTAAGCCACATAGCAAAATTCCTAAAATAAAATTTATTTTTCTAAGCAAGGGGGATTTTTAGTCTTTACAAACTCAGTAGTGTACTCAAGAGTGATTGCTTCAGAAATTAGAGTGGACTTATAAGTAAACCTGGGGCAGGGTATTTTATAGAATGATAGAAAATCTTGGAAGAAGATGAGAATTAATATAACTGTAGGCCTGTTGTGAAGTGACCATTTTACCTGGGTAACTCAAATACCTGGACCTTGTGAGCCTAGCACTAGAAATTTCAGCCATATTTTCACTAACACTAAAGCAGATACTTAACATTCATTCTTCTGATTGCCAAAAATCACCTTTCCATGTGACCTGACTGGAAAGGACTGTCTATTCACAGTTCAGAAATAGTGAGGAGGCTTCTGTTTCAACCTCTTCATCTTGTAAACTCTCTCAAGGACACTCATAAGATCACTAATGCAAAGGACACTGTCATTTCCCCTGTTCTTTCCAATGTTACCTGTACTCTAGGGTCAAGGAATGTGTTGCTCTTCCCTTAGCTATTCTATCCCATGTGTGGCAATCTTAGAAATTAAATTAATCTGAACAAAAAATTATGTATTTCACAGAGAATATCTCACAAGGGGTAGGAGTTGTAGCCCAGTCTTACAAAAGAGAGAATAAAAAGAATTAGGAAGTGGTCAATACCAAGGCAGACACCTTCTATTTCTGTATCTTCTTCTGGGGCCTCTTAGTCTTGTGGGCACCTGCACCATTCTTTTCCCTCTGTAGTCTGATTTTCTTTACTTTTTCATCCATACCCTGGAAAATAATTATCCCAGCCTCCCTTGGTTCCCTCTTCATTTTCTCACAGAGGCATGCTCCCTAATAATACATTTAATACCATCTTGATTCTGCTTTCCAGGGAACACCAACGAATATACCCAACATCAATACATTTTGGATAATTCAGTCTTAAAATGTACCATGTGGGGGGCTGAGGATGTGGCTCAAGCAGTAGCACGCTCGCCTGGCATGCATGCGTCCCGGGTTCGATCCTCAGCACCACATACAAACAAAGATGTTGTGTCTGCCAAAAAATAAATATTAAAATTCTCTCTCTCTATCTCTCTCTCTCTCTCCCTCTCTCTTTAAAAAAAAAAATGTACCATGTGGGCCAGGTGCAATGGCACATGCTTATAAACCCAGAAACTTGGGAAGTTCAGTCAGGAGGATCACATGAACAAGGCCAGCTTTGGTAATTAGTGAGACCCTATCTCAAAATAAAACTTTAAAAAGGGCCTGGGGATCAGCTTAGTGGTAGAGGGCCTCTTGGTTCAAATTCCAAGTACCAACAACAATAAAAAATATCCACCTGTATTTGAGCTAGTTTATTATATTTAATTTTTCTCCCAAGAGCAATGAATGGATATGTGCTATAAGTTTGCATGATTTAGACAAAAAGCAACAGCTCTCCCATCTTAGAAAACAGTCAACCCCAGTTTTTCTCTAAAAGTTTATTTCTTAACAGTCAGGAACTGCTTTTAACTTTTAAGTAGCAATACAAGGGTGCATTCCACTTTAAAAATCTCAAGGTCCAATCTCTATCAAAACAATCCATTACTTAGACATTGTGTCACTTAATCCTAAAAATAATAATGTCTTTTATTAGTCCCCATTTTATATAGGAGAAACTGTACTTGAGGGAAATTTACAGAAAGTTGCTACACTAACTTTAAAACAAAGAAATTAAACCCAAACTCATTCTAGTTCACTGTTAATCAGTTTTTCATCACTGTGATCAAAATACCTGATAAGAACACCTTAAAGGATAAGTTTGCTTTTTAAAGTTTTACTTTTTTTTTTTTTTGGCTCATGATTTCAGAGGTTCAGTATGTAGTTGGCTGAACCCATTGCTGTGGGCCCAAGGTGAGGCAGAGTATCCTGGGAGAAGGCGGTAATAGAGGACTGCTGCTTTGCTCATGGTGGCACACACACACACACACACGCACACATAGAGAGAGAGAGAGAGAATGTACCAGGTAAAGGGGCCACAGGGAAGATGAACCCTTCCAGGGCATGCCCCACTTGCCTATAGTTACCACTCATAGTCCATTCAAACCAGGATGTACCAATTAGGTTACAGCTTTCACGATTCAATCATTTCACTTCTGAATATTCCTGCATTAACACCAGAGTGTTTGGGGGACACCTCATATTCAAACTATAACACTCACAATCTCATCTTTCCACTGCTTTTAGAAATGCTGTTGCAAATCTAGTTTGCTAAGATTTTAGTTAATGATAATATATGGAGCATTTAAGCAAACTTGCTTGTACTTTTTGTTACTTAAGAATGAATGAGAGCTGTGAATGAATGGGGTTTTGGCTCAGTGGTAGCGTGCTTGCCTACCACATATAAGGCACTAGGTTCAATTCTCAGCACCACATAAAAACTAAAGATATTGGAGCTGGGGATGTGGCTCAAGCGGTAGCGCACTTGCCTGGCATGCGCAGGGCACTGAGTTCGGATCCTCAGCACCACATAAAAATAAAATAAAGATATTGTGTCCACCGAAAACTAAAAATAAATATTAAAAAATTCTCTCTCTCTCTCTCTCTCAAAAAAAAAAAAAAAACTAAAGATATTGTGTCCTTCTACAACCAAGAAAAAAATGAATAGGGCTGGAGGTGTAGAAGAGTACTTTCCTGGCATGATTGAGGCCCTAGATTCAGTGGGGGACAAAGGGATTGTGGTCTGTGACACACTTGAATATACATGAATGTTTGCCAACATATATTAAGTTTGTGACACATTGGGAAAAAAAGAAAAAATAAAAAGCCTTTCTTCTTCCTTTTCCCCTTCATTCAAAGGTCTGAACTTTCCATTGTTGCAATTGGGGAGGGGGGCGGTCATCGTGTATGGGGTTAATAAATAAATAAATGCAAGCCTCTAACTGTCCGAGAAAGAGTTACAGATATGGAAACTGGGGATTCTAGGATATATCCTGTAGTGTTGCACAGGAATTGGAGGCGTCAATATTAGATCAACAAATATAGGAGGTGTGTATATGTTTTCTAGCTTTGTCCAATGAAAGAGCCTAGAATTGATGGGCATTCTGATAATACAACATATTTAAAATCTTGGTTTCTAAATACCATTTTCCACTAAAAGGAACCAGGGTTTCTCAAAGAAATGACTGATTTGGGGGACTGGAGTGAGGAAAATGCAAGATGTGTTTGGATGTGTTTATGACACCAGAAAGCAAAGAAGTGCTTGAACAATGATACGAACATATCTGTGAGACACAATAACCATCTCAAAAATCTTCCACTGGCCAAATCTGGGACAATTTGAGTAACAAGATAAATAATAATAACAAATTGTAACCCTATAGGTTAAAGAAGAATTCTGAGTCCATACTGATATTAATTAATAGGAGAGAAAACTCTATTCTATCCCCCCTAATAAATTTAGAAGGAATGATACAATAGAAAAGTTTCACTTACTAATCATCAGATGATTAATTTATTCAGGTTACAAATCTCTAATGAATGGTAAAACTGGTGAATGTTTGACGAGAAACAAGATATTTACATGACCTCACTCAAAGATTATTGCCACAAAATAATTTTTAATTACTTTAGAATGGACAATCTAGCAAACACCATCTTAACTAAATGATAAAAATTAACATCACCACCAATGGAACAGATGGACATAACTCCTCATATGCTGCTCTAAGACTAGCACAGCATCATTTCTGTCATATTTCTGCCAACATGCATAAATTGTGAACATAGGATACTCCTCAACCAACTGAGGGACATTCTTCAAATTAATTGGTCTGGGCTCTTCAAAACTGTGAAGTTTATGAAAAATAACTAAGAAACTGTTCCAGATTGAAGAAGACTAAAGAGACATAACAACTACATGCCACATGTGATCCCAGATTGGATCCTGGACCTTTTAAGGGGGATAAAATTGGGACAAAGCTAAGATTTGAATTGAGTCTGTAAATAAAATGATATTATTGGATCAATGTTAATGTCCCATTTTAAAAAAATTTTTTATATTTATTTTTTAGTTGTAATTGGACACAATACCTTTATTTCACTTATTTATTTTTATGTGGTACTGAGGACCGAATCCAGGGTCTCACATGTGCAAGTCTAATACTCTACCGCTGAGCCACAACCCCAGCCCTAATGTCCCAGTTTTGACTGTTATGTTGTAACTTTACACTCAAGAAATGCAAATTGAAGTATTAAAAATAATAATGGGGCATTATGTCTGCAAATTATTCTCAAATGCTTCAGAAATAACATAAATGGAGTGTCCAAGATAAAGGAACATATGGAAGTTTTCTGTTCTGTTTTGCAACATTTTTGGTAAGTTTGAAATTATTTCCAAACAAAAATTTTGAGAATAAAAAACTATGGCTGGGGCTAGGGTTGTAGCTCAGCAGTAGAGCACTTGCCTCCCATGTGTGAGGCACTGGATTCAATCCTCAGCACCTCATAAAAATAAATAAACAACCCATCCCATTTATTAATTCTTGATTTTAATTCTTGCACTATAGGAGTCTTATTAAGGAAGTAAGGGCCTAATTCGATATGATGGAGATTAGGACCTACTTTTTCTTCTATTAGTTGCAGGGTCTCTGGTTTAATTCCTAGGTCCTTGATCCACTTTGAGTTGAATTTTGTGCACGGTGAGAGAGAGGGGTTTAATTTCATTTTATTGCATATGGATTTTCAGTTCTCCCAGCACCATTTGTTCAAGAGGCCATCTTCTAGAGAACCTGCAGCTTGGGAGCAAATTTTTTCCACTTGCACATCAGCTACAGCATTAATCTCTGGGGTATATAAAGAACTCAAAAAGCTAAACATCAAAATAACAAATAACCCAATCAATAAATGGGCCAAGGAACTGAACAGACACTTCTCAGGAGGTTATATACAATCAATCAACAAATATATGAAAAAATATTCAACATCTCTAGCTATTAGATAAATGCAAATCAAAACTACTCTAAGATTTCATCTCTCTCCAGTCAGAATGGCAGCTATTAAGAATACAAATAAAATTGTAATGCATTCTGCTGTCATTTATTTTTTTAAAATCAATTTAAAAAATAGTTATATGTAAACATCCATCACAAAAGACAAGCAAAAATGGAATTAACACTGTAATCAAGGGAAATAAATTTGAAGTAAAATGAAAAAAAAAGAATACAAACAATAATAAGTGTTGACAAAGATGTGGGGAAAAAGGTACACTCATACATTGCTGGTGGAACTGCAAATGGTTCAGCCAATATGGAAAGTAGTATGGAGATTCCTTGGAACACTTAGAATGGAACCACCGTTTGACCCAGCTATCCACTCCTTGGTCTATTCCCAAAGGACTTAAAAACAGCTTACTATAGGGACACAGTCACATCAATATTTATAGCAGCACAATTCACAATAGCTAAACTGTGGAACCAACCTAGATGCCCATCAGCAGATGAATGCATAAAGAAAATGTGGTATTTATACACAATGGAATATTACTCAGCAATAAAAGAGAATAAAATCATGACATTTGCAGATAAATGGATGGAGTTGGAGAACATAATGCTAAGTGAAATTAGCCAATCCCCAAAACACCAAATGCTGAATGTTTTCTCTGATATAAGGAGGCTGATTCATAGTGGGGTTGGGAGGGGAAACCTGTGAAGATTAGATGAACTCTAGATAGGGCAAAGGGGAGGGAGGGAGTGGGAGGGGGCAAGAGGTGTAAAATAGATGGTGGAATGAGATGGACATCATATCCCTAAGTACATGTGTGAAGACATGAATGGTGTGAATGTACACCATTTGTATACAACCAGAGATATGAAAAAATGTGCTGTATATGTGTAATATGAATTGTAATGCATTCTGCTATCACATATAACAAATTTGAATAAAAAATAAAATTTAAAAAGCCATACCTATTTCATAATCATTTTTTAAATTCATAAAAGTTTTATTCTGGAGTATAAATAAACAAACAAACAACAACAACAAAAAAACTGTAGTAGAACCTTCCCTGGAAAGCTCTAAGAATAGCAAACTTTACAAACATCTGTGGGATATTAGGAGGTTTAGAGAAAATAAAACAAAAATATTGATTTCGGTTATTTTTAAAATTATTTATTTATTTTTATGTGATGCTGAGGATCAAACCCAGGGCCTCGCACATGATAGGCAAGTGCTCTACTGCTGAGCCACAACTCCAGCCTGATTTCAGGTTTGTTTTTTTTTTAAAAAAAGAGAGAGAGAGAATATTAAAAAAATATTTACTCTTCAGTTCTTGGCGGACACAACATCTTTGTTTGTATGTGGTGCTGAGGAACCCGAGCCAAACGCATGCCAGGCGAGCACACCACGGCTTGAGCCACATCCCCAGCCCCTGATTTTAGTTATTTATGACTGTATAACAAACCATTCCAAAATCCAGTGGCTTAAAACAACACTATTGTATTTTGTCTCATGATTCTGTAGATTGATTGGGCTCAGCTGAGCAGTTCTTGTGCTCCACTTGATATCAGATGGGGCTGCAGTCATTGGCGTAAATGCCAGGTGGCATGTTCACATGGATGGTGATCTAGTGAGCATGGCTGGAAGGCGGGGCTCAGCTCTGGCTGTTGGCATGACTGGTCCCCTTTCTCCTTGCAGTCTCCATCCTCTCTTGTTCTATGGCTTCTCTAGGTGACTTCATGTGATCTCTCCACCACAATAGTCAGACTTCTTACATGGCAGTTCAATTTAAAAGTACAAAAGTCAATATTGTCAGGTAGTCATAAAGTTGAGGTCTAGAACCTATACAATGTCACTTTCACTATTGGTTAAAATGAAACAAAAGCATATGAAAACATTCAAACATAACCAACTATACAAGCTTTCACGTATTTATCATCTAGCTTTAAATTTTTGTATGACATTTTAAACCTAATTAGGATTATTAGTTATTTGGGGCTAGAGTGTAACTCAGCAGTAGGGAACTTGCCTAGAACACACTAGAGCCTGAGTTTCATTCCCAGCACTAAAAATAATAATAATAATAATAATTTTTAAAAAGTCATAGGATCAATTCAGAATCATATATGGGAGGGCATTAGACAAAAATGTGAATAACAGGAGGTACATCAACTTTTGGGGCCATTTTTGAAGATTAGCTACCACACCATTACAGTTAATTTATCTGTCTCATCAGAAATATATATATATATATATATATATATATATATATACACATATATGTATATGTGTGTCTATTTTTGTGTATATATCTATATATGTGTATCTATATATGTATCCATGTATGTATGTGTGTATATATATCTATATATACTTATATTTCTGATGAGACAGGTAATATATATACACATATATATATAGGTGTGTGTATTTATGTCTATATATGTTTGTGTGTGTATAATATAGTGTGTATATACAAGCCATCCATGGGCTGTGTGTGGACTATGTTGCACACAGTAGGATAATGAGGGGATAAGTTTAGCACTGGGAACCTCCCATGGCACCCCCACAGGCACTGATCTCCTGATGCAGGTAAACTTTCCCCTTAAGCTCTGCCAGAGAGCCCACACAACACCTGAGTGGGTGTGACCTGCCAAAATGTCAATCAACCTGCAGACAACAAGATACCACAAAGCAAGACTCCCCCCCCCCCTTGAAACCTTATCCCTTCCTTTGATGTCCCCTAATATAAATAAAGCAAGCACGGGTTGGGTTCCATTTTGCCAGAGTATGGAAGCTCAATCTGTCTGATCGGCTTCCTGTCCTGTCCCCACTTTTGAAACTACTTTCTGTGTCCTGTGGATTTTTTTGTCATTCTATTTTTCTTAGCTTTTATTTCTTAGCTAGCCTATTCCACCAAGGGATACCCTATTTCCATCGCCTGCATGGGAGTGGATTCAACTCAGCGTTCTAGTTCTATGTTTATATCCCCAGTCCAGTGATAAACCCAGCCTAATTCCCTCTTAAGATCAGGAGCCATCTTGTCAAAAGTTATAAAAGATTCATTTCTGTTTTCTGTAAAATATTAGGATTTCTATTTGGCCTGGCCATATTTTGATTTTTTTTAAAGAGAGAGACAAGAGAGAGAGAGAATTTTTTTAATATTTATTTTTTAGTTTTCAGCGGACACAACAACTTTGTTTATATGTGGTGTTGAGGATCGAACACAGGCCACACACATGCCAGGCGAGCACGCTACGGCTTGAGCCACATCCCCAGCCCGTATTTTGATGTTTTAAACTTACTTGGAATGCTTGCCCATGCCTTGCATTCACCCATACCTAGTTTTCTCTGACCAGATAACAACCCTCTCTGAAACCTTAGTGGTGCCTCATAAATTCTGATGTTGGGATCTAAATTTACTTCCTAAGTACTGAACCATTTAGACCATTAACCTACTACCTGCCTTTGTATTATGCTTGTCAAAATTCTGTTATCTGTAAGTTCTCAAGACACCCCACCCCCTCTTTGCAACTTTCTGTGCTATAAAGCTGTGCTCCTAGAGAGCTAGAGTACTGTCTTCTATCCCACAGATTTTGGAAGAGGGACAGTCCCGGCTAGTCTGAATTACAAGCTTGCTTTAATTTGATTTAAAATTGGAGTCAGTGGTTTTTCTTTGCATCCTGGTTTAACACCCAGCCCTTTTTAATTTTGGTACTGGGGATTGAATCCAGGGCTGCTTTACCACTGAGCCACATCCCCAGCCCTTTTTATGTTTTTATTTTAAGAAAGGGTCTCACTAAGTTCCTTAAGGCTTCACTAAGTTGCTGAAGCTGGCCTTGAACTTGTAGCTCCTTGTGCCTCAGCCTTCCAAGTCACTGGCAGACCTTTTATTTTTTTACATTTTGAGACAAGCTCTTATTAAATTGCCAAGGCTGGTCTTACTGGGGATTCTTTAGCCTCAGCATCCCAAGTAGCTGGAATTACAGGAGTGTGCCCCATATCCAGCTATAAGTTATATTTTGAATAAGCAGTCTTTAAAAATGAAATATACAAGCTCTCATGTACCTATTATCTAACTTCACATTTTTGTATAACATTCTAAATCTAATCAGTTTGGGGCTGGAATATAATAATAACTCAGTGGTAGAATACTTACTTAGCACATACAAGGCCCTGAGTTCATTCCCCAACACAGCCCCCATCCCCTCCCCCCCCAAAAAAAAGAAAGAAAAATTAAAACAAACATGGGCAAAAGCAAAATAAATCAATGGCTTTTTTTTTTCTTTTTTTAAGAGTCATGCTATACATTCTCTCTTCTTCCATCTTTCTAACCAGTACTATAACTTTGTAGCTGTTTCTTGTGGTTTTTTAAAAGTCTGCTTTCTCTCCTCATTATAACCTTGTAATATATGATCAACAAACTACTTACCCTGATCTATGAAGGTGATTTTGATTATACATTTTTAATTTTTTAGTCTTGAAGGATTGATTGAAATAATCAAATGGATTTTTGATCATATTCTTTCCTATTATGAATTGGAATTTTAATATATCCATTGAGATATAATTTATATTCTATAAAATTCATACATTTAAAGTATACTGTTGAGGGGCTGGGGATGTGGCTCATCAGTAGAGTGCTCGCCTCACATGTGTGGGGCCCTGGGTTCAATCCTTAGCACCACATAAATAAAACAAAAGTATTGCGTGGTCCACCTACAACTTAAAAAAAAATAAAATTATATATATATATATATATATATATATATATATATATATATATATATATACTGTTGAGTGGTTTTTGTTATGTTTACAAGTTTTGCAACTATCACTACACTCTTTTTTGGTGGGAGGGGATTGGAGATTTAATCCAGGTATAATTTACTGCTGAGCCACATCCCCACCTATTTTTATTTTTATTTTTATTTTGAGACAGGGTCTTGCTAAGGACCTCACTAAGTTGTTGAGGCTGTCCCTGAACTTGCAATATTCCTGCCTCAGCCTCCCAAGCCACTGGGATTACAGTCATGCACCATCGCACCCAGTATCACACTCAATTTTGGAATACTTTCATCACTCCAAAAAGAACTCCTATGCATTTGCAGTCACTTCTCATTCTTCCACCACCACACCCAGTCTTAGACACCACCTAATAATCTTCCTTTTTTTCCTCCATAGGTTTAATTATTCTATTTTCTTTTTTGAATATATTTGCTTATTCTGGACAATTCTTATCAATGGAGGGTATATAACATGGTTATTTGTGACCAGTTTCTTTCATTTACTAGATGTTTTCAAGGTTTATCCATGTTTTTGCCTATGTCTGTACTTTTGTACTTTACAATAATACCCTTGGAAAATTATTATGGTCAATAATATCCCTTTATGTGAATATATCATATTGTGTCTATCAGTCATCTGTTCATGGACATTTGAATAGTTTCCATCTTTTAACTAGTAAGAATAATGTTGCTATGAATATATACCTGCTGAATTGATGTTTTTATGAAAAAAGTCAATTATTATTTTGCAATTAGTAAACTTTATCTTTCTGATATCTAGTGAACTATAAATACTAATTTGCTGAAAGGGAATTAGAGAAGTTAGTGGAGATTACACTCAAAGTGTAAAGGAATTTAAGAGCTTAGGCTTGGAAGTGTAATTGTTTGGTTTAAAATAATGATTCTATCACTTATGGTAATTTATTTAACTCACTGAGGTTCAGTTTCCTTGTCTATAAAATGTAGAAAAATAAAATCATTAAATTTTTGTAAGGATTGAATTAGATAGCTCTAAACTCTGTTAAGTACATTGTAAGTGCTCACTGTCAATAATTATTATTAGTAATTTACATATTGCTGCATTTTTATAATATTTATGCATTGTTTTGCCATTTTAAAACAAATTTAAGATGTGTGGAGTCACCCTTAATTTTGCGTTTTTACTAATGTAAATGTATTCTTTAAAAAATTTTTTTTAGTTATTAATGTACCTTTATTACTATTATTTTTATTTATGTATATGTGATGCTCAGAATCAAACCCAGTGTCTCACACATGCTAAAAGCACTCTACCACTGAGCCACACCCCCAGCCCTGTAAATGCATTCTTTACATCTTTTTTTTTTTTTTTTTAAATGGGGACTCACTGTGTTGCTCAGACTGGGCTCCAACAGGCGTGGTAGTGCATGCCTGTAATCCCAGCAGTTTGGGAAGCTGAGGCAGGAGAATCACAAGTTCAAAGCCAGCATCAGCAAGGTACTGAGCAACTCAGTGAGACCCTGTCTTGAAATAAAATACAAAATAGGGTTGGGGATGTGGTGCAGTGATTGAGTCCCCCTGAGTTCAATCCCCAGTACCCAAAAAAATAAAAACTTTCATTCCTCCAGCCTCGGCCTCCCTATAACTGGAATTGCAGGCATGAGCCACCACATGAAAATGCATTCTTACATTATCAAGCCATGCTTTAGGCTGCTTCCTTGCTGTCTGTGTTTTAGATTAACTGAGGAATTGGAGATTGCTGATTTAAGGTCTGAACTGTAGTTTAGTTATTCTTTTCCCTTTTACAAATCAGGAGAGAGAATTTCCTAAGCAAAAAAATTCATGAAGTAGTTGTACTACTTTTAACAATTGATTCTGAGGCAAATGCAGATGTTACCTTGTTTATGATGTTTGATTTACAAGTTTTTGACTTTACAATGGTATAACAGTGATACATGTTCAGTAGAAACTATACTTTGAATCTGGATCTTTTCCTGAGCTAAATATGTTCAGTATGATGCTCTTTTGTGATGCTGGACTAGTAGCAGTGAGCCACAACTCCCATTCATCACTCAATCATGAGAAAAAACAGCTAATACTCTACAGTGTATCTTGCTGCTAAGCTATTATGTTCAGTAGGTGAAGTGTATTAAATGCGGTTTTTTTTAGTTGTAGTTAGACATAATACCTTTATTTTATTTATTTATTTTTATGTTGTGCTGAGGATCGAACTCAGCGCCTTGCACGTGCTAGGCAAACGCTCTACCGCTGAGCCACAACCCCAGCCCCTCAAATGCATTTTTTACTTACAATATTTTCAATTTACTATGACTTTGTCAGACTGTAACACCATGGTAAATTAAGGAACTCTGTACTACTAAGTTTTGTAGTCTACAAAAAGTTACTTTTTTTGGTATTGGAGATTCGACTCAGAAGTACTTTAACAATGAGCTACATCACCAACCCTTTTTAATTTTATTTTAACACAGGGTCTTGCTAAATTGCCCAAGTTGGCCTGGAACTTGCATTCTTCCTGCCTCCGCCTCCCAAGTAGCTAGGATTATAGGTGTATGCCACCATACCCAGCTACAAAAAGTTACTTTATTTTTCCATTGAAAGTTTGGATCTTTGAAACAAAGAAATTCTAACTAAATTTCCTTGGGGCCTTTAAGTGTTTTTGTTTTAGTGGGAAGAAAAAAAAAACTGTTAATAATCCAGCATATTGCCAAAGATCTTGTCCCACCTCCCTATAGCTGATTTGGCATCCCATTTTAATTCATTGCCTGTGGAATTAGTAATTATGATTTCTCTAGTGACTCGAATCTTAAATAATGATATCCTTCTAATAAGGCCTATTCTATTTATAGGACTTAAAGATAAATTAGATTTTTAAGAAGAAACAGTGGAAATACTAGAATTGTTAAAATTTACTCATTCTAGAAGCCATTTTCTGGTCTGTGTTCTCTTCCTGTATTCATATTTCTGGTCAGAGAAGCAGGAGGTAGACAGAATGATAGGCTTGTGATGCCCTTGCCCTGGCCCCTCCCACTCATTTCTAGACTCAAATGGCCAATGAGAAGCTCCAAATAGGATACCAGGACAATTTTTCAGACCTCAGGAGACATATAGTCATTTGTAAATAATAAGTACTGTGCTCAAGGCAATCTTTGCATGTGTGTGTGTGTGTGTGTGTGTGTGTGTGTGTGTACATGAGTGCGTGCTTAATAGACTTAATGAATTATAGTTTGTATACTACACAATTCACCCATTTAAAGTACATAGTTCTCTGAATATGGTAATGCAATGAAATCCCAGCTATTCTGAGGCAGGGAATCATCACAAGTTTCAGGACAGGCTGGGTAACTTAGCGAGACCCTGTTTCAAAATAAAAAGGGCTGGGGATGCAGTTTAGTGTTTGTCTAGGATATATGAAACCCTGGATTCAATCCCCAACACCAAAAAAAAAAAAAAAAAAAAAAGACTACAATTCAATGGTTTATAGTATATTCAGTATATTCACAAAGTTGTTCAACCATCACCACAATTTTAAAATATTTTCAGCACCCGAAGAAGAAACCCCATTCCTGTTAGCATCACTCCCTTTTTCTCCCCAACACCTGACAACTACTAATCTATTTTCTGTCAGTATGAATTTGCCTATTCTGAACACTTCTATAAATGGCATCATAAGATATGTTACCTTTTGTGACAAGCTTCTTTCACTTAGCATAACATTTTCATCATTCATTCATATCGTAACATGTAACCAATACTTCATTCCTTTTTTTTTATTGGTTGTTCACAACATTACAAAGCTCTTGACATATCATATTTCATACATTAGATTGAAGTGGGTTATGAACTCCCAATTTTACCCCAAATGCAGATTACAGAATCACGTCAGTTACACATCCACAATTTTACATAATGCCCTATTAGTAATTGTTGTATTCTGCTACCTTTCTACCCCTACTATCCCCCACTTCATTCCTTTTTATAGCCAAATAATGCTCCATCCTATGAGTGTATCACATTTATTTATCTGTTTATCAATTGGTGAACATTTGGCCATTTCACTTTGGGCTGTTGTGAATAATGCTGAAAAGAACTTCCAGGTGAAAGTTGCCATGTGGACATGTTTTCAGTTCTCATGGGTATACACCTAGAACTGGAATTGCTGAGTTATATAGTAACTTTTTTGGGAGGTACAAGCAGTGTGGGATAGAATCCAGGGTCTTGTGCATACTTGGCAAGCTCTCTAGCAGTGAGCCATAGTCCCCAGACCCAGCATATTTAATGTTTTGAGGAATTGCAGACTGTTTTCCAAAGTGTTTGTACCATTTTATACCAAGAGCATTTTTAAGATCTACTTTATCTGAGGTTAATTGATATTTTATTTGGTTAGTGATATTAGGAACAGGCTTTGGCTATTCAGCTAAGAAACTTCTGTCAAATGTTCTTTTCATATTATGCTCTGAATTTGGCAATCTCAGATAGACTGTGTTTTACAAGGTTTTGTTTTGTTTTTGAGGTACTGAGCATGGAACTCAAGGTATACTATTACCAAGTTACATCACCAGCCCTTTTTTTAATTTTTTTATTTTGAGACAGGATCTTGCTAAATTGTGGAGGTTGACCTCAAACTGTTGATCCTTTTGCTTCAGCCTCCCAAGTTGCTGGATTACAGGTGTGCACTACCAGGCCCAGCTCTTTTTTTTTTTTTTTTTTGTACCTGGGATTGAACCCAAGGGCACTTAACCACTGAGCCATACATCCCCAGCCCTTTTATTTTTTTTTAGAGACAGGGCCTCACTAAATTGCAGAGGCTGGCTTTGAACTCCCAATCCTCCTGCCTCAGTCTGGTGAGCTGCTGAGATTACAGACATGCACCACTGAGCCCAGCTTCAAGTTTTTGAAATAAAATGGTTAGAACTCTTCTGTCCAAAAAGAAAGAGATTGGTTCGTTTAACAAATTTCCAATATTCTTTGGGTTCTTATGGAGGACCAGCTTTTCTCACCCGGAGTCTGGATAGACCTTGGGGTAGATAGAGGAAGGCATAGTTGTATAAATTGAAGTTGTATTGCAAGATGTCCCCCTTTTTTCACCAACTTGGATTGCCATAGCAAAATACCATATACTGGGTGACTTAAACACAGGAATGCATTTTCATAGTTCTAATGGCTGAGAAGACCAACATTTGTTTCCTCAGCTCTCTTTCTGGCTTGCATACGGCTGCCTTCTCTAATGCCTCACGTGGGGTAGAGGGGTTGAACAGCCAGCTCTAGTTTCTCCTCTTCTTTTAAGGACACTACTTCCGTCATGAGAGCCCCACCTTCATAATCTCGTCTAAACCCAGTTACTATCCAAAGGCTCCAGTTCCAAATACAATCACATTGGGGGTTAGAACTTTCCAGGTACAAGCATTCAATCCGCCATACCTTCATGTCACAAGGAAATTCTTCATTTCACTTACAACAACATCCCTTGTTATAGCAGTCAGAATAAATTTTGTTATAGTCGTTCACATATTAGCACAAAATAATAAACATGCTTCCCTTCTATCCCTTAATAAAGTATATACAGTTAGCTCAAACTAAGGTGTCCTAAAAGTAGAGAAGATACTAAAAAAGGATAGACAGGGAGTCCTAGAAGGGTGATTTAGAACACACTACATTCATTACGTTTATTAGGTCATTTACTTTCATAGCAACACTATGAGATAGGCACTATTATTTTTACTTTAAAAGAAAGGAAAAAGGTTCAAAAAGTTAAGTAACTTACTGAAGGTCATTTAACACATTGTATGTAGAGGGCTGGGATTTTAACTCAAACTATTTGATTCCATGGAATGAGCATTTTTTTTTTTTTTTTCCTGTTCTGAACAGAAGGCAGATACTAGTGAGACTCTGTGACTAGGAAGGATGAAATAGAAAGTAGGGGTGTGTGTCAAAGCTTTAATTTTGACTTCTTTCCTTTTTTTTTTTTTTTTCATTTTTCTTGGTTGTCACAACCACTTACTGGCAGCACCCCGGCCCCCCTGTAGTTTAGCAGTGCAGAAGTGCTAATGAGTCCCTAAATATTTCCTGGCTTAGAGGAGCTACTGTATTTGACTAAGTTAGGACTCCAGCAACTGCTGCTGCCTGGGCCACACACATCCCAGCAAAACTTCCTTATTTGGACAAGTCTTTTCCATCCTATTTGGGCAGAAAGACTACAATCTCACATTTTAGAAAAACAAAATGCCTTGACCTACATCGGAAGGGGGACTTAAAAACAGAAAAATACTGAGAAATGCCAAAAAGATCAAGTATATTTCTAACTTTTTTACTTCAAAAAGGAAGGAGGTGGAGGAATGTTTCATCAGAGAGTTGAAGAGCATTCATGAATCCAGTTTTCTTGAACCCCAGAAGCTGTTTTAGTGAACAAAAAAGTTCTGAATCTCGGTTATGTGAAATTTATTTCATCAAAGCTGAGAAGAGACCTCAGTGTAAGGACAATATACATTCTTTTTTTTTTTTTTTTAAGAGAGAGAGAGAGAGAGATTTAATATTTATTTAGTTTTTTAGTTTTCGGCAGACACAACATCTTTGTTTGTATGTGGTGCTGAGGATCGAACCGGGGCCGCATGCATGCCAGGCGAGCACGCTACCCTTTGAGCCACATCCCCAGCCCACAATATACATTCTTAGATATAATTTAATATTGCTTCTAATATCCTGAGCAGAAGTTGTACCTGTTTTTGATAAGATAGAATGAAAAAAGTACTGTAGTCAACCTGAGTGTCTGCTCCTGCCACTGCTGGAAACTATGCCCAGGAACATCTTGGTAGAAAGATGAAAAGAGGCGACTTAAGTCAAGTCTCAACTCTACCACTAACTTACTGGGTTATTTGAGCACATATCTTAACCTCTCTGGGCCTCAGTGTTTTCTTTTCTTTTTGTATTGGGGATTGAACCCAGGGCCATTTTACCACTGAGCTACATTCCCAGCACCCCCTGCCCTTTTTTTTTTTTTTTTTTTTTTTGAGACAAGATCTCTAAGTCGCTGAGGCTGGCCTTGAATTTGCAACCCCCTGCCTCAGTCTCCCAAGTTGCTGGAATTTCAGTGCAACATTTTGCCTGATTAGTTTACTCTTTGTGGATGGGGTTGACTAAACAATGTCCATAGGCCTTTCCAGAACTGGCATTCTATTTCCATGATTTTATAAAGGGCTGGTCTAGACTAATGGCTTCAATAGAGGTCATGGGTTTCCAGTGCTGTCTAGATTCACCCTTCATTTCCTAACTTCCCTCTTGGTTCACCCCAGTCCTGCAGCCCTTTGGAGCCCAGGTCTTAGTGTTACTTCCTGACTTCCTGGAGTGACTTCCTAAAGATCACATTAGTACGCAAAGCTTTTTGTAAAGTCAAATACCTTCTGGTGTGCCTATCAAATCTTACCTGAACCATGTTTCATTCCCCCTGAGTCTTGCCTCAACCACCTGCCCCTGGGTGGTGATAGATTAAATCAGATAAAATAACCCTCATGGTATTTGCTAACATGTAAACATCTTCACATAAACACTTTAAAAATAATCAGAATAAGCATACTTCCCATTCAATGGGAAGTATGTCTGTATTCTTCATTTATGTGAAAGGATGGTGTTGATTGAATGGGTGTCTGGCGCCCCTCAAATTGCACAAAGGTTGAGCTGCCTTCTCTGATCAGGGAGACCAAGGGAAGTTGTGTTATCTTGGCAGGAATGTTGTACAATCAAAATGGAGATTTTGTTTTCCTCAGCATTAATCTGCCGCTAATGCCAGTGAACATTATCCTTGTTTAATTACATTCACTAACCAACTGACACAACTTCCCCTGGGAAGAAGCTTATCTGACTCTGACTCATGCTTTACAGCATGTTGGATTTGAGGAAATGGATAATATACGCCCCGCTGGCTCTGGAATTTTAAACAGAAACCCACATGCTGCTGAGTCTCCCGCTTACTCCCAAATATGGGAGAATGTGTGCCCCAGCCACAGTTGCAGGAGGCATGCTCAGTGTGACAAAAGGCAAAACCCACAGTACATGCTGAGTGCCAGGCAGGGAGGTCCAGGGCCAGCAGCCACTTAAAGGAGAAGGAACAAACACAAAAAAGAGGACAGAGGCTAATACTCTCTATGGACTGTGTCCCTTTTCTAGAGTTATCTTGATGATTTGTGGAAGTGAATGTCTTACTGAAAACAAACTGCATCCCCAGCATTCGGGACCAAAGAGAGGCCAACATTTCAGAGACTCTTAGAGCAGGCCCTCAAAGCTTGATGGAACAGGAGAGAAAAGGATATGAGCCTTGTGCTGAGTGGCTTGGGTCACCCTGATCCCAGATCATAGTGAGAAACTCTTTGGTAGCTAGTGTGTCCCAGGATTCGCTGAAAAACAGAACTGTCCCCAGGAGAGAAAAATTAAGGTAATTTCTCTTGTGTCTATGAGGCAGGTGGAATGGTTAGTGTCCCAGAGCAGGAGATGGGTCCTTGGCTAGAAGCCAAGAAAAAAGTTCATGTACCACTTCAAACCTGCTCTCTCTGGCCAAACCCCATAAACTCCACAAACACTCTTATTAACTTTCTTTCATTACTGTCCTTGTATTTTTTGTTTTTAGTGAAGATTGAACCTAGGGGCACTTTACCACTGAACTACATCCCCAGCTCTTTTAATTTTTTATTTTGAGACAAGTCTCCCTAAGTTGCTGAGGCTGGCCTTGAACTTGTGGTCCTCCTGCATCAACCTCCCAAGTCACTAGGACAACAGGCATGTGCCACCATGCATGGCTTAGGCTTCTTCTTTAAAAAAAAAAAAAAAAAAAAAAAACATTGTTTTTATTTTAAAATAATACTTGTTCATTGAAAAATAAACAATATACAAACATAATAATAATACCTCCAATTTGTTCAATTTTCTTTAAGTAAGACTCTGTACTAAAGCACTTAATGTACATTAGTTTATTCAAACTTGTTAATACCCTTGTGAAGGTAGGTATGTTACTATCCATCTCCAGGAAATTAAATTCATACAGGAAAGATAATTAAGGTAAGAAAATTAAAGCTCATACACGTAAGCTAGACATGATGGCACAAACATGTAAAATCAGCTTCTCAGGAGGCTGAAGCAGGAGGATTGTGAGTTGGAGGACAACTTCAATATCTTACTGAGAACTTATCTCAAAAATAAATACATAAATAAAGTTCATACAGGCAAAGTAACTTGCCCAAAGTCACCTAGTTAGTACATGGTGAAACTGAGATTTAAACCCAAGTGGTCAGCCTTACAGATGCTTCCTGAAAAAGCACAAGAGAGAAATATCAACCTCAATCCAGGACTCAAAGATAACCACTATTTCAGGGCATAGTGGTGCACACCTATAATCCCAGCAACTTGGGAGGCTGAAGCAGAAGGATTGTGAGTTTGAGGCCAGCCTCAGCAACTTAGTGAGACCCTGTCTCAAAATAAAAAATAAAAAGGACTAGAGATGTAGCTCAGTTGTAGAACATCCCTAGTTTCACTCCAAGTACAATAATAATAATAATAATAATAATAATAATAATAATAATAATAAAAGATAACTACTATTATTATGTGCTTCCAGACCTCTCTTCATACACATATGTGTGATATGTGTATGAAGAATAGCAGAATAAAATCTAGGGTTGGTTGGGCTTGTGGGAACAGGGAACAAGTCACTTAATGTAATGTATCCAGATTTCTCCTTAAAAGGCTCTAACTCAGGAAACCTGCACTTGGTTGAGTCTTGACACTCTCAGAAGCCCAGGTGTCTTGCTGGACATGGCATGCCAAGCGTATAGTACACACATAGTAAATTATCTCCATTGATGTTGCAGGGACAGGTTCTGTTATCCATAGCCTCTGCTCCCATGTAGATATTTAAGAGGTATAGGCTCTTTCCCCTCTCCAAATGGTGCTCTTTCTGTGTTGGAGCCAAATAAAGAACTATCTGCCTTGGTGAGCCTAGAAAATGCAGTCATGGCTTGTCATCACTCTGGAGGGCAAAATTGATACTACTATTGCTGGCCCAGAACTGACATTTAAAGTCCTTACTACATTTGTATTTGTCTTTCTCATGGCTGCTGATGAGAGAAACTTTGGGGACAGATAGTTACAGGCCAGGTGGTATAAGTGAGTTCTGGGGGATTTATGTGTGTGAGCTGGAGGAGTGGAGTTACTGCATACCACCTCAAGTAATTCATTAGCACTTCTGGAGTTCACAAAAGTTCCTGTCATCTGGAGCAGCCTGGCTTCAGGGGACTGGAGAATCATCTACAGTCAATTAAGGGATTGATTTCAAAAGCAGTGACATTTTGAGCAAGCAGTAAATAATTGTCACATCAAGGCAGGACATGACAATAGCTCATTAGGGATTGGCGAAACCTGTGCTTCCTTCCCACTTCCCTCTAACCAACACCTACCATGTGCCCCACCCTCTGACCACACACTTCCTTTGTGTGTGAGTGTGTGTGTGTGTGTGTGTGTGTGGTGCTGGGGATAAACCCAGGGCTTTTTGTATGTTAGGCAAGTGCCCTACCACTGAGCTACACCCTTGGCCCCCACACTTCCTCTTTAAAAGAAAAAAGATATTGCAAAATGATAAATTTTATGTTATGTATATTTAACTACAATTTTCTGAAAAGATCCCAAATCAGGTTAAATATTCTCTATTCCTACTCTTTATTTTTTTTTTCAGGTACCAGGGATTGAACCTAGAAGGGCTTAACCATTGAGCCACATCCCCAGCCCTTTTTAAATATTTTTTAGAGACAGGGTCTTGCTGAATTGCTTAGGGCCTCACTAAGTTATTGAGGCTTGGTGTGAACTTACATTCCTCCTGCCTAGGCCTCCCAAGTTGCTGGGATTACAGGAGTTCACCACTGCTCCGTCTCTATCTCTATTCTTAAATATATATATTCCTCAATTTTTTCTCCAAACACTATAATATATATTATTGTATTCAATCCCTTCAACTTATTTATAATGAGTAATTATTATTAGTTCTCTAAAACAGATTACTATTTTTTTCTTTTTGCCAACTTTTTGTTGAAGCATATACATATACATATACATATAAGACAATGCATTAATTATAAATCACAAAAATATCTATAGATTTTCAGAAGGCAAGCACTTCCATGTAAGTAACACTTAAATGAAGAAGCAGAATACTCTGTAAGTCAAAAACACCCTCCAAAGCGCCCTTTTGACTGCTTCTGATCACTTATCTCTCAAGGGTAATCCCTATCCAGAGATTAACAGGATAGGCTAATTTTTGAATTCAACATAAATGGAACCTTGAGTAGGTACTCTTTTCTATGCTTTCTTCCAATTAGGATTATGTTTATGATATTCATCAATGTTGTGTGTAATTATACATGACTTATTTTCAGTGCAGTATATTACTTCATTATGTGAATTCTCCATGATTCATTTATCCATGCTGTTGCTTATATATATTTTAATTATTTCTAGTTTTTAGCATTATAAACAGTGTTGTTATTATAAACATTCTTACATATATCTTTATGTACATGAATATACATATTTCTAGAAATGTAATTGCTTATCATATTGAATGCATATATTCAGCTTTGATGGATATTGCCAGTTTTTCAAACTGGTTGTGCCAGTTTATACTCCTGTTAGTAATGTGTGAGAATGCCCCTTGCAGAGAAATGAATTACAGTAGATGGGGTAGAGAGAGAAGATGGGAGGGGAGGGGAGGGGGGATAGTAGGGGATAGGAAAGGTAGCAGAATACAACAATTACTAATAGGGCATTATGTAAAATTGTGGATGTGTAACCGACGTGATTCTGCAATCTGCATTTGGGGTAAAATTGGGAGTTCATAACCCACTTCAATCTAATGTATGAAATATGATATGTCAAGAGCTTTGTAATGTTGTGAACAACCAATAAAAATTAAAAAAAGAAAAAAAAAAGAGAATGCCCCTTGCTCCACATTCTCAACAACAGTTAATGTTATCTGTCTTTTTCTTATAGACTCTCTGATAGGTGTATAGGATATATTATTGTGAATTTAATTTGCATTTTCTTGCTGACTGGTGAATTGAGGACCCTTTTATATAGTTATTAATCATTTGGATATTCTGGAAATTAATTTTTTTTTATGTTTGAGGTAGTGCTATGGATTAAACCAGGTGCAGTGATGCATACCTATAGTCCCAGCTCCTTGGAAGGCCAAGACAGTAGAATCGTTTGAGCCAGGGTTCAAGACCAGCCCATGCAACATAGACCACCTTAAAAAAAAAAAAGTAATACATACTAATTGTTTTTCAGAAGTTCTTTCCCTATATGTGTCTGGGCTAGATTTGGCCAGAGGAGTATCTGCACAAGATTTGGAGGGCAGAAGTGAAGAAGTATATACTCAGAAAGTTGGTGTAGGTCAGGCATGTTGCAACTCATTCACAGTGTCTCAGATCAGCTGGCTGGCTATCTTGTCACCAAAGGTCTATGGCTCCTTCAGCTCCCACCATATTTCCTCTTTAGCTTTTTCAATTCCAGAGCCAACTATGTGTTTAGCTCTGTAACAAAGGAACAAGCAACTATTGATGCTCATCCACATCATCAAAATAAGAGGTTTTAGAGGCAGTGGGAGACTGCTGAAAGTTCTAGTTCATCCATGTGAGTATCTCCTTGTTCTTTCAGGTTCCCATTTGTCCTTGCTCTCCAGACTTCCTGACTGTGTGTTCTTCCTGACTTCAAGCCCAACACTTAAAAGCAGAAGCAAAAGTTCTACACAAACTATTTAATCAGCTCCTGCAATGACATCAAATTTCTAGAATAAAACTTCTGTGCCTTTCCTAGTAGTTCTGCTTCTCTGATTAAACCCTGACTGATAACAGGCCATTAAGAAGAAAACCAGGGATTAGAGATGTAACTCAGTGGCAG
This sequence comes from Urocitellus parryii, assembly GCF_045843805.1. NCBI lineage: Eukaryota > Metazoa > Chordata > Mammalia > Rodentia > Sciuridae > Urocitellus > Urocitellus parryii. The sequence goes on along the minus strand of NC_135535.1, from coordinate 161,150,157 downwards.
AGTGCTTGCCTAGCGAGGACCATGCCAGGGTTCCTGAAGGAGGGGAAGGAGAAAAACAAAACAAAACAAAACAAATTCACCTATAATCCCACAACCACTGAGGACTGCTATCCTATCAACATCTTTTTTTTTTTTTGATACTGAGGATTGAACTCAGGGGCACTTAACCAGTGAACCACATCCCCAGCCCTTTTTAATATTTTATTTAGAGATAGGGTCTCCCTGAGTTGCTGAGGGCCTCACAAAGTTGCTGAGTCTGGCTTTGAATTCGCTCTTCTCTTGCCTCAGCCTCCCAAACCACCGGGCTTACTAACAACATCTTAGCATGTATTCTTTCTGCCTGAGATACTTTAATTGAAGAGCATGAGCCTCAGACAGGTTAAGTGACTGCTCAGGACCTAACTAGTTGGTGGCAGAGCTGGACCTCCAGAAGGCTGGTTTCATCCTTCCTAATCGAGTGTTGCTTCCACTGCACCCCAGAATCCCTGAGCGGCCCTTCACTCCTCTGTCCTTCCTGGAAGGCCTTCTTTGCTTGAGTCCCGGGTCTTGTGAAAAAAGCTCTTCTACACAAGTTTTCCTGGGCTTTACAGCACCTGCTGAACAACTACCCTATTTTGTTCTAACCAAATTGCAGGAGTTTCACCTTCCTGTTCCTCTTCAGAGAAGGAAAATAATATATATTTTAAACTAGACTCATGCTGTGTCATCTACATCCGGAGCACTAACTGAAAAGTGGTGGCCACCAGAGGGCCAGAGCGAGCTCAAGGCCCTCCCCCTCTCCACCAAACATTCCTCCCCAGACACCAGAGATGTTATAGTCCTTGATTTCAGCATTACTATCTTAAGCTTTCTCTTTTTTAAATATAACTCCCTCTGACAGAAAGAGCTTATGAATTCCTTAATTCTTCAGAAAGAATGATTCCCCAGATACAGTGGCAAGTGATGTGTGTCATAAAGCTGTGGCAGAGAATAGAGGCAGGGAATTGCCAGTGGGAGGAACAAATAAAGACACACTTTCCCTACTCTTCAATTTGACTGAGCCTCCTGGACACTGAAGGGTGTTTTGTTTTCATTTTGTTTTTGTCTGTTTTTTGCAGTATTGGGGATTGAACCCAGAGTCACTTTACTACTGAGCCACAATCCCAGTTTTGACACAGGGTCTTGCTAAATTACCCAGGCTAGCCTCCAACTTGTGATACTCCTGCCTCAGCCCCCAAGTCACTGGAATTACAGACATATGCCATTGCACCCAGCTGTAAAGACTGAATTTTACAAGAACAACAGTTAACAGGGCTTTTCTGCTCAAACCTGAGTCCTGGCCTGGGCTCTGCTCTTCACTTGGAGGAGGGAATATATTAGGAGGGCAGACTTGCTTCCCAGAAAACAGAACCAGTGAGGGACAACAGGAATGGACTGTAATTTAGAAACTTATGACATGATAAAAGCTGGTGATAAACTCCCTCGCAGCATGTCAGTTCTGCCTGGCTGGTTTTTTGAAGAGGAACAAAAAGTGGATGTTGTGTTTGAGGTATATGGCTTTATTTTCTTTCCTCTTCCAACGGCTGCAGATGCTGGTAGCCCCTTTCCTGATCTGCTCCTGTCATTGCCCCCTGTGTAGAGGGGTCGGTTGCTTCACAGGTTAGTTTTGAGCTGGAGCCCCAGGCTGGCAGGGAGGCCACAGCTCAAAGCACAGGAGCACCCAGGGGTAACATTATCCTGCCAGAGCCAAACAAGGAACTGAGTGTTTAGAATAACTTCAAGAAAGTCGTGGGCGTTTCCTCTGTCAGAGAAACAAGAAACCACAGTGAGATAATGGATAGCTATATTCAGGTCACAGATTATCAACTGCCACTGCTGCTTCCTGTTCGGAATTCGATGAAACTTCTTTCTAGTCATTGGAGCCTCACAGATCCTGTGAGCATGATAGCATTGGAGCTTGGGGTTTCTGCCTGGGGATCTGACATAATGTGAAGGTGGGAACTGTTCTTTCAGGGTAAGGCTTCAGAGGCTAGTTCCTGGTGGAGAATATGGTAGGAAAAGGACCAACAGCAAGAATTACTTTTACTAAACTTTCAGTATTTTTCAGACTCTTGAGCTAAGAGATTTTTGTGCATTTATTTCACTTGTGTCTTATAACCACTCTATGAGAAAGGTACTATTATTATCCCCATTTTATAGATGAGGAAAGGGGCTCAGAAATGACAAGTAAATTGAGTTGGGCACAGTGGAGTGAGCTTGTACTTGGGAGACTGAGATGGGAGTATCACATGGGCCCTGGGGTTTGAGTCCAGTAAGACCCTGTCAAAGAAGGAAATAAGGAAGGAAAGGGAAAGGGAAAAGGAAAGGAAAAGAAAAGAAAGATTGATGAAGGCCGGGCATGGTGGAGCATGCCTATAATCCCAGTGGCTCAGGAGACTGAGGCAGGAGGATCCCGAATTCAAAGCCAGCCTCAGCAATTTACCAAGGCTCTGAGCAACTCAACAAGACCCTGTCTCTAAATAAAATACAAAAGGGTTGGAAATGTGGCTCAATAGTTGAGTGCTTTGGGTTCAATCCCCAGTATCAAATACAAACAGAAAAGATTGTTAATTGCCCAATAGTCATAGTGGTAGAACTAGGAACTAGAATGGGGACTTGCTTTTTCCTCCTCCCTCCCTCCCTCCATCCATCCCTCCCTTCCTTCATTCCTTCGTTTCTTTCCCTATCTCTGCTCCCTCTTTCTCCTCTCACAATATTTTATTGGCCTATAACTTGCATATGTTTAACATGTGTACAGCCATGTTGCTACTATACAAATCAAGAATATTTCTGCCATGGCTTGTGCCTGTAATCCCAGCAACTGGAGAGGCTGGGGCAGGAGGATCACAAGTTTGAGGCCAGCTGCAGCAACTTAGTGAGGGTCTAAGCAACTTAGCAAGGCCCTAGCAACTTAGCAAGATATTGTCTCAAAATAAAAAGGGTTGGGAATGTTGCTCAGTGGTTAAGCACACCTGGTTCAATCTCTGGTACAAAAAAAAAAAAAAATTATTTCCATCACTCCCTGAGGTTCTTTCATTCCCCTTTCCAGCAACTATGCATTCCCCCTAACCACAAAGAAACCAATATCCTGACTTCTATTCTCGTAGATTAGTTTTAAATATTCTTGAACTTCACATTAATGGAATCATATTCTTTTATCTCACTTATTTTATTTTATTAATATGTCTGGATTTGTCCATATATCAGCAGTTTATTCCTTTTTTATTGCTGAGTAGTATTCTATTTTATGAACATACCATCCAATTTATTTATTCATTCTCCTGTTGATGAATATTTGGATTTTTTGACAGTTTTAGGGTATTTGAATAACACTGCCATAAAATTCCTCTTAGGTAGAAATATGTTAAACTTTACTAAACACCTTATTGTCAAACTATTCCCAAAGTGATTGGGCCATTTTATATCCCCAGTGTGGATTTCTAGTTGCACCACATTCTTGTCAACACATGGAACTGTCAGTGTTTTCATTTTAGTCATTAGAGTGAGTATGAGAATTGGGTCTTTCTGATTCCAAAACTTTTGAGACATCTTGAAACACTGGATTGGAGCTCCTGCTATATCCATGGCTCTTTATTTTAGGTAGCAATAAAATATCAAAGTCACTTAATCCTGGCAGCAAGGATGGAAAGTGGTTCCCCAGAATGGCTAGGTGCCATGAAATTTGCCTCCTCCATCATTTCTGAGGGGCACCCATCAATTTCGTGACTGGGTGTGTACATGACATTTTCTAGGAAAAGCTCTTTTGGAAAAAGCTCTCTTGTGGTTTCTGGGACAAGGGTATGCCAGGTGTGTGGCTAGTGTGGTCAGAGCCTACTATGGGGCCCGCCATGCTCTTTCCTAACAGCTTGCAGTGGTTCAAGCCAGTACTGAGAGGGCTGTCAAGGATGAGGCCTGGCACAGGAGGCCACAAAAACCCTAAAACTATGTTCTAGCAGGGCCCCTCCCCTCCCTTGGGCAAGTCACTGAACCTCACTCAGTTTTCTCAACTATTAAATGGGAGCAAGAATGCATGTACTCTGTCTCATACAATGTTCCTCACAGGCTTCATAATGATTCTAGGATATCATTCTCTAGCTCATCTTCTCCCCTTGTTCCCTACGCTTGCACCACACTGACCTATTTAATCTTTCACTCCTCCGTGTTGTACAAAAAGTGGTTTTTTTAATATTTATTTTTTAATTGGACACAATATCCTTATTTATTTATTTTTATGTGGTGCTGAGGATCGAACCCAGGGCCTCGCAAGTGCTAGGCCAGCACTCTACTGCTGAGCCACAATCCCAGCCCTCAAAAGGTGTTTTTATACAAGGTGTTCTCTCTCTGGCATCAGTCCATTAGGCAAACTTCTCATTCCTCAAGATTCAACTTAAGTTATACTTCCTCTGGCAAGCCTTCCTTGGTCATTCCTGGACTTTCCTGACAGAAGGATGACCCCATAACATATTGTGTTATGCATCCACATCATTTTCTTGTGAGTCTCCCCACCACACCATGAGCTTAAGAAGAAGCATCATGTCAGATGTTCAATAAACAGCTATTGAATGAATGAATGAATGAATGAATGAATGGAGGAATCTTAAATGAAAAGGAAATGTGGGAATAGTAAAAAGAAAATTAAACCACTATCATTGTCTATGATAGTACAAGAAGTGAAGGCATCTTGTAAAATTTTCAAGCAATAAGAGATGCTGATTTACCCTAATTCACCCCATACCCAGACATAGCCCTATTAGTAATTTTCTTTTGTCCTTTTTCTATATATATAAACACATTTTCCCCCAAATCTGGGGTCATACTGTTCTGAACCTGTTTTTTAAAAATTATTATATCATGAATACTCTTTGGAATTGTTTTTAAAAATTATTATTCAAATATAAGTTAAGGGCTATGGATGTAGCTCAGTGGATATTAATGCATGTCGCCTAGCAAGTCTAGCACGTGTGAAGCCCTGGACTTGATCCCCAGTGCCAAAATAAATACATAAAAAAGGAATCACTAAAGAGAAGAAAACAACAAAAACAAAAATAGGTTGAAAGACTAGGACTTAGACTTGGTGATTTGGTAAATAGCTCAAAGAGAGAAACTTCAGGACTAAATTTCCTTCTTCACTACCCTTTTCTGAGAACCCTAAAAATCCCTTTATTCATTAATTCATTCACTCAGTTACTCATTTTAATTACAAAAGTAACACATGTACACTGTAACAAATTTAGACAGTACAGAAATGTGTAAATTAAAGATATCTCCCACGTATTGGGTATGTATGTATATCTAGTTATTAAAAAGAAAATAAATATGTATTATATGATTTATGATCTGTAACTTGCCTTTTTCACTTAGTTCATGGACATCTTTCTAAGTAAATAAGCATATAGCTACTTCCTTCTTTTTAATGGTTGCACAGTATTCAATTGAGTGATATACTATAATTTAGATGTTTTCTAAGCCTGTGCTAATATAATGTACTTATTCATTAAATACTTTTGAACACTAAAAAGAAAAATTAAATGACAGCATGGGATTTACAGTAACAGAATTATCCCAGGATGCTCTGGGATCCCAGAGAAATCACAGACTCGAAGGCCTATGTTTGACAGCACCTGCATTATCTCAGGAGGGAATTGGAAAGCTGAATCTAAAGGGCCAGGTGCCCAGCCCTCTCCTTCCCACCAGGACTTGTATTCATTGACTAGAATAAGACTCGATCCAGGACCCCCAGAGGGAGCATCTGGAATGTGAGCTGGATGGAATGAGCACAGTTTGCTTTACATGAACAAATTGATTTTGCAGAAACAGGAAATTTCTCTCATATTTTAAGTCCTAAAATAGAAGAAATATGCTGGGATGCACAGGGATTTAGGGAATTTGGCTAATACCAGGAAGTAAATTTTATGTGTATTCTGAATCTGACAATCTCAACATGAGCTGTTATGTACTTCTCAATATGCCTTTTATTGAAAATCAAGGAATGTTCACGCAGTAATAGAACAGAGGGAAGAAAACACCATGTCGCTGGTCTCAAAGATGCAAGAAAGGTCCCTTTATGCACTATTGGAGGGATTGTAAATTGGTAGCCCAGAAGTCCTAGGATGGTGGTCCATCGTTCCTTTTCAGCCTGGTTTTCCATCTTCTGTCTCCACACACGGGCCCTGGTGTTCCTCAAACTCAATCCACTGTATTCTTTATACCTCAAGGCCTCCACAGTGGCTTTCCCTTTGTCTGGAGGGATCTTTCTCTCTCACTCATCCCCCAGGCTCCCAGTCTTTCTTGTCTATTCCTATTTGTCCTGTAGTTCTCAGCTTAATGGAGGCTGTCTCTGAATCCACAGTATAATTAGTTTCTTCTCTCTGCAAATCTATGACTATCATGTTCTTTTCCTCCAGAGCAGTTACCACAATTACAACAATGTATTGATTTGTGTGATTTTTGTTTGATAATAATGTCCTCCACTAGGAACTGTGTCTGTTTTCTTTATAGTCAAATTCTTAATGGCTCATAAATGTCTGACACAAAGTAGATATCCAATAAATATTTGCTGAATGATTGAATTGCTTTTAGAGAGCAATCTCTATCAAAATTGTAAATATAATACTATGTGACTCAGTCATCCAAATTAAAGAATCTATTCTACAAAAACAGCACAATTACACTAAGAAATAAGTAAAAGGGTATTATTCATGGATGCAACATTTGTATTTGCAGAGGGTTAGAAATGTCTGTGTTGTGGTACATTATTCAGTGGAATGCTAGGTAATCATTAAAAAGGATGACATAGGTATACATTTATATATTTAGTGATATGAAAAATCACTAAATGTGCATTTTTATATACATTTAGTGATATGAAAAATATGGAGGGAGGTATGAACAGAGAGAGGATGGGGGGGTTATGGTGGTGAAATGACTGTATGATACTATAATGGTAGATGCATGTTATTACACATTTACCAAAACCCTAGAATATATAATACCAAGAGTGAACCTTAATGAAAACTATGGGTTCAGGGTGATATTGATGTGTCATTATAGGTTCATCAACTGTAAGAAACGTATCACTTTGGTTTGTTTAGGGATTTACTTATTTATTTATGCCAGCAGAGGTACAGGGGATTGAACCCAGGGGCACTCTACCACTAAGCTACATGCCCAGTCTTTTTTATCTTGCTGAGTTGCCCAGGCTATCTTGAACTTGCAATCCTCCTGCCTCAGACTCCCAACTAATTGGGACTACAGGCATGCGCTACCATGTCCATGTCTACCATGTTTAGAGATATTGAGGGAGGCTATGCATGCATGGAATAAGAGAGTATATGAGAATCTCTGTACTTCCCACTCAATTTTGCTGTAAACCTAGAACTATTCTAAAATTAAATTTTTTAAAAGCCCATGAGCCATATATAAGAGATTTCTATTTATTTGTGAATTGGTATATTTACTGAATTTCTTACAGTGCACATGTATTACTTTTGTAATTAAGAAATGCTAAAGATCGAAAAGAAAGGAAGAGGGGCTGGGGATGTGGCTCAAGCGGTAGCGTGCTCCCCTGGCATGCGTGCGGCCCGAATTCGATCCTCAGCACCACATACAAACAAAGATCTTGTGTCTGCCGATAACTAAAAAATAATAAATATTAAAAATTCTCTCTCTCTCTTTCTCTTTCTCTCTTAAAAAAAAGAAAGGAAGAATAAATACTATCATTCCACATATATAGTCCATTCTGTGCATCCAAATATAAGCACAGTAATAGGCAGATATGGAACATGCTCATCATAGCTCTCTAGCCAACAGTAAGAGTATAAATACTGTCCCTTGAAGACCAGCAGACTGACATACTTTTTTAATATTATTTTATTTTATTTTATTTATTTTTATGTGGTGCTGAGGATTGAACCCAGGGCTTTGCATGTGCAATGCAAGCACTCTACCACTGAGCCATAACCTCAGCCCCAAGACTGACATATTTTTATTGGCTTATGAGCCTTACAGAAAAAGAGAAAAAAGTTGCTTATCTCCAGAAGATTTGCTCAAACCTGCATCTGGGAGAGGATGAACCCGGGACCTAATGGGAATCAGAATATTACGCTGATAACATGCCCTGGAGGGTATGTTATCAACGTAATATTCTGTTTCTTCAGGCAGGATTGAAATAGTTTTAGCTCATAATTATAAAATTTATAAACTTTTATAGTAAATATTCAAATAATACAGAAAAATATAATGAAGAGAATCAATCACTTAGCACCACATCCTACTAATAATGATATGACCTACAGATAATAGCATTTGGGGGTAAATTATTTTTTGAAAACTTTAAAATTGACACATATATAAATATATATGTGCACACATATCTTGTCTATAATATGTACCTAATTGTCATATTTGCCTATTTTAATTCATCTTTCCTGCTTTTGGGATGGGGCTTTTAACTTTTTCTTTTGGAGTAATTTCACATTTATAAAACAGTTGTAATGATAGTAATAAAATTTCTGTATACACATCACTCAGCTTGACTTAATATTAATATCTTACATACTCTGGTATATTTTACATTGTATAGTATTATTAACTTAACTACAGACTTTATGCAGATTCTACTAGCTTTTCCACTTCTGTTCTTTTTCTGTCCCAGAATACCATATTGTGTTTAGACAAATACACGTATACAAATTTCAGTTGCTTTAAAAAAAAAAAGGCGGGCTGGGGATGTGGCTCAAGCGGTAGCGTGCTCGCCTGGCATGCGTGCGGCCCGGGTTCGATCCTCAGCACCACATACAAACAAAAATGTTGTGTCCACCGAAAACTAAAAAATAAATAAATATTTTTTTAAAAAGGCAGCGTTTTTTAATAAATATTTTCAATTGTAGATGGACACAATAAATTTATTTTTTTATGTGGTGCTGAAGATCAAACCCAGTGCCTTACACATGCTAAACAAATACTCCACAACTGAGCCACAACCTAGTCCTCAATTTTTTTTTTTTTTTTTTTGTGGTTCTGGGGATGACTGAGCTATCACTCCAGCCCTCAGTTGCTTCTTAAATCATTCCTTTTCTTTCTCCACCACGTGTAGCTCTAACAAGGGGTCAGAGTGCCTTCCTATATATTTTATCTCCTTTCTTTCAGGTCAAATGTTTGCTTTATTTATATGCTTCTTCACATACTACTTTGGGGACTGCTCAATATGAAGTCTCCCCCAACAACTCCTTTGATCAAACAAATCCTATTCACTGTCCCCTCTCTGACTAGAGTCTTTCCAGCCAAGATGAGGAAACAACTGATCCTGAGGTGTCAGTCCTATACTTGCCATTGTAACCCCCAACCCTAAGACTTCCTTGACTGCCGCAGTCTGGCTGGGCACAAAATCACGAACCACTCACAACCTTGTAGATTCAAACAGCAATTCTTTATTCCCGAACTCACACCGGAACTCTACACGCACGTTCTGGGAGAATCCACACCTCCACTGGGCTCTGTATCCCAAATTACTCTCTGAATCCCACGAGAACTCAACGGGAACTCAAGGAGCGGGCGGGGCGCCTGAGGCAGCAGGATACGCCCTATTCCCAGCAGGATACACCTTAAACCTGGAACTGCCCTAAACCCAAGGAGAGCCCTAAACCCTGATCCGCCCTAAACCCTGATTTGCCCTAAACCAGGATCTGCCCTGGTCCTTGAGCAAGATTACCTTACATGCAATGTCACTGCAAATGACCTGGGTCATGCCATGCGTCATTCCTACTTGGCAATGGCTCTTAGCACTTGGCACGTTCCCTAGGGAACCTAAGACTTTGCCTGATTCTTACCCACACAATTCCTGTGCCACCTTGAAATGCCTTTAAGATGCTTAAGGCATTTTATGATGATCTTCATGGTCCTTCCTTTGAAATGTCTATCCAAGCTGGATGCAGTGGCACATGCCTGTAATCCCAGAGACTTGGAAGGATGAGGTAAAAGGATTCCAAGTTCCAGGCCAGCCTCAGCAATTTAGTGAGATTCTCAGGAACTTAGCCAGACCCTGTCTCAAAATATAAAAAGGGCTAGGGCTTCAGCTCAGTGTTAAAGGGCCTCTGGGTTCAATTTCCAATACAAAGAACAAAAATTAAAAAATAGATGTCTGTCCAAATTTTACATAGCCACCAACTATTCCAGTCATTAAGGCAAAGCTCCATATTCCCTTATTTTTTGATCATTCATATGGAACATTTTTAATACAATTTTTCCCCTCTGCTACAGAAAGTTGGACAAATCTCCTCAGCTCATGGAACATCATTATTCATCATTGATAGGTGCCCTCTCTTATTTTCTTCTTCTTCCTTTTTTAAATACTGGGGATTGAACCACTGAGTTATATCCCCCAATTTTTAAAATATCTTTATTTATTTGTTTTTATGTGGTGCTGAGGATCAAACCCAAGTCTTCACTCCTCGCTTGTACTAGGCGAACGCTCTACTGCTGAGCCACAACTCCAGCCCCCCCTTTTTTTTTGAGACAGGATCTCACTAAATGGCAAAGGTTGGCCTTGTGATCCTCCTGCCTCAGCCTCCTGAGCAGCTGGGATTATAGGCATGTGCCACTACACCCAGCCCTCTCTTTCTTTCTTTTCTCATTCATCTCCCTACTAAGTCATCCTTTTCCCCATTCCATAAGGGTCATTCACTATAATGTGTTTAATGTTTGACGTTGGGTAAATAGGCACTCCTAAAAGATACAAAGTGTATTGGTGGGGGGTTGTTTTTTGTTTGTTTGTTTTTACACAATACTAGGGATTGAACCCAGGTTCTCATGCCTGCTACGCAAGTACCATACCACTGAGTTATACTCCCAGACTTATAGTGAGTTTTATAAATAGATGTGATTAGCCTGCATAAGTAGTAGGTGTGGTATATGGCCTGAAACATGAGACACTCATGGCTTCTGAGGTCATTCATTCATTCACTCATTCATTCATCAAATACCACTTGAATACCTAATATGTGCAGGGACTCTATTTGATGTTGTGAAGATGCTGATGATCAAATTCCCCAAATATTCTCTGTCTTCATATCTTACTGTATTACATATCTTACTGTATTTTTTCCTTAGATGACACATATTTTTAAGATTATTGTGCGGTCCAAAGTACATATAATTCACTATGGCAGACTGGTGCATAATACTACAAAGTATGTATTTAAGCTTTTTATTTCTCCACTTCTTTAGTGATGAGCACCAAGCCTCCTCACATAATTCTCTGATGAATATTCATGTTTATGTTCCATTAGGGATATGAGATTGCTGGCTGATTGGGACTATGCATACTTAAATTCATACAATATAGTCAGCTGGCTTCCAGAATGCTCTACAAGTTAAGAGTCCCCTTTTCCCCCACATACCTGTAGATATAATATGATTTGTCTATATTTTGCCAATCTAATTGACATAAAGTGATATTAAGTTGGGTGTTTCTTGTTTGTTTTGGTGCAGGGGGTGGGGATGGGGATTGAACCCAGGGCTTTGTGCACACTGAGCTATACCGCCCCCTGTACCCTCCATCCTTATTTGCATCGCCCAGAATACTTCTAAAGTTGAGCATCTCTTTACACACCTGCTAACCTTTCTGATTTCCCTTTTGTGAATTCCTACTTTATTCATGGCTCACTTTTCTATTAGGTTTCTGGCCCTTTTCTTGTTGAGGTAGAGAAGTTTCTTATACCTGTTAATCCTTTGTAGTTTTAGATATTGCAAATATCTTACTTAGAGGGAGTCTACTTTCCCAGGTCTGAGATCACTTTCCAGAAATATCTGTAACTCAGTTGCTGAGATAGAGCTTCTCATCCATTGTTAAATCTCTGGAGCCCAAATACTACATGAATATTCATGATCTAAGAACAATTAAAATAGCTGCCTATATGCTAAGCCATTTGTTAAAAGTAATTAGTTTAGGTTTATCTGTCTAGACTGGCCTCCAAAATTTCCATCTTGATTGCTGCAAAATTCAGGACAGTGGTGATTTGTGGGAGGAGAGAGGGAGTTATGATTGGGATGTGGTATGTGGAAGGTCTTCTGGGGACTCTGGCAAAGATCTAGTTCCTAACCTGGATGGTGTTACTTATAATAAATTAAGCTGTACACTGTATTTGTGTTTTCTTTTCTCTTTTATTTTCTAATAAAATGATAAAGGGGCTATGGATGTTGCTCAGTGGTAGAATGCTAGCCTAGCATGCATGAGGTTCTGAGTTTGATTCCCACCATTTCTGGGTTTGATTCTCACCATTAAAAAAAATGTAAACTATATGTCTTTCAGTTATTCTTTATTTTTCCATTATTTAATTGATTGCAAGACCAAAACTAATTTTTCAAACAAATCTAGTTTCTCCATAAATCAGAACAAACCTAATTCCTAGACATAGGCTACTCTTGGAATGGGCTTTTCAGTTATTACCAATCTGCTTTCCCTGTTTATTTCCATTAATAAAGCTGACCACTCTCCTTTGGTTGAATCCACAACCATGACAAAAGTCTATGTAGTCAACCTTCCATGGCTATCCTGGGCATTTGAGTAGAGGAAGACCAGATTTCAGGAACCTCTGAATGTGTCTCATGAACCTAAGGGGTAAGCTCTACCACCATTGCTGATTGTCTCAAAGTGAAGTACAAAACAAGAAAAGCAAGACAGAATATGGGGAGGCTTCGACCTAAATTGGGCAAGCTAAGAGCCTAAAACTTCACACATTGGGTGTTCCTTGACCATATGAAACTAAGCTGATTTTTCTAAACTTCAGAGTGTCCATCTGAAATATTGGAAAAGATCCAGAATGAAGGAGCAAAGTAAACTGTGGTGACATAAATTGCTTTACTTGTGATGACTAAAACCTCTATTTGAAGTGAGATTTTTGCCAGACCTAGAAGGCTCTATTTCCCAATAACCTGATACCAACTTTGATCAAGGCACTAGCCACAGCAGCTGCATTAAGCCATGGGCTCCCGTGTGTTATTTTTATCTCAAATGCTCACTGGCACCCATTTGGTCACCAGTATATTTGGACACCTGAATCCTACCAACCATCCCACAGAGTTAAATGCCACATGAACAGTAAAGAAGCATTTTAATGAAATTGCCAATTAAGGCCCCTGCATGTTCTTAGAACAAGCTTCTTTACTGAAAACTGGATCAGAGAACTCAGCTTTGGCCGGGAAGTCTCAGCAAGAATTCTTGCTCCCCCTCTGAATCTGAGAGTTCATGACCCAACCAGCTGCATGGAGGAGAATGGTTGTCCTTCTCAGAGAGGCCAGGCTCTTTGTGGTCACCATATGAGGTCAGAAAGCAGAAGCAAAAAATTGAGTCATTAATTTCCACCCAGCAGTAGAATATTTCTCTCAGTATTCTTGCCCTCAGATCTAGATTTGCCTACCTTTCTCAGCATCTCTATATGAACAATTTCTTAAAACCTTGCATGTAATAAACAATCTGGAAGTAAACAGGCATCATTTTCTTTCAGTCCCTTCTAACCCTAAGGTCTTCATACTACCCACCTGGGCCACTCAGCCTCTCCTTTCTCAGCTAGTGTTCTGGGCACCACCCTAGCTATAATCGCCTTTCACCACCAGCCCAGCAGAGGCCGCCAGAGTGATGCAGATGAAACCAGAGTTGGCAGGATTCATGAAAGAAAGGCTTCAACAGGGCACAAGAGCTAACTTAACTTAACATCCTATCCTTCAGGAAATGTCAGTCCACACACCCAGCCAGTACAGACACTCTGGGATTCCTCCTTGGAGTTCTCCTTTCTCTTCCCAGAGGTAAAAGAGACCCAGACTACTTTCACTGTATTTGTGTGTGTGTGGTAATGGGAATTGAATCCAGGATCTCATGAATGCAAGGAAAGCACTCTACCACTGAGCCACATTCTCAGCCCTTGTATTATTTTTTAAAATGTTTACTAGCCAGGCGTGGTGGTACACACCAGTAATCTCAGCAACTCAAGAGACTGAGGCAAAATCTAGGCCAGCCTCAACTTAGTGAGACCCTGTCTCAAAATAAAAAATAAAAGGGCTAGGGATGTAGTTCAGTGGTAAAGTACCTATGAGTTTAATCCCAGTACCAAAATAAAATCAAATAAAATAAAAATATGTTTACTATTTTCACGCTTAAGGATCCTGATCTATTTTAAACACCAAAAGATTACCAAAATTGTAGTGTATTAGTGAATTAAAGTTGTGATACCCCCCCCCACACTACACACCACATACACACACATGTATTTATATAGTCACACATTCACCTGTGTATAGAGCAATTCATAAGCTGCACCCTTAATACAAGTTTACAGCATACTATAGTGCTATAAATGTGACCAAGTTTAGGATGTATATCTTCTGCTGAACCCAAGTGAGGCTGGCTGTAACTGTAATAAGGACATGACCACACATATATAAGGTCATATTTGATGCCCTTTCTAAATGTGAGGCCCTAGCCAAAAGGCCCTCCTACTCCACTGCCCACTCTCTATAACTAACTCTCATAGTCCAGGCCACTGTAAAGAGATAGTACATTAGGTGGAGAGTGGAGGAGAAGAAGGGGGTGTTGAAAACTACTGAACCCACTTTTCCATCTCCCAATCTATCACTGCAGTGGGGAAAATGTGCTCAGCAGACTTGAGGAACTATATAAGTTTCCATCACCAAAGTCTCCAATCTGGTTCATTATCCCCTCTCTTAAGCCCCAGAGTCTTTTCCTGTGTTTGTGTTGTTTTTGTCAAAGCAGGAAGTCTTCCTGGAAATCCTCCAGAAATCCAGTATCCTCCTTACCCAGGGGACACTGGCCTTAGGCATTCACCCCACCTCACTCCAACTCAGCTCAGCTCTAGGATGAAGCACTGAGGCCAGAACAGGAAGTCATATTCCTAGGAACCCAGGGTCTTTCCCCCAGGGTAAGCATAAGGCCCTGGCCTGCCTCCCCTCCACAGCAACATAAAGAACAACTTCTTAAGTAAA
Source organism: Urocitellus parryii (assembly GCF_045843805.1). Lineage (NCBI taxonomy): Eukaryota > Metazoa > Chordata > Mammalia > Rodentia > Sciuridae > Urocitellus > Urocitellus parryii. Next base: position 161,135,145 of record NC_135535.1, on the reverse strand, counting down.
AAAACAAGAATGATGGAGAAAATATTTGTCATTTTTAAAGGAAATTTGAAAAACTCAGAAGAGTACAAAGAAAAAAAACAATAGTAACCCATATTTCCATGATGCTCCTCTTCTTTGCATCCCTCTTTATTACCTGGCACCTGGAGTTTGAGCAGTATGACTCCCTGATCAGATCTGCTGGTTCCACTAAGTCTTTTTTTGTGGGGGGAGGGGTACTGGGTGTTTTACCACTGAGCCATATCTCCAGCCCCCTTTTTTAAAATATATTTTTAGACATTGATGAACCTTTATTTTGTTAATTTGTTTATATGTGCTGTTGAGAATTGAACCCGGTGTCTCTCAAGTGCTCTACCACTGAGCCACAACCCCAGCTCCATCCCCAGCCCGTTTTAAAAAAAATTTTTTTTTTAGTTGTAGGTGGACAGCATGCTGTTATTATATTTGTTTACTTTTATGTGGTGCTAAGGGTCAAACCCAGTGTCTCACACATGCTAAGCAAGCACTCTGCCACTGAGCTACAGCCCTAGGCCCCTGCCAGCCCTATTTATTTATTCGTTATTTTTATTTTGGTACCAGGGATTGATCCCAGAGGTGCTTAACCACTGAGCCTCATCTCCACCCTTTTTAAAATTTTGATACAGGTCTCCCTAAGTTGTTCAGGGCCTTGCCAAGTTGCTGAGGCTGGCTTTGAACTCACGATCCTCCTGCCTCTGCCTCCAGAGCTACTGGGGTTACAGGTGTGCACTCAGTTTTTTAGGTTCTCAACATCTTCCATGTTACAATATCAGTATCCTCATATTATCTAGTCATCACAGAAGAGGATGACTGGTGCTTGCTGTCCTGGGAAGCTGGCATTATGTAGCAAGAGCTCAGATGTCCTCAAGAGTCCATGAGCCAGGTGCCATGTTGCTGTCTGCAATCCCAGCAGCTCAGGAGGTGAAGCAGGAGGATCACAAGTTCAAAAACAGCCTCAGCAATTTAGTGAGGACCTAAGCAACTTGGCAAGACCCCATGTCTAAATAAAATATTAAAAAAAGGGCTGGGGATGTGGCTCAGTGGTTAAGTATCCCTGGGTTCAATCTCCTGTGTCCCCCAAAAAAGAAAAATAAGAGTCTATGAAACATTAGTTCTTCTATATATAATTCAGGAGAGGGAGTTCTAAGGTAAAATATGTTTGGGAAACATCATATTAAGGTCTATCATCTTGTATATACAGTGTTGAAGATCAAAATGTCCAGAAAACTATAAGTTTTTATAACTCAAGGGCAAAACCTGACCTAAATTAATGTGTGGCTTTTCAGATTCTTCATTTAGCCTTCTTCTGAATGCTATGGAATAAATAGCACATTCCCAATAAAATGTTTTAAATGTTAAAAATTCTAAATTCCAAATTTATCTGGCCCCAAGGATTTGAAGTACCAAACTGTGAACTGTATAAATTCCTTATATGTATACTCAACCTGTTTATAATTTATTAAGAGCTTTGAAAAGCTTTGTTGTAATCAAGAAACTAACCCCTTTTCGCATTTCCCAAAATGATTTGGCTACAAAACTCTTTGTTCCACTTATTATCTATTAATATATCACAGAACTCTCTTATAGACACTTGAGAAACACAGGATGCTTAGCTTAGAAGACTCTCTAAAAGTGAGTTTTAAGATTGGGGGAGGCTGTGGCTGTGGCTCAGTAGTAGCACTTGCCTGGCATGTGTGAGGCACTGGGTTTGCTTCTCAGCACCACATATAAATAAATAAATAGAATAGAGATGTATCAACAATTATTTTTTTTAGTTTTAAAAAAATATGTAGGAAAATGGCTCTTTCTGAGAGCTCTTAGATCTCAGGTACTATGGTCAGTTTGTCCCTCTTCTCAGGATCAAGACCACGAATAAGGCCGGGCACAGTGGCACACACCTGTAATCCCAGCTGCTAAGGAGGCTGGGGCAGGAGGATCACAGATTCAAAGTCAGCCTCAGCATAAAAAAAAAAAAAAAAAAAAGCGAGGTGTTAAGCAACTTAGTGAGACTCTGTCTTTAAATAAAATACAAAATAGGGCTGGGAATGTGGTTCAGTGGTCAAGTGCCCCTGAGTTCAATCTCCAGTACCTCCCCGCCCCCCCCAAAAAAGACCATGAACAAGATAAGAAACTAAAACTGGGATGACTGAGGCAAAACTTTGACAGCTCATGTTGGCTGAGGATAGGGCCGTGATCCACTGGAAAATCCAATTAGGACAGACTCATATGTTGTGAGTCAAACCAGAGAGCCAGACAATAACTAGGAGAGAAATAGCTGAAAGTTGAGCTAAAGATCAGAAACTAAAAGATCTGCAGAATTTGAAGCACTCACAAGTCCAAGTACCCAACAACAAAGAATTCCTGAAACTAAAGCAATTTTTGCCTCATCTTGTGAGCTTTTATGTGCATCCTATAAGCCCTGCACCTATTCTGGAGTTCACAGATAAATGAGAGCTCCTGGCTGGTATGTCAAACCAAAGAATAGTCAACTGGGAACCACCTAGTGTCCTTTTTTGACCCAGGTGAATATATTATATAAAAGTGTGGTTTAAGAGACTTGTGAGAACAGCAAATTCCGGTAATGAGGGGCTTGGATATATTCCTTGAGTCTCCCAGCTGCTGGATGTTACAATTCTTTGAAATTATGCATTGATCAGAAATTTTGGGCTTTGGTTACAATATATCTCAGCAAAAGCAAAACTTGGCACTCTGGCAACCAGAAAATGCTTATGAGAAGGTGGCCATTGTTGCTAGTACCTCTTTACAGCCCTGGGCCTGTTAGGTGGCAGGAATCCTTCAGAGTTAACTCTGGATAATTCTAGGATAATTCATAAATGGTTCCTTCTGACCTCATAAGGCTGGTGCTTGGGAGCTGCATAAATACACTGGGAAAAGGATGTGCTCATCCATTCCAGGATTTGCTGTAGCTGACCACTGTCTCTGGCTGCTTTAAGTATAGTAAATACAAGGCCTTTAAAAAATTGTCCCTTCCAAAACTCTCACACTCACTACTTGTCTATCTCCCTAAGCCTGCCCTCTATAATTTGATCTCTATCTCAGAATTTCTTAACCTGACACCATCGACATTTTTTTAATATTTATTTTTTAGTTGTAGTTGGACAGAATATCTTTATTTTATTTTTTTATTTTTATGTGATGCTGAGGATTGAACCCAGGGCCTCACACATGCTAGGCAAGTGCTCTACCACTGAGCCACAACCCCAGCCCCACTGTCAACATTTTGAACAGATATTTCTTAGCTGTGTGTAGCTGTCCTGTACATTGTAGGATGTTAGTTACCCACTAGATGCCAGTAACATCCCTCTAGTTGTGACAACCAAAAATGTTTCCAGACACTACCAAGCGTCTCCAAGAGGCAAAATCACCAACCACCTTGGGAACCACTACTCTATCTTAATGGGAGTCACATGGCATACTGTGTGTCCAGGTGAGAACCCCTGCTCTTCCGTAAGGTAGCTGTGCCTAGACATCTCTACTGTTGTGACCTTGGAATATTACCCACTAAATGTAACTAACCCCTCTGAGCCTCAGTTTCCTTACTCAAAAAGTAAAGGAAAATCTCAAGGGCGTGTTGAGAGGATTAAATGAACTCATTTATGTAAGGAGATCATAGTGTTTGGCACAACAGAACATTTCAATCCCTGTGGATTATTATTAATCCTATTGCTCAGGGCTCCACATCTGCCATCAAGTTGACCACTAATTTCCCTTAAACTAATCTATAGCATCAAATGTATGAAAAATGATATGTCAAGAGCTTTGTAATGTTTTGAACAACCAATAATAAAAAAAGGAAAAAAAACTAATCTATAAACCATTTCATGATCTGATGTTACCTCTCCAGCTTCATTTCTCCACACCCCCCGCTCCAAACTTGACATCCAGGCTCATTGACTGCTTCCAATTCTAGGGAAGCAGCCAAGATTTTTATGGCCCCTGAAGTTTTCAAATATGTTGTGTTGTTCCCTATGCCTGGGACTCTCCCACCCCAACCCACGCCTGCCCTCACGTCACTTCCACGTACCCTCCAGGTCTCACTCAACTTATACGTCACCAGGTCTGGGGAGGCAAAAGTCTGGACACAAGAGAGTTTTGGGGTTTTTTTTTTTCTTTTTTGCAGCTCCCTGGTGTCTGCACTTCCCATCATCAAGCTTCTGACACTGCACGGTCATTGCCTAGTTATGTCTGAATCACTCTGCCGACTGGGATCCCCGAGACAAGGGATGCCAACTTGCACAATGCGGAGTCTCCAGAACCTAGCAGAGTGCCTGAGATCCAACAGGGACTCCTTAATGTTTGTCCAACCAATGACTAAATTTCTGAACTTCTTTAGCATTAATACAGAAAAAGGATGTCTTATTCTCTTCTTTCCAGTTAACCATGTCTTTCCATCTGAACAGGTGGTAATTGCAAATGGACCAATGTTTAGAAGTTATCAAAGACTATATGAGGAAGAATAGGGTTTCCTTCCTTATCCTCCAGCCACTTGGTTTCCCTTCCTGGAGGCAACTGTATTACTGGTTCTCATACAATAGATAGAGATAGTCAAACTGTGCATTTTATTTTATTTATTTATTGAACTCAGGGACACTTGACCACTAAGCCACAACCTCAGCCCTATTTTATATTTTATTAGAGATAGGGTTTCACTGAGTTACTTAGCACCTCACTTTTTTTTTTTTTTTTTTTTGCTGAGGCTGGTTTTGAAACTGCCATCCTCCTGTCTCAGCCTCCCAAGCAGCTGGGATTAGCCAGGCAGAAGTCACCATGCCTGGCCAAACTGTGCATTTTAAATGAAGCCTCTGTAATCTAACTCCTGGCTTTCCTAAGTGCCACTATACAGTCAGGACTCCAGTCTGGATAGTCAGCAAAAGTCATCCCCATTGCTCAAGTCAACTTTCCCTAGCCAACACATGGGGCTTACTACTGGAGCAGAAAACAAACTTGACTCTCCTCAAAGGGCAGCAAGATGGGAGATAGCAGAGGACAGGGGTAACAGCAAGATGTAAGTTAGATCCTAGCATGCCACCCGCCAAGTCTCTTAGACTCATAAAGAGTCTAAGATACACAGAGTAAAAGCAGAAGATGTGGAGACAGGATGCTCTAGGGACACCCTGTGGAGCACTGTCACCTGCAAAGCCCCACCCTCACTACCTTGAGAAATCAAGGAGGAGGGTCAGACTCAGCTTCAGGCTTCCTCCTCCTTCCCCAATAAGAGAAAGGGAACTTTAATGCTTAGTCACTTCCCATTGGGTTGGGCTTTACCTGGGATCTGAGTCATCACACAGGTGCTAGGGAGGGAGGGGTGCTGCTCAACATGACACATCTATCTGCCTGTCCAGGAAGGAGATTAGCCACTGGAGGTAAGGAGTTGGGGGTTCCAAGGACCACTCAAAGTCTGACCTTGGATGCTAAGAACCCCTGCTGTTCTGTGACAGGGCTTAGAGATAGATAGAGAATCAAGAGTCCAGGGTTCTTCTTTCTTCCCTTGCTCATCCTCCCCTCCAGAGGGAATCAACCATCCTGGTCTGCATCTCCCAATATCTCACTAAGCAAAAGCACAACTTTTCTGAGAGGACTTGGGTAAAGGTCCACATAGTTCCAGGCGTAATAACAGCAATGTCATTTTCCTTCTTTATGAATTGAGAAGAAAGTTCAGGGCCTGGGGAGGACCAATAAGAGTTCTGGCCCCAAACAGCCTCAGTTGCTGACCAAACCTGTTAGCCATGCCAGGGGCCTCTTTAAGCAGGCTAGAGGCAACCAGCCCAACCCTGGGAGGAGCTGGACTCTTAACTGGGAATTTCCACCTCTGCTTGACTCTCACAGTCCTTCCAGCAACTGTTTCTACTTCCATTAAACTGTACTAACTGTGGTAGGCTGAATAATGTCCTCTTGAAGATGTTCATGTCCTAATTCCTGTGATATATGAATATGTTACTTTGCATGACAAAGGATATTTTGCAGATGTTATCAAGTTAAGGATTTTGAGATGGGGATATTTTTCTGGATTAACCAGGTGGACCCAATGTAATCACCAGTGTCTAAGAAGAGAGCAGAAGGACTATAGTAAGTGAAGGAAACGTCATGATGAAAGCAGAGAGTAGTGTGATATGGGACCATGAGCCAAGGAACACAGGCAGACCCTAGAAGTTAGAAAAAGCAAAGCAACAGATTCTGCCAAAAGCCTCTAGCCCTGTTTTGGACTTTTGTCCTCCACAACTGTAAGATAATACATTTGCATTGTTTAAAGCTGCTAAGTGTGTGGTCATTTGTTATAGCAACAATACAAAATTAATATGGATGTTGATGAAGAATTTTAAAGGACATGATAGAAGGAAAACCTTGATTGCCTTGAATTACAGATATTAAAAGTTCTGCTGGTAAGGGATCAAAAGGAAATAAGGCTAGGCATGGTAGTTCACACCTATAATCCTTGGGATTATAGGCTTGGGAGGCATACACAGGAGGAGTGCAAGTTCAAAGCCAGCCTCAGCAACTTAGTGAGGGCCTAAGCAACTTAGTGAGTCTATTTCTCAAAATAAAATATAAATAAATAAATAAAGGGCTGGGGATATGGCTCAGTGGTTAAGCACCTCTGGGTTCAAACTCTGTACCCACCCACCTGCCAAAAAAGAAAGAAAGAAAGAAAATAAGGAGCACAGTAGAGAAAACCTATATTGTATTGAACAATACAAAAGTCGTTATAAACAAAATGTGGGTAGAAATACAGGCGTTAATGGTGCTTCTGGTTAGGGTTTACTTCCTTAAGTAAGGAACATTTTATGGGAAACTGGAGGAAGATACGGAGGGTCTTGTTAAATAGTGGCAGAAATTTTAACTGATTTGTGTCCTGAAGTTATTCAGAAAGTAGAAGCTGTAAGAAGATTTCTAATCAAAGTGTTGAATATGCAGCCTAATTTATTCTTTCTGTTTGTAGTAAACTCCAGAAAAAAAGATAAATTAAGGAAAGAATTTAAAAAAAAATCAAGAATTGAAGATTTGGGAGATTCTCAGCCTAACCAGATTGGTAAAGATGATAAGAGAGTCACTGTTTTAGGAAAGACTATTCTGGAGAGAAAGCCAAGGGTGTGCTAGACAACTTTTTGCTAGTACCTTAGAAGAACTATAAGGTCATTGTATTCAATAACATACAGGGCTCTTTGAAGAGATTAGATTGTGATTAATAGATCCCCTCAGCCATCTCAAAGATGGGAGTATTCAGGAAAAATCTGTGGAATTGAGTATATATCTGTTATATCTGTGATACATGGACTGAAAGAAACAAAATGAGTAAAATGAAAGAAGGCAGTTGAATTTCCAAAATTATACAGGCAGGAAACAATCTGATAAAATTAACTGTTTCCTGCCTGTAGAATTGATATTATGCTGTGATCCTAGTTACTCAGGAGGTTAAAGCTAGAGGATTGCTTGAGCCTAGGAATTTGAGGCAAGCCTGAGCAACACTTGAAAACCCTAGCTTCTAAAATCAAAGCAAAACAAAACTCAGCTGCAGACTGAGATACCCTTCCCTGCAAGAATAAGAAAGAATAACTTCAAGGACAGAAGGACAAGCCCAGAGGCAGGACCCACAGCTACAGAGAATTAGTCCCCAGCCTTGAAATCTAAAGGAGTTTGCCCAATTGGATTTTGAAATTGCTTGGGGCTGTGATTTTATTTTTCCTTCCATTTTGTCCCTTTCTGAATGGAAATGCCTATAACTGTTACTCGATGACTGTTCCTAGAAGCAGATCATTTATTGTGTGTGTGTGTGTGTGTGAGAGAGAGAGAGAGAGAGAGTGTGTTACCAGGGATTGAATTTAGAGATGCTTTGCCACTAAGCTACAGCCTCAGCCCTTTTTATTTATTTTTTTAATTTTGAGACAGAGTCTTGCCCAGGCTGGACTCAAACTTTTGATCCTCCTGCCTCAGCCTCCTGAGTTGCTGGCATTACAGGTGTATACCACCATGACTGGCTAGATAAATTGTTTTTTTGAACAACATAGATGCACAAATGGAAATGAATTGTGCCATGGGGTAGATTATACTCAGCACCTCACTCATTCCTTATTTATTTTTTTAAAATATTTTTTAGGTGTAGATGTACACAACACAATGCCTTTATTTTTATGTGGTGCTGAGGATCGAACCCAGGTCCCGCCCGTGCTAGGCGAGCGCTCTACCGCTGAGCCACAATCCCAGCCCTCATTCCTTTTTTAGATTATTTAATTTTGGGCTCTGGGCTGATGAGACTTCTTTGGACTTTGAATTGAAGCTGTACTGGGTTGAAATTTGGGGGAATGTATTTTGGGGGAATGTGTTGAGATTTGAGGGAAGTGTATTTTTGCATATGAGATCAATGTGAATTTTTGGAGATTAGAGGGAAGACTGTGGTAGGTGGTCATTGTAGTAACCACATCCTAATCCCTGGTATCTGAATGTTGATATCCACGGCAAGAGGGACTTTGCAGACATAATAAGTGAAGGATCTTGAGATAGATTTTATCCTAGATTACCTGGGTGACTCTAATATAATCACAATGTATAAAGGGATGATTTTAAGAGGGAAACAGGAGGGTCAGAATGAGAGAAGACATAATGACAAAAGCAAAGTTATGAGTGATGTGGGTCCATGAGCCAAGGAATCCAAGCAGCTTCTAGAAGGAGGAAAAGGCAAGAAAATGGATTCTCCCTACAGCCTCTAGAAGGAACCCAGCACTGCTTTCCCGTTTTGTATTTCTCATTTTAGGAATTATTAGATATTTGTGTAGTTTTAAGCCATTAAGTTTATGGTAATCTGTTATACCATCAATAGGAAATCAATACACTAACTTTCTTCTAAAATCGAGTTCCACACCATCCAAGTCAACCTACTTACTCTCCCACTTGAGCCCCCTTCCATCTTTCTCTCTCCCTTAAATTTTCAATATGAAAATCCCTCTCTCATAGACTTCCACCAATTGTTTCCTTGATACTCCTTCACTTTCTCCTGTTTCTCAGTGCTTCTCAGATCTTCATCTCCCTTTAACCTAATGTGTTGTTTTTTGTTTTTTGGGTTTTTTTTTTTTTTAACTACACGTAAAGATAACTAGTGTGTGAAGGAGCATTAAAAAAAAAAAAAAAAAAGAAAGAAACCTTAGCCCAGACCCAATTAAGTCAGACTGTAAAGGTAAGGTTCAGGTTATTAGGTAATTTTTAAAGCTCTCAATTCTAATGTGTATCCAGCACTGAAAACACCTGTCAACTTGTTGGCTCACTGGTTATCCAAATTTGGCATGCAAAGGAATCAACTGGTGAACTCTGAATGTAGATGCCAGGGCCTCAGGCCTGAGAATCTGATTCAATACATCTGATGCAGGCTTAGGATCCTGCTCTTATATCAAGCTCCCCAGAGATTCAAATCAGGTGACATTTGGAACTAAGAGAGACATTTCCACAGGTCTTCTGTCTGCTCCCTCCCCAGGAGACTCAGCTAATTGATAAAATGAATTCTTTAGATCAATGTTTTTCTATCTTTGATGAATATCAGAGTTACCTAGGGAGCTTACTAAAAATACATTCTCCCAGACACCAATTTAGTTTTGTTTAACCAGGTTACGCACAACAAGTTCCCCAGGTGGTTGAGATGCTTACTGAAGTCTGAGAGTCTGAGAATCAGTGTCTAGAACAGCAGTTCTTGAGCTTGATATTGCCATAGGATATCCTGGAAGGCTTGTTAAAATACAGATTTCCAGGATCCAGAGTTTCTGATTTAGATCTTGAGAGGGGCTTGATAATTTGCACCTCTAACAAGTACTGGTTGATGCAGAAATTGCTGATTTGGACACCATACTTGAAGAACTACTGTTTTAGATTGATGTTCTAAGCAAATTGTTTATCCCAACCTATGTCTCCTATCATTTCTCCTTATTCTCTTAGCCACGAAAGAGTTTAGTCAAGGAGATAGAAAGGGAAGTATTCAAGGAGCTCTTGACTTGCGGGGGGTGGGGGTGGGGCTCTAAAAGAGTACTTTGAGAAAAAGATTTCTGGTAAGCTTACAACTGGGAATCCTGACCTAATTCTATAGCTCTCCGAGTCTGGGAATGATGACCAAATTTCAAAAGGAAATAAAAGTGATCTAATCAATAGCTGTTGACTCTCTCTCTATATATATCCAGCCCCTATGAGGCTCCAGAGCTCAGTGCTTCCCAGACAGAATCTCTCAACTTGTGCTTAACAAGGAATGAGAAAAAAATCTGAGGTTGAGGCTGACACTTGTCACCAAGATGGTTATGGGAAAGGCGAAGCTATGCAAAGTCTTGCTTTCCAGTGGCATTATCCTCAGTTTATACTCTGGAAAGAGAGAAAAAGTTGAAGAAACTATAGGTGAGGATGGGAAGAGCCAGGTAAGAGCAGGAAGTCATTCCCTCTTATTTATTTATTCATATATTTATTTACTGCTGTGTCCCTCCCCTGACTCAGGCAATGGCAAGGCCCTACTGAGGTGGATGGCGCAAGGCGTCCATCCCCTGGAGGAGCGCAGTATGTTTCTGGGATTGGGCTGGTTTGTTTTTGTATTCCTTTAATAAGTATAGTTGTGACTTCTCATATGACCATTAAGTATGAAGGAAAAAACATGACTTTCCCAATTAATGCAACTACTTCTAAAAAATAGATCTGTTTGCTCTAAATGCAATGATTCAGCTGTGGAGTGTAAATTGTTAATGTCTAATGAAAAACTCCCTGTATTCCTGTCAAGGAAGTTTTTGAGAAATTAAATTAAAATCTAGAGAAGAATTAATGTTAAGAAGACAGATTAGTGCTTGGTACTGGGCAACATGTTCTTGTTCCTGTGCACAATGGTTTGTGCTCTTACTCTTGTTTGATTAAAATTAATAACAAGTTAACCACTTGCTGTAACCATGGCACCGGTTCCAGTCAGTAAGTCAAAAAAGAATAGTCAAGGTATAGGCCAATAGTTTGGGACATTTCTAACTATTATTAAAAGTTAACTAAGCAGAAACATCTCAAAGCAAAACGTGAACTGAAAGGAAAAACGCTTGCTTATGCATAAGCCAAGATACATTCTTCTATTCTAACTGTAGCTATGTAATATTTTGTTTCTTTGAATAATGATTCCTGTTTTGTAACCACAAAGTACTGTGAGCCTGCCAAAATGAAAAGTATATATGATCAACTTCACAAGTAAAGATTGGGATTCAGCACCTTCACTTTAGTGTCTGTTTTGTTTCTCCACCCCCCTCTCGCCGACTCCTCACCATCGTCTCCTGAGACCCCCTGTTGGAGCTGGTCTCCAACAATTTACCATAACGGGAATTGAACCCAGAAGTGCTCTACCACTGAGCTACATCCCCAACCTTTTTTTGAGAGAGCATCTGGCTAGGTTGCTGAGGCCAGCCAACTTGTGATTCTCCTGCTTTAGCTTCCGTAGGAGACAGGATTACAGTCATGTGCGCCACCATGCCCAGCATTCCTTTTCCTTTATAGGAAGAGGGAGTAAGAATTTCAGGGCAGGGGCTAGGGGTGTAGCTTAATGGCAGAGCACTTGCTTAGCACATGTGAGGCACTAGGTTTAATCCTTAGCATCATATAAAAATAAATAAATATGGGCTGGGGTTGTGGCTCAGCGGTACAGCGCTTGCCTTGCATGTGTGAGACCCTGGGTTCAATCCTCAGCACCACATAAAAATAAATAAGTAAAATGAAAGTATTGTGTCCAACTACAACTAAAAAATAAATATTTTTAAAAATTAAAAATAAATAAATAAAGGTATTGTGTTCATCTATAACTAAAAAAAATTAAAATAACTAAAATGTTGTAAGAAAGTGAACAATTTAAAAAAAATAAAAAAACAAGGGCTGGAGTTGTGGCTCAGTGGCAGAGCACTCGCCTTGCACGTGTGAGACCCTGGGTTCAATTCTAAGCGCCACATAAAAATAAATAAGTGAAATAAAAGTATCATGTCCAACTACAACTAAAATAACTAGTTAAAAAAAACAAAAACAATTTCAGGGCAGCTGGCAGACCACAGAAAGGAGGGCTACAGGGGTTAAACTGGGAACCCCACTACCCAGAGTCCTTGCAAAGTCTGCTGCATTCCTATACCCTGTGTGCTAGAATTGCTACTTGTATATGATTATTTGCTACTTGTGTATGGTATGCTAAAACATCAGAAGTCACATTTCAGCTTTAGGAAGTCAGAGGGTCAACTGCTAGATTCAGCATCTGCTGATCTCCTTATATATACCACATATCTAGCCACTAATTCACTAACAGTACATCACAGGACAGGAAGTTTTGGAGAAGTTGCTGGAGTTAGAACCACAGTCACAGAGCTGAGCTGAGAAGACCTGAGGTATTTAGGGAACAAGTATCAGCCCACATAAGTTTGAATATCATCACCATTTAGTGACTATAGTGATGGGGAAATTCTCTAATTAGGTGGTCAATTAGAGTTCAGTAACACAATTTCAGACAGATACGGTCAATACTAAAGGCAGAGAGTAAACAAATGATTCCTCCTTCTCCTTCCATTCCCAGCCAGGCACCAAGTCTATTCTATCTCCACAAAATCTCCATTTCTGTACCCTCCCTTTGTATCTTTCCAATGCCCTAGTCCAGATCAGACACTCACCAACTCTCACTGACTAGTTGTATGTATATTCTTCTAGTTAGAAGACTACTGGTTCTCCTTGCTCACTTATGCTCAAAAAATTTTTTTTGATCAATCTTTCACACTGCTGTCACACTGTTCCAAACTCTTTAATGACTCCCCATCAAAATATAGTCCAAAGTCCTTCATGTGGCAGGCAGTGTCCGCTAGGCCCTTAAGTTCCTGCTCTTGTCCATTCCTTCAGCCAACTATTCTCTGATACTGACCCATACAACCAGTCACTTGAATTACATGTAGTTCTTTGTCTGCTCCATGCATCCTCTTCCCTCTTTACCTTTTTGCACATGCAGTTTCCTCTGCTTAGAGTGTAATTTCTCCCTTCTGTATTTGACCTTTCAAGACTTCACTCAAGGGGCTAGGGATGTGGCTCAAGCGGTAGCGCTCTCGCCTGGCATGCGTGCGGCCCGGGTTCGATCCTCAGCACCACATACCAACAAAGATGTTGTGTCCGCCGAGAACTAAAAAAAAAAAAATAAATATTAAAAATTCTCTCTCTCTATCTCTCTCTCTCTCCTCTCTCACTCTCTCTTTAAAAAAAAAAAAAAAAAGACTTCACTCAAGGTCACCTCCTCCACCTTGCTCTCTTAGCCCTCCCTGCCAGTCTTGTACATCATCCTCATTTCAATGCTCTCATTGTACTCTATTCAGTTACTTGTCTCTTCCTCCACTTGATTAGTTCATTGAGATTGAGACTAGAGCATTTGTTCTTTCTTTTTGTTTTGCAGTATTGGGGATTGGACCCAGTGGCACTCTACCACAGAGCTATATCCCTAGCTCTTTTTATTTTTCATTTCAGTTGCTGGGGCTGGCTTTGAACTTGCAGTCCTCCTGCATTAGCCTCCTGAGTAGCTGAGATTATAGGCATAGGCCTCCGGGCCCAGCATAGGGCTTTCATTTCTATACCCAGTACACAGAAGAGTGCCAGGCTCATGACTACCCCTCAGGAAGTGTTTGGTAAGTGTATAAGTGAAGGATGAATCAATGAATCTCGATTCCTGTTTCAGACTGCAGAGTTCACCAACTTGGGCTGAGAGCCTGTCTTTTGTTTTGTTTTTAATATAAACAATCTTGGACTGGTAGAACATTAAAGTTAATGAGCAGGCTGGAAACATAGCTCAATTAGTAGAGGGCCTTATCTAGTATGCATAAGGCCCTGGGTTTGATTCCTGGCACCAGTGGGAAGAAAGTTAATGAGTTACATTAGACCTTAACTAGGTGGTTAAGCAGAACAAGGGCACCAAAAAAAAAAAAAAAATGCCCAATAAAAAAAGGTATGAAGTTAGGGGTGGGAAGGGTACCGAAATGAAATGTAACCCACACATCCTTTGAAATGCAAATGTACTGTCTTATGTACACATTTGCAAAGAACTTTCACATACTTTATCTATGATGCCTCAATCCTGAAAGGTAGATTGGATGAGTGTTATTTTTAAGTATGTTGTTTATGTAAGGCATGGGGAGATTTGTAATTCCATAGGAAAAGGCTAACAATAAATTAGTGAAAAGAAAAAAAATAAGAGCTGGGCTCAGTGACGGATGCCTGTAAATCCCAGTGGCTCAGGAGACTATGGCGGGAAGATGGAGAGTTCAAAGCCAGATTCAGCAACTTGGCAAGGCCCTAAGCAACTTAGACCCTGACTCTAAATAAAATATAAAAAGGACTGGGGATGTGGCTCAGTGATTAAGTGCCCCTAGATTCAATCCCCAGTACCAAAAATAAATAAATAAGATAGAAAATTATGAATAAACTGTGAGCACAGCTATGTGAAAAAGAAGATAAAATACATCAGTTTGTGTTCTTTCAGTAAATATTAAATGTCTACCATATTCCAGATATCTTGCTAGGTGCTAGGGATACAATGGTAATCAAAAACTGTCCTTGGGGCTGGAATTGTGGCTCAGTGGTAGAGCACTTGCCTAGCATGTGCGAGGCTCTGGGTTCACTTCTCAGCACCACATATAAAAACATGAATACAATAAACATTAACACCTAAAAAATATTTTTTTAAAAACTGTCCTTGACCTCATAGAGGATGTAATTTAGTAGGAGGAAAAAAAAAACCAAAATTTAATCAAATAATGATGCAGCAAAGATCAGATTGCAAGCAGTGACAAGTGCAACAGAGAGGTGGTATATGGCACAGTGAGACTGTGGACTAAATAGGAGTATTTTATTTAATTTATGTTGAAGGGGGCGGGGATACCAGGGATTGAACTCAGGGGCACTCGACCACTGAACCACATCCCCAGCCCTACTTTGTATTTTATTTCGAGACAGGGTCTCACTGAGTTTCTTAATGCCTTGCTTTTGCTGAGGCTGGCTTTGAACTCATGATCCTCCTGCCTCAGCTTCCCAAGCTGCTGGGATTACAGGCATGCACCACCACACTTGGCAATGGAAGTATTTTATAAAAATACAAGGAGCCTAGGAAGAATTCCCTGAAGAAATTATCTTGAAGCATGAGGAAGATCTAACTATTTCAAGAAAGTCCCAGAGAGAAGGAACATCAAGTACAAGCGCCCTGCAATGGAAGAGGAATTGATAACAAAATAATGGCTGAGTAGGATCAGACATGGGGAGTTGGAACCAAGAGAGCAGGTAGGGACCCTACCCAGACTTGCAGGCCACTGGTATGAGCAATAAGAATCATTAATTACATTTACATTTTCAAAAGATTGCTTTAGGTGAGCAGAATAGATTGATGGGGGTGTGGGAGGGAGTAGAAGGAGAGAAGAAATTAGCTAGGAAGCTATTGCAGTAGCCCAGGCAAGAGCTTGTGATGGCTTGGGCTCAACCAATGGTAAAGGTGGAGATGGAGAGAAATTGATGACTTCAAGAGATATTAGTCATATTGCCAGGAATTTGTAGTAAATTTAAAAAAGGTGGGGAGGAAGGGAGAGGATAGAAGCACTGAAATGGCTCCTAGGTTCTTGGTTTCCATAATTAAATGGATGTGGTGCCATCATCTGAGACATCTGGAAGAAGTTGTGGCATTAGGACAGGTCCAGTTTGGGACAGGTTGACTTAGAGGTGCCCGGTGTGTGAGAGCCAAATGGAGTGTCAAGTAGACAATAGAAAATAAGAGACTGGGGCTGGGGATGTAGTTGTAGAGTGCTTGCCTTGCATGCACAAGGCCATGGGTTTGAGCTCCAGCACCACAAAAAAGAAAAAAAAAAAAAAAAAAAAAAAGAAAGAAAAGAAAAAAGAAAGCAAGAAAATAAGGGACTATAGTTAAGAGGAGAGGTCTGGCTGGAGATAAGCATTTGTGAGTTATCTGTTGGTGCTAATTTAAGCCTAAGTATGAATGAGATTTCCTCAGAGAAAAGTTTAGGATGGTAAAAAAAAAAAAAAAAAAAAAAAAAAAAAAACAAGGTTTAGTATCAGACTTGGAGAGCTCAATATTCAAGGTCAAGTAGAGGATAGTGAGATTACAAAGGAAACCCAAAAAACCCAAGATGATAACAATGGCTATGAATGCAGTGAGAACATTTTACTTTTATAGTTATTTTTATGATTGGGTGGAAAATTTTAGTTCAGGGGAAAAAAGTCTCTTTGACCTTAATTAACTTTCTAGATTTGAAAAAATAACACCTGGAGGCAAGAGGAAGAATATTTAACTACTAGAACTTTCCAGTACCAACATTTTGACAGGCAGGTGGCAGTCAGGTGAGTCTCTCAGAGGCCCCAGCCGTGCCAGGCATAATTAGCCCCTTGGTTACTGGATCATAAGTGAAAGAGGGGGGCCTGGGGATGTGGCTCAAGCGGTAGCGCGCTCGCCTGGCATGCGTGCGGCCCGGGTTCGATCCTCAGCACCACATACCAACAAAGATGTTGTGTCCGCCAATAACTAAAAAATAAATATTAAAAAAAAAAATTCTCTAAAAAAAAAAAAAAAAAAAAAAAAATAAGTGAAAGAGGCTTGGTGGCAAGGGACCACCTGGAGGGCATCTTAAGTCAGCATCTACTGTACTTAGAGATTTGGCAGAACTGGTACCTGTTGCTGAGCATCAGCCCTGCTTAGGAATCCTCACCAGCTGCTTCCTCCACCACTCTGCCTGTTCATTGTCTTCTAGACTCTTTTCTCTACCAGTACAGTATATTCATCATTTCTTGAGAACACCTTGCCTTATCATGCCTCCATAATCTTTCCTACCCCTAGGATGCCTTTTTCTTCTTCGTTTGGCGAATTCTGTGCATCTTTAAAGGCCCAGATGGAATATCACTTCCTTTGTAGTCTTTCTTGACCTACCAAGGCAAAATTAAGAGCTTCTTCATCATGGCTCCATACATTTTATGCACACTTTTATTATTGCTCTTATCTTGTTGGGTTGTGGCTGTGGTTCTGTTTCCACTGCAAATGTATAAGCTCCTTAAAGACTAGAGATATCTCATCTTTTCTTACATATCCAGGTTCTAAATGAATGCTTGATATAGAGGTTCTTAAAAAAAGAAAGAAAAGTCAGGCAGTGGCACTCACTTCTAATCCCAGAGGCTCAGGAGGCTGAGACAGGAGGATTGCGAGGCGAGTTCAAAGCCAGTCTCCGCAAAAGCAAAGTGCTAAGCAACTCAGTGAGATCTGTCTCTAAATAAAACACAAAAAATAGGGCTGGGAATGTGGTTCAGTGGTTGAGTGACTGGTACTCCTCCACTCCCACCAAAAGAAAAAAAGAAAAAGGTTATTGAACAACTTCTCAATGTGACTATAAGGTCTTAAGGAACCTAAAGCTTCTTTTCTCCTAAATTGTTATTTAAAATTCGGAGACAGGGCTGACACATGCTATAGTGTGGATGAAACTTGAAAACAGGCTAAAACAAGAAAATCACAAAAGGCTACATATGATATGTTCTGTTTATATGAAATGTCCAGAGACTTACCTGTACATAGAAATAGTAAGTAGATTCAGGGCTACCTTGAGCTGAGGGGTTGAGGAGAGAAAGGGAATGATTGTTCATGTGTTTGTGGTTTCTTTGTGAGGTGATGAAAGTGTCCTAAATTTGGGGCTGGGTGTAGCTAAGTGGCAGAGCACTTGCCTAATATGCATAAGGCCCTGGGTTCAATCCCCAGTGCTGCAGAAAAAAAGTTATAAAATCAATTGTGATGTTGCTTAACTCTGTGATATGCTAAAACCATCCAGTTGTGTACTTTAATTGAGTGAATTGTATGACATATAAATTATATCTCAGTAGAACTGTTAGTTTAAAAATACTTCAGCAACTTCTCTCACTGTATCTGACTCAAAGGAGAACTCAGAAGTTTCCTGCTGGGAAGGAGAGTAGACTCAATAAGAATGAGTGTGGAGAGGTGTGGTTATTGTGGGGTGCTGGGTAAGAAAAGACCCAGCTTAAGTGGAAATCAGGTTGAGTCCTGAGAAGAATGGGCCACAGAACATTTCAGAAGGAAGGATTCTGGTGAAAACGGAAACCACTTCAATGAAACCAGATTTCAGCAGAAAAGGCTGAGGTTAGCTTGAGAAGGGTGAAATTATGCTTTGAAACTGGTGGCTAAGTGTAGTCTCCTCACCTGGCCTGGGAATCTTTGAAGAGGGAGGACTTATCATTGAAGATACGGTTGAAATTCTGATACACAGTGCCTAGAAAACCAGCATCCCTGAAGTAGGGGACTTAAAAGGAGGACTGCTCTCCTTTCTCCCAGTTTGGGCCCTTCTGTAAAGGAGTGTGTCCTAGTGCTGGGCACAAGGACTTTGGAACCGACTTTGGAGCTGGCTCTCTAGGTTAGACAATGGCTGTTGGCATTTGCAGCTGCTTTGCCTTGTGCTGATCCCTCAATCGCTCTTTGCCTCCATTTTTTCTACTGTAAAATGAAGCTAAGAATCACACAGTACCTTCCTCATAAGTTTGTAGAGAGGATTAAATCAGACAAAATTGAAACTACATTTACATTTTGGGGAGAGAAAGGGAATGATAGTTCATGTGTTTGTGGTTTCTTTGTGAGGTGATGAAAGTGTCCTAAATTTGGGGCTGGGTGTGTAGCTAAGTGGTAGAGCACTTGCCTAATATGCACAAGGCCTGGTTCAATCCCCAGTACTGCAGAACAAATTTCTAAAATCAATTGTGATGTTGCTTAACTCTGTGATGTGCTAAAACCACCCAATTGTGTACTTTAATTGAGTGAATTGTATGGTATATGGTGCATGGTCATAGAGAGCACTAAATGGATTGCTGAAGAAGTGGCTGGTGTGTAGCCAGCCCTGAGTGGGCTCTAAGATTCAAGGAAAAGATGGCAACTACTCACATGGAGGTGGTGATTGGGAAATGGTCTGAAGATTGTTAGCTGCCTCATTGCTCAATTTGCCAGTGGGGCTCATACTTCCTGTTTTCAGTGTCTGGGAGCTCTGATGCTGGAGCTCCTCAAGTCTGGACAAGATCATCTTGGCCCCTGGAGGGAGAAATGCAAAAGCTGAATAGCAACTCAGGCTGGGCTGGGTCCCTTAACTTCAAATCATGCCTTTACTTTCCTAGCAAATTTCTGCTTCCACAAAACAGTACAATCCTAGGATGGGACAGAGAGAAGGAAGCTTTCCAGGAAGTTCTCTTTTAATTCTATAGACATTTAGTTGTCTTTGAAATAGCCACAGCATTTGGTGCTTTTATTAGGTGGCAGGATTGTACTAAGAGACTTGGGAACTCATGAATATTTAAAACAATCCTCAGAGGTAATTATTGCCTCTTTTTTTTACAGTGGAGGAAACTGAGCCACAAAGTTACTGGCCTATCCCAAGTCATATGGCTAGTGTTAGAAGAAAGATTATAATCTAACCTACTTAACTCCAAATCAGTATTCTGAACTGCTGCAGCATCCCATGTGAATCAACATGCTAGATGATGGGTATTAAAAGCTAAATATCTGGGTTCTTTTTTTTTAAATCTTTATTTTGTTTATTTATTTTTATGTGGTGCTGAGGATCGAACCCAGGGTCTCACACATGCCAGGCAAGCGCTCTACCGCTGAGCCACAACCCCAGCCCTACTCTGGGTTCTTGACCTCCAGAGATCCACAGAATTCACATACCTTGTGCCTTCAAAATTCCACTCAGAAAATTGGCTATTTATGCAGAGAAGTCATGCTGATCATGTCTTGAATTTTTCTCAGCCCTTCATATATTCTGACCAATTATTCCCAAAGGTTTTTATCCCAGTCAGAGGTGCATATCAGAAACACCTGGGGAGTTTTCCTAAAATCACGAGCTCTGGCAACAGCCCTGACCTGAATCACAAACTCTGCAGGTGGGGCATAAGTGTGTATATATTTTTAAAAGGTTTTCAGGTGACTTGCCTTAGAAACACTGCCAAAATCCATTAACATGACTTAGAAATTTCAACATTTTGACATCCAATTATTTCTCTCAGATTGCCTCTACATCCCAGTTCCTCAGAACCTGATGTTTGGTTCAAAATGTGTGGTCACCCCCATTAGAACACCATCCAGCATTGGATCCTGAGCCTCTTGATCTTAGGGACAGCAATGACTTGCCCTGAGCTACATTAACACAGAGAAAATTCAGTCCCATCTTCATATGCAGACGTTAGGAAATTCTGTTTTCTGTTCCCTAAATGCCACTGGCTCAAGCTGGTGTTTTGGATCAGCAATTTTCACTCATGCAAGTGTTCTTCTTGGTTGAGGCCAGTTAAAGTATTGTTATGCCACAGAATATAGAGAATGTAAAGAGGACCTCTGGGGAGGGTAGTCCAAGATGTGCATTGCACAAAGGCATCAGGCTGAGGAGGCAATCAGGAACCAAAACAGCCTGCACACCACTTACCAAGCCATGAGTCTCTGACTTGGGGCACTGTGTTGTGCCTTATGAGCTATAGAGAACCTGTCCTACAACTCTCCTAACCTCGACTTCCTATCTCACATTAATCTGAGATGCTCCATTAACACACTGAGAAAACTCAGCACCAATCCCTCACACAGATGGTTTTCTGTTCCTCATATGCCATAGATTCATATTGGCATTTTGGATCAGTTTTCATTCTTGAAGGTTCTTGGTTGAGGTCAACCCAAAAGCTGTCCATCCAAGCCCTAAAAGAAACTTCAGGATAGTCACCTTCATAATTTTTTCCCTCTTATTCTACCCACCCACTTCCCATATAAGACCAAGGAGAAGCCAAAATTTTCAGAAAAATGACTTTTTATTGATCACCTTTATTCACAATTATAAAAAAATAGATATAAATAAAAATAGTGGAATATAATTATTAAATATTCAGTATACAGGTGTGATCCTTACCCCACCCAGTGAGGATTGAATAAACTAGACTGAAAGGTCAGAAGGAATAATTGGCCAGAAAGAGATCTCTACATGGAAGTAAAACAGATATTTAGTTTTGGTCATGGGTCATACCCAAGAATAATACATTCACAAGTATCATCATGTGGGACCCAAGAAGCCTCAGGAGTGACCCACAACCTCTCTAGACAAACTACTCAGTGTGGTATCACAGTCCACAGTTTAGGGAATTATCTAGACTTCTAGTCAGACTCAGGAACACACCAGCTCTTACTCACACTTACACTTACGGCTGGTGCACAAGTACACACATATATACATATATATAAAACTTTCTGTTCCATTCATGGAATGTCAGAGCTTTTCCTCAAGTCATTAGTGTCTCTACTCCCCAAACAACTGTTCCCAATTTGGCCAAGCTCCCTCAAGAGACCTCAGCTGTTACACTTCCTAGTTAGGAAATTATTCATTTCCCAATAGCAGGCCTCATGAATGACCCTGTTAGGGGGAGCCAGCTCTCCTCCTACGCATGCACAGGAGATGTCATTTTTAACT
This sequence comes from Urocitellus parryii, assembly GCF_045843805.1. Lineage (NCBI taxonomy): Eukaryota > Metazoa > Chordata > Mammalia > Rodentia > Sciuridae > Urocitellus > Urocitellus parryii. The sequence goes on along the minus strand of NC_135535.1, from coordinate 161,113,630 downwards.
CCAGGAGGATAGTCCATAAAAAGACAATTTTTAGTCAATACCATCCTGAGTCAGGATCACCTCTCCATCCTTGCCAGGGGTATCTGGGCAGCCAGCACCCAGGCCTGTGGCTGAGAGTAAAGCTATTGTTGCTCAGCTTGTTGGGCAGCACAAGCAAAAGCATCTCTGCAGAGCCTATTTTCCCCAGTCTCTTCCTTACAGCTGCTGGAGATGACCGTACTGCAGAAATGATGGTCAGCATGGGAGTGGGGAACCTATTTCTTTTCTCCCTAGGCTTCCTGGGGGCCCTCAGAGGGCTAGGCCATTCTCTTCCCCAATGTGGGTGTGGATCCAGGGCAGGAACTGTGAGACCCTTGTGTAGACACCTGGCTTGTTCTTCAAAGCACATCCACTGCCCCAGCTCACAATGCCAGTCAGAGTCAGGCGGCCTTGGGTGGAGCAGATGAGGGGCCCTCCAGAGTCTCCCTGGAAAGCCAAAGACACAAGAAATGAGCCCTGGAAGTAATGAATAGGGGGCCTTCTGATCACACCACCCAACAATGTCTGACAGAATAGGGAGAGGTTCCTGAAGTCAAAGTCCTAAGTGACTTTTTCATATCCTACCATATCAAGTTTAAAATCCTTTATTTGGCTTTCAAAGCCCTGTCATCTGTTGCCATTCCATCCATGCTCCTAGACCCTGCTTCTCCTCCCCATCTTGGAATATTCCACACCCAGTCTGAGTTTTGTATCTTTTTTATCCTTTCTTCCCTCTACCTATTTAAATCCTTATCAAGTCACATTCTCTTTAAAGCTTCTCCTGCCTCTCCTAAACACTGAGTCTTTTGTAATTCACACTGCATGCATCCTGAGCATGGAGTTACACTGCCTTCTACTAGTGCCTTTTTCTAATGATGTTAGTGCCTAGCACAGAGCCAGGCTCATGCCAAATGTTTGGGGTACACAAAAACATTGCTTTAATCTCCCCCAAAGACCTGATCTCCTTATTCTGATTTCCTATGTAAGGACTTCCCAAAGTTGATGAAGCCAGACTCAGGAGCACTGGGGAGATTTGGGGGTAATGGAAAGGGTTGCTTCGAAATCTTACCTGGCAGGAATCTGTTTCCCACTGTGGGTCAGCAGCACACAGCATGTTGGTGGTGACTTCAGAGCCATAGTAGTGGGGCTGCTGACACTCCTGGTGGGAAATCAGCTTCACAACAGTCATTTTTAAATTCTTTGAATATAAATAGTCAGCTAGATGGAGGAAAGAGCAAGGAGTTTGCATTAAGATGTGTCTCTCTGGGAACCTGCCATGAAGGGAACCAACAAAAATGTCCCTACTAGGGAAAACTCTTTTTCTTTTTCTATTGCAATCTAAGTCTTTACTCCACCCATAGCCACTAATCCCTCATCTATTTACCTTTGTGGCCCATCACTCCCTAAACAATGCTTCCCTCTCCATCCCTGGATCATCTGCCACACGCATTGTACTCCTATCTCCAGTCTTCCCTTGATCATGTTGCAATCACTTCAACTTCACAACACTCTCCCAGGAGCCCTCTCAGTCAGCTCCAAATGTTACTTACTAGGATTCTCTTTTCCAAAGCCAGTGATCTCGCAGCTTGTGCCAAATTCGGCGTCACCATGGCTTGGGGGCAGGCAGATGGTCTGTATGGACCGGGATGGCTGTGCACACTGGCCCATGCTGGAACGGATCTTCAGCAAGGCTGGGGGGAGAAAAGAGTCACAGGATAAAGATCACCACTAAGTCAAGTGGTTACCATCTCTCTCTCCTCCAAATGCTGAGGGAGTGGCTATGTATATCTCTAGGTAAGTTAGGGTTATAAGCTATACAGGAAAGTCTGCTGATTACTTGTCACCAGGAAGTCTCTCTGCTCCATACTCCAAGGAATTCATTTTAGCTACTGATCAAGGCTTAGACAGCTAGGGCTACTGCATTATAGCTGCACAGATTGTTTTCTGCAAAAAGCCCTACTGAGGGAGCCAAACTAAAATCCAGCCCAAGGATCTACTCTCCAAATTCTATATCCTGATACAGACAGAAGCTGCATCCATCCTAATTTGTACAAACAAGATAGTCCCAGACCAAGCCATAGGTCCATAGAGCTATTTCCATTCAGAAGAGGCTTTGGGGTCTCTGTAGAGGAGCACCAGATCCTTCAAATATTTCATCTTGAACTCTTTTCCACCATTCCCTGTTGTATAGGGAGGGATTTCAAATTCCTCCACAACTTCATCCTCCACTTAGCTCTTTCCCTGGACCTCTCTTCCCCTCTGGCCATTATTATTTTCACTCACCAATATCATTGTGGTGAGATAGGCTGTCAGCACTATAGTCTTCATGCAGGATGAGCTGTTCCACTTCAAACTTCATCTCCCCGAGGGTATTGGAGTTAAGCCTTGACTGACCCAGGTAGACAATATAGTCCCGCTTCTGTTGGTGATTACTGTAGGAGATAACATGTATCAGACAGCCGGATCCCATGAAATTCTGTCATTTCCCCTTCCACATCACAGAGGCCTCAAAACATAACTTATCCCCAAGGCCATGAGCCACATGGAAAAAAGCTGAAGGGAAGAATAGAAATTGAATCCTCTGCAGGGAAGAAGAAAGAGATGTGTTTGGGTTGGGGCAGGAGAGTCAAAGAGGAGAGACAAAGGAACGTACATGAAACAGTGTGTGGCACTGACTACCCAGCAAGGACTGATGAGGCTTCCTCCACACACATAAGTGACAGAGCCTCCCCGGTGCTTCCGGTAGATGGCTGCAAACCAGGGTTGGTTCTCAATGATGGTAGCTTCTCCACCGATAATCTTAAAACGAGGCCTCAGAGCCTTCTGGCCACACTGAAACTTTAGTTGGCCTGGAGGAAAAAGAAATGAATGTCTTGGGGAGGCAAGAAGAATAAAGTATCTTACTCAGGCAGGCCTCCCTCCTTAACCCCGCTGGATAGAGATAGGGGACATATGAATTTGTCCCCTTCCCCTCCACTGGCATAAGCAATCAGTGACACTTACCACCAAAGCAGTCTTGCACCATGCACTCTTGGACAAACTGCTTTAGGCCAACCTGCACATAGCACCAGGGCCGTCTCTGGTTGTCTGGGTTCCTGGCAACACAGAGGGGCAAAGGATGTCATTCCAACCCAGGCTACCTTCCCTGAATCCTCCCTTCCAGGGAAGACTCAACCAGAGGCCTAGCTTTTCTCATGCTGTGGCTAGCACTCTGGGAGCAGAAGAGATGGTAACAAGGGCTCCTGAGAGGCAATGGGAAGAAATCCTGGTTTTTGTTGCCCCCTCCTCACCTGCAGTAATTATGCTTCCCCAGGCCCAGGTGAACAGCATCAGGTCTATGGGCATGATACGTTTTCTGAAGAACAGTGGGAGAATTCCAGTCCAGGCAGGGCCGGCCCTTGGTGTCAGTATTGGCCTTTCCTCGGTATAAGTGACCATTCCCCTCATAGCAAGTTTTTGATGTATCTATAATGGATGTGAAGATGAGAGAATATTAAAATGGGTAGAAATACAGGCATTTTCAAGATGACATGTTTCAGACCTGGCAGATGACACTGGAAATGGTCTCATTCTATCTCCCTACCTCACTTTTGTATAATCACTGTTTCATGAGTGTGTGTGTGTGTGTGTGTGTGTGCGTGTGTGAGAGAGAGAGAGAGAGAGAGAGAGAGAGAGAGAGAGAGAGAGAGAGATTGACTGTGTATACCATACAGCAATGAACATGTCACCTGCCCCTCCTCCAGCAACTAGCTTCTGTCTGCTCCTGCAACCCACTCATCTATCTCTTCCTGCCCTGAAATCTCTGGTGCCTCCTTCTTCCCAGTTAGAATCAGAATCTCCATACCTATTTCACAGTGCTCCCCTTGGAATTTCTTTGGGCAGATACATCGCCGAATGTTGGAGAAATACTTGTAGGACACACATGTTCCACCATTCAGACAGCCACAGTTTGCTGAAGGGCACAAAGGTGGGGTAAGCAATGAGCCTGAGAGAAGCCAGTCCTGCAGCAGAGGCAGGGAGGGGCTGCCCCCTACGGCTTTCCAAGATGTGTGTGCAGCCAACTATTGTGCAAGGGATAGATACTCACATGCGTCTGATGCTTGAAGTTCATGCCTGCCCTGCAAGAGACACACGTGGTCACTTAAGGTCCCATGCATTGGGACTCCAGGATGAGGATAAACTAGTCCCAATACCAAAATCCACTCTTCCCTCCATCTCCTCTGTCCTCACCCTGTTCATATCTAACCAATTCTCAAATGAAAGACTATGAATGTTTTTACAGGGAGAAATAGATTGACTCAAGTAAGTTTCAAGTACATATGCCCCCAGGATAGGGCGGTTCCTGAAGTTTCTTCTTTCCTGACCTGAGAGTATGAACCCCCTTAGTTCTCAAGGGCCCCACTGACACACTGCTCTATTTCTCCGGGAGAGTCTGGCCTTGCTGTTGATGGAATCCGGAGGACTACAGCTATCTATGCAATTCCTCTCTTCCCCTGGCACTGTTCAGGGGTCCTACAGCCCTCTTCTGCGACAGTCACAACAGGGTAACCACTCACTTCGGTGTCGCTCACGATCAGGGCGCAGTGAAGCAGGCACGCCAGCAGGACTCTCATAGTGGAGAAGTTGCTCTAGAAATTGGTTCTGCAAAAGGAGGAGAAGTCAGGGCAAGAAGCAGAGGGACGAGAAGGCGTGTCCAGTGGCTTACTGCAGCTTGGGGGGGGACCCCCGGGTGCCCTGCGGGGTGAGTCAACTTTGACCAGGCTCCCCAGGCCGGATGGTCTCTTCTTTCTGGGGTATACAGGCTCTAGGAGCAGCCTGCATCGACACCCGCTGAGGTAAGCTTGGGACACAAGCTGTGACCTGGCTCGCCACAGCTGCAAAGCCGAGGCTACCCGAGGTCAGGGGAAGGGAGGTGTGCAGGAGTCGGAGCTGCGGCACTTCTGGCCCCGCGCTGTTAAGGCGAGCAGCACTCACCGGTTTCTGCGGCTGAAGGGCGCGGGCGGGTACTGCAGGGACGGCTTTACACTGCTAGGCTCTGGGGCTCTAGCCTCGGTGCTGTGCTGCTGGCTGGCAGTGCCGGCCCCTATATTAGGACCCGCCCCAGCCCTGGCCCCGCCCCGCGCTCGGATTGCCCGCTCCACCCCCTCCCCTAGCCTTTCCTGCCCTGGTACCCGCTGTGACCCGGGCCCCGCTGCTTCTGCCACTTTGACAAAGAATAGGGGCCAAAGCAATCTCAAGCGCTGAGGACGAACTGAGTTTGGACTGAAAGTTCGAGAGACGTGTAAATTCTTCTCCCCTCCTCCCATTCACCTGGCCCTGGGCCCCGCTGAGTACGCTGCGTCCCACTAATTGCAGAGAGGGAAGGGCACCTGTATTCTCCAAGCCCCCACCTCCCTAGAGAGTGATTCAGACCCTTGATTAGAGGGGCATAGTCCGCCGCTCTTATAGTCTCTGCCAATGAGAAAAACGTACCGGACACAAGTTAACTGAAACAGACACAAAATCACCTGAAAAGAGGGATGGCCTCCATCGAGTGCTGATCCCCAGATATCACAATACAGCCTCCCCAAACACCACCAACACATCCAGTCACAATAAAGCTGGATTTGTTTCTCACCTTAGTAAGGGAGTTTAGTATTGTTATCAAAGAGGGAAATGCAAGGTCAAATTTTATTGAGAATTTGCTGTTTGGTTTGAAGTTCGTCTTTGAAGAGGGGGAGTTGAAAGCATGATAAAGATTAAATAGGGGTCATGATATGATATTATAGGATTGTGGGAACAAAATCTGAGGCCACAAACTATTGAAGCTTCTTGTTGAAGTGTTGATGGATTTTTAGCAAGTTCCTCTAATGAACAACCCATTTATTTGCCTGGGAAAGAATAAAGTTATTTAATAAGACAGTGGAATAGTAAAAACTTATTGATGTAGACTGAAAATTGTGGAGGGATAGAAATTCTGATTTTACTTCAGAGTAGAGGAACTGGGGTCTGGATGACAAGATAAGAGGAAGGTTTATTTTTCACTGTATGCCCTTTTGCACTTTAAAAATTTAAAAACACATCCCTGTACCATCCATTTCAAAAAGGTAATTACACATCTTAAAATGCATGTAGATCTTGGTGTATAGTTCAGTGGTAGAGTGCTTTCCTAGCATGTGTGAGGCTCTTGGTTCCAATCCTAGAATTAAAAAATAATAATAAATAAAATGCATGTGTATATAGTATTCTACTGCATCATAGAGTGTTGTTTATATTAAGATTAAAAACAATTATTTTTGAAATAAAATTGGCCTCCAAAAAGATCATGTGTAAATGATTCCACTTGCCCTTCCTGCCTGAGGACAAGCACACACATTTGTGTACAGATGCAGGCACGTGTGTATGTGTGCTTATGCACATACACACTTATACAGAGAGGCCTCAGGCATAGTTGGAGGACTCTGTAGTTCAGTCACTTTCATCTTTCTTTCCTAGTGTCAGGACCTAGGGCTCAGAAGTCATTTTGATGCTACCCAACTGGGTTCATTACCTTCATAGGAGGGAGGAGCCTGAATCCCTGTCATTCCTTAGGGCTCAAGCCTCATTTCCTTTTCCTGCTCCACCTACAGCAATTTACTGCCTTGCAAACCTGGACATTGAGTCTGGGTCAACACTTGAGAAATGCAGAATGAAAGTAGGGAGAGTGCCAGGGGGTAGGAAGGAGGAAGGGCCCTTTGCTCTGCTCCAGCTGGAGGCCTTAGGATGCCAACATCTGAATGGGGAAAGTACATAATTTTAGAAAGGCAGGTGACCCATCATCCTCCAGGGTTAGCTTTTCTATGCTCATTACTCTGCCAGCTTTCCATGGGACCACTGAGTCAAAAGTTCCAACCTCTCAGAGCCGGGATTGCTACTTCCTCTAGAAGACTGTGGCCAGTTTTGTTTAGATTTGAGAACCCATTAATTGTAAATAAACGTGATCAAAACGCAGAGATGTTGCAGCCTGAGGACTTAGCCCGAAACTCCTAGGTTAGTTATCAGGAAATTCCCAGCAGTCTGTCGTGATTCATGTTGCTCCCCCAGCAGCTCTCATGACTCTGAATTACTTGGCTGGAGGCCGTCATGCTGATTCTTTGAGAGAAGGATGACCTCATTTCCTCCTGGACAAACAGAGACCGTTATGCAGTGTGACGCCCTTCTCCCCACTACTTCCCCCTGCCACCTCTTCACCTGGGTGAATAATTCTAGCACCTCGGACTCTTCATAGAACTGCCCTTTTATACTTGCTGATCTTCAGATTCCTTTGGAATCTCTGATCATCTTTTGGTCCGGCTTGTGGTAGATTTTCAGTTCTTTGAGAACAAAGAACATATCTTAGATATCTTTATATTTCCCCCAGCACTTTGTACATACTTTATTCATGTAGGCGCTTTATTGTGAATGAATAGTGAATGAGTAGGAAAAGACAGCTTTGAGGCACCCCGGAAGGTTGCCTTCTCCTGCTCCTTTTTTTTTTCCCCCTGTCATAGGGAGCAGTAGTGGCTTATACTATATTTTGTACAGTATTTCTGTCTTGTGCTTACAGGCACTTTGAGAACCATTCCTTTTTAAACTCACAACTGCCTTGTGATATAGACTGGGATTGTTATTCACGTTTTGTAGACAAGAAAAACGAAGTATAGAGAAGATACATAGTTGATGAGTGACCAAGCACTAGAACCCAGGTCTTCTGACTCTTGTTCCTGTACTCTGTAGTTCAGTATCTCCATAAAGAGGCTGTGAAGAGAAGGACCATATGATATAATATTCAGCCAGCCCATGTAGGATGCTCCAGTTCAGATATCCAGCTCTAGCCCACTTACTGGCTTTGGAGACTTTCTTCCACAAAAACTGCTTGGACTTGGGCTGTGGTTGTGGCTCAGAGGAAGAGCACTTGCCTAGTATGTGTGAGGTACTGGGTTCAATCCTCAGCACCACATAAAAATAAAATGAAGATATTGTGTCCACCTAAAACTAAAGTAAATAAATAAATATTTTTAAAAAAACCTGCTTGGATTTGGGCTTTGAGCTCCTAGGATGCCCACTTTGTAATACAAGTTAGTTGCTTGCCTGAATTCCAGGAACTCACTTTTGCGGTCAAGACCATCTGAAGTTTCTGCTGAGGGTAAGAGAAAATGGAACTGAATGCTATGATTTCATTAAATTTTTCCTGACTTCAAAAGGGAAGCCACCAACCCAGCCTCTATTCTGAGGGGTCCAGACCTCCTGATTCTGATGTGGCAACATAGACTGATGAAGGGGCCCCTTTTTAGGAGCTGCTTATTAAAGAGCAAGAAGCTGGGCTCAGTGGTACATACTTGTAATCCCAGCAACTCTGGAGGCTGAGGCAGGAAAATCTCAAGTTCAAAGCCAGCCTCAGCAACTTAGTGAAGCCCTAAACAACTTGCCTCAAAATAAAGACTGCCTGCCTCAAAATGAAAACTTCTTTAAAAAGGGGTTAGGATATGGCTCAGTGGTTAAGCGCCCTTTGAGTCAATCCCTGGTTTAAAAAAAAAAGGCGTCGGGTGGGGGGCGCAGGCAGATGCCAAGTATGCAAGGAAGAGTAGATTATCTAAACATGGCCTTGGCCTTGAGACTATGCCCAGGAAATTTGGCTCCTTGAAAGACTATTTTCTCACCAGCTGGACACAAAGGGAAGTTCACATTGAGTCACAGGATATATTCCTGGGTTTCTATACTAAGAATATTCAGCATGGTACTATAGAAAGACCACAGTCAAGTTGAATGTTCTTAGAAAAGTCACTCTTTCAATCTCAGTTCTTCCACCTGCAAAATGAAGCAATACAACACCCTGCCAGTACCTCACTGTAGATTGAATGAGATGCTTATTTGTAAAAATGTCCATTCATGGCTGGGTACAGTGGTGCATGCCTTAATCCCAGCAACTCAAAAGGCTGAGGCAGGAAGATCGCAAGTTCAAAGCCAGCTTCAGCAACTTAGTGAGAACCTAAGCAACTTAGAGAGATCCTGTCTCAAAACAAAAAAAGGTTGGGAATATGGCTCAGTGGTTAAGTGCCCCTTGGTTGAATCCCTGGTACAAAAAAAAAAAAAAAAAGTGTCTGTTCCTTTCTTCCTTCATTCAGTATTTATGATGGAACTACTTTGTGCCAAGCAAAGTTCAAGATGCTAGAGATAGAACTTTGTGAATTGTAATTCCTACCCTTCTCTTCCTGTCTTTGTCTGTCTTGGCCCAGAAGATCAGGCCTTGCTGGAGTCCATCTCAGGATTCCAGTTAAGTGGGGATGCTGTGTCCTTGGCCCACAGTTCCCAATAACTGGCAGCTGGGACAGACAGCTGCATGTGCTGCTCGCCCCCACAGCCCCAACTCCCACTCACCCCTTCCCTGCTGTCTATGGCTTTGAGCCACCTGAAATTCTGTTCTTTTCCTCTTAGGAATGGGGTGAAGAGATCCCTCAGCAATCCTGGGGAAGGGACAGGAACGCTAGTCACATGCATACTTGAGTCTGAGGAACCCCTTCTTCCTGTGCATTTGGTGTAAATGGTAAATTGCACTGGCAACAAAAGCCATGTCTGGGCCTGTAACATGATAGGGGAGGTGGTGGAGCTTCTGGGCCCCCAGAGGCCTGTGGAAAGGAGTGGAGAGAAGCCACATACTTGCCTCCTTACTCATGGAAAGCAAAGAGCTCAGGGCCTGGACCCTGAGGTTAACATGTTTCGTCAATAACACCGTGAAGCAGGGACTAAGTTGGTCCTTCCAGCTTTGGCCTATGATCCCCTAAACTTCCTTGCCCTTTCAGGCCTTACCATCTCTGAGCAGATTTTCTAGCCCCACCAAGGTCAGTCAGCTCAGACCTCTGTGTGGATGTATTGAGCTTTGGCCAAAATTTTCTTTGTCCCTAACTGAAAGACAGTTACTGCATAAGTGAGGAACTTATTGCCTTAAAGGAATGTTGCTTGTGACTTTCCAGACCTTCTGGATTCTGAATCCTTCACCAAAGTCAGACCCTGGTCCTAGAACCTTTGCTTAGAGCTCAGGTTGACATGTTAGATGTCAATGGATACTTCATCAGAAGTTTCTGGGCATACCTAGGAACAGAGGGCTAGAATGAGAAAACAGAAATTGGTGGTTTGCTGAAAACTGCCAAGTAGTCAATGATGTTTAGGGAAACATGTTCAGCCAGGAGCTGAAATACTAAAACTTCCTGTTCAGAAGGAAAGCAAGATAACATCCACTGCCCATATGATGTATAAGTTCATGTGCTCATGGCTCTCCCAAGGTATATTCTGTGTGATGGATTCTATAGATTTCTCTGCCTTTAAATCAAGTGCAAGCACTTCCTCTTCCATTACACAGAGAGGAAAATAGAGGCCAATGAAGGGAAGTGAATCATCTGAGTTCACTCACTGAAAATGATGAGAGTCAGAACGCACAGATTTTGAGGAACCTCATGACACATTTCCATCCTCTCCCCTTCTATTCTGAACTTCAGCTCCTCCCTTCCTGACCACCCTTCATTCCCACCCTAAGTCTCTATCTTCCCTATGCACCTGCAGAAGGTGATTTTTTCTTCCAAGCAGTGACTGAAAACACTTTGATGAGCTTCTGGGGAAAGTTTCAAGCTAGCTACGCCTTGAAGGTAGGACAAGTCTTTTTTAGAAGATGCTACAGGACTAAATGCATGGATATCTATGGGAAGAGATATTACAGGGATAGATACATAAGGAGCAGAGACATAGCAGGGTCCTTCTCAGTGATAGGTGTGTGTGCATAGCTTGAGTGGGAGGAACAGGATGTGGGTAATTCAGCCAGGATGTTCCTTGTTTATTCTTGAGGTAGTGATGGTAGGAAGTCTGTCTTCTCCAAGGGGATTTATAATCTATCCCTTATTAAATGTACATAATAAGCCAGGCATGGTGGTACATGCCTGTAATCCCAGCAATTTAGGAGGCTGAGGCAGGAGTATTGCAAGTTCAAGGCCAGTCTCATCTCAGCAATTTAGAAAGCCCTAAGCAATTTAGTGAGACTCTATCAAAATAAAAAGGGCTGGGGATGTAACTCAGTGGCAAATCCCTAACATTTAACTGGGTTAAATCCCTAATACCAAGACAAACAAACAAAACATAATAAAACTGGGTATACTGGCATACACCTATAGTCCCAGGTATTTTGAAGGCTGAGGTGTGAGAGTTGCTTGAGTCCAGGAGTTTGAGACCAGTCTGGGTAACGTAGCAGGACCCTGGTTCAAAATAAATAAATAATGACCAACTTTAATTTGCATGGCCTTCATTTTCTTTTCAAATCTTAAAAACACCCTTTAAGAAAGGTACTACTGGGGCTGGGGATGTGGCTCAAGCTGCAGCGCACTCACCTGGCATGCGTGCGGCCTGGGTTCGATCCTCAGCACCACATACAAACAAAGATGTTGTGTCCGCCGAGAACTAAAAAATAAATATTAAAAAAAAAAAGAAAGGTACTACTAAGAGACTGGGGCTATAGCTCAGTGGCAAAGCACTTGCCTCGCAAGTGTGAGGCACTGGGTTCGATCCTCAGCACCAATTAAAAAATAAATAAATGAAGATATCGTGTCCATCTACAACTAAAAAAAAATTTTTAAAAGAGAGAAAGGTATACTAATATCACCATTATGTACCTAGCTCACAGGGTTTAAGCAATTTCCCCAAGGGCACACTGTAGGTAAAAGGTAGAGCTGGAACTCACATTCAAACTTGGTTGATTCCCAGAGTTTGGAGAAGTGTCTCTGAAACAAAATCACATTCAGTCAGGAAATAAGGATGTTTATCCTTACCATGGAGAATCTTCCTACTTCTAACCCATGAGGACATCCCAGCATAGCTCCAACTGTCCAAGTCCTGTCTGTATTAGTTCCTGCCTGCCCAGCTCAAGCCTAACTTTGATAAAAATGCCCTTTCTTTGGTTTAATATAGTTAGCCACAGTTGCATCTGCTTGGTCTAATCAGAAACATGGCTCTGCGTACGTATTTATGGGTATCGTTGGAACTCTCTAAGGCCAGTCTTCCTTTATCACAATCACTATTCACCCATATTTAAATGACAGGAATACTCTAGAGCTTCTCTGTGGAGGAATAATAATAGCATCTATTTATTGAGCATACCTTTTGTTTAGCAGGCTTTAGGCTAACAGTTCTGTATGTGTCTCATTTAATCCTTTGTGAGGGAGATGCAATTTCATTCCCACTTTGTGAACAAGGAAGTTGAGGTTCTGTGTCCAAGGTCACATAGCCAGTATTTGACAGAACTATCAAGGACAAACCCAGGATTCTTGCTCCAAAGTCTATAGATTTGTTGTTTCATTTTGTATTACTGAGACACAACCCCAAACTTTGCAATGTGTTGCACATGCTAGGTAAGTCCTCTACCACTTTGCTACACCCCTAGTCCCAAAAGCTTATACTGATAATCAATATGATAGTGTTCTCTTTGCCTCTCCCTGAGAAAACTGCCCTGCTGAATAGGAGCTCATGTGTCCAAACTAATAAATATTCACTAATGTTATGTTTTTGACTTGCAGGGTAATAATAATCACCTGGCTTGAAAGTTTTTAAAGTACAGATTTTCAGCTTATTTCCTTGGAAATTCTAATTCTTTAGTTCTAGGATGGGGCCCAGGTATCTTAACTTGCTCCCAGGGGATTCTGCTAAACAATTCTCAGTAAAAATAATATTTTCCATATATGCCAACTCAAAAATAGGGTGTGTTGGTTATTTTTCACCTGGGAATGCCCAACTAAGCCACATAACTACACCCCTAGTCCCAAAAGCTTATACTGATAATCAATATGATTGTGTTGTCTTTGCCTCTCCCTGAGAAAACTGCCCTGCTGAGTAGGTGCACTTCTACCCATCCCTACTCTTTGAGGTGGCAGTCCAAGAACACTAGTCAGGAAGGCCAGGCCTGGAAGGAAGACAGACTTTTGAACGGAGCTTCCCAGGGTGAATCAAAGAATGGAGTGTATACCTGACAGCCTTGCGCCAACTGAGTCACCCTAAGCTGACTCTTCTAAAGAAGATTTAGAAGATTTCTGTTCTCACGAAATTAATTGTTTCAGGGTTTTTTGTTTTTGTTTTTGTTTTGGTACTTGAGCTTTTTTTAGATTCCTAGTGATAGTTTCACTTTAAAAATGCCAAACGGATGGCTAATTGTAGAACTGTAGAGTTTTTTCCATATAGAAACTGAAAGAGCTTCGGGCATCAGAGGAGCCCTCAGAATCTTAACAATGGATGAGAAATTGACACCTCAAGACCTTGGAAAGTCAGGAGAAACAAAGTAAAGGCTAGAACAAAGCAAAGTTGGGAATACCTGTACTTACATATGTACTTTCTGTCTTTGATATTTCCTTAGTTCCAGTACCAGTTCTCTTCTGAGCTTCTCAAGGTCAGCTTTTGTTTACTTGCTGTTTTTAAATTTCTAGGCTCTTTTAGTTCCACTTGAATGCCTTTTCAGACAGGATAGAACAGTAACAATGGACTTAGTAGTCTGTGGGATGACCACAATATTTGCATCATTGTTGGTGTAGGGTCCTGAAGCTGTGCTCAGTCTATACATGGCAATCAGCTTATTCTATTCATAAAGAAAATTTCAATCTAAGTTCTAAACACAAAAGAATTGAGCTCAACTCAAACTATTTATTTCATTCAAATATTAAGGCATATGAGAACTCGGGGTGGCTCATGTCTGTCATCCTAGCAGTTAAGACAGGGGAATTGAAAGTTCAAGTCCAGTCTCAGCAACTTATCAAGACCCCAGTGCCAAAAAAAACAAACTAAGGCACAATTAGCACATGCTAAGTTCAGAGGACCCACAGAACAGGATAAGGTCCTACTCTAAAGAAGTCTGAAATCTGGTTAGGAAGATAAAACAAATTTACTAGAAATAACAACTAAGAAGGCATTAAGTAGAATGCCTACTATTGTTAAAAAAAAACACAGAAAATGAGTTTTTTGAGGGTGTGGAGAAATTGAGACACTCGTGCACTATTGGAACTGTAAAATGGTACAACCACTATATGGCAATTCCTCAAAATATTAGAGCTACCAAATGATCCAGCAATCCCACTTCTGGATGTATATCCCAAAAAAATGAAAGCAGAGTTTTGAAGAGATATTTGCATACCTATGTTCACTGTATCACTGCTCATAATAGCCAAGAGGGGGAAGCAAATCAAATATCCTAAATAGATTAATGAATTAAAAACTGTGGTATAGGGGCTGGGGTTGTGGCTCAGCAGTTGAGCGCTTGCCTAGCACATTGGAGGTGCTGGGTTCAATCCTCAGCACCTCATAAATGTAAATAAATAAAATAAAAGTATTGTATCCACTTACAACTAAAAAAATTTATTTAAAAAAAACTGGGGTATATACATACACTAGACTATTATCATTTTTCAAAAAAGAAGAAAATCGCTGGGTGTGGTGGTACATGGCCTGTAATCCCAGTAATTTAACAAGACTCTATCTCAAAATAAAAAATAAGGGACTGGGGTTGTGGCTCAGCGGTAAAGTGCTCGCCTAGCACATGCAAGGGCCTGGGTTCGATCTTCAGCACACATATAAATAAATAAAATAAAGGTATTGTGTCCAACTACAACTAAAAAATAGGTATTTTTAAAAAATGGGCTGGAGATATAGCTCAGTGGCAGAGCACCACTGGGTTCAATCTCTAGTACCACAGTCAGATAATACTCCCAGAAAAAGTTGAGGCTGAGAATAAATATTTTACATGTTATTAAGAATAAACTTTGGATGTGTTTAATTGTGATATATGTATGCATGCGTATACAAGCAGTAAGAAGTCTAGTCCCTTTCTCTGTCTCTTTGCTCCCTGGCCACCAGGAAATCAGCAGTTTCCTCTACCAGGAGCAGCCACCAGGACTTGCTACCTCACCACAGGCTCAAAAGCAACAAGCAAACTGACTATGGAATGATACCTTCAAAACTGTGAGCCAAGATAAACCTTTCCTCTTTTTAAACTGATTATCTCAGGTATGTGTTATAGTAAAAACTGAATATCACAAAAAAAAAAAAAAAAAGAAGTCTAGTCCTATTAGGGAAAGTTTAAATTGCAATGTAATGGAAGCTAAATACAAATAGGTAAAGTGAGGCTGGGCATGGTGATACACATGTCTGTAATCCCAACAGCTCAGGCAGCTGAGACAGGAGGACTTCAAGTTTGAGGTCACCCTCAGCAACTTAGAAGACCCTCAGAAACTTAGAGACACTGTCTCAAATTAAAAAAAAATTAAATTGTTTGTTTGTTTGTTTTAGGTGGACACAGTATCTTTATTTTATTTTTGTGTGGTGCTGAGGATTGAACCCAGTGCCTCATACATGCTAGGTGAGCACTTTATACCACTGAGCCACAGCCCCAAGCCCCCCCCCAAAAAAAAATTTTTTAAGGACAAGGGATGTAGCTCAGTGGTAAAGTGACCTGGGTTCAATCCCCAATACCAAATTGATTGCATGAGATTGGATTACAAAAGGTTTTTAAAAGAGTAGGATTTATTCAAGTGAGAAGAAAAAAGATATAGCTCCCACAGGGCAAGAGGGGAATTGGTAGGGGTTGCCCTACTGTAGGTTCTTGAACAAGGGTGTGTATTAGCTTTTTAGTAAATCTGAAAATTCTCATCAGACTTAGTTGACATGGGAAGCAAAAGAGAATGACTTGGATTTTGTCTGGGCTTAGGCTGAAGGGAATTGGCAAACAATAAAACCACAGAATTGAAATGAGATGGTATCCAGCAGAGAAGTTAGAGTGCAAGGAAAGAGACGAGAACTTGTATAGCTGTCATCTTTGCTAACTTTAGAAGTTCTTACTTTACCATATATGGAGGGTCATGTGCTATGTTTTAGACAGAATCTTGAAAATTTTCTATAAAAGTCTATGCCATGAAATTCTAATTCTAATGGCAGTAAACTTATGGGTCAGAGTGGGAAAAACTAGACATAGAGAGCCTCACTGCCCAATTTCAACAGCACCTGTCAAGTCCAAAAGCTATATCTCTGAGCAAAACCCAGAGTTTCCTCTCAAGGAAGAGGGTGGCTCCTTTGGTGAATACTGTGGTGTTAGAGTCAGAGAACTCTTCCATTCCAAGCTTGGTCATTGACTCCATCTGTGAACCTAGCTGAGTTGCTTCCCTCTATAGGCCTCTGTTCTCTCTTTTGTGAAATACAGAAAGATATTTTTCCACCTGCTTTTGCAAAAGACAAAAGTGACTAAAAGAAAGAGAAATTTACCTCAGGTGCTTTTTAAAAAATATTTTTAGTTGTAGATGGACACAATCCCTTGATTTTACCTATTTAATTTTATGTGGTGCTGAGAATTGAACTCAGTGCCTTACACATGCAAGTGTTCTACCACTGAGTTACAATCCCAGCCCACATCAGGTGTTTTTTTTTTTTTTTTTTTTTTTTCTCAGGGCTGGGGGTGGAACCTAGGTCCTCTCAAGTACTCTACTACTGAGCTACATCAAACACCTTTAAACAAAGGAGTGAGGCCTGGGTTGAAGCAAAGCCCAGAATGTATGCAGCCCATTGGAACAAGGCTTGATGCAGACATGGGAGACAGGTTTGACACTCTACTCTTGACATCAGAAGTTCATGAAGAGGATGTATATTTTAGACAATATAAACAAATGTTGCCCCAGAGAGCCTGAGTTCTGGGAATATAAATAGGGAATTCTGACCAAAATTCCAGGTTTCCAAGTTCCCCTTGAATAGTCACAAGGATCATGCAGGAGGTGAATCACCACACCCAGTGTCTGTCTTGAAGACCCAAGCCACCAACTACAAGCCTTGCCAATGGAAGGATCTAGAGGGAGGCCTGATTCAAATAGCTTAGGGGCTATCGCTGAGGAGTATAAGATATTCCAGTAGGTTCTGATGGAACCAAAAAACAATTTTGCCTGAGGCTCTGGATGCCATTCTAGTACCAGTTGCAAGGTCATTGGCAGGTCAGAGTCAGAGCTGGTCCCCAGGGAATCAACACAGTTGCCTCTGCTCTGGAAGACTACACGGAAAAAGGAGCTCAGAAGGCTGTGAACCGAAAGAAATTGAGCTTGTGTTCTTCCCAAAGTCTGTGCTATTTCTTAGTCCCACTCTATGTGAGCAAAAGGCAGAGAGATGGGCAGCTCTTCAGAGCCTGGAAAAGAGACCAAAGGGTGCAGGAGAAAAGCATATTGGCTATTCATGTGCCATAGTGATTTTGCTGCCACTGGGAAATTTCAGTTTTCAGAGTTGGGAGAGGGTAGTGGAGCCCCTGGGAGGAGGAGCAGACCCAAGGAGTGTGGAACACTCAGACTTATGGAGCATAATGTTCCAAAGGGACCTTGCACACAATCTTATACCTATTAGAAGGGCTATTATCAAACAAAGAACAAGTATTGATGAGGATATGGAGAAATTAGAACCTTTCTGGATTGCTGGTGGGCATGTAAACTGGTGTAACCACTATAGTGGTTCTGCAAAAAGTTAAACGAAGAGCTGGAGGTATAACTCAGTGGTAGAGTGATTGCCCAGCATGTGCAAGATCCAGAGTTTTATCTTGGCATGGCAAAAAGAAAAAAAAATGCACATACTTACTATATGATCAAGCAATTCCACTCCTAAGCCCTGAAAGCAGGGCCTCAAACAGCACTTGTGCATCCATGTTCATATCAGCATCATTTCCAGTAGCTCAAAAGTAGAAGCAACCCAGTGTCCATCAATGGATGAATGGTAAACAAAATGTGGCATAAACATATATGGACTATTATTCAGCCTTGAAACAGAAGGAAATTTTAATACGTGCCACAATGTAAATGATCCTTGAAAACACTATGAGAAGGTAAAACAAGCCAGACACAAAAGCATATTGGATAATTCCACTCAATATGAGATATCTTGGATAGACAAATGTATAGAGTCAGAAAATAGAATAGTGGTTATGGATAGGGTAGGTGAGTGGAAGAGGGAATTAATTTATGAGTGCAGAGCTTCTGTTTAGGATGATGATAAAAATTGGAAATATATAATGGTGATGGGTGTGCAACAGTGTGAATGTACTTAAATGCCACTTAACTATGCATTTAAAAGGGGGTAAGCCAGGTGTGGTGGCATACATCTGTAATCCCCAGAGATTCCAGAGGCTGAGGCAGGAGCTTGCAAGTTCAAGGCCAGCCTCAGCAACTTAGCAAAACCGTAAGCAACTTGGTGAGTCCCTGTCTCAAAATAAAAAATCAAAAGGGCTGGGAACATGGCTCAGTGGCTAAGCACCCCTGGGTTCAGTCACTCATATGCCTACCCCTGCAAAAAAAAAAAAAAGAAAAGAAAAAAGAAAAGAAAAATGGTTTCAAAGGTAAATTTCATGTTATTTCTATTCTATAATTAAATACATACATCCATACACATTCATTTTTTTTAAAGAGAGAGAGAGAGTTTTTAATATTTATTTATTTTTTTTAGTTTTTGGCAGACACAACATCTTTGTATGTGGTGCTGAGGATGGAACCCGGGCCGCACGCATGCCAGGCGAGCGCACTACCGCTTGAACCACATCCCCAGCCCACATACACATTCATTTTTAAATGGTAAATTTTTGTTATATGTATTTTACCATTAAAAAATTGCCAGAAAAAGGACCTCATGACATGAGGATCTACCAGGCTCTGAGAATTGGACTTAGAAACAAGCATTCAGAAATGTGCACTGAGATGGGGATGAGGATTGGAATGGAGACAGAGAAAATCTGCCCACATGAGAGAAGGATAAAAAGTGAGGGTCAGAGATAAACAATAACAAGGTTGACTAAATGGAGCTTCGTTAGGGCTGAGGACAGAGAAACAACGGGGATTGGCTGGTCTGATTTTAAAAATGAATTTTAATTTTCAATCTTTTCTTTAGCAGTCACATGAGTTTCCATGTTTAACCCCCGAAGGATGTGTAGTGGGATGCTTGTAGGACCTTCAACCACTCTGCAGCAGTCAGCCCACAGTTGCCTTATGAGGCTTCCTGTCTCTTTTTAGAGCTGACAGACACCACAGTGAGTCAGTCCTACCAAGGCCTGACTCATTTTTGACCCGAATTTTGGTGATCAAACACTATACCCTGGAATTTGGCACTATGTATGGCTCAAAAGGTATGTTAGTAACCTAGTTGGAAGAATACCCAGGTTCCTAGTGGCTTCCTCTTATCCCATCCCATTTCTTTGAAAACGTTGAATTGATCTGCATTGAAAGTCATAGAGACTCCGTTTCAAATTCTGAGTTACTTCTTGATGGCTGTGCAACCTTGGAAAAGTTTAGTAACGTCTATAAACCAGATTCCTCATCTGTAAAGTGGGGCTACAAAACTCCATAACATTGTTTGGGGATCGGATGGATAATATATGGAGAGCTTATTAGCATTCTGCTTGTTGCAAAGAAATTAAACTAGAAAAATTTAATTTTGCAGTGCTGGGGATGGAACGCAGGGCCCTGCAAGATGTTAGGCAAGTGTTCTACTGAGTTCTACTGAGGTATACCGCCAGTTTAGTTAAGGTTAATAATAATGAGCATGCTGCATCCAAAATCCTTCAGACCGGAAGTGATTTGGACTTAAGGATTTTTTTAGATTTTGGAATGTTTGCATACACACGATGAGGTGTCTTGGGGGTAGAACCAAAGTCCAAATACAAAATTCATTTATGTTTCATATACACCTTATACAAATAGCCTGGAGGCAATTTTATACAACTTTTTTTAATGTGCCTGCATTTTGAGGCGTTTTGGATATTGGATTTTATAAGCAGGGATACTCAACCTGAATCAACATTACTAGTTTGTACCCTGAGATATCTGGTTTTCTAAGATCACTCTGCCCCAATGGCAACAGAGACCTATATGGGAATCTTCAGCAATCCATACAACTATAGCACTAATTTACAGCAGAAAGATCTGAATCTGGTCTGGGTACCCCCATTACTAGCAATGTGATGCTGGGCATTTTTCACACTGGGTCTCAGTTTTCTCATATGCAAAATGGGGATGATTACATAGAGTGCCTAGAGTGGTAAATGTCAAATAAAATAATGTGTGTGAAAGATTCAGAGATAGCAAAAAAAGAAAAAAAGAAAAGAAAGAAAAAAAGAAAAGAAGAGAATAAAAAAGAAAAGAAAAAAACACAGATTAGTATAATGTACTTAGCATCGGAAGCAAGGATGTACCTGGACTAAGGCTAGGTGGAAATGGGAATCAGAGTTGGGATTGACATCAGGGCTATAAAAGCAACTGTGATGATGATCAGAGTTGGCCCTGGATTCAAAGTTTTAGGTAAGGAGAGGGGGTGTCAGGAACAAGGTCATGACAGAGGTCTGAGTGGGGTTTTGGTTTGGGGTAGGAATTCAAGCCAAGGTGTGCACTGTCTGAGCCCTAAGGAGATGCAGCAATTCTGTGCAGTGACTCACAGGCAGCTTCATGGCCTCAGTTAGGGCTCTAATCCAGTGATTTTGGTTTGAAGGAAAGTAGCGCATGGGATTTAACAAAGTCTAGGAAATCCGCAAAAGCACAGGCCTTTAGAGAGAGAGTTAAATTGGAATAGTTCAACTACTTCATCTCCTTCACCCTCCTCCTCCTCACTCTGGCACACAGCTGAGTCAGATTAAGTACCAGTCTATCTCCAGGGACATCCTGCATAGTGCTTGTCTGCATAGCTCTGATCATTCCTCCTCTATCTATCATCCATCATCCATCCATCATCATCTATCTATCCATCAAACAAAAATTCATTAAGTACTTACTATATGTTCAGCACTTTGCTAGGCTGTGGAGATCCAGCAGTGTTGGAAGGAAACAGGTTTTCTGACCTCCAAAGTCTTCAGTCTAGAAGAATAGACAGATAACAGTGTGTTTCTATCATCTGTGAGTGTATATATTTGTGGAAGTAATGGTAAATATTTTTAAATTTTTTTCCCAGCAGTACTGGAGGTTGCTCCCAGTGGTGCTACACCACTGAGCTACACATCTTCAGCCCCTTTTTTTTTTTTTTTTTTGAGGCAGGGTCTTGCTAAATTGCCCAGGCTTGCCTCAGCCTCCCAAGTTGTGTGCCACATCACCTGGATGAATACCAAAATCAATTTAGGAGATAAAAATCACAAAATTAGGGCTGGGGATGTGGCTCAAGCGGTAGCGCGCTCGCCTGGCATGCGTGCGGCCCGGGTTCGATCCTCAGCACCACATACCAACAAAGATGTTGTATCTGCAGAATACTAAAAAAGAAATAAATAAAAAATTTTTAAAAATCACAAAATTATTACTGAAAATCCCTTAAGTTACAAGGACTCACGCATTTAGAAGCCCAAAAGTCAAGAAATAATATCTATATCCCTTTGTACTTTGAGCATGACTCTGGGGCAGTAGATGTTAAGATCTGGCTTTAATGATGCATATGTATATTTAACAGCAAAGAGACAAGGTGGTCCAAGACTCAGGGAATTAAATAATTCAGAGCATGGGGCTAGAGAAGCAGAAATAATTAGTCAACATTTTTTGGATTAAGTGGGCTAGCTGTCCTATGGAATGCTGGAAACAAACTATTAGAAACATTGGGACATAGAACTATTGTGAAGTAGCCTATGCATAGACGTGACCCAGGGTTCACAAATGCACAAGCATTCCAGAGGCTAAGCAGGTAATATAAAGAAGAAAGGTGGTGGCATGTATAATAATAGGGAAGGGAAGAGACTACAGCAAACTGGAGAGCGCTTGCCTTGTGCAAAGGAACAATAGCTATTCAGTTCCCACTAATCATTGTCAAATGAGAACTGAGGACCCATTTTGCTAGGTCATCTGTATTATAGCATGCTGTCAGTGCTAGCTTCCTCTGGTCTCTGGGGCCCACTTTCCCTACAGCACAGCAGGCTGCAAGCTCTCTAGGATTTACCACCAGTACTACCCTGCCCATCTTCCACTTGTAACAGTCTCTAACCAATGATTGATGGGTTTGGTGGATAAATACTTCAATGCCCTTGCCTCTTAGATGAGATAATATTGAGGTACATGTCCTCCTACCACCTTCCCCAGAGTTTCCCAGGAGAATTAAGCTCCAGTTGCCCATATGGTAACTTTCTTGATAACTCACCCTTACTAACTGCCTCCCTTCCTTTCTCTGTCTCACTTCCCCACTTCCTTACTTCAGTTTCCTAGGATCCACTTCCAAATAAGCTACATGCTACTGAAGACTTGTTACAGGATCTGCTTCTGGGAAAGACCAACCAAAAAACACAATATTTGAAATCTGGATTCTTTTTGTTATTAAAATTTCACATTTAAAATTGTGCATATCAACAAAAATAGATCTAGGAGCTGAATTTGACCAACAGTCTATCAGTTTGGGATTCTGATATTAACTCAAATTTCATTTGTCACTTTTTTAAGTTGTAGATGCACACAATACCTTTATTTTATTTACTTTTTTATGTGGTGCGAAGGATTGAACCCAGTGCCTCACAAATACTAGGTGAGCACCCTACCACTTAGGCCACAACCCCAGTCCTTATCTGTCATTCTTACAGGAACCACCTAGGTGCTGGACATGGTGGCACACACTTTTCTAATCCCAGCAGTTCCAGTGGCTGAGGTAGGAGGATTATGAGTTCAAAGCCAGCCTCAGCAATTTAGCGAGGCCCTAAGTAACTCAGTGAAATTCTATCTCTAAATAAAATATAAAAAGGGTTAAGGATGTAGCTCAGTGGTTAAGGTTCCTGGATTCACTCCTCAGTACCAAAAAGAAAAAAGAAAAAGAAAGAAAGAAACCACCTAGGAAAGGAACACATGTACAAAAGAAAAGTGTTTGAGAAAGTTCTAAGGATAGAGAGTTGTGCCCCCTGAAAACAGCTGCTTAAAATGTGAAGAATTAGAGAAGGGCTCAGCAATGAATAATGTTACTGCTCAAACTTCCATTCCTACCTATGGCTCCCTGCTGCAAGCTTCCTTCAGTCAATCTGGCTTCAGCAGCCACCACTCCCACCTGGGTAAGTCATATGAAGGCCCCAGGAAAAGCCTCAGAGCCTAGCCAGACCCAGTACCCTACAGGGAGGCACCCCATCAGCTGCACGCCAAACTGGTTCTATAACTGGAATGACAAGCCAGGGCCTGTTGGCTGCAGGGTCCACAGAATCAGACTTTCCTGGTACTGAGGCCACCACCCTTTCCAGGGTCATAACAACAACTGCTTCTCCACATTCTCTTAGCGCAGCTCACCCGTCCTTTTGGGGTAAGGAGAGGGACCAAGAGTGCACGAGTTAAGAGCTGGTGGGGGAGCAGTAAGCCCCCTCTCTTGGCACTTCTAGCAAGTCAGCTTTCTAAATAGTCATCCAATTCAGTCACCCAAAGTGCTGACAGCAGGCAC
Organism: Urocitellus parryii; assembly: GCF_045843805.1. Taxonomy (NCBI): domain Eukaryota; kingdom Metazoa; phylum Chordata; class Mammalia; order Rodentia; family Sciuridae; genus Urocitellus; species Urocitellus parryii. Next base: position 161,090,215 of record NC_135535.1, on the reverse strand, counting down.
TGTCATCCTGGTGCTGCATAAAGAAAGGCCAGATCCTAGAGGGTGGATGGTTGTACCTGGTTGGGGTGCCCAGACAGGCCTATGGGTGACAGGCAGCCCAAGCCCATTCGCTAACAGTGTTTGCAGAGCCTGTGCTATTTTAGGTTCCTTTGTCATCACTGCAGGCAAACTGGACTGGAAGAGTCTGATTAGAAGGGAGAAAACTGGTTTAGCAGAGCTGGGGTGTGGGAGTTGCTCCCCTGAGCTGGCACCAAGCAGAAGAACCTGGGTCAGTGCTTCTGAACTCAGAATAGGGTTATGATTTCAGCACTAACTTTGGAACAACTTGTCAGACAAAAAAAGACAAAGAGAAGGACTTTGAGGTTCAGGAGCCAGAGGCTATAATTCCTGTCTCAGGACTAATCATGACAATAATGATACCTTATTACAAATATGCTTTATAAGTATACATGTTACCTTCATAGACATTATCTCATTATTTTATCCTTGCTGCAGCCCTATAAGGCAGGAAGGTATTATTCATGCCACCTAAAATATAAAGAATCTAAATCAAACCAAGGTAAGTGATTTTCCCACGACATAGTCTTAAGTGGCAAAGGCAAGCCTGAATTGATTATTGGGGAACCTAGAACTGCACATCTAAAGGTCTTTGCAGGAAGATGGGAACTCAGGGAATGAGTGGGGCTGGGGTGGGGGCTGGGGGTCTGGCCTTCTGCTGGTGACCCCAGGAAATATGTGGCCTCATAAGTCCATGGTCTGAAGAACCATGGATCCACACACAGAACCTGTTGGTGGTCTGGCACCACAAAACAATCACAGTGGGCCTCTGGAAAGCTTTCCCTCCCCTCTTGGCTAGTGAGTAGGAAGGGTTTTTCTGTTCCCTTTATGCCGCCCCCTGAGTCAGCTCTCTGGCATTGCCCTGGCATGTCCTGGGCCCCACGCCCAGGCAGTGAGGAGGTGCTGGCAGATTGCCCGGGGAATGCTGCTATATTAACTCAGGCCAACTCCTAATTACGACCCCCCTCTCAGAGGTAGCCCAACAATGGCTACATTGGAGGCTGTAACTTGTAGGCACAGGATGAATCTCTTCTGCTCCTTTGACTTCCTGGTACGGGTGTCACTGGGTACACACATGCCTTTACCTGATGACTGCAGCCTGAGAGGGGATGCAGGAATCAAATCCATTTTATAGACTTTGGCTGAGCCAGGCTCCTACCCCAGGGCTCTGCTTAGGTTTCTGGTCACATCCAAATAGCTAGGGAGGGAGTTGCTTTTGGACAGAAAAGAAGAAAAGATAGCCAAGACTCCAGCCTGAAGCTGTCTCAGCTGTTTCTGGGGCTTTGACTCAGAAGCTGCTTCTCAGGAACGTTGAGCATATAGGTCTCAGAGCCCCTAGTTCAGACACAATGGAATGACAAGCTGAGCAGGGAGAAATTTTCACCCCTCTGTGTCTCCTCTTAGAACACTGCTTGCAGAGAAAACAGCACTGGACAGATTGAAGACTCACCCTGGAAGTTCCTTCCAAAAAGGAAGGAAGGAAGGAAGGAAGGAAGGAAGGAAGGAAGGAAGGAAGGAAGGAAGGAAGGAAGGAAGGAAGGAAGGAAGGAAGGAAAATAGGAAGGAGGGAAGGCTTAAAAGACCCCTCAGCCCCCAGGGACCTACCTGGCAATGACTGCAGCAACCTACTTGCACTTAGAACATTGCTGCATTGCATGACAGTTTGTCTCTAGACTCTATCTTATAGCCCCAGCTCTCTTCTAACTTCCCTGACTTCTTGTTTTGGGGTGAAAAAGAGTGCCCTGAATATCACATTCATTTGATAAATAGATTGACTGACAGATAATATTAGGAAAAGAAAGAGGCAAAGAGAAATCAGTGAGAAGCAAGCAGGTTGGGTCACATTCCAAAAATCTGGAAAATTTGTTTCCCTTCCCAATCAAAAGCTCCTAAGTCACTTGGGGAAAAGAGAGAGGAGAGCACAAAAGCTGTATCAAGATAGTCTGGTACTTCCTCATCCCAAAAGCCCACTGGTGTCAGACCTTCCAGGGGTCACTGGGAATCCTTTCACCTCCAGAAAGGAAGGGTCTCTGCGGTGATTCTCCAATGTAGGCAAAAGTTCTTTTCTTTGCCTCTGACCTTTATTTTGTTTCCCTAAAGCAGATTGATGTCCCATGGGACAATCCACAGTGAAATGAGACCCAGGGAGAACTAACCCTGGAACAGAAGTCATGTTAGCAGCTTTTCACACGATGCAATAATTACAGATTTATCTGCATACCTCGGTCGATCCTAAGACCTGGGAGGGCAGGAACAAAGTCTGTCTTATTCATCAAGCTAGTTCCAGAGTTTAGCAGGCTGCATGGTACACAGAGGGCACTCAATGAGGTGCTTGATATGCGTTTGTGGATTTGGCTAACTGAGGGGCAACTGGAACCTGCCACTACACTCCTGCTGTCTTAGCTGCCATCAGCAACTTTTATTCTGGAGCTCATTCCAGGTCCAAGAATATGATGATCTACTAGAAGAAACTGACCTGGAAGGCACTGACAGACTGTCTGTGGGGCTTTGGGTACTAGGATAGACTTGGTGTTGGAAATGAATAACTCCTGGGGTGGGGTCAGCTGAGTTATCTAGCAACCCTGCTGGCTCTCTAAAACCAGGCCTAAAGCGGCCTCTAGTGGACAAGAAGAATTACTGTCCTTTCAGGGTGGAGGCTTGGTTCCCTCATCTCTATGGCCCCAAGTATCTTTGTCCTCCATCCTTGGGCCCAGGGTCAAGAGCCCACTCAAAGGCATCACCAGCAAGATAACTGCATCATGTCAGAACAATAGGCAAGTCATCCAAAAGACTAATCCATTCAAACACACTCATTATGGACATACAGTACATAAGGCTCTGCTGAAAGCCCGGAGAGGGAAGAAAAAGATACAAGGAGAATAAGACAAGGGTTCTGTCCTTAAGGAACCTAGGATCTCAATAAAAAGGCAAAAAATTTAAAAAAATAAGTGGTACTATAATCAGGTACCAACCATTTCAGGAGCTAAGTTCAGATAATCAGTACAACCTCTATGCCAGTTTTCTCATCTGTAAAATGGGGATAAAATCTTAATTTTAGGGTTATTATAAAGGCTAAATTAAGATGATAAGGAGAATATATGGCATTATTGTTGTTCTCTAAGTAATTTGTGTTCATCATAAATAATTTAGCACATTTAAGGAAGAAAAATTGCATACTAATGCAACTATCAGAGATAGATAATATTATTAATCTACAAATATTATTATTATTATTACATTATTATAAGAGCCCTGTGGTGAAAGTTATAACCTCTTTATGTCACTGATAAGGAACATGAAGCTCAAGGAGCCTAAGTAACTTGTCCAAGTTCACACAACTGAAATCAATGCCAGAATTCAAATTTAGCTCTTCCCCCTATGTGAGATAAGGAATGAGTCAAAGTTGATCCCAAGATTCTGAACCTATGTTATTGGCAGACTAGTCATGTCACTGCCAGAGCCAAGGGAACTGGAGAAGAAAATTGGTCCGGGGTGGCAAGGGGAATAGTTATAATAGTTAATATTCATTGAGTCTTTACTATTCAAGGCACTGCTTTACCCTTTATATATATCAATAATTCATAAAACCCTATGATATAATCACAAAACCCCATTAATTAACACCTGTAATCCAGCGGCTTGGGAAGCTGAGGCAGGAGGATCATAAGTTCAAAGCCAGCCTCAGCAAAAGCAAGGCACTAAGCAACTGAGTGAGACCCTGTCTCTAAATAAATACAAAATAGGGCTGGGGATGGGGCTCAGTGGTCGAGTGCCCCTGAGTTCAATCCCATGTTACCCTTCCCCCCCCAAAAAAAATCCTAGGGAGGAATAAGTTAAAGAAAGAATTACTGCTCAGGTTAGCCATTCTAAAATTATTTCAAAAAAACTTCAAAATAATATATTATTATATAACAAATATATATAATTTTATTTGCCAATGAAATAAATAGTATTTTAAAAAAAACTCTATGAGGGCTGGGGTTGTAGCTCAGTGGTAGAGCGCTTGCCTGGCATGTGTGAGGTACTGGGTTTGATTCTCAGCACCTCATATATGGGATGACTATAGTTTCCAGGTGCAATGGCATACACCTGTAATCCCAACAACTTGGGAGGCTGAGGCAGGAGGATTGCAAGTTTGAAACCAGCCTTGGCAACTTAGCAAGACCCTGTCTCAAAATGAAAAACAAAAAGGACTGGAGATACACACACACACACACACACACACACACACACACACACACACATGCAAAAATACTACAGTTAATAACAATGTATTGTGTTCTTGAAAATTGGGTAGATTTTAAGTGTTCTTACCACAAAACAACAAGAAGTGTGTGAGGTAATGCCTATGCTAGCTCAGGTTAGCCATTCTAAAATTATTTCAAAAAAACTTCAAAATAATATATTATTATATAACAAATATATATAATTTTATTTGCCAATGAAATAAATATTTTTTTAAAAAAAAACCTATGAGGGCTGGGGTTGTAGTTCAGTGGTAGAGCGCTTGCCTAGCATGTGTGGGGCACTGAGTTCGATTCTCAGCACCTCATATACATAAATAAAGATTCATTGACAACTAAAAAAAAAACTTAAAAAAAAACTGTGAGGTAAGTACTATTTTTATCCATATTTTGCAGATGAGAGATCTGAGGTACAGAGCAGTCATAAAACTAGCAGATTCCCCGTTAATCAGAGGCAGAAGCGGGATTTGGCTTCAGTGTTCTTCACTCTTATATTGCCTGACAGTTTGATTGATTTGGATTTGGATCATGTTGAATTTGGGTAGACATAGGACATTTAAGTGGAAAGGTCTGGTAGGCAACCACACATGTAGCACAGGTCTGGGACTTAAGAACCTTAGGATCTGGCTTAGACTCCAGAAAGTTGGACAGTGGTCCTTTCTGTCTAGCCTATGTACCCATCCACAGCCAGACACTATTGGCTGATCTCCAGATTTATAACCTATTTCTCCCCTCTGCTTCCCCTCCCCTTCAGTTCACCTGATCACAAGTCTCCCAAACCCTCAGTATTTCAGGGCCTGATTCACACTTTTTTTTTTTTCCACTAGTGCTACCTGCTCAACTCCACGTCCAACTGCCAACATCCTTCTTTCATTTCCTCCATTAAGATTTTTCTGATTGTTCCAACTGGTTCAATTACTCCCCTTTTAAAAGTCCCATATAGGGCTGGGGATGTGGCTCAAGCGGTAGCACGCCCGTCTAGCATGAGCGTGGCCCGGGTTCGATCCTCAGCACCACATACAAAGATGTTGTGCCTGCCAAAAACTAAGAAATAAAATATTAAAATTCTCTCTAAAAAAATAAAATAAATAAAAGTCCCATATATTTGCTTTTATATTCCAAGTATTTTATTGCGTACTTTTAGTCACTTTAGACACTAGGGATACCAGAATGAATGTAAACAGACATAGACCCTGCCTTTGAGATGTACAAAATCACACTTAGGACATGTGTTTTGAAGAAGTAGTGGATGGAGCTGTCATTACAGAGATTTGATCTGGTCAAGAGGTCAGGGAAATGTACTTAGAGAAGCAACACTTGAACAAAGAACTAGAGGATAAGCAAAGAGGGTTGTGAATTCAGGTATCTAGATACAAAGATCTAGGGGTTGTCTAATCTTCTCTTGTATTGTTTATTATCATGCTTATCTTCTGGTCCCCATTGATGAAAGTTCCTTTAAAGCAGGGCCTATTTCTGGCCCATCTTTCTGTCCTTTATAGAGGTTAGGACTAAAGCTTGGCCAAGGCAGGAAGAAAGTTATCTAAATGGACTGAGGAGACATTGGCTGTTTTTGCAAAAACCCTTAGCAAACCACCTTCAAGCCCCCTGGAGCACTGAGAAGTCATCTTGTGCCATCTCTACCACCCTCCTTTGTGGTAGCCAAGGAACTGTGTCATTTCTGGCTCCTGGCCTAGATTTATGTCTGTCCTTGATGAAGGAATCTTCTCGCATTGCACTAGGGTTTCAGGTCTCATGCGTTTGTGAACACAGCGGTGGCCTGTCCTTGTGGGACTCCCTGTGAGCTATAGAATTTGGAACCACAGAGGGAATACAAGGGTGATTGTACCAGAACAGTGGGATTTGTTACAGTCTGTAAGCCCTTCTCTCCCACTGTTTCCAGCCCCCACTCTTTTCCTCCCACACCAGCCTTCTTTCCACCCCTCAAATATACTGCAAACATTTTTTATCTCAGCCTTTTGTCACTACTCCTTCCATCATAAATGTTCTTGTTAGGCTCTTCAAAGAGTACCTTTATATCACCATGTAGGCCTACCTAAAAATGTCAGTTTCTGAGGGGAGCCATTCCTGAATACCTCCGCTAAAGGAATTCTCTATGCTCTGCCTCCTCATCATTCCTTATTTGATTTTATTTTCTCTGTAGCAGAAGTTACACCAGTCTAAAATTACCTCTTTCAGCCAGGCACAGTGAGTGACATACACCTGTAATCCCAATGACTCAAAAGGCTGAGGCAGGAGGATTAAGTTTGAGGCCAGTCTGGGCAATTTAGTGAGAGCCTGTCTCAAAATAAAAATCAAAAGGGCTGGGTATGTAGATCAGAGGTAAAGCTACATACCCAGTGGGCTCAATCCCCATTACCCCCCAAATAAATACATAAATAAATAAAAAGAAGAAAAAGACAGAAGGAAGGAAAGAAAGAAAACACATAACCTCTTTTAGCAGAGTGTGGTAGCATGTGCCTGTAGTCCCAGCTACTAGGGACCCTGATACGGGAGAATTGCCTGAGCCCAGGAGTTCAAGTCCAGCCTGGGCAACCTAACAAAATCCCCTCTCAAAAAAAAAAAAAAAAATCTTTTTCTAGGTTCATTGCCTTCCTATAAGAATATAAGCTTCATAAGGGCAGAAAATTTGCTGGATTTTTTCTTCTGATTTCTGGTAACTGGAAAAGAGGAAGTATTCATAAATGAATGGATGAATGGATGAATGAATGCCCCGCCCCCCAGTATGTGACTGGATACATGCCTTCACTGGGGCTAAATCCACATTGCATTTAAGATTCCAATCTGGAGCCTGGTGCCTTGCCTGTAATCCCAGTGGCTGAAGGTGGGGGAGTGGGGCAGTGGGGGGGAGGCAGGAGGATTTTGAGTTCAAAGCCAGTCCTAGAGAGACCCTGTCTCTAAAAAAAAAAAAAAAATATATATATATATATATATATATATATATATATATATATATATATATATATATTTGAGAGAGAGAGAGTTTTTTTTAGAATTTTTTTTAATATTTATTTTTTCTTAGTTTTCCGCGGACACAACATCTTTCTTTGTCTGTGGTGCTGAGGATCGAACCTGGCCGCACGCATGCCAGGCCAGTGCGCTACGCTTGAGCCACATCCCTAGCCCAGAGAGATTTTTTTAATATTTATTTTTTAGTTTTCGGTGGACACAACATCTTTATTTTATTTTATGTGGTGCTGAGGATCAAACCCAGCCCCCGCGCATGCCAGGCCAGCGCGCTACAGCTTGAGCCACATCCCCAGCCCCTAATAAAATATTTTTTTAAAGGGCTGGAGATGAGGCTCAATGGTTAAACACCCCTGGGTTTAATCCCCATACCAAAAAAAAAAAAATCCCGTCTGGATTCCATTGGTGGTATAACTACATCTGAATTTTCCCCAACACCATTACTACCCCCAATATCTCTTTTTGTTCACTTCCTACCAACGATATTATATCAGTTCCACTTCCTAGTAGCTATTTGCCGTGAGATAAGTTATTTCACCTTTCTCAGCTTCAGTTTTCCCCTCTGTAAAATGAGGCCGATAGCTCCTTTACTCACAGAATGGTGGCAAGGGTTGAAAGGAATAGTTGATGCAGAGGGCTTAGTGCACAGGTTGTACAAGTAGCAAGCTCTCCCAGTGTGTTAGCTATCCTGATGGTTATTGTCATCTTCACCACACCTCCCTTTGTCATTCACGCCGGTTCCCATTCCTGTCCCTCCTCAAGTCTGCCCACCAGGGGGCCTCACATGCCATTCTTCCTGCCTGACTGGTGCTAGCAGCCAGTTCCCAGAACTCAACCCTTCCCTTTTGCCTCTATGACAGCTCTATCACCTCTCCCCACCCCTCTGCCTGATGTTCCACGTCTTCACTCCAAATATCTCATCCTAATGGCCCCAATACTTCATTCATTCTACAAATATTTATTGAGTGCCTACTCTATGCCAGGCTTTATGGCAGGTGTCGAGGTTATAAGGGGAAAGATTAAGCGAGGTGCAGTGCCGCACGCCTGTTATCCCAGAGACTAGGTAGACTGAGGCAGGAAGATTGTAAGTTCAAGACCAGCCCCACCAATTAAACAAGATACAGTCTCAAGATAAAAAGGATTGCAGATATAGCTCAATGGTACAGAATCCCTGATTCAATTCCCAGTACTTAAAAAAGAGGTAGTGGAGGAGGGAAGGTAGCGTTCGATACCTCCTGCCTTCAAGGAGCACCTATCTATAAGGGAATGACGGAATAGAGGCAGAGGGAGTTCTGACTTGGACTTGTGGGGTGGGAATGACAAGATCAGATTGCCCTTTGGAACCAGCCCTCTTGGCTGAAAAACGGGTTTCATCTCAAGAATGATAGGCAAGCACTCTACCACTGAGATACCCTCACTCAAAATACCCTGGTTTCTCACATTATATGTTCTTACAATTCAACTGAATTTCTGAGCTCAGCTCTTCATCCCTGGTACCTCAGACTCACTTCCACACACCTCACTTCCTCACATCCAATGCTTCAACTCACACCCCACATAGCCTCAGCCTCTCACTCCAAAATCTCAGTTCCCTTTGTCCAAGTCTTCAGGAGCTGCATTCCTCACCTCAAATACTTCAGCTCCTCCTCTAAGACATGCCGGTCATTGATTTAATCTGTGGTTCTTAGTACTTTTTCCCCTCTTAGGAAAAGGATGGGGAAATACTCCCACAATGGACAGTGACTTGTTTGGGAGTGGTTCTCACTAGGGATGGAGGCTATCAAGTTTTCTGTGTATGGTTGTGATTTAAAGAAGTCCATTTTCAATGCATCTTCCAGATAAGACAGGGGTATCCCTCACTCCCTCTTTGGAGATTGCATATTTAAATGTTTTTATTTGTCTTTCTCACTCTTTCCTATCCCCATGATCACATCTCTAGTTTCAAATGCCTTATCACTAATATTTCAGAGTTTCATGGAGAGAGGTCATGATTTTATCACATCTAATTCTCCAAAACTAGTCATAGAATCTTAGAGTTGGAGAGGTTCTCAGAAGCCACTAGTTCAGTGGATTTCAAAATTCTTTTTAGCCAATGATTTTCATCTTCAACCAAATATTATATGAAACCCCAGTAGATATGCTGGGCAGCAACTGGAGCATAGCCACATAAGCCCTGGGATTCTATGCAATGTGGATTGAAAACCCCTCATGGACTCAAGACTGAATTTCCTTCAAACTGATTTTACAAAATCTCCCAACAAGTGGGTAACTGTTTTCTAATGGCATTATTCCCCCTAGCTTTAAATACCACACTTTGAACTGCTCCATTTTTTTGAGGAGGAGGAGGAGGAGGAGAGAGAGAAAGAGAGAGAGAGAGAATTTTTTTAGTATTTATTTTTCAGTTTTCGGTGGACACAACATCTTTATTTTATTTTATGTGGTGCTGAGGATCGAACCCAGCACCCCCGTGCATGCCAGGCAAGTGCGTTACCGCTTGAGCCACATCTCCAGCCCCAAACTGCTCCATTTTTATTAGATCTGAAGAGTAAGTACCTTCATACTCTAAAATTGCATTCTAAACTTAGAGAGGGAAGGCTCTCATTCAGAAAAAAATGGCATAATTTGGGGGGGCTTCAAAGGTCAGAATGAGGAAGGGTCCCAGGGTCCCACCAGTGGGGTATCTCTGGTGATATTCAGGGCATCAATTTTCTGTAGTATTCCCTGTTCCTGGAGCGCTTGCCACAGCTTGATTGCTGGTGCTGCCCAGGGGACTGGCTGCAACCAGAAGAGCACAGCTTGAGGACCCCATGAGGTTGCCATAGATACTGATACGCAGGGATCTGGTGAGCTTGTTATTATTTGTATGTATCTTCCCTCTAATTGCTGTGGGGTAGCTGGAGGTTCTGTGGGTGTTACAGCAATAGGGATCAAGAAGGGTGTGTGTGTGCACACACAGAGGAGTCTGTAGGCTCCAAAGTGCCACATGGACACGTCAGTGTGTGCTGTTGAGAAAGTAGTGAGGCAGGGAGGGGGAAGTGAGGTAGAGATAGAAAGGAAAAAGAGAATGGGTTGATTCCCTTCTAATTTTGTAAATTCTAAATTTCCCCTTTATTTGTTTTTTTCCAAAAGTAAAGGGCAGCACCAAGGACATGGTAGATAGTCGATGAATATTTGTTGAAAGGCAGCTAGTTACAGTAATGTGAGTTATTCCCAAGTTTCACCCCAGTATTGTTCTTATCACTTTTTCTTTTACCCAGGGACTTGATGTAAAGTTCTTTTTATGGTTACCCTGAAATAGCCAGTGTAGAGCCCTCACCCTCATTGGAGATGATATACCTCTCCTGGCAGGCACAGGAGATTGGCTAGTTATAGTCCTCTTTTTACACTTCCCCCTGGGATACTCTTAGGGGACTCCATGACAGCCCTAGTCTGACCTCTCTCCACCTTACATGAATGAATATAAAGTTTCAAGTATCAGCGTCTGGAAGTCAGGAACCAAGTCGCCTTGAGTACCGGGAAGGGCACATTGATGATCAACTGATATGCAGACTCCATTTCTGGAACACAGGCTAGCAGTTACTTTTACCTTGAAGATGGATGACAGAAACTCAAGGCTTACTGGCATCTCCATGTTCACATTCTCATTGCCCTGCCCACGCTGGGACTTGGGACCTGGCTCTCACCCTGGTGCTTTGAGGTAGGAAGTGGCCTTACCCCCACCGCTTTACTTCCTGTTGCCTTGGGGATGGGTGGGGCATAATGCTCTTCACCTCTACCCTTTCCTTGGTCCTTTATGCCCTCCTTCCAGGCAATAAATTAATGCTTTTACTCTTGGACTCCATTCCCTTCTATTCCCTAATCATCCCAACTGGACAGTCTTGTTCTCAGAGCAACTCCTTGGGCTGTTGGGTAAGGAAAGGAGGGAAGTACTCCCTGAGAGCTTTGCTCCACCCACCCCTCCCCCAGGAGGCTGGGACACCTCTCAATTGTCTCCCCTGTTTGCTGACAATAGACACAGGACTCCTCTGTGGGCTTCCTGCTGTAATCAAGTCTAAGCTGCAGCAGTTGGCTGAACTCCATCCTGCCCAGTTGAGGCTGGCTTCTGACTTGGGGTACAGCTGCCTTAGCAGATCAGGAACCTGCCCAGCCTGTTTCTCCTCCATGGAGACAGTTATGTGCCTCTGTGCTACCAATCTGTGATGTTGGGGACTGAGGAAGGGGTGGTAACTCCCTTTACCATTACACAAATATTTACTGAGGGTCTGGGACTGAATATGCAGGGTGAACAAAAAGACAGAGGCCCTGCCCAACTGAAGCCTACAATTTAGTGAGAAGGCAAATATTAAACAAATAACAGCAAGCAGTTTTAATTAGATACCAGGTACTATTATAAATGCTTTATGTGATTTAGCCCATTAAATGCTCACAACTCTGTGAAGATACTATTTTATTACCAATTCTCAAGGTAACTGAGGCACAGAAAGATGAAGTGACTTGCCCAAGGTCATATAGCTGGCTACTGAGTTACCCAGAAATCCAAGATAGATAGTCAGATGCCAGAGTTCATTCTATAATGTTTTAGCTCTCATACCAGAAAAACGTAACATTACAAAATATGTGCCATAAAATAAAAGTACAGGATGGCTTACAACAAAATGGAATGTTTTGTCCTTCCTTCTATTTGATCTTTTAGCCACCAAAGACACAAAGCCTGTGCAAATCATTCCCCTTTCTTCCCTTTCATTGCTGGCCTGAGTGAGAGTGCCACTTGCATCCTTTGCCTCTAGCCTGATCTCCCTGATGAAACCACTCCTGAAGGGTCCCCCACCCCCAATGATGGCAATGATACTTGCACAAGGCTAGACTGTCAGCTCCCTGAGGGAAGACTGCCGGCAGCTTCTTCTGTACAGATTGTGGATGTCTCCAGAGTGTGCAGTTTGATACAGTCTTCTTGACCTTGGCCGTCTCTCCACTTGGTGAAAGCCGGGCTGGGGGTTTGGGACCCACGTGTGGAGACTCTCCCAGAAAGCTCAATGGTCCGGACCTATACACCACTTCTAACCCATCCTCGCACGAATATTTCAGAGCCCTTGCAAGGTCCAGGACTAGCTCACAGACCGCGAACCTTTTAGCTCTGTCGGCCAGCGCTGGTGGTCCGGAGCTGGGAACCCCCCACAAACATTTCTCTGACGCTCCTGGCCCAGCCCCGGCCGCTCCCGGCTCGGGCGGGGCCGGTGACGGGAGGCTCCTCCCCGGGGGCGGTCCGGGGGCCGGGCGGGGGGCCGGCGGGGCTGGGGGCGGGGCGGGCGGGCGGGCGCGGGGGTGTCCCTCCCTCCCTCGCTCTCCCCGGTAAAGTCTCGCGGTGCTGCCGGGCTCAGCCCCGTCTCCTCCTCTTGCTCCCTCGGCCGGGCGGCGGTGACTGTGCACCGACGTCGGCGCGGGCTGCACCGCCGCGTCCGCCCGCCCGCCCGCCAGCCAGCATGGCCACCACCGCCACCTGCACTCGCTTCACCGACGACTACCAGCTCTTCGAGGAGCTTGGCAAGTATGGCCCGCCTGCCGCCCGCTGTCCGCCTTGGCCCCCCACCCTACCCCAGTCGCCCGGGCGCTATGCGGCTCCTCGCCCCGCCCCCCGGCCCTGCACCGGCCGCTGCAGCGCCCCCTCGATCCTCCCCACCCCCAGCCTTTCCCGCGTGCTGACTCCCGGGCCCCCAACCCTCGGCTCCTTGCCCCTCAGCACCTTCCGCGCCCTGCAGCAGCTGCCCGGGCTGCTGCAACCCGCGCTGCCGCGGGGACTGCAGCCCCCGGACCGCTCCTGGGAGCTCTCCAGCCCCTCCCCTCCTGCACCCTTCAGGCGCCCCCCCCTCCGAACCCCGCCTGCCTACAGTCCTGTCTCCACCCTGCTCAGAGATTCACTCTGCACCCTACCCTTAGGTCCCACGCGCCGGGCACTCTAGACCCTCCCTTAGCCCTGCAGCTCCAACCCCGCTGCGGTGCCCGGGTGTGTGGGGATGTTTGGTGCCCGGCCCCGCCCCCCCGCTAATGCTGCTTCCAGGATCCCAGCCCCGCAGCTGGGCAGTGCTGCAGTACCCCCAGCCCTTCCCCCCATCCCTGCAGTGGTCCCGGGAGCCGCGCGCTGCAGCCGCAGCATCCCCCTCCCCTCAGCACTGAGCTGGCCGCTGCTGCAGCCCTAACCCCCACCACCACCACCCGCGACGCGAAGCCCGGCCACTGCAGCCCCCGCCCTACTCGCCCCCCTAGACGTTTCCAGAGCCCGGGAATGCGAGCTCCCATTTGGCGGGGAACGTAGAGGAAAATATCATGGGGAAGGGGAGCTATTGATGTCAGACTCAGAACTGTGCCCTCTTCCCCAAAGGCTGTCAATTGAGCCGGGTTGCGGTGGGATGAAGCTGTATGGGAGGGAAGGGTTGAGCTTCACTTTCCCCCTTGGTCGATGGAGATTTCTCTCGGAATCATACTTTTCTTTTAACCTCTCCTTCCTCTACCCTCAACTATTACTGCAGAGAGAAGGGCAGGTTCTCTTTTTCTTTTCTGGTTCTCTTGGCCAGGACTGCAGGGCTATCAGTGAGATGCAGCAGGTGTGTGTTTGAAGCATCGCCCACCAGCTCCTGATGTACAGCCTGAGGTTGGGGCTGTTGCTTTGCCCAGGGACTAGATGAGGGGGTGGGAACCAGGTGGTACTCCACCCACATCTGTTCAGTGTCATGCTGTGGCTTCATCCTTCTGCCTCATGTTGGCTGGTGGTGGTCACTGCACTGGTGTGTGTGTGTGTGTGTGTGTGTGTGTGTGTGTGTGTGTGTCTCTAAAGGTCTGCTGGTGAGAGCATCACTGTCCTCAGATTTAAAGTGTGTCTGTGTCACTCTGCCCTGCTCGGTGTCCCAGTTCTTTCCCCCTTCTCCCTCCAGGGGTGCTTTCTCTGTGGTCCGCAGGTGTGTGAAGAAAACCTCCACGCAGGAGTATGCAGCAAAAATCATCAACACCAAGAAGTTGTCAGCCCGAGGTGAGTGTTCTCCATCTTGGTTTCTCCCTGGGGATCCTTCCAGGGCCTTTGACTTCTGCAGGTGCCCTAGGAATTGGGGAGTATGTTTTAGCACTTAAAAATGAGTTGAAATTTCTGGTGGACTTTGAAGCTAAACAAGGAGTTGTGTGAGGTATTGAAAATGCTTAGGGAGAAAAGAATGAAGAAGATGTAAGAGACATGGGTAACTGGAGTGATCCCTAAAGGCTTAAAGGAGTTTGATCCTAGGGAGTTGGAGGATCTGGGGTGGTGGGTGGCATGGAACAGAGAGCTCTTAATTTGGAGCACTGTTTAGAGTAGTGATGGCCACTGCAGGCCTGTCCTAGTCCCTGTGCCCCGATGGTGACTTTGGATGGATGCAGTAAATGAGCAGCACTGACAAATCCAGCCTCCCCTACCCACCAGGCGGCAGAACAGACTCCCAAGGGAAGAAAATCTGTAAACATCAGGGGAGGCTGCTACTGGCGAGGGCTTCTCGGGAACAAATCCTGCCAGATGAACTTGATTGCTTTTTTTGATCAAATTACAAAGTTGGTAGTGCAGTAGCAGATGTAGTCTGTCCTGGATGGAGAGTGATGATGCCTCATGGTCTGGAAATCCCAGTGGCCCATACTGGGCAGGAGCTGCCTTGCCTTGGGATGTGGGGAACATGAAGGCCCAGACCTTGGAGCCTCACTTGTGAGATCCTCCCTAGTACCTGAGGCTGGAAGGGTCAGGGCCCATCTTTAACACCTCTAACGTATGCTCTGTGAACCTCTTATTGGGTGTTTGCCAAACTTACCTCATCTGATATGTGTAGACCCAGCAATGTGTGAAGCATTCTGCAAATAAGTCTGGTTAGTACAGAGAGGTCAGGTCTCTGAGGGCTGTAGAATGCAGCCCAGGGATAAAGGTTATGAGACTCAGAGAAAGGAATTAGGGCTGGGCAGTAGGATGCTGGAAATATATTAGGAACCAGTACAGATGCCCTGGGGAAGATGTGAGCTTTGGCCAATAATGATGCCAGCATCTCTGGGGCTAGAGATGTAATAGATGTCCCAAGCACTCAGAGAAGCTATAAAATTCCACAGAGCTGACAGGGGCTTCTGTCATGTTGGCAGTTGTCCTGGGACCTGTTTAGCAGGACTGTGTTTGCCCCCTGGCTGGAGAGTCTCTCCTATCTCTACCAGCAGGGCTTGTTTTGCTATCCCTTCCCTGCCTGTATCTCTCACTGAGTGCATTGACTGTAAACTTGACTTGTTTATTTTCCTTCTCTCTGGGCACCTTGAGTCCAAGGCAGTGGTTGCTATAGAGATATGTGGGTGGTCAGATGCCCTCCTCCCCTAAGGTAGGGGAGATATGGGGGCTGGGCTCTCTGGCAGATATCCTTTGGCAAAGAATGGAAGGTGCAGGCAGGGATACCAGGTTGAAGATATGCCCACACATAGCCCAGGTATCAGAAATGGGGATGATGTCTGGAGTCTTCAGTCAGTGATGCAGTGCTTTGGTTTCTTTATCTCAACAGTATCCCCTCACCCAAGGGTGAGGAGGGAGAGACAACTGGAAGCTGAAAATCTGGGACATAAGATAGTGATTGTGGTGACTTTATGGAGCCAGCTGCCTTGAGCTTTCATCTTCTACTCCTTCCCTACCCACCTGAACTTCCCTGTGTGATAGCATCCCCTTCCTTTCTTACCTCCTTTCCACTTTTTTCTGTCCTTCCCAACTGGTATCTTTCTTTCCCTGCCCAAACCAGATGAGGTTTAATTTCTGATTTCTTTTTTTCAACTTGAGAAGAGGATTCTTGTGTGAAATCGTATGCTTCAGACAGCAACTCCCCCTCTTTTGAGATGGTTATGCCAAGACTGGGACTCTCTTGTATACCAGGTTAACTTTGGGACAGAATCTTGTTCCTGACTGATAGACTCAAATGCCATCTAGAAGAGTTAGGAACGTGCATGCCCGTAGTGTCTGGGGGTGGGAGAATGGGAGGATGTTGTCTTGGATGTGGAGGCAGCAAGGGGCATGGTAGGCTGGTATTGGCGATATGAACCCCTGGAGCAAGTTGGGCCAAGGTCCTCACTAGGCTGCTGCTGATGGGGTTAGGAAGTGAAGGCTGTGGCTTTCCTTCAGCCTCTCAGTTTACACTGTATATTTTATAAAGGTCTGGGACTGGGTTTCACTCATCATTGTCTGTCTGTCTAGGGCTCCATAGGTGTTAGATTTCTGTGTCTGGGAATGTCATGGGCCCACCAGGGTAGCCTGTGAAGGTCTGAAGGGGCTTACTCTGTTTGATGGGACTCCTTGCTGGATTGCTGTCTTATTTGTGATTTTCTGTGCTGCAAACTGAAAGGAGAGAAAGAGGGCATAAAGCTGCTTCTTCTTGGCACTCATGGTGAGGTGGCCCAGGAGGCCTGGGGAGAAATCACTTAGTCTTCTGGGGGTCAGATATGGATGGGAAGCCTTCTTGTGGGTTGTCATTCCTTGTCATTGTAGCCTCCAGTACCCACATTGGTGGCTGGGTTGCCAGGTAGGGAATTCATGTGGATGTTCTTTGAGCACCTTTTTGTTTGTGGGCCTCTCTATCTAGTCACTGATAGTCACATAATGTCATTCCATTTGCTTTAAACCAGCAATAGGTGTGGAGATGGGGCTCTTACCAGAGCCCGAGGTTCCTAGCTTGGCTCTGCTAGGCCGAAGGAGGCATTTAAATAGGCTTGGATGCAGGAGCTAGTGGGCCAGGTGATGGCAATGATAAATCGTTATTTTAAGATTTAAGAGCACCCTCCCCACGAAGGAGCCTGAGCCCTTATGTCTTTTTTATTTTTAAATCTTCATATTCCCTTCTTATCTTTATTCATATGCATACAGATTTTCACCTCGTGGAGCATAACATTTTATATCCTGTTCTCTTCACTTGTATCCAAAGCATTTTTCCCATATTGCTACAGTTGAAGGGCAAATGGTCTTTTTTTTTCTTCTGCATGCCTTAGGATTTATCCTTGGAACAATTAGCATCATAAAAAAACTTCTGTATTGGACCATTTATCTGGATTCCAGTTGCTTTCACTAAGATGGGTACTGGGAGTAATGCCCTTGGCCTTAATGAGAGATGCTACCAGAAACAGTGTTATGAAATCTGTTACCACACTTGCTATATTTATTTATTTATTTAATCTGTAAACCCTATGTGAAGAAATTTCTATTGAAGCTACTTTGTAAGAAAAGCTCTCCTCTTTGTGAGGATCTGAGGAGGTGAGGCAAGGGACCTTATCTGTTTTGTAATTTTTGTGTAGATGAGCATTAGCAAAGTGACTGATACACACTCAGTATACGTGTTAAATGAATGGATCAAGAAGCCTAACTAATCATGGTTACCTTTTGGCTTTGAGTCCTGTGAAACTCAAAGTCAAGTTGCTGGAGCCCTTGTTCCCTGGTGCTGGCCTGGGTTCCCCCTTTCTGATCCAGAGAACCAGTCTGCTGCTGGAGGAGAGGACAGATGAGGATAAATACCTGTGCTTGGGACAGGAGAGATGTAGGAAGTCAGTGTAGCTTATGGCTCCTCTTTTCTTCTTGTTAATAGACTTATAGGACTACTACTGGGACCATCTCTGAGCACTGACTGTCAATGTTAGTGTGTCTAATGGTCACCTTGAGTATTGATTTAAAATGCTGCTTCCTAAGTTTTGTCCATAGAGCTTCGGCTTCAGGAGGTCTGGGGTGAGGTCCCAGAAACTGCAATTTTAACACAGGCTCCAACAAATTTCATCTAGGTAGTTCATGAGCCACTTTTTAAAAAATGCCATCCAAAATCAGCAGCAGCAGTGACAGTTGCTCTTGATACACTCCTAGGATTCACCAGCCGCACCTGGGGCTAGTCTTCTCCAGGTGGTGTCTCTTCCAGTATGTGGCCAACTGTGCACATGGGCTGATCTGTGATTAGGGGCCTCATTCTGGGCCCCCGGATTGGGATGTCAGTCTGCATCTGAGGCTGTAGCAGGTTGAGTGATTGGTGTTGTGACATGTTGGCCACCAGAAGGGTAAAGGCTGTCCCTTTCTGGGTCCAGCTGGCCCTGGGGACTGAAATGGGATCCCCTTGGATGGTGCCAGCTGGAAGTCCCCACCCCCTTGGTGTTGGCCTGAGTAGCCCCCATGACATTTGTGTCCCCTGTGGTATCTCCAAGTGATACTTTCCTGTTAAGGATCTGGGTGAAATGAGGGGAAGAGGAGGGAGGGTGATGTGGCAATGGAAGGAGGGGAAGAAGGAGGAGGAAGCTTTGTGCTATACTGGAATACCAGGACTCGAGGAAGCATTGAGAGATTGTGTGCAAAACCATGTTTTCTTATTGAGGATAAAATAGGCTGGTTTCTGTTAACAGAGAAATAGCATCCTTCATATAAGTGAACTTCTCTGACTTCCCTCGTACCTGCCATGGATGAGAGTGCAAGCTAGAGGTCCCTTCTCTGTGCCAAGCCTTCTGCTGGGCCAGTTTCATTGTACAGTCATGATTTAGTCATACAGCCTGTCACCCTGCCCTCCTACCCACCCACCTCCTCAGTGGGACTTGGGGTGCTGTATCGGGTAGAGATGGAGGTTGGAAAGCAGGCCCTATCCCATAGGCAAGGCTCTTGCTTTTCTTCCTGTTGTTTGCTTTCGTCCCTTGTCATCATACCCTCGTCAGAAGCCGTGCTGAAACCCTAGAGGTGAGTGGCTGACCCCATTCTCTGCTGAGGCTGGAGACAGGGAAGGGGGGGGTTGGGACCAGCTCTTGCCACCATCTCTGTGCTTGCTGCTTTCTGAACAGCTTTGGCAGGCTGACTAGGGCCTGATCCCATGGGTGCCAAAAGGGTGGTGACAGGAAGAGATGGACACTTCGCACCTCTTGAGTGCCTCTCTGCAGAGGCCCTTTGTCACCTACTCATGGCCAGACAGCTCTGTCCTGGGACCATTGGGGAAACCAAGGCATAAAAGACTTGTTTGGGGTTTATGTTAGATTTTGTTTTTGAGTTGTAGGTATATCCATGATTTTGCTGGTACCCAGACCCCAGCAACCTCAAACAGCTTGGCCTTCACTGACCCCGGAGCTGTTCCCTTTCAAACACAGGTTCTGGGTACTTTGTTCCTGTAGTGAACCCTGGTGTTACCACACTCCTGTCCATCTAGGCCCAGAGCTCTAAGCTCAGTGGAGCAAATCCCTCATTATTGCTGGCTGAGGCCCTGCTCTCATCTGTACCCACATTTTTGGACTCTGTGGTGGGGACATTTCCAACCACTCCCCCCCAACACCATCTCTGCTTCCTGGGCCCTCTCATCAGCAGCAGCAGCAGCTTTCCATCTGCTCCCCTCTTTTCTCCTCCCTCTCTTTCCCCTCCCCCCCTGCTTGCTGCTGCCCTGGGAGGAGCTATTTTTAGGGGCTGCTTCCTGGGATGTTTTACTTGGGGCTGGTTACCATGAAGGAAATGTCACCAAAACAGTGGGCAAAGGCTGCAGGCACCAGGAGCCATGCCGGGGGGAACAGAGAACTCAGCACTGACCCTGTTCTGGCCCTTGAAAGTGGCCAGTGTCCATAGGCAGAGCCTTGCTTTCTTGGGGCTTGCTAGTGACCCCATGGGGATTTTCTTCGTCAGAGCTGGTTTGGCACTTGAACTGTGGGGCACGTCTTGGCGCCTCTTGCCTTTCCCTTCTTAGAGCTTCCCTTGTCTTGAGATCCAAGGCCATGGTGGGGCTCAGGTCTTTGCATTGCCTGGTTGAAACTCTTGAAGTTAGGGCTGAAGGCAGGAGGTGCAGAGACTTGGCGTTCACATGGGCACGTTTCATTCCCTGTCCTGGATTCGTAGCACCTGTCTATTCCCCAGTGTTTGGGAGTAAAGGAATTAAGAAACCATGATCTCTGCTCATATATGACTGGTAGGTTTTGCTTTTATTTGAAGACTCTTTGCACCTTTTGAGTGAGAATCAAAGAGGAAGGGATGTGGTGTTGCAGTGTCAGGGGGAGGTCAGTGGGATTGTGGCTTGGGATTCCCACTGGTCAGTGCCCAAGGCCCAGAGCTGTTTATAAACAGCTGGGGAAGGTGGATTATGACACCAAATCCCTGTGCTGCCCTGTTTCTGCTCCTCAAAGTGATGCCCAACACAGCCAGATGGGGCTTCTTTTATTTGACTAAGAGGTGGTGGGACACACGGGAGGGCATCAAGATGAGGCCACCTCCCGCCATCCAGTGTCTGAAATTGACAGGGCTGCTGAAAGTTTCTTACAATCTGTGTTGGAGTCATAGGCACTCATCTGTGAAATACCCTTTGTAAAGTGAAGGGTGTTTTGAGATTGGAACTCAGGGAGAGTCCTCGTAGCCAGAGTATGACCATATGTCCTTTTCTACTTACAGAGGGTTGTACGTTTAGGTGGCAGCAGAATTCTTAGTTGAAGCCAGTACTTGCATTTGTGCTCTTAGAGAAATGTCACTGAATCAGTGGGCCGGTCCCTGGCAGGGCCATGGAGAATTGGTAGCCAGCCCTCCCTGCCCCCCATCCTGGAGAGGGGAGAAGGGAAGCACATTTGGAGTAGGTTTCTCTCTTGGTGCCCAAGTGGTGAAACCGTTTTAAGGCTCTGTGCTCCCCTTTGCTACATGCTGTCACCTCACTAACTGCTTCCTCCTTTTTGCCTCCTTTGGTGCATCAGGTCACTCCTTATTGTCCTTCCTATGAAATTACAGCATCTTAGACCAAGTCTTGAAGCACTTGGGCAGAAGGTGGGAGAGGCAGGGTTTCCAGGGATCCTGGTTTTCCCCTGCTGTGGGTGGGCTGTGGGTGGGCTATTGGGAAGGGCCCAAGCAGGGCTTGGAGGACCAGAATAGGTGCCTGATAAGCTGCTTCTGCTTTCTGCTCCTGTTACCACCTCTGATCTCGTGGGGGGAACCTTGCAGAGGGCTGTGGTTGGAGCTGGGCTGAAGGCCGGCAAGGGTGGGTCTCCATGGCAGTAGCATACAGGCAGGCAGGAAGTGGCCCTGTGCAAAGCGGGAAGTGGCTGTTGTCAAACAGGAAGAGGGGGCTGGGCTGTGGGAGGGGATAGGGTAGAGCCTGGTAGAAAGGTGGGTGGGAGGAGGGTCAGCCTGGGAAGATCCTAGCTGCTCCCTAATGGTCACTGGAAGGTGGAATGTCTCAAGGGAGGAGGCTGCCTTTGTGGCAGGAACATCGGTTGATGTATCATCACCTTGGGATACTCAGCCAGGGCCTATTCCCATCACTGTGGACCAAATCCCTGTGCTGCCCTATTTCTGTTAATGTCTGTTAGTGGTCTCTCCCCTTTTGGGAATGCTTTGTTTAGCCAGTATGCCCTTGGACTTGGGAAGGATGCTTTCTACAAATCATTACTTGTTCCTGTGGGGAGGAACATTCTGCTTTTTCTCAGCCATGGACCACCCCTGGAAGTGACTACAGGACAGGAAATATGAGGGAAAGAGAGAAGCTGGGGTGATAGCCAGGCTGTGTATGGTATAAGGACACTGGGAGAATGTGGTAGTCAGAAACCATGCGGCTCTAAGCAGAGTGCTTCAAGATGCAGGGCACCACTGCCAGTGAGGCTGAGGAAATAGAGGGATCCACTGGCCAGGTGCTTCATGGGGTCGTCCTCTCTCTGAGGAGTTCCTGTTGCTCACCTTCACCTTTAGGCTATAGATATGGGCAGGCTCCATGCCCAGATGATGATGGAAGGTCTCACAGGAAGTCCCCCAAATAGGACAGAGGACTCAAGTGGCATATTTTAGATCCTGCATTTGCCCAGGCAGAGGGGAAGGTGGGTATTTCTCTCTTCTCTGGCAGTAGCAGAGGTGACCACATGCAAATGACCATATGCTTGGCTGAGGAGATCTTGTCCTCTTTATAACTAGGCCCTGGGAGAGAGGCTCTTACTATGTACCAGACACTATGTTAAGTACTCTATCCATATTGCCTCATTTAAACCTCAGATATTACTGTCTCCATTTTAGAAGTAGGACCTCCTTCCCAAGATACATGCCTGGCCAGTATGCCCTTGAACTTAGAAAGGATGACCATATGTCCTATGACGTCTCCTAATCAAGAGTCACCTCCTGGCTGAGGCTTCCTGACCACCCTATTTAAACTTTCTCCCTTCCTTGTTTTACTTTTCTGTGTGGCACTTGCTGTTACCTCTAACAAGCTTTTGGGTTTCTTATTGTCTGTCCCTCTCCTTCCCCAGCTCCACTAAAATGTGAACTCTATGAGAGCAGGGATTTTTGTTTAGTTTGCTTTCCCAACTCTTTCCCTGCATCTAGAACAGTGATTGTCACATGGTAGGCCTCAATAAATAAATTTCGAAGGAATGAGTGAGGCTCAGATGCATTTAATGACTTGCTGAATGTGGCAATGCTGGTCTCAATCCAGGGCTGTCTGACTCCAAAGCCAATGTGTTAATTGCTGTACTCCATGGCTTAGAATCAGTGTAAGGACCAAGGCACGGCCCTGGGGTTAAGAGAAGACCTTGAAGTAAGGATTTTAATTAAGAGGCTGATAGTGACCCTCTGCACCCTGGGAAGCTCCTTCGAGGAGTTGAGAGCCTGAGCCCAAGTTGTGTCTGCTATCTCTAATCTGAGTCACTGCACTGGTAAAGCCAAAGCACCCTTCCTTATTTTTAGTGCTATTACTGTTGTAGTACTATAACCATTAGCTAGTAAGAGACTTAAGGGAAGAGATAAACGTTAATCTTCTGGGCCTTTTCCTCAGCTGCCACCTCTACATTGCAAGATGCTGGTCTCTCATTCCTGTCTGGGCAGCCAAGCCCAAGATTTGTGCATCAGAGGTGGTAAGGTGAATGGTTAGAGACAGGGCCAGTGCATCTGTAGGTTAGGGACTGCCTAGCTTGGTACCTCTGTCTCAAGTCTGGGACTGGGAGGAAGGTGAGGTTGCTCCAACATCTGGCCAGATTGGGAAAAAGCAAGCTTCCCCAAGCCATCAAGCATAGCTATCGTTGCTTCCTTGAGTGCCCTTGCTTATAGGACTCCCAAGTCATATCCCTTTACCTGGGACCAAGGGATACCAAGCAATGGGTATTGGGTGTTACCTGGGGTTCTCCTAAATACATCCTGGTCAGTGGACATGTAGAACCTGAGGATAGGAAGGAAGGCATGACCCAGATCTTTGAGCAGCTGGGATGGATTAGCTGGGCAGCAGGAACTAATCTCTGCCTGTTCCCACCTCCTTTCAAAAAGGAGAGCTATCACTAGAGGGAAAGTGGAGGACAAAGCTGGAGGTGGTTGGTGAAACAACAAATATTAATTCCTTCAGACTATAATCCTTACATTATCTTAAACCAACAGGCCAGGGTTCTATCCCTTCTCTGCTGTGGAACCTTAGATAAGTTATTAACTTTTCTGGGCCTCAGTTTCATCACAGCAATCTATGATGGGAGGCAGTTATAGCACCTACCTGCTGGGGTGGTTGTGAGGGTCATAGGAGGCTTTACAGAGGCGTTCTGCTGTTTAGGGGAAACTTATTAATGGCTTATGTCTGGAATTTTCCATGTGATATTTTTGGGTGTAGAGAAACCTCTACCAAGAAATATAGGAATTGCTTGGCTTGGGGAATCAGGTTGCATTGGACTCAGTCCCCCAGAACCTAAAGTCTTTACTTGATATTCTCACTTTTTCTTATTCTGTCATTCCAGACTAGGTCCATATTACCTGCATCCATTTCCTGTCTGTGTTACCTTGAGTAGGTTATTTTATCTTGTTAAGCCTCAGTTTCCTCATTTGTAGTGTAATAGAGCTAATCAGATGGCCCACTTCACAGAGTTTCTGTGAGGATGAAATGTGATAATCCTGGCCTTTGCCTAACATGTGATAAATGCTTAGTGAGTGATAGTTATTACTGATACTGTTGTTATTAATAAGTCCTTATTGAGTCCCTGTTTATGGAAAGAACTCTAGGAAGTACTATTTAGAAAGATCCCCACTCCTTTGAAGAACTTGTGACCAAAACCGTTGTGCGCTAGGGATGTGGCTCAAGTAGTAATGCTCTCGCCTGGCATGTGCAGGGCACTGGGTTCGATCCTCAACACCACATAAAAATAAAATAAAGATGTTGTATCCACCAAAAACTGAAAAATAAATATTAAAAATTCTCTCTCCTCTCTCTCCCTCCCTCCCTCCCTCTCTCCCTCTCCCTCTCCCTCTCCTTCTCCCTCTCCTCTCCTCTCCTCTCCTCTCTCTTTCTTAAAAAAAAAGAAAAAAGAAAAAGATAACGGTTGTACTATGTGATGTGAGAATCATGAGAAGCACAGGGGGAAGCTGAGGGGTAGCCAGAGGTGGGAGAAGTCACAGTCTACTAAGAGGAGCTGGGAAGACTATAAAAGAGGTGGCCTGGCAGATTCCAGTAGTCAGAGAGAATTAAAGTAGGGAGGCTCCTAGACCACCTAGCTCAGAGCAGCATTTTCTCTACTTCCTGGAGCTCTGCCTTCCTGTGGAAGGAATTGACCCATGCAACTCACTTGGATCTGAGGACTTGCGGATTCTGGTCATTTCCTAACAATAGAGTAATCCCAAAGGCTGAGTGTGAAGAAGTCAGAGCTCACATCAGTAGGTGACCAGAAGGATCCGGGGGAGAAGCAGAACTTGTGCTTTGGTTTCTCCTATAAAATGGACATCATAGACTGGGGTTGTAGCTCAGTGGTAGAGCACTTGCCTAGCAAGGGTGAGGCACTGGGTTTGATCTTCAGCACCACGTAAAAATAAATAAATAAAATAAAGGCATTGTGTCCTACAACTAAAAATAATTTTTTAAATGGGCATCATAATATGAGGATATGAGGATAAATTGCAAGATGTGTCTGACATAGAAGTGAACTGACTAAATATTTGTTGTTATTATTTTAAGTCACATTATCTTAATCATCAACATCTTCATTGTCAGGATCATTGTGTTTTGGCATTACCATGAGGACTACATAAGAAAATATATGCAGAATTCCTGGCATAGTGTCTGGTCATGTATTAGGTTCAGTGTGACTTTAGCTATTACACTAGTCTCCCCTCATCCTTGGTTTGGCTTTCCACAGTTTCAGTTACTTGTGGTCAACCATGGTCCAAAAATATTACATGGAAAATTCTAGAAAAATGAACAACTAATAAATTTTAAATTGCATGCTGTCTGAGTAGTATGATGAAATCTCTTGCCATCCTGCTCCATCCCACCTGGGATGTGAGTCACTTCTTTGTCCAGCTTCTCCATGTGTATAACTCCCTACCTGTTAGTCATTTAGTGGCCTTCTTGGTTATCAGACTGACTGACTTGTCACAGTATCACAGTGCTTTTATGTAGGATTTAATATCCTCCACAGTTTCATGCATATACTGGGGGTGTTGGAAGGTATCCTTCTCAGATAAGGGGACACTACTTAGTATTTCTTCTTCTTTTTTGGGGGTGGGGGTGGTAGTAGAGATTGAACCCAGGAGCACTTTACCACTGAGCTACATGCCCAGCTCTTTTTATTGTTTAAAAAGAATGATATAGGGCAGGGGTTGTGGCTTAGTGGTAGAGCACTGGCCTAGCATGCCTGAAGCACTGGGTTTGGTCCTTGGCACCACATAAAAATAAAAAATAAAGATACTGTGCCCACCTAAAACTAGAAACTAAAAAAATAATATAAAATAAAAAGAGTGATATAGGGTCTTGTTAAATTGCCCAGGCTGGACTTGATCTTGTGATCCTCCTGCCTTAGCCTCCCAGGTTGCTAGGATTACAGGTGTGTGCCACCACACCCAGCTGTGTAAATACTTCTTCTTCTTTTTTTTTTTGGTACTCGAGATTGAACCCAAGGGTGCTTAATCACTTAGCCATCTCCCCAATCTCACTGAGTTGCTTAGGGCATCGCTAATTTGTTGGGGCTGGTCTCAAACTCACAATTCTCCTGCCTCAGCCTCCCACGTCACTGGGATTACAGGCAAGCACCACTACACCTGGCCTGTGTTAGTACTTCTAACAAGAAAGAGATTCTCAATATCCTGGTATTGTAGAGGAAAGAGCACCAGGGCTGGGGATGTGGCTCAAGCGGTAGCGCACTTGCCTGGCATGCATGCTGCCCGGGTTCGATCCTCAGTACCACATACAAACAAAGATGTGTCCGCCGAAAACTAAAAAATTGGAATTCTCTCTCTCTCTCTCTCTCTCTCTCTCTCTCTCTCTCTCTCTCTCTCTCTCTCTCTCTCCCTCCTCTCTCTCTCTCTCTCTCTCTCTCTCTCTCTCAAAAAAAAAAAAATCCCAATTCTTTAAAAAAAAAAAAAAAAGATGTTGTATCCGCCGAAAACTAAAAAATAAATATTAAAATTCCCTCTCTCTCTCTCTCTCTCTCTCTCTCTCTGTTAAAAAAAAAAAATATTTTAAAAAAAAAAGAGCACCAGAGTTTAAACTGAAGATCTGGATTCAGATTCTAGCTCTGCTACTCACTAGCTTGAGGTCTTTAATATCTCAAATCATTTCCTCATCTGGAAATAACTGTCTCTGGAATTGCTGTAACTTGTTGCATTAATTCAGCAAATTGCCAGAAGTGCATAGTTGGTATCTAAGAATTGAAGGAGTATGAATAGCCAGGTGACCACAAGTATAATGGTTGGTTGAATACTTTTGTTTTTTTCTCTTCTGCTTTTAGATCACCAAAAACTAGAACGTGAGGCTCGGATATGCCGACTTCTGAAACATCCAAATATTGGTGAGTGCCCTGTACAGAGTGTTCTGTGGGTATTTTATGGACAGTAGAGAGAACCGAGTTTGGTTGTTTTTGTGTATGGAGTCACCTCTGTCTGTGGGTCTTTATTACCTGTACTTTTTTTTTTTTTTTTAAACCCAAGCAGGATAGCAGCTGTGTCTTAGAATTCTCAAGTTTTCTTGTTTAGAGACCTGAGTATCTCCATTGCAGCAGAGCCATCTCAGGGCTGGGATATGAGGCATTATAATAGGTTTCAGACTCCCTTTCTCTTTCCGTCTTTGGGCTGAGGTCCAGAGCCCTCAGTATGTGAGGTTCCGGGCTACTAGCTGCCAGCATCCTTCACCAGGGGCCTTCCATAGCCCTCATGAAAAACTCAGGATTTTGTTTCTAGACTTGAAAGAGTTTTGTTCCTGTTGCAATGTCCTGCTCACTCTGAGGGTTTCCATGGCACTTCCATTTGTGTTTCCCAGAGCTAGGAAAGCAAGTTGCCCACCCGCCTAGCTTCTCTGGAGAAGGGATGGCAGGGGCCACTTGGATGGGGAAGGAGAAAAAATTGAGAAGATTTCTCTCTGTTCCCATCCTGACTTGAGGGACAAGAGCACATTGTTGGTTGTTCTAAAGCCTGAGGAGGTTTGCCTGCCACAACCCACTCCAGCTCAGTTTTACATTGTTCAGCTGAAATAATCTTTGCCAAAAGCGTTGGCCCTGATTTGGTACTGTTTGCAGAAGGAAAGGACAGACACTGGGCTGGCTGCAGGGTTTGAGCAGAAACCCTGGTGCTGACTTGAGGCAGAGCAGGGAGCATCTCCTAGGTTTTTCCCTGAAAGTCCTGAGTCATCACAAAAGACAACACGTGTTCTGTGCTCCTCAGGCGTGGCCTAAATATCAGGGCTCCCACAGTGCCCTGAGGCCTCCTGCTCCGCCCTGTTAGCAGCCAGGGCTGTGAGGCCACTTGCAGAAGCTTGATGCTGCCTCCAGAGCTACCAGCCCGTGGCTTCCCAGGTCTCAGAAATCCATATGAGCTCATAAGTGGAGGAACTGAGGTCCTACTCCAGCCCACAGGGAGGGGAGCAGCTCTGAGGTAACCAGAACTCTAACCATGCAGGGCTTTATAGATCGTAATCGGTGGCTTAGATTACACCCAGTGCAGATTGGCATAGCTAAGCCTCCGCTCCACCTGGTGCAGTATGTTCCATGGAGCCAAAACCTTTCAGCCAGTGAGTCCTGGCCTTAGCCCTCCTGGGTGGTCTTTGAGGTTAGACCTTCACCTGAAAACTGCATGATGGGGACCAGTGTGTTGTCTTGGGTAAGAGATGGCCAACAGAGAAACACCTAGAGCAGCAGTCACAAATTGAGGCATGTTTAATTTGGCTGGCTCAGCAGTCTAAAAATATTTTTATTATTTGCCAATATTTAAAAACAAGATTCCACAATTTGAAAAAAAAAAAAAAAAAACACCATTTCCCAGCTTTTTGAATCAGAAGACCTGGCTTTAAAGCCATCCACCAGCTCAGAAGTATTATTGGTGTACCAGCCTGGGTCTCAAGGCCTGAGGACAATAAATTTCCTTTCCTTTGTGCTTCGTATGATCAGCTTATACAACAATGAAGTGTTGTCTTCATGTAGAGAGGAGAATAAAGGGGGAGGGGTCAGTGATAGAGGATGCAGATTCATATCTGTATCATCTATGTTAAAGGTGACTTTGACCATAGAGGGTCATAATAAATAAACAGGAAGGACAAAAATGGGATGCTAGCAGGAAAAAGTTTTAATCTCCTTTTTCTATATTTCTAGAATTAAATATATCCCTTTGACCTCTTAAAATTACTCGGTTTGGCAGCCCTTTCCTTTTCCACCTACCCCTAGCTCAGAGTAAAGACACCTATCCCAGGTGTGGTAGGAAGGCAGCAAGACTCAGGAAAAGCAGGCGTGGCAGTCACTTTGTCAGGATCAAATTGCCTAGAACTATGCTTCCATTTCCTATCTGCTTACAGGTCCTGGGGGATATTGGTTTGAGGACCAATTCCAGGGTTAAGGGCAGGCCAGAGGGACGGGTGAGTCAGGGCTATGTCCTGGGAGCACTGGCTGGCTGGCTGGGCCCTCTGGCTTCTGATGGGAACCAGGACTCCTGGAGATGTGACTGAGCTGCAGGTCCAGGAGACGGAGGTTGCCATGGATCCGGACCTGGCTTGTGGCTATAGAGGAGGCAGTTGTGTGCCCCTAATTCACTATTCCTCTCATCTCTCCACTGTTCCTTCAGAGCTGTGGCCCTTTTGGCCGTGGCCTTTTTAAACTCCATCCCAAAGAGAGACAATTAGATCAGCCCAAGGGTGGTACACAGTTGAGGAAGCTGAGAGCAAAGAGCAGATCATCAACTTCCGACTGTTTTCAGGCTTGTAGGCAGTTGAATTCAGAAGGGATATTTGGTACAAGGGGCTAGGTATCCCCAGTTTTTTCCCCTGATATTCTTAGCAAAGTTAAAAGCCGGTGAAAGAGTGAACCCCAAAGTAAACTGTGGACTTTGGTTAATAGTGTGTCAGTAGGGTTCATCGATTGTAGCACATGTACCACTCTGGTGTGGGATGCTGATAGTGGGGGTGGCTGTGCATATGTAGTGGTGGGGGTATATGGGAACACTCTGTACCTTCTGCTCAATTTTGCTGTGAACTCAAAATTGCTCCCCCAAAATAAAGCATATTAATTAGAAACAAGCAAATAAAATGTCTATTGGATGTAAGGCACACTGTTGAACTCAAACAGCCCTGGGAGAGTGGCCAACAGTGGGGAGTTGAGTGGAGGAGCCATGTAGTGCCGATAGTCTGAAGTCTGAATGGAGTGCGTTCTACCTGTGATCTGCTTGCTCTCTGCTCTAAATTCCTCTAATGAATAGACTCTGTCTTCCTTCGTGCTGAGCTGCCCCAGCAGTTTCGATCACAGTCTAGAGTTGTGGTTTAAAGCAGCACTTCTCAAACTTTTATGTGCTTGTGAATCAGCTAGGGATCATGTCAAAATTCAGATCCTGATTCAGTAGGTCTGGGGCAGGCAAGGCTGGGGGTGGGGGTTGAGACTCCTCATGGCTCACTGTCTCCAGGTGATGCTAATGCTGTGGCCCATGGTCCATACTTGAAGAAGCCAAGGTTTGTGGCTTGGAGTCATGTTCACTGGGTTTGAGTTTGGGTTTTTCTAATTAGAAGCAAGTTATTTAACCAATATGTATCTGCCTTTGTTTTGTTGTCTGGGCCCCTTCATAGAGTAGCAAGAGGGTTCAGTAAGTAAAGGAGGCCAGGAAACAGAGGTGATAAAAATGAAAATGGAGATTTCAGCTTCCAGGACCCCAGCTCCAAGCAAAGCCACCATTTACCTTGGGCCTGGGGTGTTTTAAGCTCACAGTAAGTGTAGTAAAAGTAGTTGCAAAGAAAAGGGAAACATTGGATGTGAGTGACCTTCTCAGGAGGGGGAGAAGTCCTGCCATACCCGGTCTCTGGGGGTCACACTCAATCCCCCACAAGCTCCTGTGGCAACAGGGCCTCTGTCCCACCAAAATATTGCTTCAGATGTTTTTTTTTTTTTATTTTATCTTATTTTTAAAATTTTGAGACAGGGTCTTGCTAAATTGCTGAGGCTGGCTTTGAATTTGCGATCCTCCTACCTCAGCCTCCTGAATCGCAGGGATTACAGGCGTGCGCCACCGCACCCAGCTGCTGCAGACATTTTTAACAGTGACACTTTTTCAGTGTTTTTTTAGAAAAGGATTTGTTAAATGTAGTATATTGTTGGGTGGTTTTTTTGAGAATTGGAAATAGCCACAGCATTTGGGTTGTAGGTTTCTCAGTCCTAGAAGATATGAAATATCAAAGATATGTAGGTGTTTTGACCTGCCCTTCCATCCACTGATTTTTAAAGAATAGTAATTAGGGTTTTGTGTGTGTATGTGGTGCTGGGATTGAACCTACCTTTACACATGCCAAGCAAGCACTCTATCACGAGCTATATCCCCAGCCCAGTAATTAGGTTTTATCATTGAAATGCAGTAATGTTTTGAGTCCTTTTCCCAGATCTTCCTGTTTATAGACGTGGTATGGCCCTCTCTGACCTTCATGCCGTGTCATTACTGTATAATGGGCTGGGTATCAGGTTATTTTATTCACCCCAGCCATAGCACCCTTTACTCAGTACCTCGCAGATCTCTAGTTGTGTCTAGTTATGTATTTGTTTAGTTGCTGGTTAAAGTCTGTATTTTCCCTCTGCGATGGCAAGGCTGCGCTCCCTCTTCACAGCCATATGTATAATCATACCTGCTTTGAAATAGCCATCTAATGGGCATTATTGAGCCAATTAGAGTGGCCGGCACTTGTGGGGACAGATTTGAACTCCTTTACCTAAGAGGAAGGACGGACAGAGTGATTCTTTAGTTGTTGCAGTATCAAGAATGTTGATGTCAGTTTGTCTTCAAGTCCAGTTTCTGCCACTTAGTGTGACTTTGGGCAGGTTTCTTTTGAAGCTTCAGTTTCCTCTCCTATCTGATGAGGGCATCATAAGTAGCTACACTACAGAATTAATGCCTGGATCCAGTAAAATAGTGCATGTAAAACACATGGTATGATGCTTGGCACATAGGAACAGCTCAGCTAAGTGTTAGTCATTATAATTTTGATGATTATCTTCAATAATCTGGTAGTTATGCTTAGAATGGCTCAGTTAAGTTTCTCCTCTTGTCCTCCATTCCTCATTAATTTTCTTTTCAAAATAAAATTGAAAATGATAGCAGTCTTATTCAGACCCCCCCCCCCTTATCTTTGTGTGTGGTTGCCTACTCTGGGCATGCATCAAAGCCATCCAGGTCTGGGTGGCCTGGAATGATTAGTCTTCCTTTGCTGCTCTTCTACTAATCCCCTCCCACCTGGGCTCCATGTGTGGCCTTCCTGGAGAAGGGCATATGCCAGTGACTCCATGTCTGGGCAAAGGCCTGGGTGCCTGCACCTCTGGCACTGTTCTCAAGGTCTGCAGTGCTGGGCAGGGGGCGGGCCTGGGGCAGGATCCAGGTGAGGCAGAGCTCAAGGCCAGGCCCAGCCAGACTTAGCAGGGCCGGATGCTGGGGGCTGTCCTGGGAGCAGTTGTTAGCATTCTACCTGCTGTCCCGTCAGCTCACCATCCTGCTGCTGTTAGTCAGCTTCCTAATGAAGCTGGTCTTTGGCTTCTGGGACAGCTGATTTCCAGGGGATTATTTGTATTACACACTTTAATGCTTTTTAATAGCAAATTTTTAATTAAATGGAAAGTCCTTTTGGAAGCGAGGGAGCAGCCACAGCAGGACTCAGCATGAGGCACCAACTGAGACTAGAGAAGCAAAAAAAGGAGGGAGGAGGCTTTGGGGAGTTTGATTATGCATGCTCGGTTAGGTGGGTAAGATGGACACCGGGGTCTTGCTGTAGCTCCCTCCTTGTGTCCTAAAAGCCCTCTTCTGTCATCTGCAGATGTAGGGAAGTATGCAGGGTTGAATAACCAGATCAGATCAAATAGTGTAGGCCATGCAATGTGTAGATGTTGGATCAGGCCCAGGCAGGCCTCTGTGTCTGCATTTGTCAAGTAAGAAAAACAAGGGGACTGTAGTGATGGTTCAGTGCCTCAGGGCGGCTGGGTGCTGTATTTTGCATTCTGGCTGATCCTTCTTTGGCGTGAAGGGGACTTAGGGAAGTGCCTCGGCCCTTAGAAGATGCTCTGGCACTGGAAATGGAAGCAGTCTGGGCCTGCCAAGGAAGAGATAGCGTGATTTCTTTACATCTGAACACTTCACCAGTTGGTTTGGTGTCAGGCCATTCCTGAAGAGCTTCTTTAACTGCTGAGGACTGGAGCAAGGGTCAAACAGAGAGAGCCCTTTGGAACAGAGGTTTCTCATCAAGAGAGTTCAGGTGAGGGAAGGGACAGGAACATCAGGACAGGCAGCCAAAGCAAGTCGTGTTTACATTAGAACGATGCTCAGGGGTTGGCATTTAACCCAGAGGTGGCTTTGTGGGCAAACGCTTGATGAAGAGACCTCAGAAGACATTAGATTGGTCTTTTGCCCAAGAGATTTGGAAGGAAGGATTGGGAAGGGATTATGCTTGCCAGCCTTTTCTTACAGTTGGTAACTTGCCCTAGTCTTCTCCATGTCTGCCCTCCTGGACCCATTTATGATGCTGTCGTGGGTACATTTGTGAGCAGTCTCACAACCTGGTATGTGGGATGCCCTGTTTCTTTAGTTAGCAGTAGTGTGAACCAGCCTTTGGAGTCAGAGAAGCCTGGGTTCACATCTTGACTCACCACTTAGTAATTCTTTGGCCTTTAGCAAGAGGCTTTATGTCTCCTAGCCTCCACTGTCCTGTTCTATAAAATGGGAATAACATTCATCTCAGGGCAGTGTAATCAACTCCTTGAAGGCAGGTGCTGTGTCTCTCCCTCATAAATGCCACCAGCTAGCCCAGGGGCTGGCATACAGTAGTGCTCACTAAATGCTCATGGAATCAGTAATGTGTGCTAAGAACCTCACTACAGGAGGCCTGGCACATAAGTATGTTAAACACCTGATAAACAGGTCGTCATAGTCATAGCCTGAATGTGGCTTAGCCTCCTGGGCTGGCCATTTGTTATCCTGCTTCACATGCCTTCCTGCTAGGCTCTGCCTTTCCATCTTCTTCCACTACCCTTCACTCTGCTGTTCTCATTTGCCCCTCTGAAAGTTCTCCTGGTCTTTCCCATTTTCCATGCCCCTGCTGTCAGTGTTGCTAGGGTTTCTCAGTCTGTTACACCACCATGCACTATGTTTAGGGACCACCTTCTCTGGGACTAGCTCCTCTGGGAAGGTTTCTGCTTTTCTCGGTCTTGATTTACATCTTGGCCTCGAAGCTTCTATTTCTTGCCCCAGTTGGAGGCAGCAACCAGAGCACTGGTCTCTTGCTCTGTGGCTACATAACCTTTGCTTTGTGGGTGTTGAGCATGTTGCCACTTCTCCCTGCAGTGCCTTCAGGAGGGAGCCTGGTGAGGCTGACAGAATGGTACTGGGTGGGGTTGCTGAAGAGGAGGAGAATAGGATTTCCGAGTTTTCTCTCTGTTAATCTCTGTCCCCATCTCCTCTCTTGCAGTGCGCCTCCATGACAGTATTTCTGAAGAAGGGTTTCACTACCTCGTGTTTGACCTGTAAGTGCTCCTTTTGAGGGTGTGGGGCCTTTCCCTCCAGCTGGCTCAAGATGAAGGCTTGGGAAAAGGCTTAACTGGGTCTTCAGCCTCTGCCAACGGTCCCTCTCCTTTGCCTGAGAGAAAGGACTTGATTGTGTACTTTCTCCGGGCATGGAGCCGGGTTGGTACCCAAAGCCCCCTGGGGGTCTCATTGCTCATGATCTCCCCAGATCTCTGTAGAGCGCCAGCCTCAATGTTGCTCTCACACTTCTGTTTCACAGTGTATCTTGTGCAGATGCTTGTTTCTTGTTTCTTGGTCCTTAGTATAGAAATAAAGTACTGCTCTTTGCATGAACTTAAAATTCTGGGAATTTGAGGGTAGCTTTTATTAGTCATGAACTGGGCTCCTCTTGGTCTCTCTTCCACTTTGGTTGTGTTTTAATATCTTAAAAGTGGCTCTTTACCTCCTGGAAACTCCTTTCCAGTGCTGTAGAGTTAGGTTTCTGTGTCCTTGGTCTCATTCTCAACTTCAGTGGTAGGTCTGTCCTTCCTTGGATAGCTGTATGTTCATATTGGTCTCAAACAAAGGCATGTCTTTGGGGGGTAGGTTGAATATTTTCTCTTAGATCCCTGTATCTTCATTAGCTGCCTTTAGTGTTAGCTGATCTGCAGGTTATAGAAACAGAAATATCCTGAAGAAGGGGGAGCCCAGGATACCCTAAGGAGGAGCCCCATGTCATTGAAGGATGAGTATGTTCTGGGCTCTCAAAGTGTATGTGGAATTAAGGTTTCTGTAAGAGCTGTTTTACTGTGTAACTCTGTTACCTCTTAGACACTGAGGTTGGCCAAGGGACTCCACCTCCTCTGACCTCTTCTTCTTCTGTTGGCTGCAGGGTTACTGGCGGGGAGCTGTTTGAAGACATTGTGGCTAGAGAATACTACAGTGAAGCAGATGCCAGGTGAGATGAAGGCCCAATTGTTCCAGTGCAGCTCTGGAGTTTAGGATTGAAATAAGTCTTGTCCACCTTAGGGGGCTGGCATTGTGCCTAATTGAAAAGCCTTTGGGGAAGATCAGAGGAACTCTTATCTGGACAGTGATTCTACAGAGCTGGACGAGGGCTGCATTCTAGGGGCAATATCGGAAGCTCAGAATTCAGCACCCCAGATCAATTTTGGCAAAGCCTCTTGAGTCTCCTTTACCCCATTACCCCAGAAATGCCTTTTCTTTCTATTACCTCACACTGGCAAGTACACATGAGGGCCCTCTCAATCCCTCTTCTTTCTTTTGACAAATCCTACTATGTATAAGCCACTGAGTGGAAGTCTGGGGTGATTAGAAACATAAAAGATATGGTTTTTCCCAAAGGTGTATGGACTATGGGAGCCATCTCAGGAGCTTTTAGCCCTGTCACTTTGTCCCTTGACTGCCAAGACCAGGTTCAACATGGGATTCTTTTAGCTGGAGTGCTGTTCCACAGTCCCATGCCTCAGCCTCCAGCCTTCCACAGAAGCCCTGATGGCTCCTACATGTGACACAGCAGAATTCCACCCCCACACAGCTCTCAGGCACTTGTTTGGCCTGTCTTTCCCGCCTCGGCTCTTCCCCCAGCCCCGTTTCTTTTTGAGGGTGATGTCCTTACAACCTGGTTTTGATCATCCTGCCTGCAGCTTCTCTAGCTTATGTGGCAGCTCGGGCTGCTTCTGGAAAGTGGGGGAGTGCAGCTTCCTCACAGATTTCTCAACCTCCAGCGGCCAATGTTTGCTGATCAACTTCAGATGCTTCAACCTCAGGAAAAATTCTCAAGTGGGGAGATGAATTCCAGTGCCAGCAGGGGAGGACCAGGCTGTGGGCGGGAGGAGGCGTGATAGCTCAGGGAACTGCGGGGAGGGGGGGCTGCACCAGTGGGCTTGGCCTGGCTCTGCTGGGACACTTTGCACTTTTGCCATTTTTGGCCAGAAGGCTCTCCCTGCTAGCCCGACTCTGTTCTAATAATACATTTCTGTGGAGACTTGCCTCTATAGTTCAGTCTTAAAGTTTCTTTAGCCCACTCTTGGGCTGTGCTAGGGCAGCCCCAGCCTTAGCCTCTAGCGGCCTGGTAAGACCCCTTGGCTCTTGCAGGACCCCCAGCACCTCAGATTTTAGAGAAAGGAATCAGAAGTTCAGCTACCTAGCTTAGCACACTTGGACATTCTGCAGCCCTGCCCAGTACACCTGGTGGTGCATGATGACTGGGCATCTGTTCTCTAAGCTGGGTTTTTCCTCAGCACCACTGACCTTTTTTAGGCTGGGTAAATTTTTGTTGTGAGAGCCTCTCCTGTGCATGGTAGACACTTAGAAGCATCCCATGCTAGTAGATGTCAGTAACAGCCTTCCCCCTCCCTAGGTTGTGACAACCAGAAATGTCTCCAGATAAACTCACCCCCATTTAAAAACCACGGCTAGCTGGGTATGGTGATACACACCCTGCAATCCCAGCAGCTCTGGAGGTTGAAGCAGGAGAAATGTGAGTTCAAAGCCAGCCTCAGCAACTTAGCAAGGCCTTAGGCAACTTAAAGAGACCCTGTCTCAAAATAAAAACTAAAAAGTGTTGGGGATGTGTCTCAGTGGCTAAGCACCCCTGGATTCAATTCTTGGTACAAAAAAAAATAAAAGAAAACCACTGCTATAGTCTGCTCATGTTTCCTGCCAGAAGTTTGACCACAAGGCTGGCAGGAGGGTTGTAAAGTGGACAGCCTCCTTTAAGAATCAGCAGCTTAAGCTGGTTATGGTGTTGTATACCTGTAATCCTAACTACTCAGGAGGCCAAAGCCGGAGGGTCACAAGTTCAGAGCCAGCCTGGGCAACTTGGACCCTTCTCAAAATAAATTTTAAAAGATCTGGGGATATATCTCAATGGTCACGCACTTCTAGCAAGCACAGGCCCTGAGTTCAATCCGCAGTACCACACACATGCAGACACAAAAATCAGCAGCTGCATGTAATTCTGGATCTTAGTTTGTCTTTTCTATGCACATTCCTCAGAAATGCTCCTTGGTGCCCCGTTTAAAAATCTGCTCAAATATATTGTTTCTCAAAGAAATCTGTGTTTGTTTTAGCTCCTCTACCAGATGATCAGCTTCAGGGAAGCTATGGGTCTTGTTCATCGTTATGTCCTGTGTAGTACAAAGCAGAAGGCCTTGGAAGCACTTAGTGAATGTTTAAATAAATGAAGGAGTACAGTCATCCCAAAACAACTTAGGGAACTCAGTTGCACTCTTCCTGCTTAAGTTGCCAGCACAAGTTTCTTCTCTAAGAATAAAGTTACTATATAGGGAAATAGAAAAAAAGGTAGGGGTTGGATGGTCTCACCTTTCTCAGGAGCCTGGGATGTCTCCTGATCTCTTAAAAACATGTTGGTTATGTTAGGCCTTTATAGACAGAAGAATCCATGGTGAATCTCTATTCTAGTCTTTCTCCTCCCATTTAGTGAGTGACCCTGGACAGACCACTTAATCTACCTGAATTTCAGTTTCCTTTTCTGTAAAATAAGTGTTGTTGAGGATGTGGAGGAAAGGGAACCCTGTTGGTATTGCAAATTAGTACAGGCTTTTTTTGGAAAACAGTATAGATGTTCCTCAGAAAACTAAAAATAGAATTACCATATGATCCAGCAATCCCACTACTGGGTAAATACCCAAAGGAATTGAAATTAGTATCTTGGAGAGATGTCTGCCCTCCCATGTTCACAGCAGCATTATTCACAATAACTAAGATGTGGAGACAACCTAAGTGTGTGCCAACAAGTGAATGGATACTAAAAGTGTGTGTGTGTGTGTGTGTGTGAGAGAGAGAGAGAGAATAGCAGAATGCTATTCAGTCTTAAAAAAAAACATATATGAAATTTTGTTATTTACAACATGGAGGACATGAAATAAGCCAGGCACAGAAAGACAAATACTACATGACCTTATTTATATGTGGAATCTAAAAAAGAATGATCTCAGAAGTAAAAGTAGAGTGGTGATTACCAAGGATTGGAGTGTAGGTGGTTGGGTAAAGGAAAGATGTTGGTCAGCAGATACAGAGCTTTAGATAGCAGTAGGTTCTGATCTGTTGCACATCGTGGTGACTGTAGTTGGTAATAATGTAAGTTTCAAAGTAGCTAAGAGAGGATTTTATATGTTCTCTCCACTAAGCAATGGTAAATATTTGAGATAATGGAAATGTTATTAGCATAATATACTCATCCCACGTTGTAAACATGTATAAAAGCAACACATGTCCCCCACAAGTAGATGCATATTATTTGTCAATTAAAGATAAAACAAAACATTAAAGAAATGAAATGAAAACAAAATAGGTTGAACTAACTCATCATTCAGTGATTCTCTATGAACCTGTGACCTGTTGTTTCATGCTTTTAGTCCATAGCATGTGGTCTTGGATGAGATGGTTTAACCCTGTAGTGACATTTTTTCCTCCTGCTTTTTCAGCCACTGTATACATCAGATTCTGGAGAGTGTTAACCACATCCACCAGCATGACATTGTCCATCGGGACCTGAAGGTATTACCAGGCTCCGCTCCTTTGCCTCTTGCTTGTGACATGTTGGCGCCACCTGGTGCTAGATAGTGGTA
The DNA here is from genome assembly GCF_045843805.1 of Urocitellus parryii. Classification (NCBI taxonomy): domain Eukaryota; kingdom Metazoa; phylum Chordata; class Mammalia; order Rodentia; family Sciuridae; genus Urocitellus; species Urocitellus parryii. The sequence continues at coordinate 161,051,429 of NC_135535.1, read as the reverse complement.
CTGTGTGGACCCAAAGAAGGCTCCCTTTGGGCTCTGGGGGGGGGCGGTGGGGTGCCTCACAAGGTTCTCGCTGTTCCTTCTGTAGCCTGAGAACTTGCTGCTGGCAAGTAAATGCAAGGGTGCTGCCGTCAAGCTGGCTGATTTTGGCCTCGCCATCGAAGTGCAAGGAGAGCAGCAGGCTTGGTTTGGTAAGGGTGACACTGTCTTCTCAGTTATGCAGTCCCCACCCTTCCTCCTCTTTCTGATTTGCCTTCCTCTTTCAGAACTAGAAACCAGACCTTTAATGGTCCTGGCCTCCTTGGAGAGTGGAGAAGGGTGGGAGGGTGCAGAAATCCCTCCTGGCCCTTCATGACTCAGTAAGTCTAGCTGTTGTCAGCACTGTGTTCTTGCTGCCTCTGGGGAGACATTGGAGTTCCTGGTAGGCACACGGACTTGCCCTCGGATTTAGATTCCAAGCACTATGAGAAGCCCAGCCTCTCATCTCTCGCAGCCTGTGTGCTGAAAGCTTATGTAGCAAAAGCAGCAGGATGAAAAGGGCTTTGGGAGAAATTGCTGATATGGATTTATTGAGAGAGAAAATGGGTTCAGTGTGCCTCTACTCTCTCTTCTGCTGCAGGTTTTGCGGGCACCCCAGGTTACTTGTCCCCTGAGGTCTTGAGGAAAGATCCCTATGGAAAACCTGTGGATATCTGGGCCTGCGGTAAGCCCATTCCACGCCCTCAGCTTTTCCGTGTTAAGGGCCCTCGGCTTCCGGTGATGGCGAGAAAGAAGGATCGCTATTCCTTGCGGGTCCCACAAGTGCCTGGTGTATGTGAAATCATGGTGTTTGCTCTCATCCCCTTGGGAGGGCTGTTCCCATCACACCCTCCTCCCCAAGTAACTTCCTGTATTATGTTGCATCCTTCTTAGAGAGGGAATTGTCCCCGCCTTAGAGGATAGGTTGTGCTTAAAGAAATCTCTGACGTGAGAGACACAGCAGGAGGGGCTAGTGACACAGCGTTATCGGCTGGCATCCACCTCTAACTCTGGTCTGGCCCTTGTCATTCTGTCTGGCTCTGAGCCCTGCATGGCCTTTCATGGTTCCTCAGGGTAATAGGTGACTGAACCCAGTGACCTGTGTGTTCTATCTCATAGGGGTCATCCTGTATATCCTTCTGGTGGGCTACCCTCCCTTCTGGGATGAGGATCAGCACAAGCTGTATCAGCAGATCAAGGCTGGAGCGTACGATGTAAGGACTGTTTTTCTAAGAATCAAGCAAGAACATCAAGCAGGGCACATGTCCTGCCCCTTGGGCTCTGTCCAAGGAAGGGGGCTTGTTTAGTGTGTCACATGACATAAGGGACTTTAAAGATCCAAGGATGGGCAAACAGGACTTAGTTCTTGCCACCCTATGTCCAGGGAGCAACTTTTTTTTTTTTTTTAACATCCTTTTTGGTAGCTATAAAATTAAGGAACCCACTGAAGCCCTTTGATCTTTTTTTTTTTTTTTTTTTTGCAAAGAACAGAGAAGCTGCATCACACAGGGACGAGAAGTCTAGAGGCTCTTTCCACTGCAGTGGTACCTTAGACACATCATTGAGTCTCTTCCCCCAAGTAGAGAGATGGAGTTGAACCAGAAAATGTTTGTTGGAGTCTGCTTCCTACTGTGATCTGATATTCTGGCATTCTAACCATCATTGTTCTATTTTCCTTTCCTAGTCTTTTAAGTTGACACAGGTTCTAGGATATTTCCAGGGCTTCTCCAACTCTCTCTGAGGCAACTTTGGGTACCATAGAATATCCCAATTATAGGAGTTGGAATGAAGATATAGCCTTCGTTTTAGGGTGTGAGGCTTACAAATTTCATATCCCACCTCCCCCTGTTCCTGCTCCTTAGTTCCCATCACCAGAATGGGACACAGTGACTCCTGAAGCCAAGAACTTGATCAACCAGATGCTGACCATAAACCCAGCAAAACGCATCACGGCTGACCAGGCTCTGAAGCACCCATGGGTCTGTGTAAGTGTTTTCAGCTGTGGACTTGGAGATCAGTGGTGACCACTTATGTTTATATTCCTTTTTATCAGCAGAGAATCATTCTGGTTCCTGAGTGAGGACCCAGTAGGTGGGGCAGGAGACTGAGTGGGGCCCAAGGTTAATAAATATCACCAGGGGATCTCTAGGAGGCAGAAGGGGCTAACAGGCCTTTACTCGCCTCTGCCCTGGTTGTGAAGTTGTATTAATGGCTCTCTTTTTTTAATTTTTATTTTTTTGGCAGTGCTGGGGATTGAACCCAGGGCCTTGTCCATGCAAGGCAAGCACTCTACCAACTGAGCTATATCCCAACCCAGTTCTAGTCTTAAATGAGGGTTTAGGTTGACTCTTGCAAACTCTAGGTAGTTGATGATAGAAAACAGCTGGCAGAAAGTGAATCCCCAAGTCCAGGGCATACTCAGGTCTCAACACTCATACAACTCTTAACAACTGTGACCAAGACCCAATGAATAAACAAAAGAGGTCTCTGAGCTATTAAAAAGAGCATCATGAAGTTCAGTCCTGAAGCTCCTGAGCTGGGAGGCTCCCCAGGCTGTTGATGTGGATTGACATACTTTGTTTTCTGGCATAGTTATCATCTTGACAGCCATGATGCATTTATTTATTTGTCCCTTCGTTCATGTGTTTACCGAATGCCTCTTTGGTGCAGATGCTAGAGGGTACGAAGGTGAATGAGGCATTTTTCATGCTCCAAAGATCTGGAGAGACAGGCAGTCAAACAGGCAACCATACTACAGTGTGAAGTATGCAAAAAAATCTAAAGGAGTGCAGGAGTTCTTGCTGTCCCTGGTGGGCAGTGGGGTCAACAAAGGCTGCATGGAGGAGGTGACCTCTGTTCTGGCTCTTGGCAGATAACTAAGAGTTCCCCAAGATATTACCCTGTAGACAGAGGTTAGCAGGAGCCAGAGTAAGAGGCCATGGGAAATCAAGTTCAAGGATTGTTAAGTAGTTTGGTTGTGAATGAGGCCATGACTATAGGAATCCAAGACAAAGAGGCCCTAAAGATTCCCTGACATCCAAGTTTCGGCCTAAGGAGTTAGGGTTTTATTCTGAATGCATAGCGATCCATTTAAGGGTTTAAAGAGAGTGTGAAATTTACATTTAAGAAAGATCATTTTGGAAGCTCTGTAGAAAATGGAATTAATGAAGAAAGAGGCTGGAGTCAGGGGAGCTTAGGAAGCTGTCGTAACTGTCTAAGCAACAGATGAGGTCTCCTCTGAGGATAGAAATGGGGGAGTGGGTAGTTGAGGAGTGGAAAAATTCAGGAGATATTTGGGACATAGAATCTAAAAGATTTAGTGCCCAATTGAATTGGGGAATGAAGGAGAGAGGGATCTGTGGGAACTGCCATGTTTTGCCATTGAGCAGAGAATTGTATCTTTCATCCATATGGAAGAAACTCAGAGGAAGAGCCAGTTTGTGAGAAAAGATGATGATTTAGTTTTGTACACATTGAGTGTGGTGTCAAGAGACTTTAGCTGAGGTACCCCGTGGACAGTTAAAAAATATACCTATATGGTCTGGGGATGCAGTTCAGTGGTAGAGCACTTACCTAGCATGTGTGACGCCCTAGGTTTGATCCCTAGCACTAAAAAAAAAAAGAAAGAAAGAAAGAAAAGAGTCATAGTCTTTTGTATAGGTGATGTTGAGGCTGTAGAAGATGGGATTGTTTCTATGCTGATCAAATTCTTGAGTTTGTATTCTTCAGTAAAAGAAGAGATGGACACTAAACATCAGCATTTAAGAACAGGGAGAATTAGAGGAGTCAGCAAAAGGGACTGAGAATGAGAATTTCTGTAGTCAGAAAAGAATCAGAAGCAAAAGATGTAGAAGCTAAAAAAAGAAGGAGTCTCAGTAAGGGAGCATTGGTAGTATTGCAAGAGAGTCCCTGACACAGATCAAAGAGAATGCATGGGCTCTGACCATGGAGAGGCTATTCTTTCATCATTTCACAAAGACAGTAGAGTGAGATAGAAGCCTGTTTTGGGGCGTGAAGAGGAAGTAGGACTGAGGAGGTGCATAGGAAGTGAGGCATGAAGGAGGAAAGAAATGATACTCTTTAGAGGAGGAGGATACGTCAGAGAGGTTTGGGTTTCTTTTTTTTTTTTTCATTTGTTTTTTGACTAAAGAGTATTTATTAATTATACATTTTAGTAGGGGTCATTGTGATAATTCAATATGTGCATACAGCATATGCTCTTCAATCCAGCTTCCCTTTAATCCCCGCCACATCTGCAGTTTCACTGTTCCACACTCAGACCCAAACCTTTTTTTTTTTTTTCCTTTTAACTTCAACATGTGAGAGAGAGCATGTGGTCCCTGTCTGGGTCTGGATTATTTCACTTAATATAATGTCCTTCAGTCCCATCCATGTTTTAAGGACTTTGTTTAAGGAGAAGTTTGAATATAATGTATAGATTACCAAGAAGAATCTAGTCCAGAGGAATGAGTCGACAATATATCTAATTGAGGAAGCAAAGGTTTAGAGAGGGATTTCTGAGCTCTGTTCGGGAGGTCTACCCTGGTGTGAAGAATGATGTTCTGAGACTTAGGTTGGGTTGTGGGTGGGTAGAAATCAGCTGGTGGATGGGGGCTGAAACAGAAGCAGTATGTGCATGGTGACCTCATTTCTCATTGTGGAGAAGTTTATGCTGAGGAAGATGAGGTGGAATGAGAGACTTGGGGAAGGTGGAGAAGATGGGGAGAGTTGTTTCAGGCGCAGGAAAGAGTTGGCCAGGGGTGAGGGCAAGGATTATGTGGTTATGGGCACCAAGCTGCAGGTCCTAGCATTCGTTTTTCTAATAGTTTGGCAAGACAACAACAGCAAAAGTAATGCTGAGCAACTTTAAATGGAAAATTGGGGAAGTAGCCCGCTTGGTGGTGTGTGCCTATAATAGCAACTCAGGAGGCAGGAGGAGTGCAAAATCAAAGCCATCCATTAGCAACTTAGCAAGACCCTAAACAACTTAGGGAGCTCCTGTCTCAAAAAGGGTTAGGGATGTGACTCAGGGATTAAGTGCATCTGGGTTCAATCCCTGGTACCAAAAACAAAACAAAACAGGGTAGTACTATGTCCTGAGGATCATTTTTGTGGGCTCTACCTTTCATAGTCCTATATATCTCTATAGCCCCTGAGGACATCACTATATTATGACATTTCAAAATAATTGGTTCTTCTATCAATGATCCCAAGGAAGTGGAGGCCATGTCTGGATTCTGTTTAAGGAGACAAGGAAGTAACTAATAAATATATCAAAGTTTTCATCCAAAATGATGAAAAGAATTGATCCTTCAAGGTATACATCCTTAGCTTCTGAGACTCCAGGTTCATTCAGGACCTTGTGGGGTATGTTGAGAGGGGCTCTTTGAAGGAATGAATGTTGTAGAAAGCAGGGACCTCCCTGTGCTCTCACTGCTCAGAACCTGAACCACAGCAGGTGCTCAGTAAGCAGTTGCTGAAGGAATAACTGCCAGGCTCACCACACATAGGATAATCTTTTCCATTTGCAGCTTCCTTTGCCCAAGGAAGATTAGAATGTTCTCTCTGCACACTCATATAGCATCCGTTATCCGTGTGCTTTCATGTTTAGATTGTCCTTACATAACCTTGAGTTTGGGCTTGTGCCTTTATTTTGTGTTTTCATGTCTGTGACTTCATTTGATCTTCAGAGCAAATGTGGGGTGGCTGAGTACACAGCTCTGTCCTGGCATAGCCATTGGTGCCAGGACTAAAGTGAAGGGCAGAGAGAGGGTCTGGAATGGGGGACTCATAGGCCTTTCTGTTTGGTTTCTAGCAACGATCCACGGTAGCCTCCATGATGCACCGCCAAGAGACTGTGGAGTGTTTGCGCAAATTCAATGCCCGGAGAAAACTGAAGGTAAGTCTTGGTTTCTGTGCCACTGGCCTCCTGAAATCAAGCTTGTTAACAATGCAGGTCTTGCCCCATTAGACAAGGCAGCTCTGCTCCTAGTTGAAGCTAAGCTATGCAAGTTGTAGCTAAGCTATGTTGAGGATGCCAGAATCCTGTGACTCCAGGCTCTAGCCATGAGCTGCTTTGCCTGAGGCCAGGCTATCCATTTATAGAGTCTGGTTGAACTCATAGGACTCTCCTCTTTTCCTAGGGTGCCATCCTCACGACCATGCTTGTCTCCAGGAACTTCTCAGGTATGTTTCCCAGCTGAACTCTTTAATTCTGCCGAGGTGAGAGGGTCAGGCATAGAGCACAGCCAGCCCAGGCAGTGTGGCTGTCTCAGGTGATTCCTTGAGCAGGATTAACAGGGATCCTGTTCTGAGGGTTCTGCTGCTGAGTCCTCTTACTGAAATTCTTGGTGTGAGGGGAGGAACCTTCACTTGGGCTCAAATTTATGAATTTGTTCCTTAGAACCTCCCAAGGAGTAGCCTGTCCAGAATCCTATGTACTTTCTCCCTATACATTTTTATTGAATTCCCTGAAGATTCTCAGCACTTTAGGGTTATAGCCAATCTAAGGTATTGAAGGATGCGCTGGAAGGGAAAAACAAAATCAAGCTGAAATATTATGAATGTTCTCAATTGCCACCAACTGATCACTAGGGTGATCTCTTTCTTCCTTGTGTCCAAGTAGAGACGACTAATAGAAATTATTCCAGATGTTTAGACCTTTTAAGGTGACTCAGGCTTAAAATATTTTCTCTGATACTAGCTGTAAAAATGAAGAACTAGAGACCAGCCAGTGGAAGGAAAGGAACTTAGATTTACATAAGGAATCAAGAGAGTTGGGATCAGTAATTTGTAAGTCACACTTGACATTATTTCTAAGATGCAAGACACTCCACTCCCCTTTGCCCCCTGCTTTCAACCCTACCCCCAGTATTGTTTGCCCTCAGTTGGGAGCACGGTGGGTTTTCTTTGAGAAAAAGATTAATATTAAGGCTTAAATGAAGACAAAGAAGTCTGTCCCCAGCTTGCTGTAGCCCTGGTCTTCCTTCCCTCTAACCCCAGCCTCGCTGTTTTGGTTCAAGAGCCCTTCTCATCCTCCTAACAAGACTACCTCCCTTGCTTTCCTCCTGCACCGCCATGGAGAGAGGCTTGTGTGGGAGCACCAACCACAGACAGGGTGGGCAGCCACTTTGGGCAGGGGTTGCTTCTTTGAGCTGGAGTCCTGATGGGTTCCACTGTGCTGGTTCCAGGTAACCCATGGGCTTTAGCTTGGAGGAGGCTGCAGGTAAGAGAGCCTAGGGCTTCACCAGTTCCAGCCCAAGAGTCACAGGCTCTGGGATATCAGGGATGGATAGTGAGCCCCAGTCATGCCCCATCCTGGGCTTTCACCACTTATACAGGGCACTGGGAGCAATGGGTTGTCCATCTGCCACAAAGATGGAGTTGTGGCCCCACACTGTGCTTCTTTCCTCCAACTGCTTGCGGCTTCTACTTTCGGGGGTTAAGAGCTTTTCTAGAGGATGCTTAGGGGCATTTTTATGCTGACCCTTGATGTCTACCTGTCTTCTCTTCTCTTGAGTTAAATGCGAAGACAGGCTACTGCTACTCTTTTAGCCTGGCCCATCAGTAGCATTTCCTGTCTTGTGGCCTTTGGTCTCCACATCACCCACCCACAACCAGCATTTCAGGAAATTGGTGTCCTGGTTTCAAGAAGTCAGTCTCTCTGTTAGGACATAGTACTTTAGTTCATCCCTAAAGAGCCTTCCATTCTTATTGCCCAGACCTCATCTGGCCTTTGAGCTCACTGCCCTGGATCAAAGAAGATGCAAAAAAATTTTTTTAAAAAAAATTCTTTAGGCTTCTAAGATGGCCTCTTCTCTGGAAATTTCTGCAGAAAGAGCTGTCTATAGGTGGGTCAAGGAGGAAAGGCACCTGTGATTCCTTAGGCACAAACTAGGCTATTTCCCAAGTAGACCCCAAATAGTGGGGCCACATCTTAACCCTGGACTTTAATAGCCTGGTGAATGGTGAAATCATAACTTCCAGAGTATATTTCTTCAGAGGCCTTCGTTGTCTTTCTGGGGACTTATTTCTTAGGCATCTTTACCTCAAGACACTGTGAAGCACAGGCTGAGTAAAGCTGCTTCTCTTGGCTACTTCCCTTAAGAGGGAGAGCCCTTTGTCTCTGAGAAGTTAGGGGTCATAGAGCTGGGCCCATCTGTAAACATAGCTGTCCAGAGGCCATGTAAGTGCCAGCCTTTCTACCATTCCGAGTGTGTTGAGGGGAAAGGGCTGCTCTATGCTCCAGGCTCTTAGCTACAGAGCTCATTTATGTCCTAGGGAGGGAAGGTCTGAAGGTGAAGCTTGGTATCCTCACAGCCTTAAGCAAGGGCTGGATCACCTCAGAAAGGGCACCTTCCTCTCACCAAGGCAGGCTTTTACCTATGAACCCTCACCTGAGTTGGTCATGGAACAAGCACTAAGTACATTTCCACAAAGTAGCTGTATGGTGTTCCCTTCACCTTGTCCCAGCCTGGTCCTCTCAGGCTCCTGGACTGCTGCAGGACTGGCTGCACCTGCCTCATCGGCCTGCCCCTGGCGCCTCCGCTCCCCCAGCTCGGCTGGCTTGGCCATGCCGCTGGGCCCTGCTGTGTGTGGGCAGCCAGTGGTGCCCGTGCCTCATGCTGGGGCATGCTCGCTGCTGACTGGCCCCCGTGGCTTTGCGGTAGCTCTGTGCACTGAGAGATTGTATCCCCTCAGTTGGCAGGCAGAGCTCCGCCCCCGCCTCGCCTGCCGCGAGCGCCGCCAGCCTGGCCGGGCAAGGTACGTGGCATGAGTCCTCCCTGACCGCCTGCCTCGGCTCCCTGCCACCCCACCAGGAGGGCCAGCATGCCAGGCCCACGCACCAGGGAGGCGAGTTCCATGCTTGCGGGCTGAGATGGGCATGCCAGAAGGACCACCTAACTTGGCATCTGCGAGCGCATTGTTGTTACAGAGCCCCCTAACCAGCCATGCATGCTGGGCGCTTGCCAACTCTCAGGAGGCAATAGCCTGGGGATGTGGAGCTGGGAAATAGGAGCCTTCCCTCCAGGCAGCCCAAGGGCCTGACCTGCAGGGCTGCCCAGTGCTGGAACTAGGCTTCTGCACTACTGTTAAAGAGCCCACAGAGGAAGCCTTGCCCCTCAAAATTATGAAGTCTGGTGTTTGCAGGCCTCCAGGTCTGAAAGGCTGTGGAGTGCAAAAACCTCAGTCAGCCATCTCTGGGTTTGAATTCTAGCCTTGCTATACTCTGAGCAAGTCACATCAGTTCTCCCAGCCTTAGTTTTCTCATCTCTCTAATGAGGATGACAGATAACGTGGTGATGCTTAAGAACAGTATGTCAAAGGCTGTCAACCTTACCTGTACAGAACAACCAATTACCTGGGAGCTCCTAAAGAATCCTGGTGGCAGGACCCCACCCCAGATAAACAAAATTAGAATCCCTAGTGGATGGACTAGGCATGAGCATTTTTTAAAACTCCCTGAGTAATTCTAGTGGGCAACCAGAATTGAGAACTGGCTAATGTAAACAAAGCCCTTACTAGTAAATATATTTTTTAAAAAAATAATTTTCAAATGCAGCATGATTGGAGATCAGACCAAATGCCCTTCTTTTGGAGCCAGAATCTTGTGATGGAAGGACCCTTGTTCTCACTGGAGAAATATGGGACACAGCTTAGGTAGGAATGGCCACCTAAAGAGCAGAAGGATAGCAGCAATAGTGATAACAATGGTTAGTAGGGTACTTAAATCATGTGCAAGACACTGTGCTAAATGCTTTTCAGGCATGGTCCTTTTGGACCCCCATCAGTGCCTGGTGACCTAGGCCTGTTTTATTTATCCCATTTTTAAAGAAATTGTGGCTGAGAGAGGCTTACTCACACAAGGTCACAGAGCTAGCAGCTGGAACCAAGATTTAAACCCAGGCAGTCCAGGTGGATCAGACAGTTGGGCTGATTCCATTTTCAGCCCGTCACCAGCCTTCTGGTGTGAAGCTGGTCAGCCTTGAGCATTCTGCCACGCCTGGCTAGAATCTGATAACTCGTTATTCTGCTTAGCCCTTCCTGCTCATGAGTCCAGAGAGTTTGGGGAAAAGATGGCAGCTAGGACCCAGTAAACCTGGTGAGGTCCTGCCCAGTGAAGGCTTCAACCCCCTGGCAAAATCCTCCTGTAGGTGGTCCTGGTTTCTGTGTCTGTGTCTGTCTGTCCTCACATCTAGTCTCCTTTGTGAACTGTGACACTCTGTTTCTTGAGAACAGTCCGGAGATGTCTTGCATCCTTCCAGTGTGGCTATCTGGAGAACCTCCATGGCATCTAAGAATGGAGCCCTCACCCTTTCACCCTGGCACTTTGTTTCTAGGCCTGGGTGGAAGCTCTCAAAGGCAGAGCTCCCAGTGCTCCCGGGCTGCTCCAGTACTGAACATGATTTCTCCTAAGCACAGGGTGTCTGTTTCTGCTGAGCCAGCTTCCACAGCAGAGGAGATCCTGGGGTGTCATCCTGAAGGCCCTGACACCACTCAAGATGCCCTTCCTGCAGAGGGACTACTAGGAAGGGTCTCTTTCAGGAGACTCCTGGCCCCCTTGTCAAATATAGCGGTCTCTTGCAGATCCAGCTGCCAGACTTCAGGTTGGGACGAGGGTAAGATGCAGAAGATGTGACTTTCCTCTTTGTTTTCACAGCTGCCAAAAGCCTATTGAACAAGAAGTCGGATGGAGGTGTCAAGGTGGGTATCTATCTCTCCAGCCTTCTGACCAGAGACTGGCCTCTCCCCCTGGTAGTTATTCTTGAGAAGTCTAGGCACCTTGCTTCTCCTTTTCCTGAAAACCATCTACTCTTGCTATTCTGCTTTAAATTGGAAGCCTCTATGCTAAGAAGAGCAGGTTCCACTGGCCTGGGAGGGAAGAATGGAAAGGTGTCTCTCCTGATCTAGCTGGGTGGGAAGGTCTCAGGGGAAGCAGTCCAAATTATAGTTTCCTAGAGCTGACCCTAAGCCTGACTTCCACACATGTGCTTCATCTTGAGGGCTTGACACTCTGAGGTATTTTAGGACATCTAATTAAACACCCCCCACCCCCTCCATTTTTTTCCATAACCCTTTTTAATCAAATGAAAGCAAAGTTTGCTTGGGTGATTCAGGCAGGGTACAGGACTAGAAACCTGAAGACACTATTCTTTGGTCTTTGTCCTTTTCTGCAAAATACTTCCAGAACCCCGGTTAAATACCACTGAGTGAAAGTATCTTAAACTTTCTTGAGGTTAGGCTTCTATGGGACCTGTCCGAGAAGAAGGACCAGGTGCCTGCAGGCCCCAACAGGAAGCCCTTGTTGTGAATAGCTGTTCAGCTGAAGTGAAGAGAGGCGGGGCAACCTCAGGGCCCAAGGTGCATGAGGATGCTTAGGAGGAAGAAAGGGTCCTGGGACTGGAACTTTGGATAGGAGTTCATACTGTCTTAAAGCCTTCCAACTGACATCACAGAGAATATCAACCTATAAAATTATCCAAACCTTCAAATCTCCAACAAAAATTTAAATTGGGCCTTTTTCCAGGATCTTTTGTCTCCATTCCCTTCTGCCAATCCCTTCCTTTTTCCTTTATTCTCTGCATGCCTGCTTTCTGTGTCCTTCTGCTCATAAGAGGGGAGCTTGGGCTCCTTGCATACCTGCCGACATGGAACTGGGATGGCCAGGCAGTCCCCCAGTTTTGAACTCAAGCTAGATGGATAGATTCAAGTTTGGAAAAGTGGATAGATTTACTTGGAGAAAGATTTTGGAAATTTCTGTTTGGGGAAGAAACTAAAATCAATCCATCTTTACAAAGTATTTAGTACATAACTATCAGATGTCTTGCTCTGCACACATTCTGAGAGGCACATACAGGAGGTACAATGTAGCTTTTACATTGCCTTAGGGAGAGGAAAGTGGACATAGCTGGATCCAGCTAAACACTATTACTGGACCCTCCATGGGGTGGTTCAGGCCAAAAAGCTCATGGGAAAAAGCTTATTGTAGGAAGCCTAACATACAGGAAGATTGAAAGCAGTGCAGCAATTGCCTCTAGGGTATGGAGTCAGAGGTGATAGCAGGGCAGAGAGAAACACCTTTCAGCTTTTACTTTGTACACTTAAATGTATTTAAAATGAGATGGTATTGCTTCTGTAACCTAAAAATAAGAATATGAATTTTATGAGTTTTCACGCATGTTCTTCACCTAACTGGAACACAGGGTGTATGGAAGAGAGATCTCAGAAATACAGCTGGGAGACAGTAGAGTAAATTAGACATAACTTTCCTATGTTCATTTATGAATATGTAAACAGTGTAACTCCACATCATGTACAACCACAAGAATGGGAAGTTATATTCCATGTATGTATAATATGTCAAAGTACATTATATTATCATATATAACTAAAAAGAACAAATAAAAATTAAAAATATACATATACAGCTGGGGCTGGGGGCATAACTCAGTTGGAGAGCACAGCAAGCCCTCCAGCCCCTACCAAATACAGCTGGATCAGTCTGATTGAGTAGAATAATTGGAAGTTTGTATATTAGACCTTAGACAATATCATACGCCACAAGTAGGAAAAGCTGTGGTAGGAATTCTGAGAAATATTTGAAGGGCTGAGGGTGTAACTCCATGGTAGAGCGTGTGTTTAGTGTGCACATGGCCCTGGGTTCAATCCCCAGTACAAAGAAAGACAGAGGAAGACTTAGCTGAGGGCATATGGATAAATGGAAGAGGGGAAGAGCTAGACTCAGTGGTGTCAATTAGGATTTATTGTAATCTGGCAATAGCATTGAAAAGGAAAGTTGATTAGAAATAGCAAGGGATAATAGTCAAAATTCTATTCAGAATGAGGTTGCCTGTATCTGTGGTCCACTTACGCCCTTGAGTCAGGGAATACCAACTCTGATCAAAGGTGTGTCAGTGGAAGCTCACATTAGATATGAGGGATTAAAAAGATCATCAGATAATATCAAGGTTTCCAGCCTGGAATGTTGGTACCTCTGCTAGAAATGCGAGTAGATGTGAAGAAAATGGTCATCTAAAGAGGAAGAGTTCTATTTTGGCCATGTTGGGATTGAAGGAAAAGTGGAGTATGTGGATGGACATATCTTTTTAAAGTCCCTGATACAGCCCAAGGAAGAATCCAACATTGAATTGGGGGGCATCTCACAAATGCACCCCCTCAGCCACTGTTTTTTTTTTTAAGGATTTTTAAAAATCTTTTTTTAGTTGTAGGTGGACACAATACCTTTATTTTATTTATGTGGTACTAAGGATTGAACTCAGGACTTCACACATGCAAGATGAGCACTCTACCGCTCAGCCCCAGCCCTAGCCCTCAGCCACTGTTCATTAGATGCCTGCTGTGTGCTCCAAGAGCTGGAAGGCAGCAACATCTACCAAAGGTAGATGTACCCTTTTAGGTGTTTGCAGTGGGAGAAAGATGGGGCAGCCACCAGTTCTGGTACAGTCTGATAAGGTGCCTGAAGATGATGTGCACAGTACAGGCACTGGGGGAGTAAGGAGACAGCATCAAGCCAGATCAGGAAATTTTCCTGAAGGAGATGGCCAGGAACCGAGTTTGAAGGACCAACAGTTGGGGTTTGCCAGGTTGTGGAGGAGGAAGGATATTTCCGGCAGAGGGAACAGCACATGTGAAGTTACAGTTTGAAACTGCTGATGATTATGGGAACTTCAGTAGCTTCTGCTTGGCTAAAGGGACAAGTGAATGCCAAAAACAGGACATAAAATACAGCAGAGACTGCTGAGCTGGAGGGGAGAGGATGGATAAAGGAGCCATTTTGAGATAGGTTTCTAGCCGGGTATGGTGGCACACACCTATAATCCCAGCAATTTGGGAGGTTGAGGCATGGGGATTACAAATTTGAGGCCAACCTCAGCAATTTAGCAAGACCCTGTCTCAAAATAAAAATTTAAAAGGTCTGGGGATGTGGCTCAGTGGTTTGGCACCCCCGGATTTAGTTTCTAGTACCAGAGGGAGAGAGAAGTTTCTAGCAGAACTATCTAGAATGCTAGTCCCCAAAATAAACATCAGATGCAGCCATGTAAGATTAAAGAACTAATTAAAAATACACAGATTCCAGGGGCTTGGGTTGTGGCTCAGTGGCAAAGCGCTTGCCTAGCATGTGTGAGACACTTGGTTTGATCCTCAGCACCACATAAATAAATAAGAAATGAAGGTATATCAACAACTAAAAATATGCACATTATATATTATACACACACACACACACACACACACACGTACATATACACAGATTACAGAGTGTAGTCTGAAATTCAGATTCCCAGAGGCCTTGAGTAGGAGGCAGAATCAACCAGTGAATTTTAATACTTTACTTCTCCCAGATGAATCTAAAGCACACAAAAGTTTAGAAGTCTGATAAAATTGGGGGGTTATCTGTTAATAATGGACTGGAATAAGGGGTTTCAACAAGGGAAAGAACAGCTGGGTGCAGTGGCTCACGCCCGTAATCCCAGCAGCTTGGGAGGCGGAGGCAGAAGGATCTCGAGTTCAAAGCCAGCCTCAGCAAACTCGAGGTGAGACCCTGTCTCTAATAAAATACAAAATAGGGCTGGGGATGTGGCTCAGTGGCCGAGTTCAATCCCTGTCTCCCCCCACACACAAAAAAAGAAAGAAAGAAAGAAAGAAAGAAAGAACAAAGAATTGGGAGAACAGAAAGTGTACAGCAGTGTCAGATCCCATAGGAACACTGAGGAGGAACCTGGGCATCCAGAAACATTAGATAAATTGCTTTAAATGAAAACTTGTGTGGGGAACCTAGCCCTGTTGTGTGTTCAGGTCCTGACAAGTGCAACGCACTTTTGAGAAAAAAAGTTTTCAGGACCAAATAGATATTTAGGAAGGCAATTTCCAAAATTAAAAGTTGAAAATAGATGGGCTGGGAAAATACCCACAGCAGTATGGGATGTCTTTTTATTAAATAGTTTCTTCAACAAATAAGAATTTCTGCTAAAACCCAGCAGAAAGATGATCAAAGAAGATGAATGGACCATCTGAAGTTGAGAAAGTAGACCTGGATAACAAATGTGGAAAAACTTTTAGCTTCACTAGCATCAAAGAAATGGAAATTGAAACAAGGTGCTATTTTTTGACTCTTAAGTTGGTGACAGTAATGAAAACCACAGTGGTCCTTTTTAATACAGCCTGTGGTCAAAAGCGCTACAAGTGTTTCTACCTTTTTTACTTTATAATTCTACTTCTGGGAATTTCTTTCCTAATTATCTTATTTTCAGAATAATTTAGAATAGGAAAAAGTTGAAAGCAGAAAGATGTTCAACATGACATTTTTTTTTATAACTGAAAAGATTGAAGACAATTTCAAAACCAATAAGGAAATGACTAAGTAATTATGGGACTTCCATTTAATAGACTGTTTTAAAGTTATTTGTTTTCATGAGCATACAGTAGCAGAAATGCTTTATATGAAGTGAAAAATATAGCAGGAAAATATTTTGCATTAAGTAAAAAAGATGGAATATAAAGAGGCACATAGGAGCCAGGTGTGAAGACATACACCTATAATCTCAGCGATTTGGGAGACTGAGGCAGGAGGATGGCAGGTTCAAGGATAATTTGGGCAACTTATTGAGACCGTCTCAAAATAAAAAGGTCTAGGGATATAGCTCACTGGTGGGGCCTCCTGGGTTCAATTCCCAGTACCACTGAAGAAAAAAAAAAAGACTATTGGCTAAATTTTCTTTAAAAAATGTTTGTAGATGCTGATTTTGTATGTTATGTGTACAAGGAAAAAAGGAAAAAAAAAAAAAAAACCTGAAAGAACCTGTATAATCCCAGTTGCTTGGGATGCTGAGGAAGGAGGATCATGAGGTTGAGGTCCTTGTGGACAACTTAGAGACTCTGTCTCAAAATAAAAAGGGCTGGGGATGGAGCCCAGTTATAGAACAGTTGCCTAGTATGGCCAAGGCCCTGGGTTCAATCTCAAGCACTACAGAAAAAAGAAAGGGGGTAAAGGGAGTAAAAGGAAGAGGGAAGGGAAACCCATCGAAGTATATATATATAAACCATAACTTCACTGGATGATGCAAGTTTGGGAACTTTTTAATACTTTTATTTATTTTTGTGTGGTGCTGCTGAGGATGGAATCCAGTGCCCTACATGTGCTAGGCAAGCACTCTACCACTGAGCTACAGCTCCAGCCCCAAATTTGGCAACTTTTTAAAAATACATTTTTTTGTATTTTCAGTTTTCACCTAGACTGTACATGACTGTTACAACCAATAAGTCCAAATTCTCTTTAAATCAATACTTTTTATCTTTAAAGCAAGGCATAAACTTTTGTGTAGCTTATAAATTATAATTTTAAATTGTGAAAGGAAAAGACTAGAAGGGCACTAGAAGTTAGGATGGTTTTGCCTCTCTTCTGTTTTCCAAATTATTGATAATGTGACGGCAGTTCTTTTAAACTCAGGAACATGTGTACATCAATTAATGAATGGTGTGGTTGCATGAGAGTTCTGAGTAAAGGAAAGGGAACATGAAGCTAGGTGTGCAGAGTTGGACCTTTGAGGGCTCTCTTGAAAGAGGACATGATGACCTGTTTACAGGGGAGACCTATAAGTTGTTCAGAAGATCCTGAGCTTTCTGCATCATGGATAATTCTTCTATGTCCCATCTTCCCTTCCCAACTTCCTCCCTCATTTCTTCTGCTAAATGCCTGTAGGAAGGTTTCCTTCTCACTGTTCAGAAGCTTACTTTGAGCAAGATGCTCAAAATAACTAGCTCTGAGGCTGGGGGTGTGGCTCAATGGTAGAGCTTGTGCCTAGCATGTGTGAGGCACTGGGTTTGATTCTCAACACCAAATATAAATAAAATAAAGGTCCATTGATAACCAAAAAATAAAAATAAAAAAAAAACTAGCTCTGGTTGGAGCAGCTAGTCTATCTTGTGCTCTTGAGTTTGGTCTCTTTGAAGGTGAATACCAATGACTCGGGGTATGTGGAAAGTGAGAGGCTCTTCTGAGGACAGGACTGAATGGATCACAAAGGCTCTGATCCTGAGAAGCCTCAAGTTAAGAATAACTTGGCATTCTGCTAGTCCCAGACCACAATGGCCATCTAAGCTTTAAATTAAAAGAGAAGAGTAGGGAGCAGTGGCATATGCCTATAATCTCAGCTACTTAGGAGGATAAGGCAGGAAGTTCTCAAGTTCTGAGAGAATTTTGTAAGTCTGAGCAATTTACTAAGACCTTATCTCAAAATTTTTTAAAAAGACTGGAGATGTAGCTAAGTGCTAGAGTATTAAGAAGCCATGGGTTCAACTCCCAGTACCCTCCAACAACAAAAAAAAAAAAAAAAAGAAGAAAGCAAAAAAGAAGAGGGTATAGTTATTTCCTTAAGTGCTATTTGAATATTCATTCATTTAAATCAAATATGAAAAGGAAGCTTGAACTCTTTTCCAGTGTGGGATTTTTATGTCTATGTACATATATATGCATATGTCTATATACAGCTGCATATAAAACTATATGCATATAACTTTTAAATAAATGTGAGACATGGTTCTTTAAAAGTGATCTGGCCTTTAAATAATGCTACAGTATGCTGGTGGAAGAGTCCAGGTGTGAATGGCTGAGGGGCAAAACCCTGAGAAGATGGGGGAGAGAAGCTGAAAGATGTGCACTAGCCTGGAAATCAGTCTTGGAGTGGGAAAAGAGTTATCTCGGGTGCTTCTGCAGGACAGTTGAGGAAGAAGGGAGCCAGCTAGGAGAAGCCTGGGAATATATTTAGCACGAGGATGAGAGATTTTCTGCTTTAAAGCAAGGTCCAGGAAAAGGCAACTGCAATGGCCTTTGACAACAAGTCCCTGAAAATCACCAGAACCAAGGACTGGGCCTGGTGAATGAGCACCCAGCAGACTTATTATTTTTGTGATTCATTGCAAATTAGAATCCTGGATGCTGCTCTCACCAGGGGAAAAGCCTATTCCTTCAAAGCATTAACACTCTTGTTTGGGTAAAGGATATCGGGAAATAGGTAGGAAGAAAGATGGGTGGTAGGTTTGTAGGTAGGTAGATATAAATGTAAGACGGTTCTTTTTTTGACAGATAATTTTGGAAGTAACATCTCATTTTACATTTGAGCATATTCAGAGGGCTAGTACAAAAGAAGCCTGATTACATTTAGATTATTTGTTTTTATTTAGCTCAAATTCTAAATTATGGACTATTGTTTTAAATATTTGTAGTCCCCCTTTTTTATTATAATACATGCCCAAAAATGTTTTTCAAAGTAAAACATTAGCCCCCTTGGGGACAGAAACAATTTATCAGACACATTTACTGTGCCCAGAACAGCCCTCAGTGTTTGTTGGATGTCACTAAATTAATGCACAAAAGTCAAACAACAGATGGACATATTCCAAGGGGATTCTGTTTTCCTGTGAGTTAATGGTAATATACATAATTCCCCTTCACCTTTTAGACACAGTGTTCTGAGATGAGTTTTCAGTGTGCCATGAGGTCTTCCTTTTGATGCTCTTGTTTCACATCTAAACATAAAGTCTTTTAACATCTAGTTGAGGCTAAGGAATTGCTACTTTCAGCATTCCCTGTGGCTTACATCTCTGCATCTTTATGATCACTGCACTTGTAATCACCAGCACTCCTGTTCTTCTATTTCCCAGTAATTGCAAAAATGCAGTCAAAATTTGATCTTAAAAAAGCATGACCATACTGATATAGAAGGGGATGGCCAAAATTTAACTGTGAGATCGTTTTCAAAAACCCAACATTTTTATCAGAAAAGCAATTTAGGTGTGCAGCAAAGTCTAGGTTCAGAAGTAAAATGTTAATGGGCGGAGATATAGCTCAGTTGGTAGAGTGCTTGCCTTGCATGCACAAGGCCCTGGGTTCAATCCCCAGCACCACACACACTCACACACACACACACACAAAGTTATTTTTTAAAAATATTTATTTATTTATTTATTTATTTTAGTTCTCGGCAGACACAACATCTTTGTTGGTATGTGGTGCTGAGGATCGAACCCGGGCCGCACGCATTCCAGGCGAGTGCGCTACCGCTTGAGCCATATCCCCAGCCCCACACAAAGTTATTATTTTTTTTTTTTTTTTTTTTTTTTTTTTTTTTTTTTTTTTTTGAGAGAGAATTTTTAATATTTATTTTTTAGTTCTCGGCGGACACAACATCTTTGTTGGTATGTGGTGCTGAGGATCGAACCCGGGCCGCACGCATGCCAAGCGAGCGCGCTACCGCTTGAGCCACATCCCCAGCCCCACACAAAGTTATTAAAGCTAAGGATGGCTGGCACTGTGGCACACACCTGTAATCCCAGTGGCTCTGAAGCCTGAAGCAGGAGGATCGAGATTCAAAGCAAGCCTCAGCAACTTAGCAAGGCCTTAAGCCATTCCACAAGACCTTGTCTCTAAATAAAATACAGAAAGGACTGAGGTTGTGGCTCAGAGGTTGAGTGCCCCTGGGTACAATTCCTGGTACTCCCTGTTGCCCTCCCCCCCAAAAAAAATAAAGCTAAGGATAGTCTAGAGTAGCTTTTGTTACTTTCCTGATGGTAGCAGCTCACTCATATTTCAGACAGATCTAGCGGTATGGGAAAGTAAATACCCTTATAGGTACAACCAGCCTTTTGAACATAAACCTATAAATTTGCAACAGTCAGATATTACTTACCCTCA
The DNA here is from genome assembly GCF_045843805.1 of Urocitellus parryii. Taxonomy (NCBI): domain Eukaryota; kingdom Metazoa; phylum Chordata; class Mammalia; order Rodentia; family Sciuridae; genus Urocitellus; species Urocitellus parryii. The sequence goes on along the minus strand of NC_135535.1, from coordinate 161,031,703 downwards.
CAGACTTGTGACTTAATCTCCCCAAGAAGCTTTCTCTGAGCAAGGCTGAGACTTCTCTAATATACTAAATCTGTGTTTGCGAACCTGACAACAGAGTTCTTCCCCTCTGGGGTCTGGAGGGGTGTGTGTGCTTTTCAGTCTACATGCTGTTTTAACCCTTCTGGTGCTGAACTCCCGGTCTCCTCCTTCCTTTCTTCTCTCCCCCAGTGCAGAGCCCATGCTGGTGCACTAACCTGCAGTGTCTCTGTGCTTCTCTTCTTACCTCCTCTTTCCCCTTCTCTTTCCTTTTTGCTGTGATGTGTCCAGAAAAGGAAGTCGAGTTCCAGCGTGCACCTAATGGTGAGCCTTGCCTGCCCACCCATCCGCCCACTCCATGCTGCCTGTGCCCGCCTGCCAGCCACGCAGACCCATTCTGCCATGTGCGTGTGCTTCACTCATCCTCACTGCATGTCTGTGCTTTGTGGGCAGGTGTGGCCTGTCCTGCCAGATGGGGGCCATTGCCCAAGGTCACCCAGTGGCCTCAAAATTGGGCATTGAAAGGTGCACTATGGCACCCCCTGCTTTGGAGTTTGGATGGGCCTCCAGTAGGGCAGGACATGAAGCTGGTAGGGACTTGGGGCCAGGTGGTAAGCACAAGGAGAAAATCTCACTCACTGTGATTCAGGAGGAGAAGCCTTGCTCACTGGGCATAAGCAACTGCTATCTACAAACTGGCAGCTGGTAGCAGAGGAGCTGGTTGGCTCCTGGCTCTGATTCTTGCTCTCCTGGGTTTTCCCCTGTGCAAGTCCCATCCTCTGGGTGGGCCCAGAGTCCTATCCTTCCCACCCAGCCTTCAGCACAGCTGAAAGATTACAGTAACACATCTTCTTTCTCATGGGACATAGGGCACCAAGGAGAACACAGCAGGTTTAGTCATTATGAAACCATCCACTAAAACCAGAGGCGGAGCCACCTGGGTTTCTTCCTGGCCCTCTGCAGATAAAGCAGGTTTTACAAGCACTCTGTCATTATTGTTCCCTGTGAGGGCCTTGGTGTCAGCTGGGCATGGCAGGCAGAGCAGCCTTCTCCGATCAACCCCAAGCAAGAGGACATCATCAGCAGTTGAGCTAGGAGGATTCCACTCTTTACTGGTGGAAACAGAAGAGATCAGCTCATGTTATTCTCGGCTCGTGTCCTGACTACTCCTGGGATCTTTCTTTCTAGCCTGCAGAGTTCAGTAGAGTCTTTTAGAATGTGATACCTAGGTTCCATGTCTTGTTCTGGGCTTGGGGGTGTCTCAGCCACTGACAGCAAGCTGGGGGTGGACTTCAAATCCGGTCCAAGAGGCTTCCAGGCAAGATGTAGGACAGTCTGAATGCCTTCTGTGTGTGTCCTGGGAGAGAAGAAGCACATGCTAGCTGTCAACATGTCCTCATTTACACTCTGCACAGAGGCGGTAGCCATAGGCGGTAAGCACAGGGACATTTGTCTCTTCCTGTTAAAGGCATCAGACTATTCCTTGGTGACCAAAACTCCACCTGGACACCCAGTAAGACTATATACTGGTTAGGGACTTATTAGATGCACAGAGCAATGATGTGGCTTCTTGCCCTTGAGATTGGCCTTCCTTCCTGATCAGCTTCCTCTTAGCCTCACCCTGCTGTGCCACTCTCATGTTTTGAATGGCAAGGAGAGATCCCTCATGGTCATGTTGCTGTTAGGAGTGTTGGTCTGCAGGGTGGCCTGCTCTTTCCTGGGGACTGGGTTCTGGAACCATAGCCACAGCCCCCACCCAAGAATTGCTTGCCCTCAGAGCCCTGCCTTCAATTCCAGCTGATCAAGTTCAGGATTTATAGGACAGAAGATGACTAGCACTACCCTGTCTCAGCTCCCTTTGGCCCATGGATACATTTTGTATTTAAATTTTAATTCCACCCCTTTCCTCTCTGGACACCATTTCCTAGGCCAGGTATTCTTGCTCTTCTTCCTTTTCTTTTCAGATCAGGCTTCCAGCTAGTATTTTAAGGGGAAAAAAATACAGATGCCAAGTGGAGGGTAGCAGGAGATTGCCCACAGATAAGGGCACCAGAGTGTCTGAATTTATTCTGCTTTCTTATAAATCACTCTCCTTTCTACCTGTGAAGTGGAAGGAAGACCCTAAATTTCTTCAGGTCAGATGTAATTGTGCAATGACATGGTACCTGGAATAAACATTTCTGGAGAGATGCCCTAAAACAAGTCTTTGACTAGTCCCACCTTGAGGGTGTCTCCAGAGCTAGGTTTCTGGGCCTCTCACAATAGTCCCTTCCACTGATCATCTCTCCAGCCATTGCTCCCATCTGCATAGTGTTATGATGGCCACCTCAGGCCCAGCTCCTCCAGGCCAGGTCAGGGGTCAAGGGAGGTCTGGGAGTCGAACCTGAGCAGCCTTGGTGACTCTGGAGGAACTAAACCATCTGTTTTCTTGTCTCAGCCACAGAGCAACAACAAAAACAGTCTCGTAAGCCCAGCCCAAGAGCCCGCGCCCTTGCAGACGGCCATGGTACCTCCTGACTACAGCTTCTCTGCCTCTGCCCCTGGCTGCCTCCTGCTCCTTCCCTCTTCCTCTTCTTGCCCTCTTTCCCCAGACTCCTTAGCCTCTTTCCTTTTCTGATTCCTATAGAGCAGGCTGCTCTGTGTGCCGTCCCATAGGCCCCTTGCCCTTCATTTTCCTGCTTGGCCATGTTCCATCCTGCATGGCAGAACCATTGCTCCTGCTCCTTTTGCGGTTGTGGGGAAGAGTGATCAGGGCTCTCAGCTAAACCTCCCAGCCCCTGGCTGGGATCCCCATTGGGTCTGCCATTGGGGCTGGGAAGGGGAGTTGCTTATAAAAGGAGAGGGTAAGGGTCTTCTTGGAGACTGTACATCAGTTCTTGGAGACCTCCTTGTAGAATCTGCCTCATCCTCTCCTTTGCAAAGGCAGGAACAGGAAGAAGGACAAGGGTCACCCACCTTTGGATGGTGCCAAGATCTCTGAGATCCTAGAGAACCCCATCTGAGTTCTCCTTAGGCTCTTCCAAGAGGCACTGTGTGTCTCAGAGCTCCCTCTGCTAGTGGAGGATAACTAGAGTTAGCAAGGGGATGACTTGGAGAGGAGGGGCCCTCTGTGTCCTGTGGACCCTTGTGCTGCCTGACATGGTGCCAGGAGAAAGCAAAAGGTAGACAAAGTGGGCAGCTCCCTGTACTCAAGCTTGCTGAGAGTGAATCCTGGGCCTTTCTGGGAGATCTTATCATTCTCTTCTCCCTGTGTCCCTGCCTCCCGTGCACCCCTTGATGAACAATGTTAGCAGGGCTTGTCCTGTGCCCTGAGTTCTATGGCTCCTCCTATATGCTTATCTGGCAGGGCCAGGGTGGGGGACATGTGGAAAGAACTCTCAGTACAAGCAGGAACCCTTGTCTCGAATTCTTAGGTACCTGCTTCTTCCAGGCCTTTCTTTCTTACTAGCCAGTGCTGTCACCTCAATCTAGGGCTTCCCAGCTCTTTGAGACCCCAGTTGAGCCAGAATGTTTTGTCTTGAGGGGATGGTGGGTGGGCCTCAGTGGCCATTATAGTTTCTGGGAGTCCTGGTTTGGGGTTGGGCTCCCTCGGGAGGAGCTATAGGTCTGTCTCCAGGTCAAGAGGGTAATTTTTATCTTTTTCCTCAGGAGCCACAAACCACCGTGGTGCACAATGCTACAGATGGGATCAAGGTGAGTGAGTGGTTCCTGAGCCAGTCTCCTGCTTTCCAGATTAGCAGGAGACAGGTGGGCTGGGTACAGGGTCTAATGCCAGTGGCCACCTACAGTCTGCACCCTGATGCTGAGATGTTCACAGAGGCTGGGTCAGAGGTAACGTATGTCTGTTAGTTGCTTCATTCTGAAGAAGGGCAAACCTTAGCAACTCTGAGCCCAGGCTCTGCAGTCCAACAGACCTGTCTCTAGACCTCTGGGCAAGTCCCTCAGTTTTTTTATCTGCAAAGGGGCATTGTAATAATAATAGAATTTTCCTTCATGAGTGGGGAACTTAAGTGAGAAAAAATGTTAGCCAAAAAGAAAACAGGGCTAGGGATGTGGCTCAAGCGGTAGCGCGCTCGCCTGGCATGTGTGGGCCCGGGTTCGATCCTCAGCACCACATACAAACAAAGATGTTGTGTCCACCAAAAACTAAAAAATAAATATTAAAATTCTCTCTCTCTCTCTCTCTCTTTCTCTCTCTTTCTAAAAAAAAAAAAAAAAAAAAAAATTATTGAGCTCAAACACCTTCCACAGCTCTGGTTTACAGAGGTGACAAGCACATGTCCTGCCTGTGGGGAAGGGGGAGGAGCAGATGAACGGGAATTAAATAAGATATAATCCAATGGGGCTAAGTACCCTGAAGAAAATGGCACAAACTGGGCACAGTGGTGCATGCCTGTAATTCCAGCGGCTCAGGAGGCTGAGGCAGGAGGATCATGAGTTCAAAGTCAGCCTCAGCAATAGTGAGACACTAGCAACTCAGTGAGACCCTGTCTCTAAATAAAATACAAAATAGGGCTGAGTATGTGGCTCAGTGGTTGAGTGTCCCTGAGTTCAATCCCTGGTACCAAAAAAAAAAAAAAAAACCAAGAAAGTGGCACAAGGTAAAGAGAGAGTATACAGGGTCTTTATATGGTCAAAGAAGGGTCTCTCAGGAGGGGATAGTTGAGCTAGAAACTAAATGTCAGTGGGAAGGAGTTGGCTAAATAACTATGGATCAGAGGGACTGCAGCTGCAGAGACACACATACTAGAAGACTCAAGTGGAGCTTATCATGGTAAGCAAAGGCCAGAGAAGGGTGATGAATTTGGAAAAGCAGATAGGATGCGTGGTAGGGTTTGCGTTTTATTCCAGCTGTTGGCGGTTCTTTGCAGGGGAATAATATAATCTAAGTTGCATTTCAAGAGATTACTGTGGCCACATATGAGCAAGAACTCAGGGAGATAGCAAGAGTGAAAGTACAGAAGCCCAGAAGCCATCATCATGGTTCAGATGTTAGATTGTAGCTGTTCATTTAAAGAGAAGAAGTAAGACATGGGATTTATCTTGAAGGTAGAAGTGATGGATTTTTATTTTATATTAGCTGACTGGGATATAAAGAAGAGAGAGAGAAAGAATCAAAGATGACTCCAGGTTTTAGCCTAAGTGACTAGGTAGATGATACCATTTACTGAGTTGGGAAGGTTGGGAAGGGAATTTGGAAAACCAGAGTTTTGTAAGCCAGAAAGCAAGCGTAAAGGTTGAAGCCTCTGTGATTCCTCCTGGTCCCATGTTCTGCTTCCAGAGGCCTTAGCATATAGAAACATGTTTTTCTTTGGTCCACAGGGTTCCACAGAGAGCTGCAACACCACTACAGAAGATGAGGACCTCAAAGGTAGGTGTTGGCCCTTGGTGGGGAAGGGAACCCAGCCATAACACAGGTACTTTGGCTCTGATGGGGAACCTGCCTTTTCTGTTCCCAGAACTGGGACTAGTGGCTCTTTATACCCCAGGAGAAGTCTTGACATAAAATCCACTTTCCATGGGCCAAGGTATGAGGTTCTTGTCTGGTTGCTGAGCCAGGCAAGAGGACTCTTTTTTTGACCCATGTCTACAGTGGCTACATTAGCTATACCTGAATCCAGAGTATAGCTGTTTGTGCTGTTGAAAATGATGTGATGTCTTAGAATAGGGACATCTGAGGTCCTTGCAAAAGTAGGGTGAATGTTGTCCTGGTTTTTCCAGGACCAAGGCAGTTCCCAGGATGTGGAACTTTCAGTTTCAAAACCAGGACAAGGACTGAGGATGTAGTTCAGTGACAGAGCACTTGCCTAGCATATGCAAGGCCCTGGATTGGATCCCCAGCACCACAAAATGGCGGGGGTGGGTGGGGGGAGCTAGGCACAGTGGCACACACCTGTAATCCCAGCAACTGGGAGGCTGAGGCAGGAGGATTGCAAATCCAAAGCCAGCCACAGCAACTTAGTAAAACCCTAAGCAACTTAGCAGACCCTCTCTCAAAATAAAATACAAAAAAAGGGGGGGGGTGGCTCGGGTTGTGGCTTAGTGGTTAAAGTGTCCTGGGTTCAATCCCTGCTACCAAAAAGAAAGAAAGAAAATTTAAAAGCCAAGATTGTCGTAGGCCCCAGGGATGAGTTGGTCACTCTAGTCCCAAGGTCTGGCCACAAATGATAAGAGAACTGATCTGATGTCTGTAAAGCCACACTCAGCTGTGTCTTGGAGGTCCTGTGAGGATCACCAACCTAAGCTTGGGATTGGCCAGAGTACCAGGGTGTGTGGGAAGCTTGGCAGGCCAAACCAATGGGAATCTGCCCTACTCTTTGGGTTGGCCTCTTGGAATTGCTCCCTTTGCCTTCAGTAAATGACCTTCAGCCAGGCCAACAGAAAAGACTAAGGATATAGTTAAGATGGAGCTGAGAGAGCATGCTTATTGGTAATGAGGGAAACCAAACTTTGGAAACTCCAAAAATCGAAAGAAATAAGGCAATAAAGAATAGTATCGCCAGGGCTGCTGGGAATCAGGCCAGATCGGTTCAGTTCTGATCATGCTGGCAGAGTAGAAGGTACCTTCGCTGCTGGGCTCTTGACCTCATGGCCTAGCCCCCTCAAACGTCTTCCCCAGGAGCAGTGGTCCTAGGACAGGCCGATTTAAGGCTCCTTTGGAAGCTGCAAGGCCAGGTCTGTGCACCTTCAGTGCTTCAGCCTGGTAGGGCCTCTCTGGCAGAGGCAGAAGAGTGGGATGTGGTCCAGTGTCCACAGCAGCCCGAGGCGTCACCTTGCCCCGGCTCTGCGCCATGGGCTTGGGTCCTGTCTGGCTTGCTCGCTCACCTGCCTTGTTCTGTTTGTTTTGGCTGCTCTGCCTTGCCCTGCCCTGCCCTGGCTGGCTAGCTGCCCCGCTCCGCACTGGGAATGGCAGCTCGATGCCTGAAGGACGGAGCTCCCGGGACAGAACAGCCCCCTCTGCAGGCATGCAGCCCCAGCCTTCTCTCAGCTCCTCAGCCAGTAAGTGTGAGGGAGGCACATTCTGGCTTCCCACTCCCTGGCTCATCCTGAAGTCCCTCAGGGATCCCCTCCAGAGCTGTCAGCCCAGCCCAGCTGTCTGTCTTAGCTTGAGGAGCAAGACCTGCGCCTGGGGTGGGGGAACAGCTGGAGGCACTGTTTATTCCAGTTAGAGGCCCTGTGCCTGAGGCCCAAAGAAATACCAGAAGAATGGGTGGAAGAATGTGGCATGGAGGGAGGGAGTAGAAAGCCACTGGGGTGTGCAGTGGGCCTTGCCTTGGCAGCAGCCAGGAAGAGGACCAGTGTCAGAAATTGGGTCCGTGGGAGGGGGACAATGGTAAAATTGAAATAGCTGAGGAACTGTGTTGCGTAGTGTTTCTTGAAGCTCAGCGTAACGTCATATTAAGGGCACAAGGTTTGGGGTGAGGCAGACCCGAGTTTAAATCCAGCTATGCTACTCTCAGAAGTGTGTGAAGTAGCTTTGCCTCCCAGAGCTTAGGTTTCCTTATCTATAAAGCAGGGAGAAAATGGCATCTACTTCAAATGTTACAAAAAGAAATGAGAAAGTAGAAGGTTTTAATACAATGCCTCGCAAGGTTAATGGCAGTTCGTTTGATGTTTTTAGTTCTGTCTGTGTTGATGTCTGTGATGCCTCTCTTTGCTTCTTTTCCTCCCATTGTCTTTCCTTGTAGAGTTTCTAAACACAATCCTCTTCACCCACAGGGGCCCTAGTCAGGTCCTCCAGATGGATTTGGTTGGGTTAGAGTGGGGCCGTGTGTTGCTTGCCTCTTTAGAAAGGGAATAGAGCTTGCTGTTTCCCGAACTTGCTGCTTGCTTACCCAGAGCTGCCTACCCAGTGGTAGTGACTGTGGGGCCACCATTGGCTGTGCGACTCCCTCCCAGCTATGCCTCTTGACTGTGCTGGCCCAGCTGTGCCATGCTGGTGCTGTTCTAATGCATTTGTCTTGCAGCCTCTTGCTCCTGTGAGGAAAGGCTGGGCCAGTGAGGCCTTGGGTTAGGGTTAGCCCCAGCTCAGTCTGAGTCCTCCCTTTCCCTGCTGGCATCCTCTGCTAATAGTAGAGTTTCCTGTAACTAAGCTGCCTAGAAGAGCAGGATGTCACCAGCTCTCTCTGGGCTTGGGATGGGTGGTGGGAAGGGAGGCTCTGAAGGCACCAACTCTGCTTGCCTTTGGTCTTAGCCTTTTCTTGATTTCCTTGAGGGACACATCCTGGCATGAGAGCTGGTTTGAGATTTATAGCTTTTCCAAAGCTTGTCTGGAGTAAATGGAGCCATTTCTTGGGTGAGAGGCTGTCAAGAGTTTTTACAGTTCCAAGATCCTTTATCCCATAGAAGCCCTGTGGAGGAGATGAGCAGGTGAAGAGAATGAAGCATCTATCCTAGGGTTCTGTTCATCCTTTGGCAGCCTGAAGCCCTCATCCCGCTAGATTCTGCTCTCAGGCTGGCTATTGCCCAAGGCTAGGTTCTGGGCCACTGAATGAAGGCTAAGAGTAAGGGTGGTAATTGAGACCTGACTGAGCCCCTTCTGGTGAAAGAAGTAAATGGGGGTGGAAACAGCCATATTGGGAGATGCTTCTCAGAGAGACTGAACCTGCTAGAGATGGGATGCACAGATTCCACATAGAACATTCATGGTGCTCCAGGCTCCTCAGCTGTTAAAAGAGTGTTTTCTGTGACCTGGTTGTTGATGGAGAGGGAGACAAAAGCCAGAGAACCATAATTAATGGGTCGGCTTGGAAAAGAGGTGGTCATTGGCTTTGCACACACCACTGAAGGGATGGAAGGAAAGGTGAGCTTGCTCCTCCTGCAAAGGAACTTACAGTCAGACAAGAGGGATGTCTTTGACAAAAAGATCACAGGGAACTCCATGAAGGGTTGAGGAGGGCTCTCTGTTACTTAGGAGGTTGTCCAGTTTGTAAATTGTTGGATTTTTACTCCCACAGTGCGAAAACAGGAGATCATTAAGATCACAGAACAGCTGATTGAAGCCATCAACAATGGGGACTTTGAGGCCTACACGTGAGTAGAAACCTGTTCATTGAAATGTCTCTCAGGGCCTTCTCTGCTTCCAAAAAGCAACTGGGATCCCAGAGAAAAGGCCAGCTGAGGTTTGGGCATAGTGTGTGAGTTGAACCCCAGGTGCTTAGGTTGGGAGCCCTTCCACATAGATTTTCTGTGATTGAGCCAGCCCATGGCAGCAGGCCCTAAAGATTTTAGCTGCATTGTGAAGCATGGCCCATCACCAACCTGCTGCTACAGGATACACACCACTTATGAGGAAAAAGACACATATATCCCATAGAGGCCTGACAAGGTAGGTTTTGCTTTATTTATTTATTTTTCTCCTGCAGGAAGATTTGTGACCCAGGTCTCACTTCATTTGAGCCTGAGGCCCTCGGTAACCTCGTGGAGGGGATGGATTTCCATAAGTTTTACTTTGAGAATCGTGAGTGGGTTCGTGCTGCTGATATACTCCTGCCTGCCCCTTCACCCCTTTGCCTCTGTCCCCTGCTCACCTCCTCATCCTAGTTACTCATTTCCCTTTTATTTGACCTTCCTGCTGCATCCCATTCTGTATGCTTTCCTCCTTGTGCTCTGCTAGTCTTGTGCCCTGGTAGTCTTAAACTGGCACCTTAGTAGGCCCTGCTCCAGAACCCCAACTACCCATTCATTCTCCAACTGCCTCAGGGCAGTGCTGGTCACCACATCAAGGTCACTGTATTTCTTTAAGCCTCATCTCTTTTCAAGACTGATTACAAACCCTTTGAGATTAGATTGAGATGATATCAGCAAGTAATAATGAAGCTCTGTGTCTGCAGGTTTCATAATAGAGGAAATTAAAACCAGAATAAGAATGTACAAGCAAGTAACTGGACATTGGTGGAAATTTATGAGATTGGAAGTAGTGGCTAGAATCCTTCAGAATATTAAGGGAGGCAGACATCCTGGATTGGGCGGGGGGTGGGAGGGATATATACTGGATAGTTCCTAGCAGTTCCAGGAGATAAGGAATTGAATCATAACCACCCTCCCATATTTCTCTCTACTCTCAGAACCACTCCCCACCCCTACTCCTATTTTTTCCTCTTCTTTCCCACTTTATCCTAGGCATTTTCCATTCTCTCCTAAGTTTTATTTTGTTGCTGCTTTTTCTACTGACTCCCACCCTCTCCACATTTCAGCTGCCTATGTAAACCCTTGGCTATCTAATTCCAGAGTTCCTATTAGTTCTAAGGAGAATCTCCTGCAACCCCTATGTAACTGTGGAATTAAACTAAAAAATGAATCTCAATAAAAACCTCACAGTTATACAGCCTATGCTGATAATGGCAATCCAACTTCCTTTACCTTTCCCCAAGAGGATGCTGGGAGCTCTGGGGATAACCTGAGCTGCGTGCTTTGGTTATTTTATTTTAACTTTGGTACCTTTTCAAGTTGTGAATCTATTTTGAATGTTTTCAGTTCATGATTTTACTCTGCAGCAGCAACAAGCCAACCTTACGAAATCTAAACATCAGCCTAACAGAGTAGAGAGAAGCTGGGATATGGCCTAGTGAGACAGTGCTTGCCTGGCATGCACAAGGGCCCTGGGTTCAATCCCCAGCACTACAAAAATAAATAAATAAGTAAAAGTCAAAAGACCATATAGTCATATGAGCCTCCCATTAGAGTCATATGAGTTTGAATATGTGATTTGGACAGATTAATCTCCATGAGCCTATTTCCTTCTTATATGAAGAAAATATCAACAAAAAATACATCTCATGCATATAAAATCTCCAGTATAATGCCTGATTAAAAGAATAGCTGCTATATTGATATTGTTATCCACATTTATTTCTTTTGGATAATTGAGTCTAATATAATGGGGTATCCTGACCTCTGGAGAGTATATGGGGGACTTGGAGATTCTGTGAACAGTTGCTAGTGGGAGGGTGAGACTTGGAAGTGTGGGGAGGGAATAAAATGCTGGTGCCCAGGCTTGACACGCTCCTACCTACCCCACCCTGCCCTTCCCCCTGCAGTCCTGTCCAAGAACAGCAAGCCCATCCATACCACCATCCTAAACCCACATGTCCACGTGATTGGGGAGGACGCAGCTTGCATCGCCTACATCCGTCTCACCCAGTACATCGACGGGCAGGGTCGGCCTCGTACCAGCCAGTCAGAGGAGACCCGGGTCTGGCACCGCCGGGATGGCAAGTGGCTCAATGTCCACTATCACTGCTCAGGGGCCCCTGCCGCACCATTGCAGTGAGCTTCAGCCACAGGTGCTTGTGGTAGGGGAGAAGGGGCAGGGAGGGGTTGGGACAGGTGGGGTCAAAGAAGGAAGAGTAGGCTAGGAGGTGAAACTTGGGAAGGAGGTATGGGCCATCCCAGAAGAAGGGCAAAGGCTGGGGAGTGTGGTTGAAATAAGTTACACTCTGGACTCTCATTTTTAGAGTCTGCTTCTATGACTCCAAATTAGGTGCACACAGTTACTTATCCTCCCCAAGTCTCAGTTTCCTTAGCTGTTAGAGAGGACAAGTGTGGTGCCTACCTCCTTAAATTTTTGTAAGGGTTAAATAAATAAAATACTATAAGTAAAGCACTTACTAAGAACTTAAATGTGAGACAGTGTTATATTTAAACATTAGCTTCTCCCCCACCCCAACTTTCTTAGGCCCTAGGACCTCATCTGTGTGCTCATTGTCCTCTATTCCATTACCACCTTCTGTCCTGTTTAACAGGGGGATTAGGAGATTCCAGCTGGAGGTCGAACCTTCGCAGCCAGTGGCTCTGGAGGGCCTGAGTGACAGCGGCAGTCCTGTTCGTTTGAGGTTTAAAACAATTAAATTACAAAGCGGCAGCAGCCAATGCACGCCCCTGCATGCAGCCCTCCCGCCCGCCCTTCGTGTCTGTCTCTGCTGTACCGAGGTGTTTTTTTACATTTAAGAAAAAAAAAAAAAAGATTGTTTAAAAAAAAAATGGAATCTGTACCATGAAGCGTTTCAAAACCACCTACAGCCCTTGGGCTTGCAAGAAGACAGAAGTTTGTGTGATGCCCATCCTGGCATGAACGTTGGGCTCACCCACCAGTCCTGAAGAGGTGAGCTTAGCCTCAGAACCCCCACGGACCCAGGGGGACCAGGCAAGGACTCTGACAGAGCTTTGGGGGCCATGATGTGATTATGGCCCCTGAGGTGGCCTGCTTACCCCAGGTCTAGGAGTGGGCTTCTTCGGAAACTGCATAAGCACCTAGAAAGAAGCTGAAGAAAACACCATGGCTGTTAGACCTACTTGAGAGAGAATGCAGAACTCTCAGCCAGCTGTGGACGCAGCTGAGAAGCAGTGGCCTCAGGACTGAGGTCCCGGACTTTGCTGTACTGTTCATTTAGCATAGAAGGGAAGAGAATTGGTGCTGCAGAAGTATGTCTGCTATGAAGTTGATGAGAAACCTCGTGTTAGTCTGACATGCACTTACTTACTCATCCATTTCTATAGGATGCACAATGCCCTTGGGCCCTGATATTGAGGCCTAATCCCTGCAGGTGGGAAGGGGAGGTTTTGCTGCTTTGCTTCGTGTTTGTGTTCTTGATAACTTAGCAAGGAGGGAGCCAGGCCCTGGTCAGGGCTCCCTTTGTCGCCTTTGGCAGTTCTGTTTCTGGACCATCTTTGTCTTGCCTTTTCATGGTGGTGGTCCCCCATGCTGACCCTCATCTGGACCTGGGCCCTCTGTGAAGTGCCCCTGTGGGATGGGAGGAGTGAGGCAATGGGATAAGAGGTGGTGGTTGTTTCTATGCATTCAGGCTGCCCTCAGGGTTGCCTCCCTTCTTACTCTTCTCTTGCTGCACGTCCATCTCTTTCCCTGTCTTTGAGATTGACCTGAGTGCTCTGGCAAGAAGCGTCCTCTTGAAAGAGGCCTCTACTGACCAACTGAAGTATAGACTTACTGCTGGACAATCTGCATGGGCATCACCCCTCCTCACCTGCATGTACCCAAAAAAGGTGTCCAGAGCAAAGACTCCTACATTCATTGTCTCTCTCTGCTCAAGGAGTTCCATTCCAGGAGGAAAAGATCTACCCTAAGCCAATATGAGAAGATAATGGAGGAGCAATTGGTCATAGCCTTGGGTTTCTCCCAAAACAACTGTGCATATTTATCTGCACAAATATCTGCACTTTTGGGGGAAAGGTGGGTAGACTCCAGCTCCCTGGACTAACTTCAGGAGGCACAGGAGCTGGGAAAAGAGACAAAGCTACAGGTTTACTTTGGAGCCAGCTGAGGAGAGCAAACTCACAGGTGCTGATGCTTGGATTTAGCAAGGCTCCTCTAGCGCCTCATGCATGCCCCAGCCCCTGGGCCCTACCCCCCACCCTGCCCTGCAGCCTGCAGTGCCAGCTTGCAGATACCTTCACCACAGGGTTTGGTTTTGCTGGCTTGAAGACAAATGGTCTTAGAGTTCATTGAGACCCATAGCTTCATATGGCTGCTCCAGCCCCACTTCTTAGCATTCTTACTCCTCTTCTGGGGCTAATGTCAGCATCTATAGACAATAGACTATTAAAATAATCTTTTAAACAGGAAATGGAAGGCATTTGATGCAGAATTTTTGCATGACATAGAAATAATTTAAAAATAGTGTTTGTTCTGAATGTTGGTAGACCCTTCATAGCTTTGTTACAATGAAACCTTGAACTGAAGATATTTAATAAAATAACCTCGAAACAGTCCATTGTGTTATTGCTGTTGGAGGGGGCTTAGATTTTAGCAACCTGCATTACAAGGCTTTAGATGGAGAGAAGTATCTTCTCCCACTTCCTTTTAGGATCTTTTCAGAAGAGGATTTTCTTATAAGCCCCCGGCTGCTAAGGGGAGTTAAGGGGTGGCAGAGATGACGCGGGCCCTTAAGAGGTGGGCTAAGACCAAGATGTGGGGGCACCCGCCTGTAATCCTAGCGATTCTGAGGCTCCTAATACCAGAGGTTCCCAAGTTCGAGGCCAACTTCAGCAATTTAGTGAGGCCCTAAACAACTTTAGTGAGACTTTGACTCAAAATAAAAAGGGTTGGGGATGCAGCTTAGTGGTTAAGCACCCCTGGGTTCAATCCTTGGTACCAAAAGGGGTGGGGATGGGGGAGGTGGGCTACGGGTTTCGCCACGCCTCCGGGCCCCGCCTGAGTCGCGGGCTGGCCCCGCCCCTGCTCAGTGGGCCGGCCGGGCTCCCCCTCCGCGGGGCTGAGTGGACGGACCCGTACCCTCGGCCCGCCCCTCCTCTGGAGCCGCGGCGCCCGACGCTCACCAGACTGTGCCACCGTTTGGGGTGTAGGGGGTACGCTTCTGCGGGCTGGGCGCGGAGCCTGGCGACTCCTAGGCCGCGGCTCGGGCAGAGCGCACCGGAGGACTATTTGGGTTCCTCACGCCTCGGTCACGCGACTGCCAGGCTCGGAGCTGTCGCGACCCGAGTGGGTGAAAAGAGGCAGCGCGCCGCCTCCCCCAGGTGGAAGGGGTGGTTGAGCCCGGCTGCGGTAGAGCGTTCGCTCGGAGATGGCGGAGCCGCCGCGACGCGGCCGGAGGCCCGGAGAGCAGGGAAGCTGGGCAGCCCCGGGACGCGGCGGAGCCCGGGGACCGCGGGGACGCCGCCCACTCCGCCGGGTGAGCCGCCCTTGAGGAGAACAACCTCCCACATTCAGAGTGTGCCCCCCCCAACCCGATCACCCTCAGTTCCTCACAGACTTCCCTTGAGTGTTGCCACCATAACCACCCGCTGGGTCGTCCTGGGCGGCCCTTCAGTGCGGCCCTCCTCGCCCCTCGCCCTGAGTCCTTTCCACTATCTTTCCTCGAAGTTGCCTTCTTCGCCTCAGGTCGCCCCCCACCTCCAGTACAGGGGTCCGTCCCCTCGGGCTCTTCCAGCCCAGTACCTGCCTCGATGTCACCCCCGCGTTGCCTCGGCGCGACCCTTGTGCCCTCTCCTATTAATGCTCCCCTTCCCCTTAATGCCCCCCCTATCCGTGCCCTCATCTCCACCCCGTATTCCCCCCAACAGGGTCCCCCCTCCGTGAGCCTCGGAACCCATTCGGTTCCCTTTCCTCCACAGCATCTGCTCTGCTTGTCTCCCGGGACAGGGCCCACACCCCCAAGGCTTCCCGGGCCTGTTAGTGTTGGGACCTGATGACCCCTTGGTTTCTCCTCCTCAGAAGCCTATTGCTACACACACATCTCCCCCATGTTCTTCTTCCAGTGTTTATTGCCTCACCCTAGTAGGTCTCTCGTCACTTCTTCCCCAAATATTAGTGCTTCTTCCAGTCATGAAGCTAAAAATGCAGTGGTTAACCGCATGGGCTCTGAAACTTGACATGCCTGACTGAATCCCAGTTTCTCCACTGACAGCTGTTAGGTCCTGGGCAGGTTACTAAGCTTCTCTGGGCTTCAAATTAGTCATGTAAAATGGAAATAATATTATTTACTTCTTCCCTCCTTCTTAGGGCTGGTGTGAGTATTAACTACAGATGCTCCTAAATTTTCCATGAGGTTACATCCTGAAAAACTCATCTTAAGTTGAAGATACCTACATCAAAAATGCGTTTAATACACCAAACCTACAGATCATCCATCATAGCTTAGCAGTACAGTATACTGTAAAGTATCATTTGTTTAACCTTCTGATTACATGGCTGTATGAGAACTGGTCACTGCCACTGCCCCTATGTAGCATTAAAAAAGAGTATTGTACTCCATATCCACCAGCCCAGGAAAGGATCCAAATTCAAAATTCTTTGGGCTGGGGATGCATGAGACCCCAGGTTCATTCCCCAGGACCATAACAAAACAATCCCAAAAGTCAGATTATGTTTATACTGAATGCTTGTCATTTGTACATCATTGCAAATTGAAACATTCTAGTTTGGGGACTATCTGTATAGGTAAAACTCTCAGGAAAATCTCTGGCAGGTAGTAAGCTTGCAACAGATATTAACTGAGCTGAGCATGATGACATGTGCCTGAAATCCCAGCTACTCAGAAGGCTGAGGCAGGAGGGATCACAAGTTTGAGTCCAGCCTCAGCAACTTAGTGAAACCATGTCTCAAAAAAGGGTTGGGGATATAGCTCAGTGGTAGAGTGCTTGTCTAACATGCATTGGGCCCTGGGTTCAATCTCCATACTACAAAAATAAATAAATAAATAAACTGTTATTAACATGTGTTATTAACATCAACTTGCCCCCAATGACTTCTATTCACTACTGTTTTCCCTAAGAATTTCTCTGATTCTTAGGATTCACCCCTTTCCATGACCTTTTTTAAAATTTTGTTTTGTTTTGTTTTATTTTGTTTTATATGGTGCTGAGAATTGAACCAGGGCTTCGCATGTACGAGGCAAATGCTGTACCGCTGAGCCACAACCCCAGCCCTCCATGACCTTTTTTTAATTCTTTTTTGGTACCAGATATTTAACCTAGGGCTGGGAATGTGGCTCAAGCGGTAGCGCACTCACCTGGCATGCGTGCGGCCCGGGTTCGATCCTCAGCACCACATACCAACAAAGATGTTGTGTCCGCCGAGAACTGAAAAATAAATATTAAAAAAAAAAAAAAAAGAGATTTAACCTAGGGCCTTATCATGCCAAACACATTTTGCCACTGTTCTACATCCCTAGTCCCCCATCACAGTTTTTCTCCTCCCTCCCAGCTCTCTTTATTAGTTTTACCCAGGCCAAAGCTGAACTCTTTTTTCTTTTTTTAATATTTTTTCAGTTGTCAATGGACCTTTATTTATTTATTTATATGCGGTGCTGAGAATTGAACCCAGTGCCTCACACATGCTATGCAAGTGCTCTACCACTGAGCCACAACCCCAGCCCCAAAGCTGAACTCTTTATAAACAGCTCTCTCAATTCTGAAGGACTCTGTCTCTATTCACCTCTGGGATGTATGAATTGGAATGGATGATAGAGAGGGATTACTAGCCAATAGCTTTACTGGGAGTGGTGAAGGTGAAGAGAGTGACTGTAAAGCTTCCAGAAGCAATCTGATAAGAAGTCCCCCAAATTATATCTCCTTGAAACTGTGTTTTCAGATCATGCTGCCCTTGCTCATTTTCATTGCCATATTATGACTTAACCTCCTGTTGCTCTCTTATCTCCCATTCAGATTTTTTGGTTGTTTGTTTATTGTTTTTTTGTTGTTGTTTTGTTTTTTGTTTTTTGGGGTTTTTTTAAGTTGTAAATGGACACAATACCTTCATTTCGTTTATTTATTTTATGTGGTGCTTGGATGAAACCCAGTGTCTCATGCAAGCTAGGCAAGTGCCTTACCACTGAGCTACAACCCAAGCCCCAGTTTGTTCTGTTTTTGTAACTGCATCTACCCTTCATGTCTCTCCAGGCTAGTTCAGAGACCCTTCTGAGCTATTCAGGAATGGGGATATAGTACCATGTTAGAAAGGAGAATTGGAAAGGACAGGGAGAGAGATTCTAGTCTCAACTTTCTGGCTTTTCTCAGGTTCTAGTGACATGCCTGCTTTGGGGCTCCATTTTTATCTCTTCTTACTCTGACACAGGTGAGGTAAAGGGCCAGAGGTGGGCAATTTTTCACAAGCAATGGAAAAGAGAGTCTCATAGTCTCCAAGTTAATTAACTTGAAAAGTAGATTAATAGAATGCTTAGCACCATCTCTTTTCTCTTTGAGTTCCCCCACTATAGTGTCCATATGATTGCAAGTTCGTTAGTGCTGTTGGCTATGATGATGGGTTTGATTGATGCAGAAGATTAACAGACTCATGAGTTTCCTTTTATCTGATAGTTCGTTGGGGCATGGGACTTCTGGGACTTTCAGTCCCTTCTTCACAGTAAGAACAGAACTTTTGCTCGTTGGCCAACTGTTCAGTCATGGGTTGAGAACTCCTTTCAGAAAAGGCCCATTTTCAATCTCCTAGGCTGTTTGGCTTCTTGTAGATGGGAGAATTCATTTCCTTACAAGTTGTGAAGCTAAGGTATAGTGCTCCACTTGTGTTCTTTTATAGAAGCTTTTTTCCTTCCTTTCTTTCTTTCTTTCGTTCTTTCTTTCTTTCTTTTTTTGAAAGTAAATCATCCAGTGAACAGGAGGTAAGAGAAATGAGGTAAGGGTAAGGAGAATGGATTTTTTTTTGGGGGGGGTACTGGGGATCGAACTCAGGAGCACTTGATCACTGAGCCAAATCCCCAGCCCTTATTTGTATTTTATTTTAGAGACAGGGTCTCACCGAGTCACCATTGCTGAGGCTGGCTTTGAAAAGAATAGATTAATATAGTTTAAAGGGAGAAGTAACACATTGATTTCTCTGTCTTACAGATAGTGGGGCCAAGATTGTGAACTTTACTGACATTCTGATGTGAGGAGCTCCGCCAGAGCCAAAAGTGGAGCCTGGCTAGATTTGCAGCCTGAAGCCATGGGCCAGGGGGCCATGGTGACTTGAGACCAGTAGACTCTGTCCAGTTACCCCCTGCTGTTCCTTCTACCTCCCCTACCCTTTACTAAGTGAACTTGTCTCACCTTTTCAGGGAGCTGACCCTGAGGAAATCCCTTTCCCTTATTTTCCTATCCTTTTATCCTCTCAAGACAGTTCCAGACTATAGAACTCCTACCTCCCATCCCCTGTGGTGGTTCCCATCTCTCCCTCATTTCCCCCGCCATGCTTCAGCTGTGGAAGGTGGTACGCCCAGCTCGGCAGCTGGAACTGCACCGCCTCATACTGCTGCTGATTGCTTTCAGCCTGGGCTCCATGGGCTTCCTGGCTTACTATGTATCCACCAGCCCCAAGGCTAAGGAACCCCTGCCCCTGCCCTTGGGAGACTGCAGTAGTAGTGGGGCAGCTGCCCCTGGCCTTGCACGGCCTCCACTCCCTCCTCGAATGCCCAGGCCTCCAGAAACAGCTCGAACCGAACCAGTGGTCCTTGTATTTGTGGAGAGTGCATACTCACAACTGGGTCAGGAGATTGTGGCCATCTTGGAGTCTAGTCGTTTTCGTTATAGCACTGAGTTGGCACCTGGTCGAGGGGATATGCCCACATTGACTGATCATACCCATGGCCGCTATGTCTTGGTAATTTATGAGAACCTGCTCAAATATGTTAACCTGGATGCCTGGAGTCGGGAACTACTAGATCGATACTGTGTGGAGTATGGTGTGGGCATCATTGGCTTTTTCCGAGCCCATGAGCACAGCCTACTGAGTGCTCAACTCAAGGGCTTTCCCCTTTTTTTACATTCAAACTTGGGACTACGCGACTACCAAGTGAATCCTTCTGCCCCTCTGCTGCATCTCACTCGCCCTAGCCGCCTGGAACCTGGGCCGCTGCCTGGTGATGACTGGACCATCTTCCAATCCAATCACAGCACATATGAACCAGTGCTTCTTGCCAGCCTTCGGCCAGCTGAACCCCCTGTGCTAGGACCAGTGCCTCGTCGGGCCCGACTTCCCACTGTGGTACAGGACCTGGGGCTTCATGATGGCATCCAGCGGGTGTTCTTTGGCCATGGCCTTTCATTTTGGCTCCACAAACTTGTCTTCGTTGATGCTGTTGCATACCTCACTGGCAAGCGCCTCTGCCTGGACCTTGACCGCTATATCTTAGTAGACATTGATGATATCTTTGTGGGCAAAGAAGGTACCCGCATGAAGGTGGCTGATGTTGAGGTCAGTCTTTATTTTTCCTTTTTTTTTAGAAACGGTTCAAACTCTGGCCTGTTAGACTCCCTGTCTTGGTTCTGAGTTTGTCACAGGAATGTTTCCTGCCCTTTCCAGACAAGGAAGAATACTACTGCTCATGTATCTCTGCAATCTGCTGGGTCCTGATTACTCTTTCCATTTATGTCATGTTCCTATTACTCTTCCCAGGCTCTCTTGACCACCCAGAACAAACTCAGGACTTTAGTCCCTAACTTCACCTTCAACCTGGGCTTCTCGGGCAAGTTCTACCATACTGGTGAGCTTACTCCCCTGCTCCTTCAGCACATCAGTCTTAGTTTGATCTGTCCCTTCACTGTTTATCTCCCTGGGCAGACAAGTTGGATAAAAGGGGTGAGGTTTGGGGTCAGATTACTGTGAGGAGCTTGTGATAGCCATGAATTTAGCTTGATTAGCTGGAGATTAAGTTGATAAATAGGAAATCTTGGGTGGGCAGAGGGTCATAATATTCCAAGGGTGGAAGGTGGTCAGTGTTTGTTACAAGAGTACTCAGTCTGACTGGCTGTGGTCAGTGGTCAGTGTGTGGTCATAGGGACAGAGGAGGAGGATGCAGGGGACGACATGCTGCTGAAGCACCGCAAAGAGTTCTGGTGGTTCCCCCACATGTGGAGCCACATGCAGCCACACCTGTTCCACAATCGCTCCGTACTGGCTGACCAGATGAGGCTCAACAAACAGTTTGCTTTGGTGAGACCCTTGAATCTCTTCCCCATACTTTCTCCCAGAGGTAATGCTTCCTTTTTAACCTTCCCCCAATGGGTCACCCTTTCCCTACCCTTTCAATAGGAAAGTTTTCTTTCTATGGAGGCATCCCCACCCTCTTTACCCTCTACTCCCCAAACCTCACCAGGTCCTGGTGAGAGTCTATACCATTCCCAGGAGCATGGGATTCCCACGGATCTGGGGTATGCTGTGGCCCCTCACCACTCGGGCGTGTACCCCATCCACACGCAGCTCTATGAGGCCTGGAAATCTGTGTGGGGCATCCAGGTGACCAGCACTGAGGAGTATCCCCATCTCCGTCCTGCCCGCTACCGCCGTGGCTTTATTCACAATGGCATCATGGTGAGGAACTCCCACACTTAGCCTCCAATCTGCATTGTCTTACAGTTTTACCTACTAGTTCATCCATATATAGGGGGTAAAAATCATTATTTAAAAAAAACACTGCACACAGTAAGTGCCTTATTGATTTAATTTCAGACTGAGCCCTCTATAAATCCAGGAAACCCCAGGGCCTCAGGTCTTTTATCCTTCATCTATTTCAAATTCTACTTTTCAGGGATGGGGATGTGGCTCAAGCGGTAGCGCGCTAGCCTGGCATGCGTGTGGCCCGGGTTCGATCCTCAACATCACATACAAAGATACTGTGTCCGCCAAAAACTAAAAAATAAATATTAAAAGAAAAAAAAATTCTACTTTTCAAACTTCATCTATCCTTGTTTCTTTTCCTTGCAGGTGCTGCCCCGGCAGACATGTGGTCTCTTCACTCACACAATCTTCTATAATGAATATCCTGGAGGATCTCGTGAACTAGACCGGAGCATCCGAGGAGGAGAGCTCTTTCTGACAGTGCTACTTAATCCGGTAGGGTGCTGAGAGGAAGGGCTAGAAGATTGGACAGCCAAAGTGTTTGCAGGCTGGGACCTTTACTCACCAAGGCTGATTCTGAGGTGGGGCAGGCTTCCAGATCTGACATGCAGGCACCCCCTTGCAGATCAGCATCTTTATGACCCATTTGTCCAATTACGGAAATGACCGGTTGGGCCTGTACACCTTTGAGAGCCTGGTGCGCTTCCTCCAATGCTGGACACGGCTGCGCCTACAGACCCTTCCTCCAGTCCCTCTTGCACGAAAGTACTTTGAACTTTTCCCCCAGGAGAGAAGTCCCCTTTGGCAGGTAAGGGTGGAGCTCAGGCTGACTAGAGACATAATGGGATGGGGACTTAGGAAATTGGGCCTTATCAGAATCTTGGCCTTGCCTTCAGAATCCCTGTGATGACAAGAGGCACAAAGATATCTGGTCCAAGGAGAAAACCTGTGATCGGCTCCCCAAATTCCTCATTGTGGGACCCCAGAAGACAGGTAAACATTCCTTAGCCAACTTCTCTTGCTCTACCTTAAAGACTCCTTTAGCAAGGAATTCCTTTCTCGTATCCACTCCTCCTTAATCCAAACTCCTGCAACAAGGATTCTTTTTTTTAATATTATTTTTAGGTGTAGATGAACACGATGCTTTTATTTATTTATTTTTATGTGGTGCTGAGGATTTGAACCCACGGCTTTGTACTTGCTCTACTGCTGAGCCACAACCCCAGCCCAACAAGGATTCTTAACTCTAGTTGTATATCAGAATCATCTGTGGAGTCTGTTTAGTTTCTTTGTATGTTTTCTGGTATTTTGCAGTGCTGGGGATTGAATCTAGGGCCTTACTCATGCTAGGCAAGTGCTCTACCACTGAGCTACACCCCAGGCACATGTGTAGAGGTTTAAAAAGATCCACAGTGATTTTGATATTACAATCAAGACTGAGTGCACTATTTTAACCCTTTCCTGGGCCTCTCACAGGTCATTTTTCTCTCAAAATAGCTGTATCAAAGGGAGTTTTACTATCCAGAGTGGTTGTTTTCTTACTTCCTTCAAACTCATGCGGTTCAGCTGGTGTCTTTTCAACAATGGCCTGGTCCTTCTCTCCTATTTAGGGACCACAGCTATTCACTTCTTCCTGAGCCTGCACCCAGCTGTGACTAGCAGCTTCCCTAGCCCAAGCACCTTTGAGGAGATTCAGTTCTTCAATGGCCCTAATTACCACAAGGGTATTGACTGGTGAGATTGAGACTGCTTTGAATGTTTCTCAGAGAAACAGTTCCTTCTCCCAGCTTCTACCAGCAGACATCTGTTTTTTTTCACTCTGGGCCTTTCCTCTGCTGCTTCCTAGGTATATGGACTTCTTCCCTGTTCCTTCTAATGCCAGCACTGACTTCCTGTTTGAAAAAAGTGCCACCTACTTTGATTCAGAGGTTGTACCACGGCGGGGGGCTGCCCTCCTGCCAAGAGCCAAGATCATCACTGTGCTCACCAATCCTGCTGACAGGGCCTACTCCTGGTACCAGGTCTGGCTGAAGCTAGGGACACATTGGGGCTTAAGGAGAAGGTGGGTGTGGGGGACTGGTGATTACTAGAGAAAAAAGAATGATGGTAGGGAAACAACTAGTGCCTTAGGGAGGGGGTGCCTGTACTTTCACCAGACCAAGAATAAGGACAAAATAATTCTGATAATCACCTGTCCCTTCCCTTCCTTGTCCTTTAGCACCAGCGTGCACATGGAGACCCAGTTGCTCTGAACTATACCTTCTACCAGGTGATTTCAGCTTCCTCCCAGGCCCCTCTGGTACTTCGCTCTTTGCAGAACCGCTGTCTTGTCCCTGGCTATTATTCCACCCATCTACAACGCTGGCTGACTTACTACCCCTCTGGACAGGTACAATCCCCCCAAGATCCCTCCCTCATTGGGGTCCACCTTCCCTTCAGCCTAGAGTCTTCTTAGGAATCTAGAGGGAACCACATCCCTATCCCTTTAGCTGCTGATTGTGGATGGGCAAGAGCTGCGAACCAACCCTGCAGCCTCAATGGAGAGCATCCAGAAGTTCCTGGGTATCACGCCCTTTCTGAACTACACACGGACCCTCAGGTGGGAGAGCATGACTCAGGGGAGGAATCTCTGGGTGAAGTGGGGAAGCAGGCTGATCACATCTATTTGGAAGACATGGATTTACCCTGTTTCTCAAAGAGAAATGTGTCCTTGTGGACTGGGAGGGGCAGTACACATTTATGGGGCTTGAATTTCTCTTCTTCCTGCCACCAAATGTCCTTTTTCTGTTGAGCAGGTTTGATGAAGATAAGGGATTTTGGTGCCAGGGACTTGAAGGTGGTAAAACTCGATGTCTAGGCAAAAGCAAAGGCCGGAGGTACCCAGATATGGACACTGAGGTAAGTAAAGTCTGGGAAGGATAGACCTATTCCAACTCTAGGGTCTGATTCCATCCTGCCCCTTACTATTTGTGTCTCCCTTCATTTTTCTCCTGTCAGTCCCGCGTTTTCCTTACGGATTTTTTCCGAAACCATAACTTGGAGCTATCGAAGCTGCTGAACCGGCTTGGACAGGCAGTACCCTCGTGGCTTCGGGAAGAACTGCAGCGTTCCAGTCTGGGCTGATGTTCCCAGCCTTCCATTACCAGCAAAAAGCAGGGCCCACAAGGGGAATAAGAGTGGCCTGACCCCTCCCCCTTCTACCTCAGTGGCCCCCCAGGCCTGCGATGGCTGAGAAGGAAGGGCATCTCTTTCCCATAGCTCTGGGGCCTGATAGTGGGGCTTTACTTGGTACCCCATGTCATGGTACTAGGTACCTTTGACCCATGAAATTGGGAGGTGGGAGAAATAAGAGGGTCCAGACAAGGTGTAGAGGAATGTAACATATTAATCCAATGATTTTCCTCTGCAGTCCCAGCAGTATATCTATCTATATCTGGCTAAGAGAGGGACCTTTTATTGAGGCCCCTTTAGTCAGGCAGTGGATCTACGTGGGGCCCCGGCCTCCCTAATGTCATTCACATTGAATGGGGATGAGGTCGTACAGTGGCTCTTAGAGCTGAGTATGAGCCCAAGCTGTGGGCTAGAAATGTCCATAATAAACATCCTTATTTTTCTGTTTCGTCTACCTCAAATATCAGATCTGTTTTCCCCCTGGCTCAAGGTATAGCAGCAGCACATGGAGGAAAAGAAGGGAAAGGCCCAGGCACACTAGAGTAAAAAAGGAGCTTATATATTTATAAATGCCAAATAAATACCATAGGCCACCCAACGCCCCCTCCCAGACAGGGCCGTCTCCCCGAGCCCTAAGTTTCTAGGGTCTGAGACATCTTGGCCCCAAGCTACAGCCCAAGAGCAGCTGCCAGTCTGGGCTACCAGGGAACTGAGTGGAGATGATCTGTCCAGCCAAGATTCACTCCCTCTATGTGAGGGGCCCCCATAGCCATGGGCCTGTGTCCCTGTATAGGGCCCTAAGGGTGCCAGACTCAGGGAGAGAAGGTGGTCATCTCGAGTGAGACCCGCTGCCACAGCTCCTTGGTCTGTTTGCTGCGCTTGAGGTTCTGTAGGATGTCGTTGAACTGCATCATGCCCATGGGTGTCAGGCAGAAGGCGCTGCGGGCACTGCGGATCGCATTCACAAAGTCGTCGTAGTCGGCAGGGGTCAGGTGAATCAAGCGGTGGTGGATGTACTGAAGGACGTGTGCAGGGTGAGCCTTGGTACAAAGCACAGAACCACACCCCTCCTCCCTTATACACTAAGCACTCTGGTCCATAACTACCCAGGAGGTACTCCACCCTGCCCTGTACTTCCTGGATTGTCACCTGCATGTATGCCTGCTGGCAGCGCTGCACCAGTTGGTGGAAGGCCGGGGCACGCAGATGGTTGTGGGCATGAGCGGGGCTCAGCCGCTGCAGCGTCTCCATGACGATCTCCTGCAGCACAAACGGGCTCAGCACCCCCTTGGCTGCCCCCACACAGAACTGGTGCACGTAGTTCACTCCTGGGGGGCAGGGGGGAGGGGCATGAGACGGGGGTGGCCACCTCTGCCCTAGGGACCCAACTTACATATCTCAGCTCTGGCCTGGCAGAGAGCCTCCCTCCACCCCAGGAGCTGAGGTAACCCTCCGCCCCCGCGCACGCACACATACCCGACCAAGGCCTCAACTCTGAGCAAGAGCTAGGAAGGAGGTCTGGGATAGGAAGGTGGGGGAAGCAGGTCGGGGGGACAATGGTCCTGGGGAGGGGAGGTGTTACCCAGCTTTGCTGCCAGCCCCAGCAACCATTTGACATCATCAGTGTAAGGGGGGGAGCGGGAGAAGTTGTTGGGGTGATCGTTGTGTGCCCGGCGACCCAGCATCTCTAGTGCCAGCATTCCTGAGAGATAAGGGTGAGCACATAGTAGGGTGCATCCTATTATTACCCTCTACCCCAATATCTGATCCCATATTTGACCCCATAATAAGCAAATTAAGAGCTAGTAGAAGGGGTCCACTGAAGGAGTACAGAAAGGAACCTCCTCTCACCAACACGATAGGCAGCATGCAGGTGGTGCAGGCTGTGTGGATTGACAGGTTGACTATGCGTCTCCTCCTCAGGTGGTGGAAAGCCCCCACTAACCAAAGGGCTGGGCTGTGTGGTCAGGGCAGGCAGTGAGGCACCCTGGATGGCTGGAAATGTGGATGCTGGATGGACACTGCTCACTGAGGGTAGAATGAAAACCATGTGAGACTTAGCACAAAGAGGGGCAGAGAAGACTCCCACCCTACCTCCCTTGTCCACTGTGCCTCCCCTCCATTCACCTGTTCCCTGTCCCCACAACTCACAGGCCACACTGGTGGGCAGTGGGAGCCCTGGCTCTGTGTGGTAGGGATGGACTGTGATGGGTGCCATGGAAGGGACAGGGAAAGACACAGCAGTGGCAGCAAGTGAGGGAGGTGTCACTGAGTAAGGGTACTGAGCCCCCAGGAATGCAGGATGCACACCCTAGAGGCAGGGGGAGAAAGAGAAGGAAGATATCAAGTTATATAGTAGGATATAACTCTGCCCCTTCACCCTACAAATGGGTATCCCTACACTTATGTTAGGCTGGGTCCCCCAGATTCCCACCACCTCATCAGGACTTTTGGAAGTATTATTATATTCCCAGAGTACTACCCCACTCCAATCAACCCTCCATGAACTCCCAGTGTGTTTCCACATGTCCCACCCTGAAAACAGCATGATACTGGTCTCACCTGTGGGTATGCAGAGCTGGGCACAGGGAAGACGGCAGGCCGGGGCATATGAGGCATGGGATGGGCAGGGTGAGCTGGGTGGGTGAGGTACTGAGGGCTACAGGGCAGGTGGGGCTGTAAAGCAGTATAGGGGTGCAGGCCAGGAGAGTGACCATGCCCCAGTCCTGGACCTGGATATAAACTGGACCCCACTGAAATGACTGGAACCACTGTGGCTGCTGCTGTCACTGCTGCTGCTGCCACTGTAACAGGTTCAGTCCCTGGGCCCCCCCTGCCCTCAGGCAGCCCCCGCCCAGCCTCCCCAGCTGCCCTGATCCCAGTGGCACTACAGCTTGTAGCCCCCTCACGGGCTGTGGATGAGCCACCTGCTGTTTGCTCATATAGCCAGAACCACTGGTGAGCAACCTCAAACAATACTTCGGGGTACACGCCCCCACCCTTAGCCGCCTCTTCCACTGCCATGCAGGCCTTCTCCAACATCAGGTTATCCTGGAAGGGAGGGGCACAGAGTGTTAAGTGGGAAAGACTTTATCCCAGGAATGTTGTCAGATGACATTCCAATGGCTCCCTCTGAGTTAGCTAGTTGTGGGTAGGCATCAGAGGTCAGGGTCAATGCTCAGTTACTGCTTCAGATGCTGAACAAATACTTGCTGACCAATAGAAGACCCAGATAGTCCCAGTCCCAAACTAATTTAATCACCCCTCCCCATCCATATCTCATTCTCTCTCTGAGGTCTTCCCCAAGTTTTCCATTCTGAGTAACCCTCTTGGTCTCTAAACTACAAGCCTCTATTTCCTTAACAGTAAAATAGGAATAATCCTAACCTTAGGATATGATAGGTGTGAAAGTATATTACAGATTGAGCATTCCTAAATTCCCAAATCTAAGACTTTCTGAGCACCAACCTGATGCCAAAGATGGAAAATTTCTCACCGTGAAACTTGGTTTCATGCACAAAATTGTTTAAAATATTGTGAGATTACCTTCTGGCTATGTGTATAAGGTGTATGAAACAAATTTCATGTTTAGACTTGGCCCTCATCCTCAAGATATCTCATTATGTATAGGCAAATATTCCAAAATCTAAAATCTGAAACACTTGGGGTTCCAGGCATTTCAGATAAAGAATATTCAACCTGAAATGTTAAAATGTCAACATAAAAGGACAAACTGGATACTCTGTGAACCCTCTCTTTTTTTTTCTTTGTGGTGCTGGGGATCGAACCCAGGGACCTGTGCATGTGAGGCAAGTACTCTACCAACTGAGCTATATCTCCAGCCCTACTCTGTTAACTCTTGAAGATAGGAATCAAGAACTGGTTCCTCCATTTAGGCTCGGCAACATACCTATAGTCCCAGACACAAGGGAGGCTAAGTAAGAGGATCACAAGTTCTGAGCCAGCCTGCACAACTTCAAGACCCCTTTTCTTATGACTACTCTTTTAAGAGTAGTCATAATTCTTTTTTAGATTTTTTTTTTTTTTTAGTTATTGATAGACAGTGCTGAGAATCGAACCCCGTGCCTCACACATGCCAGGCAAGTGTACTAATGCTGAGCCCCAGCCCCAAGACCCCTTTTCAAAAAAAAAAAAATTGGGTCCTTCACATTTCCCCATGCCCAACATTCCTGCCCAGGTCCCCAGATTGCCTTTAGAAATACCTGCTCCTTGCACTGCACCAGAGCCCGCTGGATTTCATTGGGGTTCAATGCATGGGCGTGAGGCAGGCAGCTTAAGGCCAGCTCTGCCGCTGCCCGCACCATATTGGAGTCTCGTGCCCGTGATGCTCTGTCAGCCAGGGATGCAACCTCAGGGGGTGTCAGATGCCCATCCCAGCATTCTACCAGTATAGTCAGGGCTGCACTGCCAATCTCCATTGCCTGCCCTTCAGGGAAAGAGCACAGTGGGGTTAGTGTGGGCACCACTGAAGTATAGGGATGATGTCTCTCGTTAAATCAGTAATACCCCAAAGTTAAGGCTCTTGTCTCCACCCCACTCCTATACCCAAATCAGGACATTAGATTTACCTGTAATCCAGGAGACGTGAGAAGAATAGGTACGTGACAGCCAGTTGGGAGAAACAAAGTTGTGCAGGCCAAGGGCATAAAGCCCAATCTCGAAGGCGCAAAGGTGCAGGTTGCGGTGAGGACCCTGGTGGCCCCCTGAGGAAGATGGATGTGTGAAAATGGAAGTGCTGCTGTTGCCCCCTGCCTTGATCAGCACTGTCTTCGCCAGCTCGAAGTAGAAGTGTGCAGCTGCCTCTGACGGCTGATTGGGTACATGGGGGGCATGACTCTCTGGGCGGCGGCCCTTGTACCTAAAGGGGGCAATGGGGTAGGGACGGGGATGGGGTTTCTTTGAAATGGGTGTCCAGGTAGGTTGAGAAGGACCAGGGCAAGGGAGGAGGTTAGGGACAATGGTTGGATTACACTAGGGCTGTAGCTCTGAGGGTAGTCCAGGTTAGGGGAGATGGGTATTTCTTCCAACTGACCTGCCAACTTCAACTGTCTTTGTGCGGGCCCCTCCACTGGCACTGGCTCGGCGACTTCCACTGGAGGATGAGGAGCCCAGGGAATCCGAGGAAGAGCTGCTAATGCTGTCACTGTCTTGTCCTCGACCCCAGGAGGTGGGGGCCCAGCCCCCTCGAAGTGGCCTCCGGCTTAAGGTGGGGGAGCTATCCGATGTTGTTTCAGGGGCACTGCTGTCGATGCTAGCCATGCCTAACACCCCCCAAGACAAGTCAGTCTCAGAAATAGGAGTCCCTGAAGTCAGACTCCAACTTCAGGTATATCCTCCTCTCCATGTCATTCTATGGGCTGTCCTACCTGTATGCTTCTTCTTGGGCCGCCCTGGGGAGCCCCAGCCCCGTCCATTGTAGCCTCCACGACTGCCAAGTGCCAGGCGGCTTGGAACCTTTCCCTCTGGCCTTGGGGTCAAAGCTGCCTCAGATGGGAGACCCTCACATGGGGAATGAGGGGAACTTTCTAGGTGGGGAAAACAGGAAGTTGGGATGAGTCCAGGAAAGGGTACCCAAATATGGCTATATACCATTCATTCCCCTGCCCAGTGCCCCCACCTCACCAGGCACATTCTTCTCTGTGAATCCCTCAGCAGGGCCTGGCCCAGCCCCTGCCACATTCCCTGGCTGAGCAGGCCCTGCAGAGCCTGAGGTCAGTGGCTGCAGGGCCCCTGGGGCAGATGGGCCCCCGTGCTTTGAAGGAGACCTCTGGTTGGCTGTAGCTGGGCGGCTCGATGAGTAGAATGAGCTCAGCGTCTGTGGCTTATGCGTCTGGCTCTCTCGATCCAAGAGTTTATCTAAGATCTAGAGGACAAAGAAGCAGTGACAGGATGCCCTTTATCTCCTGACTTCTATTACCTTCCTTTCTCCTTGAAGCAGCCTAATGCTACCTCCTCAGGAAGATTTCCCCAAGTTATAGCTACAGGATAACCTCCCACCTTTCATGTCTTGGTATCTTCTGTAACACTTACCTCAGAACTGAATATACTGATATTCAATAAATATTGAAATAAATGAATGAATGACTTTATGCTCTCTGCTTCTCTTCTTCCACCTCATGCCCAAGCACACCTATAAGAACCATTGGTCTCTTGTTCTCTATGAGAAGTTCCCAAGATTCCCTACTTACCTCCTATGGGCAGAATAGTACTTTCCAGAATAGTACTGGAAACTCCTGAGAAAGGTGGTGATATTTGCTCACTCCCTGTCTGTCAAAAGCCCAGTACCTCAGTCCCTTACCTTCTTGAGCTTGGCCTGGTCGTCCTTGTAAGTGATCATGAGTGCTAATGCCAGGTCACCCTTCTCTCGACGTGTGCCTTCACATAGGAGGGGATGTTCTGCCTCGCTCACTGTTGTCTTCATCCCTGTGAGGAGAGCCTCATGGAAATTAAGAGTAGTCATAACTCCCAAGACAGCAAAGGCAAATAGGTCAGGATTCCCCAACCACCAACATGTGAATTAAGGGGTTCTTTTGGCCCAACCAAATCACATGGTAAAAGGTCCCCACTGTATATCATATTCAATTGAAGCTGTTTGCTTTTTTAAGACCTTTAACTAGCCCACCCTATCCACCTAGCATGTACCTATCAATTTATTTATTTATTTATTTTTTAGAGAGAAGAATTTTTTAATATTTATTTTTTAGTTTTCAGCAGACACAACATCTTCATTTGTATGTGGTGCTGAGGATCGAACCCAGCGCCGCGCACATGCCAGGGAAGCGCGCTACCGCTTGAGCCACATCCCCAGCCCCGTACCTATCACTTTAGGGAAGCTGGGCTCCTCAATTGCACAAAGATTTGACTGCACCTCTGTATATATTTGTTTTTTGATATGGGGGTCTTGCTATGTTGCCTCAAACTTCTGAGCTCAAGTGATCTTCTTGCCTCAATCTCCTGAGCAGCTAGAATATAGGGTGCCACCATGGCACCTGGCTATAACTGAATCTTTATTTGTAGTGTTCCCCTATCTAGAAGTTACTGATCTTTTAACTTACATTCCATGTTCTGTCACTTCCCTAAGGTCTTTTCCCTAGATTTTTGTTTTGTTGCCCTTAGAACACCCATAATCCACACACACATTTTTGCCCTATATTCCTGATTGTCTCATAGGCATTAGTTGGCTCACACAAATCATTCTGACTTTCCCATTATCAGACACCCCTCAGGAAGAGGATGCGATTTCATAACCGCTAAGGCCTGGGCAAGGCTTAGCTCATGGATATACTCAAAATAATGACAGACTCACCCAAGGCAGCAACTGCTGCTTCAAAGCCCAGCTCCTCATCTCCAGGCAGCTCATTGCTCCAGTTGCGACTTGGGGGCCGGGAACCCGTGGGAGAAACCACTGGATAAAAGTTGGGGTAAGTCAGGCAGACAGAAGTACCAAGAATGCAAGGGAACCCGAGATGCTCATCATCCCAGACCTACCCACAAAGCTGTCTAATGGGTCCTAAAGGTAATTCAGTCAGAGCCTTGGGGCTCTTGGCTTTTCCATACAGAAGATGTCCCCTTCCCCATTTTCCCACTTACTGTAGGAGCAGGCACTGTACCTGGAGCACAGAGCACATCAAAGATGAAACTGGCCAACATGAGAGGCAACACAGGCCGATAGTCACAGAGTGTCCCCTCCCGAAGCTCCTCTGCCCGGCAGCGCATGGTACTCATTTCACTGGAACCCAAAGGAATTTTCTTGAGCAAGGCAGCCACTTCTGACTCCTGGTATGCCAGCTTCACCTGAGGGCACACATAAGGGGCTCATACCTCCTATGCCTCAATGGAAAGCAAGATGCAAGGATCTGAGGAGAACGAGGTACAAGGCTCAGATAGAAACTCTGACCTCCAAGGCTTTGGTAGAAGCTGGGGGCCGCTGTAGCTCCAAGGCAAACATGCCAACTCGGAAGGCCAGATTGTGGTGTTCTGGACGCTCACTTAGCACTGTCAACAGGAAGGCTGCCTTGGTTAGGGTGTTGGTAGCCACCCAGGTCTGACGGCTTGTGGATACTTTATTCTTCTTGCCCTACATAGGGAAGCATAAGGAAGCAGGCAGATGAATCTGACTCACCCCAGTGAAGGTAGGAACGGGATCTCACTTGGGGTGGGGCATGGGAGGTTAGGAGAAAGTGGGGGCCAGACAGGTAAAGGAGAGGGGTCTCTCTCACCTTGGCAGGGGGCGGCTCTACCTTGAGGTCAGGTGGATTGGCTAGCAGGTCTTGGGCAAGCTCCACAGTGAGACGGGAGGCCTCACTGCTATAACCATGCGCGTGCAGGGCCTCAGCACAGGCAAATAACACCTAGAGAGAGGACATGGGACCAGATGGGTTGAAGCTTCAACTTGCATAGGCATAACATCATGCTCACTCATGTAGCATACATTTCTTGAGCACTTGCTATATGCTGGGCCCTATGCTGGTCCCAGGTATACTATGAGCTCAGTTTGGTTAGAGAGACAGACATGAGCATACAACTAGTGTGGTGCCAGCAGTACTACTGGCAAAGGTCAAGAGGGGGACAACTGAGTAGTGTGCTCACTGGGACTGGGGCAGAGGGGTAGTAGAAGGAAGGACTTTCCAGAGGTGTTGGTCTTTAAGGTCTCTGAGAAATGAAGAAAGAACAGGAGCTGATCAGACAGGTAAGGAGAGAGCATTCCAGGTAGAAATGACAATCTGTACAAAAGTATGGAGGCAAAAAGGGGCACAGCAGGCTCAGGAATGGGTTGGCTACATGGAGGATATGGGACAGAATAGCCAGGCAAAGCCAGAGAAGTTGGAAAAGATCAGACCAAGTGGAACCTCACAGATCATGCCAAGGACCCTCATTTTTTTTTAAAGTTGTCATTAGATCTTTACTTTATTTATATGCAGTGCTAAGAATCAAACCCAGGCCCTCACATGTGCTAGGCAAGCCACAACCCCAGCCCAAGGACACTCATTTTTATCCTTAAGGGCAATGGATTTTAAGTAGCAGAGTGACACAATCAAACATTTTAGGGGAAAAAAAAAATCAATGCAGAAACACTGAAGAGAATAGATGGCAGATGGGGATATCAGTCAGGAGCCTGCTTCGGGATTCTAAGTTATGCCAATAGTCCTGACACTTCCAAATAGAGCCAGGGAGCCCCTCCCAGCAGTGACTAAGAAGCACCCACTCCTCCCTCCCTCAGTCCCCTCACCTCCATGCGGCTCTCCTGTTCCAGTGGCTTCAGCCCAGCAAACAGGTCGTGCTCCTCCCCAGCCCCGCCCTCGGCCTTCTCCTCCTCGCCCCCAGCCCCGTCCTGGGCATTCAGGTAATATGCCTGGTAGTCATCATCCTCCTCTCCAATGGTAGGGGCTCCCTCTTTGGTTTTAGGAAGCCCATTGCCACTCTCATCTGTAGAAGGGAGGTCATCCCGGGTACAGACCTCCCCAGGTAGTAGGCTGGGGGGACCAGCAGAGGCTGTGGGAAGCTCAGGCCCTTCTGAGAAGTACACGCCACCATCTTCCTCATAAGTATCTGGGGGCTCAGGAAGGAAGGTGGATGGGCCTCGGGAGACACCAGGGGTAGGACAGGGTGGAGGGCTTTCTAGGAATCCACCAAAGGTGCTGGCCTCTGCACCCAGGGCCAGGCTGCTGTCATCCAGGCTCATCTCTGCCAGATCTGGCTCCAGGGAGCTGTCCTCACTGCTCAGCCGTCGCTTGCTCCCACTGCCTGCTGAGCCCTTGCCCCCACTGCCAGCCCCACCCAGTGCCTTGGCTTTGCCCCCACCTGAACCCAACTTATGCAAAGACTTATCTCCCCCTTCAGCTGAGAGGCGGCGGGGACCCCGCTGTGAGGAGGGAACCCCCTCACCCAATCCCTTGCGCTTGGGCCCAGGCTCCTTGGGCCGCACAGCTGGTTCAGTAGGAAGAGGTCGAGGCCTGTCCCGGGATTCTTCCAGGCCCCCAGAACGGGAGACTCCTGGACGTGGAGGCAAGGCTCGGGCCCAGCACAGGGCTAGCTTCCGGTCAGTGCCGCTGTAAGTAACACCAGGAAGTGGGTAGGCCTCTTCCCAGTTAAAGTAGCAGGCTTCCACTGCAGGTCGGAAGCCAGGAAAGAGCCGCTCCAAGGTCTTCTTGTGCTGTCCGCGCTTTACATTCTCAATCACCTTCAGTTGCCACTGGCGCAACTGTGCACACAGTTCCCGGCGGCTGTGGGAACAAAGGGCAGGAGGCTGCTGGGGGGACAACCCAGCAGTCTGCACTAAGAAGGGAAAAAGGGATGAAGTAGGTGTATACCCCAAAAAGGCAGAGGGAAAGGATAGGGGGAAACATTTCTTGAGCCAGCCCTCGGAATCAGAAATTTTGGAAAAGGGATGCTTTTGGGGGAGGGGAGGAGAAAAGTCCTTCAGAAAATAGAACCATAAATCCCTAGTAATTCTTAGGCTGTGCACTCCCATTTCCCTAGGATGAGAATAATGGCACATCCTCATGTATAAGAAAATGAGGGCTCAGTTTGTCCTGGATTGGCCTCGTTAATGCTGTGGGGAGTTTGTGGGGAGACTCACCGCTGGGGGCTGAGGGCAGGGTCCAGCACAGCCAGTCTCCATAGTGTGACCATCTCGTCACACATGCTGGCACATGCATGAGCTGCCACTTCTGACTGCCCATTGCTACGGCCTGTGTGTCCACTGGCACTGCTGTGCGAGGCTGAGGTACGCACACTGTACCACCAACCTGTTATCTAGAGACAAAGAGGGGTGTGAGATGTACCTATAGCTCAAAAAGTCAGAGCAGCTCTCCCTGGTGTCCTTGTCAGAAAAAGGAGAATGAAGCTGGGAAGCTAAAGAACTACCATGGAGTTCTCCAACTCTGGGGAATTACCTGTTCGTAGGTGAGGCACTGGTCAGTAAGGATTTCCAGCAAGGGGGCAGCATTGCTATCCCTCCGCTTGAACATCTCCCGCACAATGCTAAGCAGGTTCCAGACGCCCTCCGGCTCACGACCTCTCAGAGGGCGCAGCAGACATGCCCATTCAGCAGCAGCTGGAGGCTCCGTGGAAGACAGATACATGGAGTTCACATCACTGTAAAATTAATGGAGCAGAGGGCCAGGTATTTAACATGGTGGCAGAGAACTACCATGCACAAGACCCTGGATCCAATGCCCAGTACTCAAGAAAAAAAATCAGTAGAACAGAAGATGGTAACTAAGATGGGGCTGAATGAAGTGAGTAAAATCAATAGGGCTTTGACCCAAAAGAGGTTCTGTACAGGCATGGTGGCGTACACCTAAATCCCAGCAGTTCAAGAGGCTGAGGCAGGAGAATTGCAAATTCAAAGCCAGCCTTACAACTTAGCGAAGTACTAAGCAACTCAGTGAGAATCTGTCTCTAAATAAAATATAAAAAAGGCTGGGAATGTGGGTCAGTGGTTAAGCCCTCAGTTCCATCCATAGTACCAAAAAAAAAAAAAAAAAAAAAGAGGTTCTGATCCCAAATACAGAGTAGACGGGGAATGGGATGACCATTAAAAAATTCTAGAACTTTCTCATCTGTCAAAGGAAAAAAAATAACCCTTATTCTACCACTCTGTGACTATACAAGATCATCATCATCATGTGATTCGTCAATGACATTTGTGTGCCAGGCACCACACCAGTGCAAAGAGAAGGTAGGGAACACAAGCATTAATAAAACAAAGGAGCTGGGGTTGTGGCTCAGTGGTAGAGCACTCGCCTAGCATGTGCAAGGCCCTGGGTTCAATCCTCATTAAAAAAAAAAAAAAGGATCTGCCAACAGCCTAAAGGATGTACCCCAGCAACCACAGACTCAATACGCAGAGATCCAATTTACCTGAAGACCACAGGAGAGGGACCACAGAACTTGTGCAACGTCTTCTTGATATTGTCGGTCAGTGTTGACTCGTCCAAATACCAAGTGCTCTGGTCCGAAGCTGAGGGCCCTGCTGTGGGATCTGGGATGACAGGCAATCAGTCACCTACTGATAGGGGCCTGGACTTGCCTGACAATAGTGAGCCTTAGCAAGCAGCATTCTGTATTATCACTCTACTTTCTTCCTACAGCCCTTCTTTCTCACTACGCTTACCTGGGGCTCCACACACTGTATTAATGGCTGTTGACTGGGAAGAGAGGAGTTCATCCAGGAGACGTTGAGCTGTAGGGAGGATCTGAGGAGAAAGACACAAAGGTAGAAAGAATAAAGTGTAGATGAACCCAAGGAGTCATCTGGGCCTAACAGGAAGGCTGATATGAGGATATGCAGCTAATTGTGGAAGGGCATGCCAACCTCACTCACCTGCTGAGGGAGCTCACTGATGAGATACTGAGCAAACTTCTGCAGCTGGTCCCTCTGCAGTCTAGATAGGGACTCTGAGACTGGGGCACGCAGGCAGACTGCAGAAGCCTAAAGGAGACCCAGAAACACAGCGATTTAAGAAAAGCCTTTTGCTGAAGGGGAACAGGGGACAG
This sequence comes from Urocitellus parryii, assembly GCF_045843805.1. Taxonomy (NCBI): domain Eukaryota; kingdom Metazoa; phylum Chordata; class Mammalia; order Rodentia; family Sciuridae; genus Urocitellus; species Urocitellus parryii. Next base: position 160,995,186 of record NC_135535.1, on the reverse strand, counting down.
GCAGGCAGAACAGGGGAGGCAAGGGGGCTCACATTGTGGCCAGGCATGCAGCAGAGAAGGGGGAAATGGAGCGTAGGATAGGGCCAGGATAAATTGGGAGGGCCTCACGTTGTGGATGCGGAAGAGACAGAGTGCCACGACGTGAGTACACCATTTGGCCCCAGCCCCGCAGGTACAGCTGCAGGAAGTGACCCGGCAGCGGTCAAACATCACAGCCACGTTGTAGGCCCCCTTTGGAGGAACCATCTGAGGTGGCACCACTGTAGCACTCAGGTGGAATCCTAGGAAAAATATAATGGCACAATCAGGGATCTCTGCCCTGAACCTTGTCCCTATAGTTATTCAGACAACATGCTCCAGAGTTTTTGCAATGGGTCTTCGTTTTTTTTTGTTGTTGTTGTTGTTGTTTTTAAAGATTTTTTTTTTTGTTAGACATAATACCTTTATTTATTTATTTATTTTAATGAGGTGCTGAGGATAGAACCCAGGGCCTCTCACATGCTAGGCGAGCGCTGTACCGCTGAGCCACAACCCCAGCCCCTGGGTCTTCGTTTTTTTTTTTTTTTTGATGGGGGTAGTGGGGAGGTACTGGGGATTGAACTCAGGGGCACTCAACCACTGAGCCACGTCCCCAGCCCTACTTTCTATTTTATTTAGAGACAGGGTCTCACTGAGTTGATTAGTGCCTCGCCGTTGCTGAGACTGGCTTTGAACTCACAATCCTCCTGCCTCAGCCTCCCGAGCTGCTTGGATTATTGGTGTGCATCACCGTAGCTGGCTGCAATGGGTCTTTAATTCATAACAGGTGAATGGGGGAGCAAAGCTGCCACAGGCATGATGGGACCCTTACCTATCTGCAGTGGATCCTTTACAGCCCTCATGCGGAACAGCTGATCCCCTCGCTGAAATTCATCTGCACTGCCATTGGCCAAGCACGAATACAGTCTGAAGGGAAGAGGACGAGGCCACAACACAAGAAATAACCTTTCACAGACCCTATCAGAGACCACAACGCCCTAAGTACTTTCTCCTCATTGTTACTCTTTTTTGGAGGAAATCCCAGGCACTCCCTTCTCTACTGGATTTTTCTCATTACATCCCCAAATACAATATCTTCTTTGTGGGCTGGGGATGTGGCTCAAGAGGTAGCGCGCTCGCCTGGCGTGCGTGCGGCCCAGGTTCGATCCTCAGCACCACATACAAACAAAGATGTTGTGTCAGCCAAAAACGAAAAAATTGATATTAAAAAAAAAAATTCTCTCTCTCCCTCTCTCTCTCTCTCACACACACTCTCTCTTTAAAAAACAAACAAACAAACAAACAAAAAAAAACTATCTTCTTTGTTCTGTAGAAAGCCCAGAAGACAGTGTGGGATATCAGGACCCCACTCCCCACCATCAGTCCTCTGTCCTTACCGAATGTCCTCTTCATTCTCAGGGAAGCTCCAAAAAGCAATTCGGAGCTGGAGTTGCTCAGGCACTGGAGGGTAAACTTTCTCCACCACTTCAAATGGGATGTGAAATGCCACCTGCTTTGCTGATAGCTCCACCAATGGGATTACCAGTCCATCTTTGGAAACAAAAGTTGGGGTAGGGGAATTGAAGAGGAAATTAAAAGGGCCATAATCACTTGGCACCATTCTGGGCCCTATCTTCAATATGAAAGAAAATGGAGTCCTGGATGGAAATCCCATGAACCCTCTTGTAAGGGAACATTAACCCTAAAAACTTCCTCTGGGAAAGGGGAGCTGGGCAGTCCCCAGTCCATAGCCTGCTATTTCAGGCTCAGAAAAGAAGATACAAGGGAGATTCAGGAAACTCCTGGCCAGACAGATGTGTTCATTGGGCTTGGCATCATATTTCCTACATACCCAAAGCAGTTCAGATTCATATTACATTGTGAATCTCTCTCCTTTGGCATTCTTAATTCTGATTGCCTGTTCTCTATCCCTTTTTCTCTAAAACAGCCACCTATTTAAGAAGAGAAGATAAGCCAGAAAAGTTAAGCAGGGACCTCAAGGACCAAGAAGCTGACCTAACCTCTGACTTCCCACAATGGAAGCCCTGGTGGAAAGTCAGGTATCTCAAGGGGACTTAGCTGCTACTCCTGGAATCACCAGGAGCAGGTTGGAGTTACCATTCAAGAAGGTTCTCCACACTGCTTTAATCAAAACAAGTAATATTAAAACAGGCTGCACACTTCATCAAATGACTAGCCAGATTAGAAGATGGATCCCAAAATCTCAGAACTGAAAAGAATCCTTTTTTAAAAACATAAACACTTTTACAAAAATAAGCCACTGAAAGTAGCCATGGATTGGGTTGAGGGGGTGGATGGGAATGACACACTTTTCCATATTTTAACCTGTCCAGGATGATACCAATGTTGAAAATGTTCACTACTATGACTTTAGTTACTTCCCCAGAGAATGGGAGCTCTTAAGACCCAAGGCCACCCACACATGCAAATATGAAAGAATCAGGGAAGCCATAGAAGACCCACAGTGAAACTGCTTAGGATCTGTGTGTGTCTGTGTGTGTGCGCGCGCACATGTGTACACACAAGCATGTGCTTTCTCTTAAACTGAGGTTGAATACTACCACTCGTGCCACTCCTAAAAAGTGACACATATACATTTCACTCCATTCCAAAAGAGCACCAAAAATCTCTACAGGGCAGCTTGGAAAACAGAACTCTTGGAATGACCTGCATAGGCTCACACAAATTAAACCCCTCAACTGCTGAGGTCCAGGACAAAAACTGCTGTGAGTAAGGCAGGGAAAGGAAGTGATGAGTCCTGAGCCTGTGGAGTTTCTTATCTTTACTTTCTTCCTTTCCATCCCCTCTAAATAAAGCAAAATTCTTCACAGCACTAATCAGTTATTTCTCAGAAAGATCCAAGAATGAAAGAATAAAGCAAGAAAATGTTTCATGAAGAGAGCTCAGAGACAATTATCCACATTCTTGACTAGGCCCTGATATGGAAATCTAAGGCTCCCATCCACAGGTCCCAGCCTTGGCTTCTGACAGATGTTCCATATGGCCAGCAGCAAAACTCTGATATAACCCCATGAACTGTGGAGTCTCTTCTCACAAGCCAGTTCACCTCCACTTTCTTCTAGGTGGGATGATCCCCTCTTGGTGCAATTGAGATGAGAGATCAACAGCCTGAAGCAAGAAGCTTCCTAAAGCACTTTGCAATGGAGTGACACACCTCAAGTGGTCACTTCTTCACAATCCAACCCTTAATCACATTCCCTTCTACCTTCTGGTTTTCTAAAGGCTGACCTCAGTTGAGTATTCCCAAATCAGAGATCGGATTCCTCCCCTTTACTCCATCTTTAAGGCAAAGGAACGACAAAAGATCTTTCTGTCCAACCCAGGATTCCGTGCCACAACGCATCTCTCTCTCTCTCTCTCTCTCTCTCACACACACACACACACACACACACACATGCATGGAGAAGTCAGCCCACCTCGGGAGGGCCGGAAAAGCGAGTCCTGAAAGCAATCCTAAGGTTGGGACAGCTCCCGGTCCCGGACAGCTCCCAAGCAAGGCCCAAACAGGGCCTGCCCGCTCCCCTCCCCCAACCCCACCCCACGCACCCTCACCTCTCATTCTGGTACCGCCACTACCACCTCCTCCACCGCCGCCAGTGGGGGAATTGGGCCCCGCCGACTGTTTGCGCCATCCCCGCCAGTTCTGGCAAAGGCTTTCGGCCTCGGAGATGAAGGAACAGAGCGAATCCTCCTCAAAGCGGTCTGAATCCTCGAATGAGAAGCGCTCTCCATCCTCCCATTCCGCGAACATCAGCTCCATGGGGCCCGCACCCCCCGGGGCCGGGTCTCCCCCCGCGGATCCGGGGCCTGGGCCTCCGGCCGGGGACTGAGGGGAGGCCCGGAGCCTGAGGGGCGAGCCGGGGCTGGGGGTGGCCGGGGTGCTCAGGGCGGCCGTGCCGGGCGAAGATCTCAAGCCTGAGAGAGACACGGGACCAGGCCTCGCCCAACAGCGAGGTGCGAACAGGGGTTGTGCCCAGTCTCCGAGACTCAGGGCCCGGACGAAGCGCTGGGCGGCCGGGGCCTCTAGGCGGCTGCGGCGCCGCCTCCCCCATCAGCTGATCTGAACTTCCGGCCGCGCCGGCCATCACCACTTCCGCCCTCGCGCTCTCGAACTGGACTCCATACGGGCGGGTGTAGGAGACATGTTTGTTTGTATTTAGTGCCTGAGATAGAACCCGGGGCTTACCACTGAGTTACATCCCAAGCCCACCCTTTTGTTGAGGCAAGGTATCATAAGGTTGCTGAGGGTCTCGCTAAATTGCGGAGGCTAGCTTCGAACTTGAGATTCTCCTGCCTTAACCTTCGGAGTCGCTAGGATTACAGGCATGTGCCACTACGCCTGGCTGACATGTTTGTTTAACTGCTACATTTCCTGCTTTTTTTTCTCCATCCTACCGCCACACACCATAAGAGGAAACCAGTCCCCAACGATATATTAAACGACTACAGATTCTAGCAATAACTTGGTGTCCATAAAGTCCCGAAGGAATAAACAGCCGCTGTGCATGTCGGGAAGCGTAGTATGTCAAAAGATGGCACAGGAACCATTGGTCGGAGGTATTGGCCTAACTCGGGATAGGCCCTGGGGCCGCATCAGCTTCTGGGAATTGTAGTCCAGAAGCTTGCAAGTCCACAGACTTGTATATGAGTCTAACTGGGGAAACCCCAGGAAAGAAGGCATTTGATTTCAGGAAATGGTTTTTCTTTTTGTCAGTGAGTCAGGAAATGGTTTTTCTTTTTGTCAGTGAGGCCTTTGAGTCCAGGAATTCTTTTATTTATTTATCCATCCATTTATTTATTTTTTAGTTGTAGATGGTCAAAATACCTTTATTTATTTTTTATGCAGTGCTGAGGATGGAACCTAGTGCCTTACACATGCTAGGCAAGCACTCTACCAGGGAGCTTTACCCCCAAGCCCCTCAGACCAGGAATTCTTAATCTTTATTTGTGTTACAGACTGTTTAGCAATCTGGTAAAGTCCACGGTCCTCCTCTCACTGTTTACAAATGCACAAAGTAAAACAAGAATTACAAAGGAAACAAATTATGATTAAATACAATTATCAAAATAATGAGGGCTGGAGATGTAGCTCAGTTGGTAGAGTGCTTGCCTTGTCTGAAGGAGGCCCTGGGTTCAATCCCCAACACCAAAAAAAAAAAAAAAAGTTAATGAAACAAATTTGTAACATAATAATGCTTCTTTATTTACATGTTAAATTACACCCCTAGGGGTGGAGCTCAGTGATACAATGCTTGCCTTTATGGGCAAGGTCCTCTCTCAGCACCACACACACTCAAAAACAAAAACAAGAAAAACACAATAAATGTAAGAAAGTGTAATAACTACTATAATCTTGAAGCTAATAAATGAGTATAAATTACACTTGAGATTTATTTATTTATTGTATACTGGGAATTGAATTTACCACTGAATCACATCCCCAGGGCTTTTTATTTTTTGCGACAAGTTGCTTAGGGCCTTGCTAATTTGTTGAGGCTGGCCTCAAACTTATCCTATTGCCCCAGCCTCCCAAGTTGCTGGGAATATAGGAGTACACCATCACACCTGGATCATTCTGAGATATTTTTAATAAACTGTAATATGGTATGAAAATACCATGATTGGGGCCAGGGATATAGTTCAGCAGTAGAGTACTTCCTGGTTCAAGTCCCAACTCAAAAACAAAACAAACACAAAAAAACTCCTATATCTAGTCCAAAGGGCCTCCTATAGCTAGAAGGCTTAGCTTGCAGAATTAGGCAGTAGGCACAGTGCTCTAGACATGGAATACAAGGAGTATGTGAATAGGTACTGGGGGATAAAGAGGAAAGACCCCTCTTTAATAATTATCCCACTAGAACATTAAAAACTCCACTGATCACTTTGTCCCTCATTCATTACTAAAAAGTACATAGAAAAGATTAACTCAATTATACCTGAAAGACCAGAATACACATAAAGTGCTATGTGCAATTGTTCCTAAATACCAGGGGATTACAAAAATAAAAACCTTTGGTAATTTGAGAAAACTGAACAGGCAATACAACAGAAGATAATTGTCAAT